>NC_090697.1:23596666-24220000 GCF_040954835.1 Lepisosteus oculatus | reverse complement strand
GGGCTGAAAGTTATTAACCAGATTTTGTATAAGTGTTTCCTACATGTATCCTATTAAATATAAGGTGAGCTTACTGGATATTTGAAGGCAGTCTAAGGTATTTCCCATTTTGATAAACAGTAAGTATACAATATGTATACTTCTGTGTATTTTGAATCACACAAGATGCTTTTCCCCTGGAGTGGAGATATGTGTGGAGATATAAAACACAATGCTATGATATCCCATTAGCGTGTTTGTGGATCTTTGTTATCTGGAAAAACTACCAGTATATACAATTTATTGCGATAGAAATGAGGATAGTAAAAAACACCCAAACCACATAAAACCATTATATCTGTCAACCTTATTTAGTTTAAATAAAATGCAGTATTGAGTATTTTATTCAAAACACTGTAGTATTGAATAATAAGCTTTTCGGCTACCATGACTCACTGGATTAAGGGAAAATAAAAATATTTATTGGATGAAAATACACCTTTATTAGTGATTATGTATGCTTGGGAATAACCCCTATGTGTTTGTACAATATAGCAGAAAATATTGTCAGATATTAAGAAAGGCCTTTAATTGCAAACAAGTCTTAATAGAAAGGTGGAGCATCACATTAGGATTTGAAACAAAACAGTGCATTCAAGATTGCCTCAGGCTTCACTGTGACATTGCTACTTTAGTTGCTTTAGGATAAATTGGAGTCAGTGTCTTTTTATGTATTGCAACATTAACACTAAACATTTTATTTATAAAGACATATTCTTTGTTTTATACATAAAGTATATATACAGGATGTGGACTGTTAAGTTTTTTTTTGCAGCCACACTCTTCCTTCTATTTCCTAGTGTGATTTACAGTTTTTTTTCCTGCTGTTTTTACTCATAGGTTTTGCTCAGCAATGCACAATTGTCCCTAAAGAATTCCCTGTGCTCATAATTTTATTTTCAGTTTAAATACCATATTTCACTCACTGATTTTGGGTCTGCCTGAAAATTAGGTATACTATATATTAGCCTGTATAACTACAATTTAACAATGATTACCTTAATAAACAGACCTTAACATCTCAGTGTCGAACATGAAGCCTTAAGCCTTGAAAGGCTTTAAAGACCAAACAGCTGATAAATGGATTTAATATTTTAATGATCTGAGACTTAAATAGGTTGTTTCTGATGTTACCATTTTACATTATGGTTTTGAATTAATCACACTTTCAGAGTTCTTCAATAATATATTAATATTGTAAAGAATATGGACACAGTATTTACAAATTTGAAACTAATCTCGATGAAAGGTCAGATTTGTGAAGTTTTCTCTCACCACCTTCAAGTATACTCACATTTTCTGGGCATAGAGTAGGTATGTTACCATCAGAAATTACATGAAAAATGTATGAGCATGTCGTGAGTCTCCTTGGTGAACTGTACACAAGTAGATGGATTAATGATCCTCATTTGTTTTCCCTTGAAATCAGGTGTTCTTTGGGTTATGCACAACATGAATTTGAATGCAGCCACTGAAACAAATGAACAATGAGCACTTGTTGGAGAATCAGCTCTTTACAAGCTTACAGTCAGTAGGCCTCCACACTTGCAGTTTGCTATACTTGACTGTTTCAGGGCTGTGCAGAAGCCAGTGGCTATACTGTACGTGGCTGCTCCCTGTGTACAGACCTGCTACAGGCAAACAGACACAGTGCCTGCACATGTCCTCAGAACTTTCTTACTTCTCCTCCTAAAATCCTCTTCTTCCTGCTTTTATTATACCATCTTAAAAAGAAGAGAAATGTTATCAGGGGACCATTCAGTCCATTTATCCTTTTTAGTATTTAATTACTAATTGATCCATCCATAGTATTAGCTTTAACAAATATTTGGTTAGGTTGTTCCATACTCCCACAACCCTTTGTGTAAAGATGTTCAGGTCCACATAGTTTCCACTTGTATTCACTGTTTGTGTTTTACTGATAATTCTGAAGACCTACATTGGGTTGACTGTCAGAGCTTGTTAGGACTTAAATCATTCAGGCTGTCATTGTAGGACATTCGATTAAGAACAAATGTATCTGATTGCTCTTCTCTGAACTGATTCCAGAGCAACATATCTTTTTTTATAATGTGGTCCCAAAAACTGCACACAACAGCCTGAACGAAGTCTGACTGGTGCTTGTTCAGTTTTAATGTAACATTCCTTTATATAAATTTGACACTCTTTACTATATATTATAACATTTCCCACTGCTTTCAACAAGCCCCCCCAAAAAATCTGCCTGTACACGTGATTCCCTGAAAAACAGTCATCATGTACCAAGACCTTAATTTCCATTTTTTCCATATTATTTTTGGATTGCTGATCTCATACAAACAACATGAAAGCAGGCTATTGCAATGCAGACTGCAAATGTTGGCCACAAAGTGATGTTTTTTTTATTTGTTTGTATTGCAGGAGAGCATATAATTTTTTCAAATACTGATCCATGTACTGTACTTATCACAATAAGAAATGGTATTAAACCCAGAGTGTGGCATGTTTTTGTGGTCCGTAAGGCATTTCAAAATAAGACAGGCAGGAAAAAAATCAGCTTTTATTAATGACAAATTCCACTATGTGACAGAGAAATGGGAATGCTATTAAAAACTGTATATGTTTTCCTGCAGAGAATGAGATTTCCAAGCCTCTGATGCCAGCTTGATCAGCATCTGTGAAATGGGCACTCTGAAGATATGAGCAAATTAATTAAAATTGCTTTGGAGTTGTGGGAGAGATTACCACTCAAACTCTAAATCAGGATTAACCTTGGGTTTTTAATAATAAAGGCTTATTTGTGTGCAATTTTATCACAAGAATGGCCAATCTATGTGTAATTAATCACCCAAGGTTGTGGTTACAAGGGTAGATTAATTTTACTTAAGCAGAACACAAAAAAGGGGAAAGGGGCTTTTTGTAGTTTTTATTAACCTCCATGGTCAGCTACCTGGAGATACAGTATATTTTCTTGCACACTGCACTGATCTCTGGTCGATCGAAGTACATAGATCTCTGGGTTGTTTAATGATAAACTGTATTTGGCCTTCCCTGGTGTAATAGGATACACATATAAAGTGGAAGCAAGGTTTTTGCACAAACTGTTTTGAGAATGTATTTTTACAAAATTGAATTTGACACGAATTTGAGGAATTTTTCTATTTTTAATGCCCTCAATAGTGCTCATTACAAGCCACGTTTTCTAAGAAGAAACACAGAATATGATAAAGAGTGTAAATGGGCTGCAAATGCTACATGCAGATAGTGACTGCTTCATTTGTTAGCATATACAGTATTAAAAACCTTATGCTTACAGACTTTTTTTTTACCATTTTTAATATGAAGTCCGATATCTCATTAAGATTTATCATTTATTCTTCAGCCTGTAGTGTACAAAACACTGCTGCTTCCATTAATTATTTCCTTTTCAAGATAACAGAGGTAGACCAATAGTCTCCTGCCGAACTGGATTATCATATCGGAGTTGAGCAGAACAGCATTTTCCACACCATTGTGAGCTGGTTTGATTCAGTGTCCAAGTCTCCTTTACCTCGTTAATTACAGCATGTGAGTGATGCAGCAGAGTGGAGTGGCGATTAAGGCTATGCACTCCAGGCCCAAGGGTTATGGATTCAAATCCTGAATGGGTTGCTGCTGTTCTCTCGAGCAAGGTACTGTACTTTGCTGATATTGCTCTAGTTCCCTGTTGTGTAATTGGGTCTGTAGGTTGTCATTGTAAAAGAGAATTTCCTCTCAATTGTCCTCAATTGGTTTACCTGGTGCAGTAAAGCAATAATAATTTTTGAGAAGAGAAGATCAGATTGACTGCTAAGACTATTGAATTCTAGATTGTTTATTTGTCTTCACAGCTGTATCAGATGTTCAAATGACAAGGATCAATGAATTGGTTTTCTTTGTGTGATTTTAAAAGCACAATAACCATACTAGCTTCTTAATGGATTTTAAACTTGCCTAACTAAAAGATTTCTTTACACAGACGTTACATATTCTTAAACCTAAATATCTTTAGCAATACATCATTTATCTTGTCAGGTACCAGATGCCTTAATTGCAAGTCATTAAAATTCATTTTCGAAAGCATTGCAGTACAAACTTTAATCAGATGGATCACTTAGTGTCTTTTGAAAAAGAAACATGATAAGGTTAGAGATTGCTTTTATTTCTTAATATGTGTGCAGTTTACGTGTCCTCTTCAACATGTACTTGGGACTTTCAAATAATAGCTATATTTAGGACAATTGTGTAGTAGTTTTGTTCTCTTTTCACATGTAATTAATTCATTCTTTGGTGGATTAGTTCAGAACTGAATGAGGGTTGTAAATAAAATTTATTTCGAGATGATACTGCACAGGGACACTTGTCAAAACAGGCTTAGAATGCATTTACACAGTGTATTTGCGGTTTGCACGTTTTCAACATCTGAAGGTAACTAATGGTACCACCATAGAGATGTTCTCAGTTTATCATGGGATGGGGTATGTTTTAAATATCATTGGAGGAAGGGATGGGACAATGGAAATATAGACACTTTTGAGATGGGAGGGAATGGGAATATTTGACATTACAAGACTGGACAGGAGTGAAATTTTAATCTCATGTCTCTCTCTATACATTATTCTAAAATTACTAGTGTATTGTACAGTTTAACATTGTTTGATGTTAATTTAACATGTATGACTCTACTGCAATCCTGTTTGCCTTTTTATTGCAAAGCAAACAATTTAGAATTACTTTGTATTGTGAAAACGGTCATTTTCTTATCAAACTGAATGAATAGCAGAGAATAAAATTGTGACACACAATATAGCTCACCAGGCATAAAATAAGCAGTAAAGCATTATCAATGAAGCCAACTGTAAAAATATGGGCTACAGCCAGGCACATAGTCAATAGGTGATGTTGGTGATCTAATGGGATTTTGTGTAATTAAAACCGGGAGCAGTGTTACACTAATGGCCCTAGATGTAGAGGCAGGACAAATTTGCCAACCAACTAAATAACAGTTTAAATCTTAATGATTTACTATGCTAATTCTGTTTAGCTGCATCTTTTCACTTTATAATCCAGTATAAACTGCATAGGAGATTAAAATGAAATTGCTGTTTCTTTCAGAGTGACCAGTTTGGGCTTAGTATAGAGGTGGTGTGAAATTACATTTTCTCATAACAGAATTATAGTTAATATTCCATGGAGTGAGCAAGCAACTCCATGAAGCTTTCCTGTAATGTGCCAGCGCCATGGTCTCCTGTATATGTTAAATAATAATGCTGTGCTAACAATCATGTGGCAACCAGATACTATTTTAGTAGTATAATTTCATAGTATCTACTCTTATAGCTTTGTATGATTTTCTCCTGACAGAACAGTAGCTTTCAGTTTTTTTTTTCCTTTCTCTTTTTCGCATTTTGTTTTTTGTTTAGCTTTATTCCTTTCACTAAACAGGATATATAAATCCTAAGTGTTCTTAGACAGGCTGGACCCGTGGTACTGATTTATAGTACTATCTCATTGTGACCCCCTTCAGTATGAAGTTATCTATCCTGTCCACTCTGTGACTTGGCACACATAATAAAATAGGGATGGAAGTGAACAAATTGAAAAACATTAAACATTATATCGGTATTGGGGTCTTGAAAAGAACTGCTACATCAGCAGGACACCTTAAGAAGAGTATTGTAAACCTGTAGATCAAGGGTAAATGAATGAAGGGCTTTCATGTTAGAAATTCAGGGCTCTTTTAAGATCTGCGTGGAAGGGCTAAACCCGTGTTTTATGGGGTACATAAAAATCCGTTTTCTCAAGATCTTGTCCTCATAATAAAGCTGCTATTACAGCAAAACTGTAGAATGTTATAATTGCTCTCCAGTCTTTTTAATGAAAATAGGTCTTATAGCAGTCATTTTTATCCAAAGCACTTTTAGATGCTGCAGTCACACTCACAGTTGGAGGTTATGGTACTATGTCTCAATTGAAGGAAGGAATATAAAGAAAACACAAGCCAAAATATTTTGAGCACCTTGTTTCCTTGGCTAGGATGCTCAAGATAGAAAGCTCAAGTCTGAAAATAGACATTCCAGCATGACAGTGAACAGAACTGTACATTCCAATTGATGACAAAATGGTTAACTGCCTACACAATAAACATTCTCAACTCGTCATCTTATTCATCAGACCACAATCCGATCAAACAACTGTGGCTTGAAGTCACAGTGTCAACAATCTGTGTTAGCTCCTCATCTACAGGAGGCTATCAGTGTAATTCCTGCCAGAGGAAGATTTACAAAATCTTAACTATTGGAGAATGTATAAATAAGGTACAATTTTCTAGACTTAATTTGACTATTTATGACTTGTATGTCAAATATAATTCAGATGCTCTATACAATGCTCTGTACAAGTTCCTGTATGACACTTTTAGAATTTGTTCAGCCTGATGATATACAATCTTAACATATTTCTATCATATTTTGTTTTTGTCACTATTTCATTTAGATTATTAATAAATGAGAGAGGCACATTCTTTCTATATGATTATTTGTGAACAGGGTAATACTTTAATTCTGCAAATGAATTATTTTAATATCTTTAACACCTCCTCATCTGGATGAAATTGTGGAAATTCACAAAATACAATGACTTCCAACAAACCTTCTCAATAAGGGGTCTTGAAATAATCATCTCAAACTACTTAAAGCTTTAGATTAAAGTAGTTCATTGAGGTGGGAGCTAACATTCCATACTAAATTAACATTTTTTTCACTTAATGCACTTGATAGGTTCACGGCTACTGGGAAAATAGTTGGTATAATAGGGATATTATATTCAGCCTGTCTCTAACATGAGTCATTAACCTGAGTTATTTTTATATCTGTTTTGGTGTACTTTTTTATTTGTTCAGAAAAGTCTTTTTTTAAATAGTTTTAAGCCGTGTCACACAACTTTTCTGTTTCTGAAGCCTTAATGGTTTTATGCCAAGAAGATAGTTGGCATAGTGTTCCTTCACAAATTGTGGTCTGTTTGATATACTGTATGCTGCTCTGTACTGTAATTAACCACTTACTACATGAAGGACAAAGTGCAAGTTTATTTTGTTTTTACTGGGAACTCACAGCTCTGTTACAGCCTGAGGGATTGAATTTAAGAAAGGTCTTGAAGAAATTTGATGGGATCTGTGCTTGCTAACTTTCTGTAAAATAAAAGTGTGGCATTGTCGGGTTATCAGTGTTTAATTCTTTGGGCACTGTTTCTCGGCCAGAACCACCTCCAAATGTCTATAGATCTGTTGACTGAAGAATTTTATTACACAGCATCCTGTCAATTTTATTTTAATTAGGCTCAGAAACAAATGCTTTGCAACTTTTCTATGATTCCTTTAGCCTGCTTCCTTTAAAGGAACTGTTTGCATTATGTTCATTTTAATGGGGTTTCTGTCTTTTGTGTATCATTTAGTTGCCGTGCTTACCAACAGCCAAAAAATGCACTGACAGTCCATAATAGAGGCTCACTGTATAGTTTTGGGATAAATACCAATTTTATTTTTCTCTAATGGCTTTCCAAACTTCCTTTAGATTGTTTTGCACCATGTGTTTACTGCATCCTCCCAGTCTAATGTGAGAAGCCTATTTCAGTTTTTATTTGAACAATTAGCTGCAAGATAAATATCTAGACTCATTTTGGGTGCTGGTAGTAGTTTTACTTTGTTTCCATTTATCTGTTCCTGCTCTCTTTGTTTTTAGTTTGAAGTACAGCCTGAGTTGATTGCTTTATCTTGCCAGATATTGAGGTAATATTACTGAATCACTGGTAACAAATAAAATAGTGTGTGGTAAAGAAGACATTAAGGGCTTTGAGAGGCCACATTTAAAGGCACTATATAAAATAAAGTTTATTATTATTATTCAGAAAATAAAGAAAAAAATGCTACAGAAGGTAGAAGGAGAATTTAGTATCTTAGTTTTATTTTTTTCTACTGAATGTGTCCTATTCAATCCATCACTGGGAAATCTGCAAGCTGAGTATTTCTGTGTTCGAATAAAGCTTATGTCATGCTTGCATGTTTTAAGATGGTAAGTTACTCTACAGTTGTCTGTCTTGCATTGAAGAATAAAAAAATAAAAATGTACTTTAAAAGCAACTGGAACTGGTTGTTAATGGAAAACTAACAAACCAGTAAGTGTTAGAGTGCTCTGAATTTCTGATGATAATTTGCATCAAATTCATTGTTTGTTACAATGACATGTTTGACAAGTATTGTAAATACTTTAGCCACTTGTTCCAGTTTGCATGCAAGTTGAGCCGTGAGAAAAGAAGTTGAGCTACAACAAAATGCGCACCAAACATACAGTACTGACCATCATTTAGTGATGGGTCAGCAGGGCACGCTGATTTCAAGGAAGAAAAAGAGAAAAAAACACAACCATTACTGAACCAAATGGGACTGGGAGGAGGGGTTTAATTTTGCAGTCTCTTATTTAATATAGTTTTAATATGTTTCAGTTATTTTCCCCGCACACAATTACCAACTGAATATAGGAAATGTCATTTCTCAATTGAAAATAGATATCTGATACTCTGACAATGTAATAGGAATCCATCTACATTTTGCCATTTTGCAACTGCAAGGCAATTGGGATACGAACTACAGTATATCACATATTAAACCAGTCCAATAGTTCTGTCTAACTTGTAAAATAAACCACACATTATTGATGGCAAATTATTTTTGGTTCTCTCCTTCCCACACACAATAGTAGTAATAAAGATGTCTGAAAGGCAAAGTGGAGGTGTATTGATTTTTTTGGGGGGATTACTCTGTATTTTATTCAAAACTGTGTGTGCTGGCCTGAAGAAAATTAAAAAGGACACATGTTTTCGGTTTCATGCACATACTTACAACAGGTCCATTTCTGGTGAGAAAATAATTCTGAAACTGCCTTGGGTAGACCAATTTCAAGCAATGGAATTTGTGATTCTTGTGATCACTGTTGCCCTTCAATCACTGGCACAGACGTCAGGATCTATATGTGCGCTTGTTTGTCTTCAAGCGGCATGAAAGCCATTGGGGAGGTGTTGAGAAGAGACAAAGTAATGTGGACATAACCCTGCTCCCCAAACTGAGTGTTGAGTCATTGCTATTTTATGTTCTATAACTCAGAAACCAACTTTATATCTGTCACACTCTCCTGGCAGCATGCAGAGCTATTCCACCATCTATTAACTGAAGCTCTCGGAGAGATATATGACATTTATGTAGGTTTGTGTTTTTATGTTTGTTGTTTTTCCATGAAATGGGATTGAATTATTTCAAGGATTTAAGTGGGAAGGAGGCAAATGAAATGAAATGAGCCCAAATAAAACTATTAGGATTGAAAGAGAGGGTACACAGTACATAGTCCAACTTAGCAGAGGGCTGAATGAACAAATACATAGCAGCTGTTAACTGTTGTCTTTAAGGGTGGGCATGTCAGGTCCCCCTAACCTAAATGTGATGCTCATTCCATTTTCTTTATAAATTAGTAATTTGATAATTAACCTCAGGACCTCAATGTTGAGTGCCAGTAAATTAAATTAAAACCCAGCATTGGTACCCTTCCAAAGGTAATAATTTTTGCTCAAGTATGGCAAACCAATCAGAACTCCAAAGGTCTCTGAAATCCAATTATAAAAATAGGACAGGAACTCATGAGGCACTCCAGGAAGAAAGGAAGGGGTCAATTTATTAGATTTATGGGACTTGTTTTTTTCTTTAAAAGTGCTCCAATAAAAAGCTGATCTCTTAATATGTTCTAATAGGTTGTTATTTTATAGTATGTTATGAGTAGATAGATGAGACATCTACTGTGCTCATAATTTAAACTGTTTCAACCCCTTTGCAGCATTTTCTAACAATGCTTATTATATTTTTGGACATGAGGCCACGCCTTTCCTTGTTCCTTATGAAATAAAGCCAAAGATCAGAGTAGTTCAGGTGCTGAAAAGTATCATTTTAAAAAGGTCATATCTTGGAGTTTTTTAGATGATGATATTTCCTCTCAAACACTGAGGAAAATCCCTTTTCGAAAATAGCACTGTGATACACTATAACTTTAACAGTGTTTTTATCCATCCAACCATTTTCTCACCACTTAATCCAATACTGAGTCGCAGAGGAGCTGGAGCCTATCCCAGCAAGCAGCAGGCGCGAGGCAGGATACACCCTGGACAGGACTGCAGTCCATAGCAGGGGAGACGTGCTGATACAGACACACTCACAGAGCCAGTTTTCCCAAAAGCCAAATAACAAATAACCGGAGCACCCGAGCACCCAGAGGAAACCCACACAGACACTTTAGATCATTTATTGTTTACAGGGGGAGAGGAATAGGGAATAATAAAGCTCAACAGATCAGGTCCTCCTGTATTTTGTGACCAAGGGCTTACCTCTTTTGTACCCTCAAAAAATGCATATCTGAAAACAGGCTAGAATGAAGATGTGCTCATTGTGTAGCATTTGTACATTAGATTTTAGTTAGTAATTTCTGTGCCTTGAATAGCCCTGTGATGAGTGTGTTTTCTGGGCAGTTTTTACCCAGATTCTATTTTTCTAATCTTTGTGAAAGTGTGAGGATAATAGGCTTCTCGTCTCCCAATCTCAAAAGTGAAACCAGGAGAAAGCTGAAAGAAAGCTTTGTTTCAACACAAGAGGACTGAGGACAACTGAAATCTGTACAGCAGAGAGAAGCTTCTGTATTTAACAGAACATCATACAAGCCCATGTTTTATGCTCAGATTACATGAGATATAAACGCACCAGACCCTTTTATATTTTGAACTTTATAAATTAAACTATAACCCTGTTGTATTTTGAACTTCATAAAATAAACTCTAACCAGAGGCTGTAATATTAGTACTAGACCTTAGTTGATCATTATCACTGAGAAAGGCAGAGATTTCAGGGAAAATGAGTAAAGCTGGATTCGTACCTGCACTTTGATACTTAGATGATTTGTAATGAGTTTTACATCATATTTTTAACAAAGTGGTTTATGAACTGTTTATCGTCCCTGGTAGAGATGGGAACTGCTTATTCCCTTCCAGATGTGTGTTTTAAGGAAAAGTCTGCCAGTGTCTGACTTTCATGTAAATGCACCTTGCTTGCAGCAAGACATTTTACTTTTGCACTGTTTGTTGTTCCATGGGATTCTTGCATGTTCCACAACCACTAGCCTAGGGGTATATACTTATGAGGGCTGATTTCATTGAGGGTCAAAATCTTTTGCAAAGAGGCTTTGAAACAGGTGAAGTGCCTTAGATGACCCCAGAGGAAATGTAATTCTATTAATGTTGTTCAATGTTGTTTACAAAAACTCCTTAATGGGCATTAATAGCAGCTTTGTTTGTAAAAAAAATCACCTATTCAGTTTTCAGGTTAAATGTAGTAAAATTGCAAACATCTGTCACTGTATAATTCCACGTGTTAGCTTCTGAACTGTTTTCAGTCTGTGTCTGGCCTGAAGCATACTGTATGTCTGGTTTGCTGTCACCATTAGGGGCTGAACTAATATGTATCTGTGATGGCAGTATCTCCCATTTCTATTTGACCCAGCTGAAGATAACTGTGCAACAAGTAAAGGACTGTATATTTAAGAAGATGTCTTCCTTGTTTGAAACGTATTCACATTTAGTGTTCACATTCAAAATTTACGTTATATTCTTCGTACTGTGTAATAAGCACTCAGAATGAACAAATAAATAACTGACAGACCTGATTGCACATTCACATTTCAGGGCACTGCTTCACTCACTTGGACACCAATTATGAACCTCTTACAAAATGTTCTTAGCCACAAACGGTCAGCGTGTCGGGAATTTATAACAATGGTGAGAGGAGGTCATTTGGCTCATCTGGACCTTTAGGTAGTTAGTAGTTAATTAATCCAAGGATCTTATGCAGCTGTGTCTGGAAAGAAGCCCAAGTATCCACTTCAACTACATGACTGGGTGGCTTGTTCCACAACTGTTTTTTTAATGCTTTGTGGGAATTGTCTAATTATTGGCAGATATGACATGATATTGGATTTAGCAACAGCAGCCAACAGCAGGACCCTTGATTTTACTGCTTGTTGGCAATTTAACTAACTGCCAAGGAGACTGCTGGACTGGGTGGAGCAGATGTGAGCTGTCTTCGACACTGTTCCAGTCCACAGCACAAACAAGTGACTTGTCAGAGTGCACAGTTTACAAGAAGGTCCAATTCAGAACAGAAATCCATCCGTCTGAGACGTTTAATGAATCTTTGATTTATTAATGTGTTGGGAAAGGAGCAGCTATAAAGTAGACTTGTTTAAAAAAAAGGCAAAAGAGTAAAAAAAACACTATAAGTTAACTTAATTCTAATGGACTGTGATATTCATGTGCTACTGTAGTTCTTGTAAACATGTTCCTGTACCAGTACAAGGGGTCTCAAAGTAATACATTTGATGGCAAACAAATTATTTTGTAAAAAGTGAAATCTCAGGTTTAACACAGGTTTTTACAGCCCTGCTGTAGTAGGATATGTTCCAGCCTCTCAGGAGGCTTGTCATCAAACATGCTGGAGCAAATGGCATTGTTATATAGAATGTTAATGATGCTTCATCACAGGATTGAACTAGTAAGAATCTGATATTTTTAACTCAAAGATCCTATGTACCACCTGCTTTTTGTAATTTACCATTAAGGGCTTTTGCACCGAAAAAAAATAAATTAAACATATTTTAATAATTGAATATTTGCCAAATTATCAAAATGGTAGCTTTTAATTTCTATAAGAAATAAAAGCTCAATCGCATGGAGATATTTTAGAAATTAAATAGGACAATGTTAAATGCAACATATATAATGTGATGCTCAATATATTCTGCAACTACGTACCCGAAAAGCTTAGTTCGGGTGTTGGAAAATTTGAAAAGACAATGTCAGCATGTCTACTAGCAGCACAAAGGGCTCATCAATCAAAGAAGCGCATGCGCAGTGAGTCTGGCTTGTCTTGAAATCATGTTTCGTTCTCCTGCCTTTTGCTACTTGTTTAAACAAGCGAAGATTGTGGATTGAGGAAGTCAGTGTTTTGCCAGATTTCTTGCATGTTTTAAACTGAAATGAAATTTCACAGTTAACTTATTAAGAACAATAGGAAACAATTTTGTATTTGTAAAATGTACAGCTTGGATCTTTTTACAAAAAAGTCAGTTATGATCTCTGAACGGCTGTTGTAACTATTATGATGTATGATGATGTCTACTGTTGCAGCAGACTTGCTTTCTTGCTTACACGTGAAAATCTAGCCATTTCGATTTATGGATTTAGATTTTGTATCCATTGACACGCAGGTGTCATAGTTACTGGTATTTATGTTTTTGTTTCCATAATTATGTTGGGGTTTTTTTATTTGTAGGCCATGGTCTGTTTGAGATGGGTGGTTATGTTGCTGTCCATTGATACAGTATATGGTTGATATTGTTTTTAAGTGTATCTGTTTTGTTTCACTTCACACTGTATCATATCAGCCATAACCAGAGTTGTGTGTTTAAAATTAATCCAATTAAATTAAGTTGGTGTACTGTGTTGGTGTTTTTTGGTTCTGTCAAGCAATCTGTGCATGAATGAATTGATTTTTGTTATAATGAGGTTTGTAGTGCTTAGTTATATAAGAGATGGAAAATAAAGTTGATTTCCGCTTTTGGATACAAGGCAAAGTATAGAATAACGTATTATTTCTTAAATTCATATTCAGCCAGTCTAATCTGTACTGTAATTACTAATGTAAAATATTTTGCTACAGAAAAGTAGGTTACAGTAATTTAGTGGGCATATTAAGTTTTTTTCTATACTTAAGCAGAATACTTTATAGTTTGTTGCTAGCTAAATACATTTTTGTTATATTGTCATTCAGTGGCTGTTAAGTTGAAGGACTGCTTCATGGACACTGTGCTCAAATAAAGAATGTGCTGCTTGAGTACAGGTATTTTTCCATTTCAAAAAATGACAAACAGATGAGCCTATGTTTAATTAGGGCTTGTGACTTTTTTGTTCTCTATACTTATTTTAAAAGGATTTTTTTTTTGTAAAAACCAAACCGTTTTCAAATGTGTCATTAAGAATTTGATTAAGGTTCAATCTGCAGTGAATTATGTACATTTACCACAAGGTGCTGCCATCGTCTTTTAACCTGACAGTAAAATAAGACGTGTCCTTGGCCTTACACTTCAGTGGGTTTGTAGAGAATTAGAATTAGTACTTTGTGGAAAAGTATTTGTTAAACGAGTGAACAAAAATGGTGCCTGTACCCTTCAATATCTTCCTGTCAACTGCACCTTTCACACAGTACCACACAGTATGATTTTAGTATGGCTTTGTTACCTGTGGACATATTTGAAAGTTTTTTTTTTATTTGGTCAAGAGAATGGAATGTTTTGTGCTTGTTTTTAGTCTCTTTCAAAACATAACTTTAATTATTTCGTTTTTAAATCAAATTAACTACAAATAATGCTACTTTAAATGTGGTTTCAGGACTCATTTTTCAATTTTTGTTGCCCTTTATCAAAATAACATTAAGAACATTTTTGGTGCAATTTTTAAGTGCAGTAGTTTCGTGATGTATCCAAAACCCTTTTAACATACTTTGGAATAAAAGAAGCTTTGTGTCATTGAATAGGCTTGCTATCCTGACCTTATCCTACTGCATATTCCTCAACTGAGAGAGCTATTGAGTATTTTTATTTTAAATCAGCACTTCCATTGTTTCCCATTGTTTAGGCTTTTGTACTGAAGAAACGTTCTTTTAGTGCTTTTCGATTTCTGAGGCTCCATACAGTGATCTTCTTCTGCTTGTTCTTTCCTAGAAGCCAATTCAGTGCTCTGTATTAGAATTGTATCCCAGGGATGTAACTGTAATGTTTGTGTATGCTATAGAACTGCCAATAGCTTTTCAGCCGTGAAGATTAAAAATAGATCTTTTCAGTTCGTGGAGCAGGGGGTGAAAAAGCTACCATTATTTCTTTTTTTTTTACTTTTCTCATTTTCTCATAAGAACCCAGTCGTGAGAACATAATACAAATAATTTCAGGCAGAACTTAGGTCTAGGTAGGCAGAACAGGCAGAACAATGGTCTAGTAAGACTGCCATTGAATTTTTAAACTAAACATTCACAGTCGCATTACACAGTCCTGGGTGCAAAAAGGTAAATATATATATTTTTAAATTGTAGTTAAGTGCCAATATGAAACTGACAAACAACTAATTGAGTACTTAATAAAAAAATATACTGTATATAAAGATCAATAAATGCATTCATATGATAAGCAAGTTATGCCAGAGTTTGGAATGGTTTAGCTAAACTTTATGTAGAAGGAAAACATACAATTTAGTTTGCTTTTCAAGAGGATAATTGTTTCCAAATGCAATATTACAAAATCTGTAGTTATTCAGGTCTATTTGATTTTCATTTTATTTTTATTTTTTCCTAGTCTAGGACATTATTTTGAATGGTAAGGGATTAGGTAAGATGAGGCAGTAAAATGTGCAAAAACAGGATTCGTGCATGACACCATGGCAAGTTTAATAATGAACGCTTAGTGTGGGCTCAAAGATACAATGTATTATCTTCAGATAATAGAAATTGCTGACAAGCTACCAGTTGAAAGAATCTTAAGAAAATGCTGTAAAATATTAGAAAGCAATAGCACGTGAAGTAATGCTTATGTCAGCTGTAATACCCTTGGAAAAAAATAATTTATGTTTCGAGGGAAAACAATAAATAAAAATTGAGTTTTTTTAATATTATAGGATAATTCTAGTGTTGAAATTCTTTGGTTTTAATGTTTCAATTCCAGAATCTTTCTCTGATGTCATAAATTAAGAAAATGTTGCTTCAGTTGTGTGGATGGTTTGGCTTTTGATGGAATTTTCAAATTACCTCAAAAACCAAATACAAATCAGTTAAAATGTTTTGCTGTCTTTAAATATAAGTTTGAGCATTTTATCTTTAATCTGAGTAAAGCCTTTTAAGTATATCATTTAAAAGATAAAGATATGTAATCCATTAAATATTTTCAGGAACCTGACTTAACTAATTCAGAAATAATTTTGTTGTAAAGGGATAAATACAAAGGTGAAATATATTTACAGAAAAAAACATTTAATTTTCTTATTTTAATCTATTATTAAATTGTAGTGATTAATTGAATCACTATAATTAAAGGTTCAGAAGAAAATAAGCCAGTGTTAATATATAATTCTTCATTATAAAATAAATTGAAGGTTTTACACACAGTTTTATGCTCCTGAATCATTTAGTAATTATTATGTGCTTGGAGATTCATTATATAATAATTCCTTACACTTATATAGCACTTTTCTGGACACTCCACTATAAGTGCTTAGTTTTGCATATATATTTACAAAATAAAAAATATTATAAAATGTACATGTAATGTGTAATGTACATTATAAAAATTAAACATTCTTATTACTTTTCCTTTCAATACATCTTAGAAAAAACTGAAATTATTTTGATGTATTTAATATAAATATATTATTATGGAAGGAAAGTTGCAATAAAATTAAAAATGTGGACGGTAGATAAAAACGAATTTGAAATTTCACTATTAAAACTGTTGTTTCTGGCTGGGATTTTAAAGAGCCGCTTGTTTATTCCTGCTCTCTTAAAAGCATTTAATTCTATTGGCCTGCATGAGAAAAGCAAACACTATATACAAGTTTCTGTGAAGGAATATTTTCCACAATATTACCTAAGTGCTTCTTTTCACAGCGCTGTTTCGTGATCACAAACAGCGGAGCCTTAAACACAAATCGCTGGAATAACTTTACCGTTCCCATTCTTCAAGTGGTGCATTCATCATTACAAGCCACGATACTCATTCTGCTCAAGCTGCCTTCTGAGTTTTATCGCAGAAGAAATTAAAGGTAGCATTTTCTATATGCCGAAAAGCACTGAAAAGCAAAAAATGTATTTCAGGTTATATGCAAATGTAATGAATATAGTATTTTTCTACCCCATCTTTTATATGTTTACTTCCACACCTCCACATCTGTCCAAAGCAGAAGAAGAGTTTATAATAGTTGTAAACTTTTCACACTTTAAGAAGGTGTGAAACTCACATCACATTAAGAAGAGGTTTGAGAGTTTTGTAATGTATTAATTACAAGTTAAGTTGTCTTAATGAGGAAACAGGAACATCATATAGTGTTTGTTTTATAAGCAATATTTTTAATTTTAATTTAAAGTTAAATATAAAGAGTAAATTAGTTTAAAAGAGTATAAATATCAAGCCCCTAAACAGTATCAGACACATTTTGTAAAAGTGAACATTAGCTGTCTCATTGAATTAATTTAATTTATATGTGTTATAACCTTTGATGATTACTATTATTATATTTTCTATTAATTACATGTTCTTTTCACTATGAAAATGGCATACACTAGCTGATGCTTTGAACAAATTATTGATGCTATTTAGGTTTAGAAAATTAACAAAAAAAATATTTTTGTCCTGCTTTTAAGATTTGTTTAAATGTTTTTCTTAGCCAGTCTTTGTGTATATTCATTTGTAACATTGTATACATATATAAAAAAATAAAATCTTCAAAAAGTAATTGTAAAAAAATTTTGAGGACTGCACATTTTATTTTTTATATTTTTCTTATTTAGTAAATTTTCTTTTTAGCATTTTTGAGCTGTGATAATGTGAATGAATATACTGTACAGGATCGGAAAGTGTCTTGTGTTGAAGGTCATTGATTTTTATTTGGCTTTTTATTTCTTTTGACGGCTGATCTGAACACATGAAATGAAATTTCAGACAGTGACTGCTTTCATGTTAGCCAATCCCTGCAGCGTAGCTGTGCTTGAATACATATTTTTCCATTTTATCTCAGTCCAGCAACACATTCATAAGAAAAATAATCTTGCTTCTTGGTGTTTTTTGTTTCATTTTACATGGCAGGAACAATTTTGTTGACCTTCTCCATTTTATTTTTCTCACCACTTGATTCTACAAGGCCAAGATTTAAAAAGGGACATCATTTTATTCTATGCAGTGCTCCTTTGTCTGTCCTTAGATTTCAGGCACAAGGATTTACTTCGTTATACGGCTCATTCGGGCCCAGTTTAAAGATTATTTCACTTAGTTAGTTGGTTAGGAACAAGCAGCCAACTTGTTTCACCTGGAGAAGGCATTCTCATTGTATTTTGTTTTGTCTTTGGTATTACAGTACGTCATCCTATCATGATTGCTATTACCATTTGGTACTTATTTTATCTGCTGTAATATTCTTATTATATAAAAACAATACTGTATACAGACTACTGAAGTACAAGAAAACATTCCATCATTCAATGTTCCTGAAGGCTTTTACTCTGGTTTTTAGTCCATGCAAAGTTAGAACAAAGATATTCCACGCAGAATTCAGTGTAATGTCAAAAGGCAAATCACATCACAGGGTTGGAAAAAAATCATACTCAAAATTTAATTGCTCCATATTATTTTCCTTCTTTTAAATTTTTAATACAATTCGTAGTGCCATGGGGAAAGCGAGAGAAAGCCTTTATTTTGTGGGCCGTACAGGCGTGTCCTTGGAGGATTATTTTCTGGGACCTCCTGGTAGATATTTCTTTCCCATCTCTGGCCTTGAAAGAATCTTGATGCTGTTTCATCGCCAGGTCTAACGATCTGTTGTTCTCAGGAGAACATTGACCCACTTTAGCACAGAATAATTAGCCTCTGAGCTATTCATTTGCTTCTATCAAGCAGATGTAAGTGTACAGTGCAACCATTATTTACAGACAGCCATAAATTTCTTGTCACTGTTTTTGCAGTTTCTGAACCCTATATGAATTGCAGGCATCAGAGTAATGTGCTGTGCAAGATTGAAGGTGAAAACCATGCCATTTGCCAAAACGTACAATGTGAGCTTCTTTTGTCATGCAAACAATAACATTTACCGCTGCTGTGCAGCTAATCAGAAATCCAGCTTCGGGAAAGGGAAGGCTGCAATGGAATTAGTCTGCCTGACAGAGATAGGAATAGGGAAAACTAACCAGTTTCAAATATGTAGATATTTCCACCCATGGCTGTATGTGCATTTCTACACTTTCCCCTTATTGTTTTTCCTTCATGCAGAAAAATAATTGTATGGTGGTCTTACACTGTAATCTTAACTATTTTATTTTTAAGATAGCAGTTAATCCTTATAGCTTGTTATACGGAGAGTTATATTTTAGCTTTATTGATAAACATCAATGATGCCAATGATGAGAAACATCCAGAAAACACTGTTAAAGGCTTTGAGCAAATTATTGATGGTCATAAAATATATTCTACCCCTGATTGCATCTAAGATCTCCAAGACTTTTGCACAGCGGTGTCTCTGTAAATATGTACTTCTTTTTTTCTGCTCTCAAGAGTCTCGTTATTATTATTCACCTGCACTTCAGATTCGTGTAGTATTCCCCTTAAAAAAGTAGATAATGTAGATATGCATGCTGTTCCTAACCAAACGTACATGAGTATACAGTATATAACCCCTGATGCTTCTTGAATAGTTTGATGTGAGCAATAAGCAAATTACATGTTGCAGAATTCTGCTCTTTGTGCTTTTTTGTTGGCATGTAGACATCTATAAGTCTTTAAGTTAGTTTTGTTGTTTTTTTTATCTACATATTACATGATACAACTAGCTTTTTGCTTGGAATCAACCTTAGAAAATGGGAGCTTCCAGTAGCACAGGACAAAGAGATGTCTGCTTGGATTTTGAAAGAAATCCTCCTTTAAGTTATTTTAGCACATTTTTAAACTTTACAGGTTAAGCATTGTTGGGTATCCTGTGCAAGATCTTCATACAGCACTTTGTGAAATGTGGTCTGTGTTTTACAAAAATCAAAATTTATTCAATGCTTAGTTAAGCAATTTATATTTTTTATTAACCCCTTGGATCTCTGAAAGGAGGGGATGTACAAAACGTGATCAAAAAGATTTTACCATCAGTACTTTAGTTTTGCCAGTCATTTATCTAAACCTAACTTGTATGCAGTGCACATTCTAAGTGCATTTTTTTTAGTCCATCGATAAAAACCAATACAAACCATGCAAGAATATTTTTTCAATAAAATATTATAAAATATTTAAAAAGAGAATTCTACATAATTGCACAAATTTAGACTGTATGATTTAGAGTTGTCCTTATGCTATACTGTCTTCCTTGCAGAGCAAACTACACTCTACATATATTGAAGTAAATTATTTTTTGCAGTGTCTTTATAAAAATTAGATTATGAATCTGCTGTTTTACAGAGAGTTTCCTAATCAATAGACAGATGGGACTATATGCTATTAGTTTTTTTTTTCTGCCACAAAGGAAGTCTTCAGAGGCTACCCTGAAAAATACCCATTTGCACACAGTACAAAACTAGATACCGAATTAAAATTTTTGAATGATTTAGCAGATAGAGCAGCGTAACACTCCTGTTTGCTTTTGGGTGGTTACTGTACAAGCTATAATGTCTTCATTTAAATACACAGAGGTAAGCCTGACCAAAATGTTCATTGTGAATATGAGTTTTCGCATCTGTGTTTGCTGACTATTCTTTTGCATAGAGTTTGTTAAGCAAGTCTACAGTTTTAGGGATTAAGATTTTTGTCTGTGTGCCATTCGAACAGCAAGTTTATTGTTAAAGAGCAGCTCTCTATAACCTCAGTGAAACTTGGTTTGTACCATCAGGAAGCATGTATCTAGCTGCTATGTAGTACAGTAAGTACACATGTAAACTTTTATACTGGAAAACCACTGTAGTTCGAAGCCACCTTCTATTTGACCTTGAAGATCTAATTGACCAAAACAGGACAGTATGATACATTAGTGGAAATTTATTTAACTGTGTTAAAGAGCTGCAGCAGAATGCACCTACAGTACTTCCTAGTTAAACTGCTTGATCAGAATGCAAGTATCTGATGACAGTTATAAGAAGGAAGACTTAATCCCAACAAGAGGTTGTGTCTAAAAAAAATTGGTATATTTTAACACTGCTCTTCAGCCCACAAATGTTACCACGCACACAAGTAACAGATGTAGGGAAAGCATTTTGAACCAGTAGGAGAGAGCGAACACGTTTTCACTACAATACCTTATTATCCTAAGCGATAGGATGCACCCAACAAAAAGCAGTGTGCTTGGAATCCATGATGCTTGTTGGATTTTCTCCACTTTTTATTTGTCCTCGGGAGTGTCAGTGTGAGGCTCACACATTGGTCACCTGTTGCTTTTGTTCAGCCTAGGGGTTTGCTTTTCTCACTACATCTTACAGACTCCTGTAGTCAGCCAGAAGCCACACCCTCTGGACCCCCTGGAGCTCAGGTCCTTGTCAATACAGCGTGCACCTATCACATGACTTGGCAATTTCTCACAAGGCCCTGTGCTCATGCAGATTTATTTTAACCAGATCTTCTCTATTGAAAGAGTCCTGTTTGCATATACTCCATCATAGATTAAACCACTTCTTTTTGTCATAACACAGTGAATGAGGTTGTATTTGCCTTCCTGACCCTTTGATTTGATTTACATATATGTTTCTATACATTTTTCTGTAATATGTGTGTGTGTATTGTACAGTATATTATGTGTCTATTTGTATTAACTTCAAGGAGGTTTTGGATTTGTTTTGAACTCAATTTTCTCAAATGGTATTACAGAAGGGTTCACAAATCCCTGAAGGATGGAACAGCACTGTTTTACTTTAGGTGCTAATGACCCTGGAAATAATTTTTCCCAAAACCATCTGTGAATAGTAAGCATGAAAGAATCTGTATTGCTACCCTTTAATTTTGACTGATTAACAGTATTAAGGCTTTTGCTTCTGTTAAGCTTTGATTAATGATTTAGGTCAGCCCAAACAGCGGAGTGTAAGTATCGGGTGATGTTTTACCTCTGTCTTTTGACTGACTTTTACGAGACCATATCTGTCTTCTAGACCGTTAGCTCAACTAACCTTATTGTTTCAGGTTTTGTGGCCATTTTCAACTTTATTTAATCATATCATGTGCACTCCAGTGTTACAATCTCCTACATAACACCCAAAGGGGCATTTATTTCTACAGCAATAAGTCCCTTTTGCTTAAAACAAGAGTTTTGTAAAGTTTAATCTTGGAAGTTTATTTTATATGTTCTTTATTGTCTTTACTGGTTTTGCACTGTGGTATTTGTACCTGTTCATTGTGTTTTCTTTTGCCCTCCCACCTTTAGGATTTCTTTATTTTTATGACTTGTCGGTTGCTTGACGTATATGAAATATACCTTTTCCACATTCTTTATATTTGTCATGTGTTAATGTCATTTTTGTTTGTATCAAAAGTTGTTGAGCAAACTAAAGGCTGTTCAGTGTAATTATCTTGTTATTTATCTTGTTTTTATTTTTAAGAAATCTCTAAACTGGAACGTGGCAATGTCTGTCTTTTCTGTTCTACAGAAATGTTGAAGGAGTTGAACGAGCAACGCAGAGCGAAAGAATTTACAGACCTGAAAATTATTGTTGAAGGCAAAGAGTTTGAAGTCCACCAAAATGTTCTAGCTTCCTGCAGCTTGTATTTCAAGGACCTGGTGAAAAGGTTTGCCTTCCTCCAGCTGTTGATCTGATCTGTTCTTTCGTAGGGTGCATTTGTGTCGCTTCTTCCCTTCCCTTTCTTGCAGGTGTGTGAAGACTGAGTTTCCTGTCACAGAGCCAGTAGCCATTCCTTCTATCACTCAAATGAATGTACTTCTGTACGGAAAGATCCACCCTCTATCTTACCTTTTCATCTCCATAGACTAAAGTTTCAGGATTCTTGTACCATATGTGCTGCATTTTTATAGACAGACAAGATGTTCCATGACTGGGGATCTTTAAAAAAATACATAAAATAAGTCAAGGACTTTTATATTTCCTGACTTTCCAAAAGCTTTTGTCTAGTGTCAGATAAACTAGACAGTTTGACCAAAATTTACTGTCATTCTTTTTAGAATAAAAAATAATTGATTTTTATTAAAAAGAATAGTAGTTTTGCGGTCTCATACTTGGTATACTTTGGAAGAGTTTTTAAAAGAAGGCATTTCCTTTGTTTTATTGCCTGATAATGGATTCATCATTTTGCAGTTTAAAACTTTGGTTATTGAAACATTTATCCATTGAAAAGTTTTTTTTTTTTACAGGCACTCCATATAATGTAAAATGAGTATATAAATAGCACATTTTCCTTATTGTAACATTTAAGGTTACATTATTTCTTATAACCTTTCTGAGACAAAAATAATGTTCTCTCTTTTATATCAGATTAGTCCTTTTTAACTTCAGTTTTGTTATTTACTTTCAGCATTTCTTGTCCCTTTGTTGTGATTTCATTAAACACAGCACTATTTTTTTAAACTTGTGATCCAATTTTAACCAGGGCTGAAGCAATGAATAATAGCAGAAAGATTTTGACTTGACAGCCTTCACCTAGGTATTGACATTTTTCTTCTACATAATTCCAGATTTACAAAAAATGTATTTCTTTTTACAATTGTATGTTTCCATATTTCATTTTACAAATATACATTTCTTATTTAGGGGGCATTTTCTAGGATTAGGCAGTAAATGATCTTAATGACAGACCTAGTAAGCATGTGTCCTAAAATATCTTTTATTTGGCACTAAGTGACAGACATTGATGTTGTGGGTTTTTACACATTCAAATTCACAATTGCAGTGGAACAAACATTGTCAATGCATGTTTTACAGTGATACGATTCTCATTAATAAACATCTATATTTATACTGTTGTGAAACATGCTGTAGAGCAAGTTTTGCCATTCATGAGGTCTTGGAATAAGATGTTCCTTTTTTATTTATAACAGTTGTTTTCAATGCTTACCAGGTTTTTATCTCTGTTTCTAATGTTTTACTATTTCACATGAGAAAATCCATTAACATTTTTTTTCCCTTCAGATCTTATTACATCAGCTGTTGTATAGTGCTAGTTTTCTCCACGTCAGGCTGCAAATCACCTGGATTAGCACAGCAAAGTGCTGCACTGTCCTCAGTGTATGCCGAGGAAATCCATGTTTGCAGAGTGTCTGCAGCTCGTGGCGGGGTAGCTTTACACTGGAAGTAAAAATTAATACACCCTTTTATAGTTCTTTCAGTACGTCTGCTTGTGTGAGCTATGTCTTGACTCTTTTATCAACCACAGAATAAATCTCAGTATTGTTCACCACCTCATCAGTTAGAAGACAGCTCAGCACACAGTGCTGACTGCTGCTTTTATGTGCATACGCTCTCTGCTGGGAGTGTTTTTGCACTTTCTGCTCTGAAAACAAAAAAAATCTCATCTTTATTCCTCAGCACTTCTCCGGGTGTGCCTCTCAGCATGACTCCACTGTCAGTTCCCCCCCCAGCACCTCAGTAATGGGATTGGCTGGTACAGGGGCATCTGAGGCTCGAAGCCCTGGAGGAAGTCTGATGACCCCCAGCCCCCTCACCCCCCACCCCCCCAACACAGCAAAAAGTTGAGATCAATAGCATTCATGGCACTTAACAGAGGGAACACGCTTTAGGGCTGCATTTCCTTTCCTCACAGAGTCTAGTCAGTCTACAGTGGATAGGATGCACATGGATGTGGGATAATAAGATAGGAATGCGTGGTGAGCACGGACCAGTTTCCGTAGTATGTCAGTGCTGCAGATACTACATGGCTCTACATGGCTTGTAATCTTCTTCATGTAACCTTGCTTCCTGGTTTAAAAAGTATTTTTCATTTTTTTCCTGTATTCACAGTGCTGTTTACAGGAATTTGGCAGCATACCAGATTGTAGCTGATTATAATTTCATTTGCAAAGCAGAAGTCTTTGCACAGTCAAAAGGCTAGTTTATAATATTCTGTTGATGATCTGTTTAACATGCAACTAATCAAGCCTGTGTTGATTTTCATGAGATCTTGCCTTGGCCAGCGTTTTAAGCTAAACATGTTAGAAAATGCAGTTGGTGGCAGTTGAAGAGAGAGTGCAGTACATATGTGCAGTGTACACATAAATGTATTGTTGTCTGTGAAATCTAGAATTCACAGCCAAACACATCAATGTGCAGCATTTATATCAATGTGCAGTGCCTTGCAAAGGTATTCGGAACCTTGTACTGTCATCTTGCTTTACAGCATGCAGTCATGGCACTTTAAAATCACAGTAAATATTTGTTATATACACTACAGTACATACTCCATACAGTCAAGGCAAAACAAGAAGGAAATAATAAAGATTTAAGCAAAAAAGTCAAAAGATTGCATAAGTATTCAAACCCCTTGCTGTGGCAAGCTTAAATTTAGGTACACAATATTACCTTAAAGAACAACACTGCTGAGAGGCTACTCTCTGTGTGCAGTAGTAGCTGGTGTCTATATTTTCTAACTAGTTGGTCTAAATGCCAAATTTAGGTTTGACCCAACAACACCAAAGGTGTTTTGGAGTGTCTTAGGAATAATGTCTTTCAGTGTCCCAGCTAAAGTCCTGACTTGACTCACTGTCCATAAGTGATTTTTACCACTTTCTTACTACAATTTCACCAAGCACTTCCCCAAAAAGAGCAGCAGTTTCACCAAATTCAGTTATCTGAATACCTAAGCAATCAACACATGTTTTTTTTCTTTAGTTTACTGTAACTTGTAACTGATCATTAGAAGTATTCAGTTTGAGCATTTGTGTTTTGAGTACAATATTCAGTTTAAAATAAGCTGCACCATTTTGTAATTTCTCAAAATAGGACGTTTGAAAGGATGCTTTTACTAAACTGGAGACTTGTAGATGTCACTGTACAGTTTATAAGCTGTACTGTATGTCTACATGTACAGTACATCCATAGTACTGTCTGGTACTATGAATCTAAACTAATAATGCTAAAGAATGACATTGATATTTTAAAAAGCATTACTTTTTAGACTACATATTGTATATTGCTTTACCTTGGACTATCTTTTAGTACTGGATGGACCGCAGGGGGTCAGGGCCTGTAACCTCTTGTCAAGCAATTCAGCAGCAATGTTAGATGTGAATCGATTGGATACCTGTAGATGAAGGAAAAGGGGTTTAGAGAGTTATTGGCAAATGTCAGGAATGTAATTTAAAAGTCTTGCAGTTTTTTTTTTCTTTTTATCTCCATCTCCCCTCCAGGCAAACAGTAATATTATACTGAGATGTTAATCATCTTGAGTTTAGTGTGGTTGTCAAGAGCCGAACTGCATTCTGCCAGATATATCTGTAAAATGAATTTAAATTAAGTTTAATCTAAAAAGATAGGAGTAGTTTACATTTATATGTTAAAATGACCACTGAAATAGTTTTCTACCTGTTATATGTGGCAGTTAAAATCACAAAATAAAATAGCACAAAAAATAATAAGGATTCTTTTTAACCATTGTCGTTATTTTAATTGCTAAGTAACTCTGTTTACCATGTATCAATCAGTTTTAAAACATACTTTATGAAGATGTTTTAGTAATTTACTGTATGCTGTTAATAATTATGTTTTAGGTGCCAAGTGCCCAGAAATATTATTTTTGCTAGTTTATAAAGCTAAATGTCTGTAATTGGTATATTCCAGGCTGCCCATAAGTAATATGATTCTGTTAAAATAAGTAAAATAACTGATAAGAGACAGAGCTTTGTTTAGTTTGAAGGTCTTTTTTGGAGTTACTCAACTTCAGGTTACTTCCATGTGTACATTATTTTCCCTTCTTCTTCAGAAGTGCTATCATGTTTTCATTTTAACCAAACCTGTCTCTATAAGTGAAAGTTTGTGAATATGTGAAATACAGCAACCTAAGGATTTGCTTGGATTTGTGTATCATGCACTTCCCTCTTGGAATCCCTTTTAAATAAAACATTTAATGCATACATAAATAGAAATTAAACATTAAAGAGGAATACATAAAGATCACAAAACATATTGCGTGTAAGAAAAATTATTTTTTATTACTGTAGTTATTTTGCAGTTATTATAAGTCAGTGGTACAGAGGTTCTTCCTAGTTCTCCATGTTCTTAACAGCTTAGTTTTTCTTTTTTTTCCAGTTGTGAGACTGTCAATTATTATTTTTCCAAGAAGATGCCTCTACTGCTAAATACATAACTGACAACAAATAATTTGGTCTTTGAACCTTTGAGAATTTCTGTAGTTTCTAATTCCTCTAGAGATCACATTCTTAGTTGAGGTTGAATGGATACATAGATTGCTCATTGTTTTTACAATTGAAATTTGCATTAGACTTAATCTAATTTCTTTATCAAATCTGCAAACCAGAAATGGATACTGGTATTTGTAAATTGTGCACAGTAGTGCCTTCTGTTTTAGATATAAATGCTGTTGTATTTTTTAAATAATTTTTTATCCACCTTTCATCCCTTTTTAATGGGAGTTTTTTGTTTTTACAAAGGCTTCTTCTAATAGCCCACCTGCTGTTTTTTAAAATGGTGACAATTGATTCTCAAAGTAAATTGCTTGACATTCTCTCACTTAATTGAGTGAACTTCCAACAGTCTTCCCATTTAGCTAAAAGGTTAATTGAATTTTGTCTCAGATCATTTCGAAACTAATGGAGAAGCAGTGCAAAAACAATCATTCTTCTTATTTATCCTCAGACAAAATCTTTTTTTTTCTTATGGTTTCTCTTATCTTCACTTAAGAAGGAAATGGTTCCTGCTTAGCGAAATGCAAATCGACCTTTAGTTATGGTTGGCAATTTACAGCATTTGCTGAGGCAGCGCTGACATTCTTGTCAGAACGCCAAGAATAAACTGCTCATATAACAAAATTAATTTGTGTTCAGGTACTGGACTTCATTTTCTGCTAATGCTTTCTATGCGTACTGCTTAATTATTCTTTTTGGAAGCTTAACTGTACCTTTAAGAGCAATGTTTCATGTAATGCTCAAGTCTTCCCTCTCCTAATTTAGTTATCAGTGCTCCCAGTCCACCACAGAACCTGCTGTACTAAAGAAGTGTTCATCGCCGCAAATCCCAGCGTAGTTCACCGATCTGTCAGAGCAGAGTTACAGTGCGTCAGGGGCTTCTTACTCTAGGGATGCTTTGCCGAATGATCGGTAGCCCCTATAATTGAGCTGATGCAGCAGATACTATAGCAGGAGTCGTTTCATAATGCTGTTTAGAGCTGCAGCCAATTCATAAGGTCTGAAAAGAAAAGGTAGGGGGTGGTTATTCAGTGTAGCTGAGACATCCTCTTGCCCCCCTATAAACTTTAGATTTAGGTTTCTCCTCTATAAACATTAACAGAGATTCCCTTGAATAACCCAGCTGCTGGCTGCTCGCGATAAAGCGCGGCTACTGTGTAGTTTCCAACTTGGAACAGCTGCACTTTTGCTTCCAACTTTCACTGTCCTGCTCACTGTCATCTGCTGTAAATAGATTACGCTGATGAGGGTTTGACTGCTGGAAGTCCTCAGATATTAAAAAGGCCACAGTCCGACTAAATTGTTTGGCTTTGTAGTTCTAGTCCCTGACCAGAGGTTGGGTGATTTGATTCAGCATGTCATTCTGAAATAGGTCTTGCCTATCACCTGTCTGAACGTCTTAACGTTTGAGCGTATGAGATGGGGTCCTAATGTGTAAACGTTAGTACTGAAGTGCATACAAAGTCAAGAAACATACTTGCACAGTACAGCTTTAAACACTTTCTTTCACTTTTTACCATTTCTGTATCTGGAGTTTTAGTTTTTGACTGTAGTCAAAAGAGTATATCCCCCTTTTTAAAATGTATTGGTATACACATTTCACTTTTTTAAATCTCACTTGGTGTATTGCAAGATGTAGTCACATTTGCTAAAATATTTACAGTCTTCAAATAGATGTTCTCTAATTTACATAATATAATTAGTCAGTACTGTATATACTTATCTCTGCAACACTGAAAATGGTACAGGGTTGTCAAAACAGGTATTCATAGACTTTATAAATATTGGTTAATTCACTCATACCTCTTGATAGGATGATTGAGTAATCAGGAAACCTAGAAGAGATAGCATTGTCAAGTTCAGATTAAGCAAATGTATTGCAGTTCCTAAAAAAGTAAATAACATTATTGAAGATGGAGAGTGTCTGTACTTATGTCTCTAATTTTATTATCGTCAGTTCGATGTCAGATCCTAGTTCCATGTGGTGTTTAGTCTGTGTACTCATAAATTGATACGCGATTCCTCTCCCATGAAGGTACAGCCCAGATGCAGCACATCAAGTAGTAGTGCATCATTTTAGCTCTTCAAAATCCATTTGTTTTCATGTAGTTTACTTAATTTTCCATCAGCAGTGGTGCAAAGGAGATTGAGTTCTGAGCCAACTAATTTTAGACAAGCGAGCTCAGTGCCTTGGTTAAAGCCCCTGAGATTACAAACCTGTGACAGAAAGAAGCCTTCTTCAATTTAAAACAAAGGAATTGTAAAAAAACAGTCTTCTAAAATTTACATTTTGAGCTTGCTTAGTGGGCCCTACCTGAAGTTTCCCCTTAATTCATTAGATAAATGAGTTTCTCATCTGATCTGCTGTGGAGTTAGGCTGTCTGCACAGAATGGCTACTGTACATCACCAAGGTGCGATCTGCACTGCAAAAAAGAGCTGTATAAATTAAATAATAAATTGATTATGGTGCCATTCTTGAACAATGAAAACATATACTACAAGTGTCCATCCTTTTGGCTGAGTTGATATAGAATATATGGATAAAACAGCTGGAACAGATGGATAAAATGGGCCAATATTCATGCCAGTCAATTCCGATTGGACTGTAATGCCTTTTATGTATTGATTGTCTGCTTAAATGCTTCAGGAATCTTAGGGGTTAAAATAAATCAAGATAAAAACTCCATACATAACCTTCCATATTTTTCATAGTTTTAACATTTCCCATATAAAACAGGGCAACTGGAGTACTGTGAATGCACTCAATGTGTGAAGGTCTTGAATTTGATATACAATACACTGTTTTTTTTACTACATTATATATATATGTAATAGCTTCACAGTTTAAGAAAATAAGTTGTCAGCTTCAGTTTTCACTTTCTGTGCGCAGGTCTGTAAGCTGTATTAGCTTCAGTAATTAAATGTTTCCCACTGGATTTTCAATTAACATCTATTTTTTTCTAATTTAATTTACAGAGGCTACAGCCATTGATATAATTTATATATGCAGAATAACATCACACACTTTTAACAGTTTTGGCACTATCATGGATAAAATTTAGTTCTGTGAAACATAACTGCAAGTTTCTAAATTAATTCCAATTCACAATGTATTGGGAATAACATCATGCAATAATTCTAGACGTAGACTAAGTTCATGTTCAAAAATGTTGCAAGAAATATTTTCTCCTAGTAAGGAGAAGGTTTTATTTTTATATCAAGTAGTCAATTAAATTGTCAAATTTAATTTTCTGCCAGTTTACTACAGGTCTTTCCTAGTGTTTCTATTTACATTTTTTTGGCCCATCTGACTAGAGTGCATTGATCCCTGCAGTCATTGGAATTATTCATTGTGTAGGATGTTAGAGGTTTATTACTGGAGAGCATTACTGCATATACTCTGATACGCTGTGCCACTGATACATTGATCACTGATACAGTCGCTGTCATAGTGAAATGTTTCCTGCCCCAGGATCAGTACTATTGCTTAATTTTCCCTCAGCACTAAATGTCAGACTCCAGAAGGGCCATCTGCATCAGGCTCTGCAAGGATCATAGAACCATGTTCATTTTGAACAGAACAAAAAGCATGTTTATTTCACATTTGTAATATATTGGATTGCTCATTTTAATATGACAAGTTTTTTGGAAATTTAGTTTTAATGTCATGTCTAAAATAGGACTAATGAGTGTTTTATTTTCTGGGATCTGTATAAGTATGTGTGCATCTACATGATGCTTTTTATACACAATTACATGGCTGCCAAAAGTGCACCAACCATATTTATAATAGTCCATACAGTACCTCAATCATGTACAGTGTGGTGCTGGTTTCCACTGGGGTTTTTTTTTGGAAAAAATCAGCAGCATAATTTATACCTTCCTTTCCAGACACTGCAGTTAAAATGCCCCCTTTCCCAGTATCTGAAATGAAAAGGGGTCCGCAAAGGCCCTGAAAACTTTGTTCTATTGTAAATTGGATCCCAAAACTGGGCATGAAATGCAAACGAGTCCTTTTCCATTTTGTCCCTTTAATTAGAATAGTGGTGGTGATTGTGGACAAAGCTTCTCGATAACAAGACATGAAAGTCTTACAGTATATTAATTTCTGGCATTTAGCTGGAGTCACCCTGAAAGGGGAATGCAACTCTCTTTTTTTTTCCTAAGAGCTAGTGTGTAATCAAATGCAAAATAAATCTGGAGCACTCTTTTAAAAGCCGGAAAGCAATTTCCATAACAAAAGCATTCAGACAAAACAAATAACTACTGCAGTCTATTCAGATTGCACTAATTGACCTCAGTAATGAGCATGTTGACTTTTATATTTTATTTTATATTTCTTCCTTCTGTCACATATTACCCACTTCTTACTTCACTTAACTCTGGCTTACCTTTTAATTATTACTGCGACAATTACTGTTCACAATAACAAACCCTGACTCTGCTTTTCAGGAGTAACCTTTTTGGTTTTGCAGCCATCTCCAGAGAATTCCTCCTCCGTTCGTACTGTATCTTTGCCTTCCTATTCGGTTTCGTACGACAACTAATATCTCCGTTCGTACACAGGCAGAGGTGATTTTTGCAGCTGGAGAGATGTTTTGTTCAGGGGTCTCTGTTTAAAAGACTGCCTAGGTCACAGTCATGGAACTCCAGAAGGATGGCTGCTGGCTTGCTGTGGCAGAATTAATTCTCTTCCCCTCCTTTCTGCTCTAACCATTCTGTCCGTCTGTCCTGTCTGTGTTCTGTTTACAAAGCAATACCACTGAAGGGCTTCTTAGACTTGCGCTGAGAAGGGGAGGGCAGGGCGCTTTAAAAATTGCCCTTCCCATCCACACCATCTACACCACCACCACCACCACTTCCAGTACTAAAATAGACCAGAGGAAAATTGGAAATGTTAAATAATTTAAAACATTGATCACGAGCCAGCCTCTTTGCTAATAAAATGGGTAGCAAATAATGCCTTTATAATAGCTTCCCAGATTAGCCTGTTTCTTTTTATGTCTATATTTAACCTTCCAAGATGGGCTCGTAGCTGAATGCAGACTTTGTTTATTTTGTATGTTTCTGTTCTCTCTTAAACCTGAAAGGGCCATTTCGTCTTATGGGATATAAACCCCTTGGGTGGTTCATTACTGAATGATGCCAGCCAGAGAAAAAGCTATTAAATTTGAACTAATCAGTGAAATTTGATCCCAGAGACTTCATAGCACTGCAGTACCATATACTGTATATCAGTGGCCCAGGGCACGCAGTCTGCTTGGAGTTCTGTAGAATGATGGCACATTATACTTCATCAGTGACAAAAATCAATCTTTGTGTTTTATCAGCATGAAGAATTCTGCTTCAGATGGTATTGTCCCCTTCAAAAAGCTGATTTCTGTATTTTCCTTTAATTGTTGCCTCATTCATGTTTATTTGCATTTTCTAAAAGATATCTTGGTTGTTGTTTTTTTTTTGCATTTTCCCTTTTTTTGCATGACACTACACAATAGCAATAAGTGGATTTTCCTAAGTTATGTTTTAGAGGACCTTCCCTTCCAGATGGAGTCTAAATAAATAATACTGTTTTGAACCACATTGCCAAGGAAATAAATATCAGGCAGTTTTTTGTGTCTTTGTTTCCTTCAGTTTTAGTTTTGATTCCCTTACCCTTTGTCCCCTTTGCTGTGTTGTACAGTATGTGGAATTTGACAGAAGTGGCCCGGCAAACTGATTTCTGTCTAACAGGCTGTGTGCTGTTGATAGGTCATCAGGAGAGAACAGGAATGGGGAGAAACTAGAACTGACCATGACCAACATCAGCGCTGACGTCCTGGAGCTGCTGCTGGAGTTTGTCTATACAGGCTCCCTGATCATAGACTCCGCCAATGCCAAAACGCTGCTGGAGGCTGCCAACAAGTTCCAGTTCAACACCTTCTGCAAAGTCTGTGTCTCGTTCTTAGGTATGTCCATAGGCCTCTCTTTTATAAAGGCACTTGTTCTCAATCTTTAGAACTTTCCAGAATAGAGAAATGGGGTATGTGAAGTTCTAGACCAAGGCTGCTCACATTGTGGCTTTTCCAATTCACACATTTCCGTTCACCAAGCTCCTTCATTGCACTATTGTCTGCTGTAATCAGACAGCTATATTGTGCTGACTGATTAAGCAGTTACATAGCCGGTTGTAGCAAAAGTCTGGAAAGGAGACAATTGGAGGAGCTGCAGGTTAATTAACCTAACACAGTAATAGCAGTCTAGTTCCTCCAGAAGGAGATCATTTCTTTGAAACTGTCTAGTATTCTCAGGCTTTTGTCAAAGCAAATACTGTATATCAGTTTAACTGAAGGAAATTAAAATTTGTCTTGGAATGCTGATCTATTTGGAGTTTCATTATATGTGTCTGTTTTATCATTCTATTCCAAAAGTTGGTCCAAAAGTTGGTTAACTCCCCAAACGCTCTGTTCACAATCAAAAATGTATTGTCCAGGTACAGTACAGTGTTTCTGAGCAAGGAAAAGAAGAAAACTCTTGGTTATATTTAAAATTGATTCTCCCACCACCAAGATTCTTCTGGAAGCAACCATTTCCACGCTCTCTACGACACCCTGCTGATTGGTCTGGGTATATTTAAGCTCAGAATGATGAATAAATATGAGTGTTTACCACTCATATTAGTGTTGTTCGTGTATGTCAGTGATATTGCCAGCAGCCATATCACTCACCAACTCACAACTGGCAACCCACTGAAGCTAAGCAGGTGTGAGCCTGGTCAGTACCTGGATGGGAGACCTGGGAAAAACTAAGGTTGCTGCTGGAAGAGGTGTTAGTGGGGCCAGCAGGGGGTGCTCACCCTGCGGTCCATGTGGATCCTAATGCCCCAGTATAGTGACGGGGACACTATACTGTAAACAGGTGCTGTCCTTCGGATAAGACGTAAAACCGAGGTCCCAACTCTCTGTTTCTCGAAAAGAGTAGGGATGTAGCCCCGGCATCCTGGCCAAATTTCCCATTGGCCCTTACCAGTCATGGCCTCCTAATAATCCCCATCTATAAATTGGCTTCATTACTCTGCTCTCCTCCCCACTGATAGCTTATGTGTGGTGAGTCTACTGGCCCACTATGGCTGCTGACACATCATCCAGGTGGGGGCTTCACATTGGTGGTGGTGGAGGGAAGTCCCCATTACCTGTAAAGCGCTTTGAGTGGAGTGTCAGAAATGTGCTATATAAGTGTAAACAACTATTATTTTATTATTATTATTATTATTATTGTTATTATTATTACATGAATTATCTAAAAGATGTTTCAAAGTAAGCCAGTCTAAAAGAGTCATAATTTGTTAGATACAGAGACTTCTGCATTGTTTTGCTAATTTCACTACTGTATGTATCTGCTGGCAATTCCATTAGGTGAGTATAACAGCAATATGCTTAAACCCAGAGGAATGCGACCCTGAGAAAAAAAGGGAAATAATTTAAAGAGGGAATCAAATTTGGCTTTGCTACACATTCACAGGTATTGAACATGCATGTAAAATTTAGTGAACCAGAGTTATTGCTATTATTATTATTTATTATTGGTTTAATTATAAAAGGTATGTAAGATAGAAATGTAGGCAAATACTGTTCTTAAAAATCAAGCTATACTGCAAAAGAAGGAGCCGAGAGAAACGTTAAGCTCAAAATGTTTGCCCAATGTTTGCTACTACATATGCACAAGCAGAGTAGTTCATACAGTTGGGCTTAAATCCAGATATTTAATAGGATTCCTTAAGAGTTCTGGGATCCTCACCAGACATTCATTTTTCAGAATTGGATATGCAAATCGTTGCTGTCCGCAGTACAATTAATAACCCAGAGGGTGTCTATCCTGTCTCCACATTTTCAATTTTTGAATTGGTTTACAGAACATACTATATATATATAGTAATAATCACAAAAGAAAACATAAAAACAACAGTTATTTGCATGTCTGTGGAAAATAAAATCATAATATCTGACCAAGCTGCTAGCAAGATTGCTGTAGGTCTGAAGTCTTGGAAATGTATTGGTCTGTTTTTGTTTTCATGTATTCAGAATGTGATTGACAGTATGCTGATGAAAACTGAAAGAACTTGAAAAATGTTTTTATTTCTTTCCTTCTAAACAATCATAAGGCAGGTTTTCAGTGTTGTGCGCTATGGCCGATTTTATATCCCAGACTTCTGACCTGTTCACTGAAAAGCTGAGGAACTGCTGTAGCTCTGTTTTCGTGACTTCTGTAAGATGTAGGCAGAGGACTACAAATTCATTTAGATAACATACTATGTTGCAGTGTTTTCTTTTTTGACATTTTGTACAAATTATGTCCCTATTTGAAGGAAATTCTCTTTTTCCCAGCTTCTCCCTTGGTTATTAAAATCCATCAGTAATCCGACGTGTTTAATTATCCTGTCTGGTCAGCTGTCTGCAGGGCCATAAAATATGCCCGTTTTTTTCTGTGCAGAATTAACTCAAATGAGAGCAGTCTTTCATCACACTTCGCAGAGTCTTTAAAATATATTTCTTTTGATTTAGGAAAAGTAAATCACAAATAAACAAGTGGACACCTTTTATTAAGGCAAGAAGTTGTATGTGTGGATAGAAAGTGACATAACAGGAATGTACAGTAACTGGAGTGCCTTCAGAAATCGAGTAAGAATGATCACAAATAATGTCATTACTGATCTTGCATGGCCTGAACATAATGAATCCGTCTTGAGTTAAAGGCCTGGAACTGTTCTCCTGATTGTTCTGTTGAAAGAGGTTCTTTTCATGTCTGCTTTCTGCACAGCTAGTAATCATTTGGCATTTGAGTTACTTCACCCCTGTTCTTTGATTCTTCATTCCTGGAGGCATCAGACATTCCAACAGTCTTTCTCCCTGCTCGAAGCTGATGCATCCTCAGCACCTGTACAGTGCAGTACTGTATGTGCAGGACTGTGTAGTGATCCATTGCCCTCTTCCTCCTTCCTTCAGAAAAGCAGCTGACGGCCAGTAACTGCTTGGGAGTGCTGGCCATGGCCGAGGCCATGCAGTGCACCGAACTCCACAACATGGCGAAGGCCTTCGCCCTGCAGAACTTCCCCGAGGTGGCCGGCCAGGAGGAGATCCTCAACATCTCCAAAGAGGACTTCGTCAGCTACTTGTCCAACGACAGCCTCAACACCAAAGCAGAGGAGCTGGTTTATGAAACAGCAATCAAGTGGATAAAGAAAGATCTAGCTAACAGAGTGCAGGTGAGGAAATGGCATGGCTGCACTTTACAGTGTGAGGGTGTTTCAGGTAAACCACAGGATCAACTGAGCAGCCCATCTAGTAAATGGCCCTGCTACACTGAGTGCCAGTGTGAGTCACATGGTCAGGAGCTTGGATGATATCCTAAGTGCACTGGCGTGACAGATGTTTTACTTTAAATATTGATTGAGCACCCAAGTGACTCGGCTTTTTAAAATCTGTGTGCAATGTGTCTGGCTGAGTCATGCAGTCAGGAGGTTATTAGTTCAAATCGTCTTTGGGCTGCCACATAATGGTACTTCGGGGAAAGAAAAATGTATTGATCTGTAGAGCTGTGGGTTTTGCTTGCTTAACGCTTAATCAGCCATTGGAGATTTGGTCCCTGCAGGATCGTGTGTCAGTGTTGTTTTAGGCAAGACACACATTTCTTTCTTTTTATAAAAATGAACATACAAACATAGATCTCAGAAACAGCATTAAAATGTGATGCTGCTAATGCCACATCGTTAGACACACACCTTAGTGTAACTGAACAGCTTTGTGATTAAAAGCACTTGCCAAAATGTGTTTAATGAAATTAGCTAAATCACACCTGTTCAGTTACTGTATGAGTGGCAAACGCATTTTTAGACTTTTTGTAAAATGTCTACCAGAAAAAAAAGCTACTTTAGCAGGTGTAAGCTCGGAGAAAGGGGTCTCTGAAATCAATGCTGTGTATGTGGCTGAAGTTTAAAATTTATAAATGTTACTGCAAAAACCATGGAGAATCTTTACAGGGAGACACAGGTTCTGCATGAGGTAACACTACTGAAACAAAATCTAATATTCGTACTGATACTTTATAGACACAAGTAATGCTGATTTCCTGCCGCAGAAATACATTTTCTGAAGAAAATCACAAAATGCCGAAGAAATGCATTTTTAGACGGATTAGAAAGGCTTCTGTGGTATAAGAGGCATTTTCTTGCAGAAAATCCATGACAAAGCAAATATCAGGAATGAGTCACAAGAATGATGGATTAACCAATAATAAGGATTTTATTTACCAGTTTTGAGAGGTTTGCAGAAACTAAAGGAATATTCAATTTAATAAACATTTCTCTACAAGAAGTACAGAAAAATCACTGCAATGGGGATTGTTTCAGTTTCAGAATGTGGTTACTTCGATGTTTCAGCAGCTATTGAGAGGTGGAAATGATTCTGTTGAGCTACTGTAGCTTTGTAATAAAACAGTATTTGATTTTAGTTTAATGTTTAAGAGTTGCTTTGTCTCTTGTAAAACTCTTTTGAACATTTTTAAACAATACAATTTTGAACATTAAGTATGCAGTTCAAATTCCATATTACACCATGTTTGTTTTTCTATTCTCTGAACTGTAAACAGTACAGGTGTATCTGAGATCATCTCTGCTAATTGACCTTTTTGTTAAAAGGCATGGGAAACCTGGCTGTGAAATCAGTTAAGACAGGGAGAAAAGGAAGAAATGGAGATTGATGTAGTGACCTTATGCTTATTTGGACCAGTACGGACTCCATTGAGAAACACACTGAAAGGAAATCAATCTTAAGTCTGTGAAAATGAGCTCTTGGTAGTCTTGTTGGCTTGCCTTGCGTTTCAGGGAGTAAGATCACAAATGCATCATGACATTGATGGAAAACTCTGGGTCCAGACCCTTTTTATGCCTCTCGGGTTCGTGGTGTCCTCGTAATTTTGTTTTGAGACGGTTTCTCTGCAGTTTTATCAGTTTGAGGCACATCTTTTCATTTTCATTTATCTTATTTTACTAAATGTATGTTTGCAGGGTTTCTCACAATATATTACGTATACAAATCCATGCATTGCAACTCTTTTTTTTTTTGAAAGATGATTTTGAAACCAGGCTCTTTGCAGGTAGGAAGCATTCCAGATTTGGCTGGCCTCAGACACACTTCTGAAGTAATTGCTTTGGATGAGTGGAAGTGAGCGATCAGTAATAACAAGCTTAATGAAGCGACTTTCACATTCATTTCAGAGATTGTGAACAATTGATATCTGATAGCTGTGCTTCTGTGCTTTTGCTTCTCCACTTTAACCCATTGTCTTGCATATCAATACCCATTGATTGTGTTGGCGAGCAACCAGTGAATCTTCCTAGATGGTAATATTTCTGCCATTCCTGCTCAAGAGACTCTCTAGGGCAGCTGTTAATCACTATTTGCCCATGTTTAAAAACGGTTTGGTCTCATACAGGAATGTCAATTTCTGGACCATTTCAATAAAAAAAGAAAATGACAACTGTCACAAAGGTTTTTTTAGCTGTATTGATCTTCTATTGAAATTTACAAATCATCTGTGATTTTTATGCCACAGATGAACACTCCTAAGAATGAGGAAGGATAATGTCTCAGTGTTGTTGCAGGCAGTTAGGTAAAGGACTTTGTGAAGTCTTGTGCATTTGGTTTGAATTTACATTCGACATATGTATAGTTTAATTCTTCATGGCTAATTTGCTAAATAATAGTAAATTCTATTTATACTATTTTTAAGTGACAAGCTGTGTTGCTTTTTATTTATTTTTTGCCTACATACAAGTACCCTGTGCTCACCTACAGTAAATGCAGGATATGTTTGACAGCTTAGGCTGTTCTGAGAGATAGTAATGCATCGAATTATACTAGCTCATTCTTCATTTGAAGATTAAGTAAATATTAATAAATGAAATCACAGCATAAAGGTATTGCAGCAGAAAGTGTTTTGCACCACCCAGCAAGAATGAGCCAGAACAAAAGCAGAAGAAAAGCACTGTGCTTTCCAAGTATCAAGAGTTTGATCTCTGGTGACACAGTGGAAGGTACTGCACTTAACAAATATGTTTTGTCTTTGTCTAGACATTGCACAAATACGTTTCAGATCACTCAAACTAGATGAATTGGTATTCCCTAAGTGACAGTCTTTCCCTCCCCTGTAAACTCCAAGAGGAAAAAATAAAATAATTTGTGTATGTGAGTGGGTTACCTTGTCCGCAGGGATCATCTTAAAAACCTTTTTTATGTTTATTACCTTTTCATATACTAAGAACAACATAAAAATTCTACTTATACCCAATAATGTCATTCAGTGTTTACTGAAAATTTTAAATTAAATGTGTTTTGCAGCTGCTTTCGTAAAATTACTAATAAAGATGTCAGTAATGTCAGCATTAATTCCTTTCAGAAAGGACAGAAATGCATGGTTATGGAAAATAACACTGGAATTTATTTTAGTGAAAATGAGTTTAATAATATTCAGAAAGTGGGGTTTAAAAAGACATTGCTGTCGGGGGACTCGTTTTGTCTTCTGTCTCACTGTTTGAGTCATCAGAGGTCACTAAATGTTTGACACTTTGTGTTTCAGAATTTAGCATATAATCTATAAACCATAAACCACAAGTGAATTGGAATTTTTAGTTTAGATTTTAGTGTAAATTAAATATAAATCTTAAGATCAAAATTTACAGTGCACATCTTTATTTTTCCTTTCATCCTCAAAATATTCTGGGTCATAATCCCAAGATATCTCCGAGCGATCACATGGGAGCTCAGATACTGGCAGAATATGACTGTGCTTGTGTATTAAAGACTAGACTATCAGTTCTTGCCTATGTAGCATTGAGTATTTGTAAACCTGTGTGGTAGTGGCCTGTTAACTGAGGTGAAGACCTGAACCTTCAAGTGTAAAAAAAAGTTGCTTTCTGCTTGTGCAACACATGCAATATTTATGTATTTTCTCTGTTTTCTGTATAAGAAATACCTATAAAGTCTGTACACCTGGAAGATGAAACAGTCAGGATAAACATATCTTAGCTTGTGCCCTGAATTTGACCCTTCTCCTCAACACACACAAACCATACACACACATTGCATTCACATACTGTACATAAATACCAAACACTCACATTGAATTGAGACATACACACCGTACACAAACATTGCATTCACACACATACACACAAGTCTTGTAGATATGCATACTGTACACACCATAAAAACCTCACATTCACACATACATGATTCACACGTTGCACATATACAGTACCTGTTTACCTAGTGACTTTTGGAGCTGTAGTCAGCGATCTTGAAGGAGAAGCCTTTTCTCTAAAAGGAAAAGGAGTGGAGTGCAGAAGCTGTACAGTTTCACGAAGTAGCACTTCTGCTACGTGAAGCAGTGTCTAAAAAACAGTGGTATCTGTGCCAAATGTTGAATTTGCTGAGAATTATGCATTTTGGTGACATCTGAGGGTTTGTTTGTCATATTTTCTGAATACGCTTGGGCACTTTTTTTTAACCCGGAAAAAAAATCTTTGCAACCTGTCCTAAATGGAGTTCCACTTTGGCCATTTTTGTTTTCCCCACCACAAAGTTTGTTCGTATGCATTAGTTATACTTTTTTACAGGTTTTATGCCCATATAGGTTTAACTTAACGTATGTTGTGTCAGATACTTTCTAGGGTTTTTCAGTGCAAAGCAGGGGTGGATTAAAATTATTTACATCTTGGTTCCACTCATTACATAAAAACAGTCCACAACAGTGCCATCCTTAGTATTGGTTGGAGTGGGTGGCGTAGCATGTGTTTTGCAATAACATTTGAATTTCAATATGAAATCTTATTTGCTGTACGCCAAAATTTGGCTTCTTTTTAGAAAAGTGACCAAACACTAAGATCACTTAGGCTACTCGCCATGTGTGGAGATGTTGCTAGGATAACCTATCTAGGCCCCTGAACATTACTGTGACATCACAGCACTAATTCACTTTCCAGTGAACGTATTTTATGCATCTGCCCATCTAATGAAGCACTTTGAATAGAAACGTGGCTTAAGAGGAGAAAAAAGTATCTGTCACATCACCTGTTAGTCAGTTGCTTCATGTTTACAAGAAACCTTTGATGTGGACGGAGGCCCAAAGAGACTAACAGAACATACTGTCCCCCACTGATGGAGTTGATTGCCATGGCAACCTTTTTCCCCATAGATCAATGAACGTATTTCCTAAACACCTCTCCAGTGCTGCATGCTGTCTCAGAGTTATTACCATCCAAATTGGGCAATAAACTTCTTTTTGGCTTTGTAAACATTTGAAGTTACCATCTAATTGAACTTAAAAGTTTGCTATTTGAGTTTAACAGCAATAGCACACTGGTTAGAGTCCATTTTAGAGCTACTGAAATTCCTGTCACTTCATTGGTGCTTGAAAGAAAGCTGAGCTGTCAAAATGAATTCTGATTTGTTTAGGGATCTGTACAGTACAAATGTACTGTAAGATTGTTTGCATGTAATGACTAAAAGTATAAAAAATATATGCTACATAGAATACAATAAAAAACATTTTACATTTTACATATTCACATGGTTAATAAAAATCCATTGTTTGGGAAAAATGTCCTATCCATTTTTGTGACACTTTTCGTTTTCCCACTGAGTTGAAACTGATATTTTTGGTGAAACTAAATATTACAAGAAAATTCATGTAATTTCTCTAGAGCCAACCGAAAAGTATAATTTTCAAATGGCATACTTATTGATACGATAAACCCCGTCCTTACTATCCTTTGTAAAACATGGTAATAAATGGGGCGCTCAGTCAAGATGTCTGGGGAGTAAGTAACATCTCTGTCTCTCTGCTGCCGGTATTCGTTCCCAGCACGTGTCCGAGTTGCTGGCGGTGGTACGGTTGCCCTTCATCCACCCGAGCTACCTGCTGAACGTTGTGGACAACGAGGAGCTGATAAAGTCTTCAGAGGCCTGCCGGGACTTAGTCAATGAGGCAAAGCGCTATCACATGTTGCCCCATGCTCGTCAGGAGATGCAAACACCGAGAACACGGCCAAGACTCTCAGCAGGTAGGTACCAGCTTTTTACAGTACTGAACTTTCAGTCAGGGTCCAGGAACCCAGACAGCCAAAGTGCCTCACATACAGTAAGTGTGTATCAATGGGGATTGCTTCCAGTTTTGAGTTAGGAATATTAGAGGTTCTGCTTTATAGTTCTAAGAAGGCTTCCCCACTCTTTTGATACTTCATCCATCCATTCATATTCTAACCGTTTTATCTAATTCAGGGTCATGGTGGCCCACAACCTTTCCTGGCAAGCAATGGGCACAATGCAAGATTGGACAAGACCCCAGTCCATCGGAGACCACATACAAACATAAACTCACTCACACTAGACTGGGAAGAAAGGGGGAAGAAACCCATGTGATCATAGGCAGAACATACAAAACTCCACACAAATATTACTCCAGGAATTGAACCCAGGCCCCCAGCAGTGCTAACTGCTTGCACCATCATGCCACCTTCATGTGACTGAATCTCAGGCAGCTACTGGAAGCCAGCACAGTGTACTAAATGGTAATTTGTGTTTTACAGTTCAGATTTTCCTCCTTGCTTGCCAATTCTGAAGCCTTTCCTAAAAAAAAAAATGTTTTTAAGTGTTAGTCATAAAAATGTACTGTGTGCTGAACAAGAAATGTCTTGTTCTGAGCAGCAGTGTGGAACAGTGGTTGGGGTTCTGGACTCATAACTGGAAGGTTGTGGGTTCAAGTTCCAGGTGAGACACTGCTGTTGTACCCTTAAGAAAAGTACTTTACCCAGATAACTCTAGTATACACATCTGTATAAATGGGTGCAAATGTACTGTAAGTCCCTTTAGATAAAGGTGTTAGCTAAATATTTTTTTGTTGTTGTTGTAAATTTGCTTTTTTAACAATTGAGGACATAAGATCATGAGGAAGGTTACAAACAAAAGGAAGCCTTTGGCTTATCTAGTGGTTTCTTGTTGCTAATTGTTCCAAACATCTCATCCAACCACTTCTTGAGAGGAGTAAAGGTATCAGATTTGACACATGCCTTCACTTGTCTTCATCAGTGGGTGTATATATATTTCACTTTCTATAGATTTGATTTACAAAAGAGCAGTTGTGTAAATATTGACTTAAACAGATTCAGTTATTAGGCTCAAGTATTTTTCAGGTAAGGTTTGAAACCAACAAAAGTTATATGAATTGCCTACAAGTCTTTAGTGCTGCATAAATACAGTGCTTGTCCATAAGAGAATCTGGACTTTTTTGTGAACCTTTTAATGGAATGACAATATTTTATCTCTTTTTGTGAAAGCTTTTTGATTTAGGACCAAAATACCTGGAAAAGGTAATTCCACAAACATGAAATAAGCTCCTTTGCTTTGAAGTTTGGTTGTTTTGAATATGTAAGGCTGAGCTGGTCCGCCATCTGGCTTATTCTCAGCTTCATTGTGATGTTCAAATGCACAGTGAGAAGTAAAAATTTGCTGTGGATTTAAAAGCTGTTCATGAAAGGTAAATGTGGGTAGAACTGTGTTTTTGCAGTATTTTTTTTTAATTCAAAGGCAGCATGTCCATTTACAACTGGAAGTTTGGTGCTGCTTCCATGTGTACCTGCTGCCTGTACAAATTACATTTTTTTTTTATCAAATCTGCGAGAACATGGATCCTCTAATGGAGAAAATAGCACGAGTGCTTTGATCTTCCTGAACAACAAGATGATATATGTGTTAAGAAAGCATTACAGCAGGTGGAGAGACATTAAGGTTTTATCACTAATAATCAAAAACGTAGGAAGAGTATCTAACCTAGTGAGCCGAGACAGCTGTGTGGATCAGCCTCTCAAGTGGAGTCCAATGTGAGGAATGTCAGCCGTGAAAACCGCTCCCGCTGAGTGCCCTCAATCTCAGAAACCCCTGAGGCAAGTTCAAGGCTTGAAATATATAGGACCTGGAGGTGTTCTGTATACACGTTATTCCTGATGGCAGAGGAGGCAGGAAGCTACAGCCTTCCAAAAGACATGACCTAAATAATGTTGAACAGCGGCCTTTTAAAAACTTTGGCCAAGCTGGGTTAGAGTCACAGGTTAAAGCATTGCTACAAGCTGCAAATCATTGACAATGTACAGTATGCCTCCGTCTCACTCCGTAAGCATGCACTGAATGCTTACATGTAATAAATGCACATTATCCTTGCTGTATGTTATGTATAACATTTTGGGAAAGTCAGAAATAAGGAAGATTGCTCTCAGCCAAAATGAGTGAAATTAGTTCCATATTTTGATTTTGCTTTCTAGTTCAGTAATTCCAATTACAGGTTTCTATTTGGGGCATACTTGCTTTCAGTTCCTAAGAGGTCAAATGGAATTTGTAATCGTTATCAACCCTGTACCAATTTCTGAATTTCAGAACTGCCCTCTTTCAGGTGTGTTCCTGAAATGTAACCGCTTAGACCTCTGCAGAAAGAAAAATATGCTGATTGTGGGAGTGTCTGATGCAGATTCATCTCCCTGTGTCTGTTCATCATCACTTGTTCAGCTAAGAGCTGTTTAGTCAGATGTAACAGCAGGCAAGTTGGAAAGAGGCTGCATAAAGTTCTAAGTGCTGAAGTTACCTGTATTTAAACAGTGTCTGTGACGTAGGATATATTTTGACACTCAAAACATAGTAAACGAACTAGTTAACTAAAGCTCTAAACAAGCCAGCAGAACAGCTAAGTCATTAATTAGCACCGAAGATTTAGTGCTCAGCTGGAATGAAAACCAGCAGAGAGAGTGATTCTCTAGGACCCAGGTTGGGAACCAGTCCTCTAGATCATGATGTAGAGCAAGGAGAAGAGCTGTTACAGATCATGCAGCTCTGCTACAAACAGGAGAGTGGTAGATTGATACTTCTTCAGAAAAGCACTGTTAAAATGTAGATCTTAAAACCACTAGGCCTGACTGATGGGGTGCTGAATTTTAGCATGAAAGCAAATATGCTAGTAAATGCCAGAAACAAGACGTCCGCTTGTCTGTTTCTTTATAACAATAGAAATTATTGTTATATAAACTCTTATAGACTATTACAGTTGTTTTATATTTTCTCCTCTTCTGTATTTATTGTCTCCTGAGGGAATTGTTTTCTATAAATCATATCTCCCACTTCTTGAAGTTAATTATTATTGTCACTACTGGTGCAGTGTGACAGTTGGGATTTTTTCCCTTTGCAATAATTGCACCGGATGTATTTTGCTAATCTTTAAATGTAATTATACCAGCATGCTTGTTAACATCATGTTAATACAATTTGTACTGCACCTTTAAACTACTGATAAAACTGAAGCTTGAAAATATGGCAAGCCTCTTCCTTATACAGTCTGAAGTCTGCTAGTGTGCACACACAGGCAATAAAGCTGTTTGAGAAATAATTGAAATTTTAGTAGCATGTTGCACTTTTGCACAAAATAGTTGGAGAGTGCTTTCCTTCTTAGGAGGAAAAATAAATTGCTTCAGTAAGATAAACAGTTAAACTGTTACAATTAAAAGGAAAAGTCTGCAGAAGTGCCCACTCAAATAGTGCCCATGTTTTGCAATCAATACCAGATTCCTAATGTTGGAGAGAGCCACAAAGCCAGTCTTGACAGGGCAGAGTAATGAAGTGGTAGGTGTCCAGCGCTCTTAATTTGTAGAACACAACACTTTAAAGATGCTTGTTAAATTAAAAGGAAGGGCAGTGTGCCCACAATGCTTTTATACCGCTGACTCATTAGCACCAATGAAACCTCTGAAACATCTATCTCCTCTGCGGTAGATGTTTATTAAGAATGTGTTTCTTATGCTATGAACCTAAAAATTGATTGCTGGCAATGGGTTGTACCATTTTGCACAGAAAGCTCCAGATTACATGACATCTTCAACCAACTTACCAAACCTACTGCTTCCTGGCAGCTTTGTAGTAAAAAACCCTTTGCAAATATCCTTAACCATGCACTTCTTATGGCAAAAAACTTATCAATAATACCATTCATAGATATTATGTCAGAGATGTAGAGAACCAAGGAACAGTCAATTTTTAAACGGATGCAATATGATTAAGGGAGAGGAGGCTTGCAGTATGTAAAATGTTCACCTTAAACTTGCAGTATTCTTTGGGCTATAAGAGTGGACGTATGCTTCATTCATGCGAAGTATTGCTGATATCTGGATAGCGTTAAGTCAGTTGTGTAATGTGTCCTGTTACATCACCTTGATTTGCTGTTGAACCACAACATAATGACAGCTGATTTCCCTTTGCATTATACATTCTGCCATCAGATTCCTTGAAAGATCCTATTATTTCCTTTTCATCTCATTTTTTATTATTATTAAATAAATTCTGCAAGGTGTAATGAAGCGCATCAAGCTTCATCAGATTTCGTTGATGGAATTTCATGCTTTCAACTCACTGTGCCAGTGTCTATTCTCACTGCATAAGTAATATACAGTATAAGAGACTTTTACTCCTTAACTTCACAAGTATTCCTCTCCTTACACTTTGACACATTTTAGGATTCTATTCAGTGTGTGTACTGAAAAGATCAGAACAAAGGACTTGGATTTCTAAAGCCTTTTGCAGACTTAATTAACATTTGTTACTGCAAAGTTTTATGGTTTAGTTTTCCATCAGTTCCATGCGACGAAAAACACCAAACATATAAGAGAAATATTTTGCATGGTATTAATTTATTTTGTTGGTGCTTTTATGTGTGCAAGTGTTAAAAGCGATTTAATATTCACACACATCTGTGCATCAGGGCATTTTGCAGCAGTAAACTGAGTGAGTTGCCATGCTCAATGATCCAACAGCAGAATGACACCTGGGATTTCCATTTGAAACTTTCCAGTTCAGACTGTAGAACCTTTGCCACTTCCTAACAATGATTGGTGTGCAAGACTTTATATCATTGCATAGTGAAAGGCACTCTTCACCAGCCTTGCCTTAAAAAAAAAATGATATGCTTTAGTCTACCAGACATACCTAGAAAAATAAATAAATGGCTAATTTAACATTGTTTATGCTTCCTTACCTAAAACAGTTCAGGACAAACAGTTCAGGAGTAAAATATGAGAATATGCCATTACAAAGATTTCATCTTAATAAAAGGTCCAGTATTGGGATGTTCTGTATTCTTGGATAGTGTTGCATGGGCAAACAGGTGTGTTTCCCTTTACCTTAAATAAACGTTTAAGGGGGGAAAAAAGCTTCTACATGTACAGAACTGATAAGAAGGTATTTTAAATGCGTTAGCAGTAGTTTTTGTCAGCCACTTTGTACTGGAACAGTTCCTTTCCTGCTTGTCATCTTCCACCCACCCTTTTATCTATCCACTCAAAATCTGTGTCTTAGACATCTGTGTCCAGCTCACTGCCAGACATAAGAGACATTCACAGCACCCCTGTGAGATACCTTCTGTTTTCTCATGTGCATATGAAATATGAAATGAAAACTCTGTTTTCAATTTTTTTACAACCTGTGCAACAAATTATTGCAGGCTAATATACAAGTGAAGGCTCGGATTTTTTTACAATTTGCTCAATGCAAAGTCAGACAGGTATTTTGACAGTTGTGCGTCTCCTTTAATAGAAGAGCTGGCCGTGGGATCAGAAGATACAGACTGCAATAGTCTGGCACAAAAAATTGAAAAAGATGAAGTGGCAGAGTACAGTAATGTGAGCAAGGTATAATATACTTAAAGGATCACTACAGCAGCTATTGAGGGACTTTCAGCACATACAGTCTTTCTGGACCTCCACAGTGGGGGAAACGCTCAGATACTTAAATATTTCAATTCCACTTACTCCTATCCTTGGGGATTTATCAAAGGTTAGAGTACCAATTCAGCAGAAAAATACACCCATGACCCTTTCTGTTACTGCTAAAAATGAGGCTGTATCACAGATCAAATTTAAAAAGATATTGTAAAATCTACACAGAAATAATATTGAATATAAGCATGTAGGGGGCCCATTAGAAGAATATCCGACTGGAATTGAAAGTCATTAATAACGCATATTTTTTTTATTTTCTTTTTCTTGTCGATACAGTTTTCCTTCACCTCCTACCCTTCAATTAGTAAGATATATTTTACAATATAGTTCCCTTTTGCTTTAATTTTCATTTTACAGTTAATATTGGAATGCTGTTCATACTAATCATCTTACCAAAAATAAATAAGTCGAGGAAAGTAAATGGTATATACAGTATGGAAGTGAACGTAAGAATCATGAAAAAAGTAGATGAGAGAGAGACTGAGTTGTCTTCCACCTTAGGTACCTGGGGGAAAAAAAAGACTTATGCCCTCTTCTGAGGGCATAAAAAGATAAAAAGATTGTGTGACCTGGTTGAAAATGGTGGCATTCTTTCAGCCCTTGTAAAAGTGTCTCCGTGCCTAATTTACACATAGATCTGGGCAAGTCTTTGTGGCAAGGCCACAAAAATGGAGAGTGACAGAGCTGAGCTGGCACTGTGCCTTGGAGCACTAATTCCTTGTGTCTCATTGTGCAGAGCAACAGAACGAGTCGGATTCCCAGCAGGGGAGCTGAACGTCTGATAGGAATAAGAGACAGATTTCCTGATCCTCGTCATGCTTATGATGGCAGAGGACGGGGGACAGGGAAAGGGGGGTGGGGATTTAAATGGAGCTCAAGGGCTGCGCTAGCTTGGGTTACATCAACACAACCTGCTGCTTTTCACTGGGAGCGTGCAGTTACCTGTGCTGGGGTGCTCTTTCGTTCCAGGGTGATGCTAGCACAGTTCTGCAGGGATAAGTGAGGGTAATGGCTGTAGAGAGCAGTAACAGTTCACTCAACAAATAAAGCCACAATGGTGTCAAATGGTAGAGGAGAGATGTAAGGATATGCTACTTGGCTGTCAACACAGCAGGCCTGGGCTATCGACAGTTAGAGGTGCAGCTCCCTGCAGCTCAGGGTTCCTTCTTATAGACAGGCTTTGAAAGAAGCAAAAATTTTCCTCCCTTCATCTAAAGCCCATGAATGACAGCCCGTCCTGAGTATCTTGGCATATAAAATCCCTGATCTGAGCAGGTTTGTGAGGAAGTCTGCCATTGCTGGTTTTCTGTAATAAATCCTAAAAATGCAGGCTTTGCTGTCCTATGTCACCTCTGCTGGGTGAAACATATGAATCAGGCCGGTGTCATGGGGTGCATTGTAAGTTAAATATAATGGCTTCTGATTATGAAGTTCTATTGATGTATATCATGGTAAGAGACTGGTAATGCGCTGAGGATTGAGGCACAGCAGGGTGAAATACAATAAGTAATTTAGGCCAAAGAGCAAAGATTCTTGTCACAAACTACTCTACAGAATTCTCAATAGTATCATAATGAAAAGGGATTCTTTTATTTACATTTTATACTGGTAAAATTATATTAATGATATCCTGATTTTGCTTTGATCGTGGTATTCTTTATGATATCTTTATGCCAATGTTTATAAATGTAGATTAAGGTTTCTTAAACATTTATGTAGTTGACTTAAATTCTGTCTTACTATTTCCACTATAGAGTACCTTCACATTTAGCCAAATGCATACAAGAACAATACCTTGCCTTGTGAGAAAAGAAAAGAGTAAAATCAATTTGCAGAGACGTCATGTTAATTCACTTCAGTTGCTTTATAATTAAGTGTGTGATTGCGTCTCTTGTGTGAACATAAAAGCTAACAAAATTTAAGGCATTACATACAACTTGGCATTTAGGGATTTTCGTTCCATTATCTGTTAGGAGATGTAATTCTCAGTGGCATCATTTTTTTTAAATTCCATTAAAGCAGCAGAACAACACTTTGTCTGTTTTAAGCCTTGACAGGTCCCAACAGAAAATTCTTCCCAAAGGCCATACAGACGTTGGCTTTATCTCCGTTCCAAAGGAACATTGATGGTTCTTCTAATTTTATTCTTTTCAGATGAAAAGGTTTTTTTTTCTTAAATACTGGTCATCTGCTGTTCCGTAATTGTTGCAAATCCTCAGACAGCAGCAGGTCCACAGGTCTATATTATTCGTGATATTTGCTTCATTGTCTCCTGTAACATTTTGTTTGGAAATTCTGAAATCAGTAATGCAATTTTAAAGGCTGCTGCGCTGTGCATCATAATAAGGTTAGAACTGATCTGCTTTCGACACAACATAAAATCACTTCAAGTCAATCAAATCCTGTCCGAATACCACAAAACATTTGGAGAAAACGAAAACACTTGGCTTGCATTATTGTTTGCCATGTCTGAGATGATTTTGGGTCCCAGCCCTTTTTGTTTCATGAAGTTTTACTCTGGTGTTTACACTTGTTAATTGAAAAGCTGTAGTCTCTTACATGACTACATTTCTGCTAGAAATGCTTCTAACAGAAAGAAAGGTTCTAGCAGAACCTTTTTACTCCCTAACCCTAGCTATGCTGAAAGAAAAAGTTTAAAAAGTGAGCTACTGTATGTCCTTTAGTCTGTATTCTTTAACGTTTTTTTTTGCGCAAGTGTTATTTTCTGAATATGAGCGAAAAGTTTTTGTCATTAATTAGTCTGTCATATCATCCAAAAAGAGTAACATGGTAAGGCAATCAACTATTACATTGTTGTTAATTTAATTAGATTTTTTTTTAGTATGGTGGTTACGTCTCACAGGAGTATTTTTAAAGAAATTCTAGCAACAAAAAGATGACTTTATGTTCCATTTAAAAATGTACAGCTACCATCTGTGCTGTTGCTAAGAGCAACTGATAAGATGTGAACTCCAATTATGAGTCAGGGGTTGGAACAAGTTTAAAATGTTTTTAAATAATATAGGTTTCAGACTGTTCTGTTTACATGCTGTTCCTTAATTTGGTCTAAAAAGATATTGAAAACACAAGTGTAAAAAGTAATGTACCTATTACTTTAGTATGGAGGTTTAAATCTTATTAGTTTATGCAACAAATAAGAAGACAAGTATAATTACTGCTTTAGGGCAATGCTTTATGAAACAGAGGACCTTGGCCCATCAGGATGCAGTGAAAACGTCTCACGTCTGCTGTGGAAATTGAAGAGAGCACATTCAAAAAGAATGAATCAGAAGCTTCGTATAGCCTCTTCCAGCATTGACCCAAATATTGAACAGTTATGGTCATTGAAGCAAACTCGCTTTTCAAATTGAAATTCTCAACAACAAAAAAATGAAGTCAAATATTTCTGTTTCAGCCTGAGTTCATATTTCTAATTGTTTGGTGGACAAGCACAAACGTTTGGTTAGGTCAGCCAGAAGCTGATGGGAATAACAGTACTATTTTTTTCTTCAAATTGAAGAATTGTATTTATCCGTTAGCTATTTTCCAATTTACATAAGAGGACTGGTGCTTGGTATGGTGTGGATAGGAATTCTGATGTTACAGGTGGTGAGCGCTCTCTCTCCCTTTCTGTCTTTCAGGTGTGGCAGAGGTGATCGTCCTGGTTGGGGGTCGGCAGGTAATCGGCATGAACCAGCGAGCCCTGACGGCTGTCACGTGTTTCAATCCCCAGAATAACAAGTGGTATCCCTTGGCTAGTCTTCCTTTCTACGATCGAGAGTTCTTCAGTGTCATTTCGGCCGGTGACAACATCTATCTTTCAGGTACGTGAAAATTTTCTGTGGGATAGCCCTGCCTCTGGCAATGCTTGGCCAGTTGTGCACTGCCACAGACAAACTCCTGGTCACATGACCCACGCTTGAACTCTTGATTTCTGGAATACAGAACTCAGCCATCACCTCAGATCTGAGCCTTTATCGGTTTAGCCACTCAAGGGTTTATGTTCTTATTTAATGTATAGCATGTGCTTCCAAGAGGGACTTTTCACTGGACCTGTTAAATGTTTGTTTAAAATGTTTTCTGCTTTAAATTAGAGGAGATCAGACTTATGCCACATATTTTGTGATTTATATGGATTTCCATGTAATCTTTCAAGAATTATTCTTTCAAGCAGTGTTTTACAATGCAATTAAAACTACCTCTAGTAAAAGAAATGGTGCCATTTTTCCTTCTGTTAGAGGTTTTTTTTCTCCCTTTGTTTTAAAGCTGGTACAGCAGGAACAACATTTTTGTTTTTAAATAAATTCTTGCCTCAATTATTTTAAAATGGCATGAACGGTAACTTTGCCAACATAATTTTTTTTTCAGACCACACAAATGAAAGAATTAACCAGTGCGATTTAAATCTAATTGCAAATTCAAGGTTTTCTGTTTAGGAATGTTCAACAGTTGTAAAAGATAATGTTAAATACTAAATTGAGAAAGAGGAGAAAGCAGTCCGTTTTCACAGCCTTTATTAAGCATGATGTTTCTAGATGTCTGAATTGAATTCTTTCCAATCATTTTTGATTTTTGACAAGCATGTCAAAAATCTTTAAATGACCTCTTTAAAATAATCGCTTGTTTAGTTTTTCCCCAACACTTTGATTTGGTTTCTTGAAACACCAATTAACCCTGACATTTTCATTTATTTTGTTTTTTCTCTCTAGACGTTTTTCCTGTAATCACAGCATGCTTTTTTTGTGCTTGACAAACAGAGGGTTTTGTTTTTTAGGGAATGCCAATGAACGCTTTCTGTAAAGTGAAAACAAACGTGTGAAGAATTCAACATGGTTGTTTTTTTAAACGTAGTGCCCTCGAGATTTATTTTTGCCCCTCGACAAAATGGGAACAAAAAACATGTAACAGAAATGTTAACAAAATAGGTAACATCCTACTCAAAAATGCAAAATATGAAATTCTGTCATCTTATGTGCAATCATTTGTGTCCAGAAAGCATGAGCTTCCCAATTATTCACAGACCTGTAGTTAGTATTTTGTTAATCCTTCTCTGGCTGTGATGTCAAGTAAGGCCATTTATGATGGGTAGTTTTAAACTTTCCTCCTGACAAAATTGCTCTGCATCCTTTAGACTCTTTGATTTACATTTGTGAGTTTTCCTTCTTGAGTTCCAACTACAAATATTCAGTTGGATTGAGTTCTGATCTGGAGATTGAGATGGCCTGTCCAGAATATGTATCTTGTGTGCTGGTCATTCAACTCTTATCGCTCTGTGCAATGCTATGATGATTGCAGTGATTCGGTGTATTACACTGTAATTATGAGATAATGTCTCATTATTTATTCTGCTAGTTGTGCTACAGTATATGATGTTTTTGTCCCCCTTTCATGAGGAGTATATATAAATCTCAAGGGTACAGTACTGTATGTATATTCTTTAATTCCTGTTCCTCTGCTCTGTCTCTCCTCTCAGGTGGTATGGAATCAGGAGTGATGCTATCAGATGTCTGGTGCTATATGTCCCTTCTCGATAACTGGAACCTTGTTTCTCGAATGACAGTTCCTCGGTGTCGACACAATAGCCTGGTGTATGATGGAAAATTGTATACTATCGGAGGGCTGGGTGTAGCTGGGAATCTGGACCACGTTGAAAGGTATATCATAACACATTTTCTTATTTCCCTGCTGTTTATCTAGAGCAGCTCTGTGTGATGAAGAGTTCTGTCGGTACCAAGGACCAGGCATATGAAAGGACACCAGGCTTATACAAATCATTAAATGTCAAGAGATTATGCTAAGCAAATAATAGTTATTCACTATTGTCTATTTGTGGCATTAATTTAAACCTTTAATAGGGATCTATGCAAGTTTGTAATGTGGGCTTACAAATGCATTTATAAAAAATTAAAATATCTACTCTTCAAAAGTGCATTAACAAAATATATTGTTTTGAGTACTATAAAAATGTTCCCTATAATACATTTTGGAAATGAATTTCATCATCTTTATTTTGTAGTATGTTCTAGTAAAATAATGCACAAGATTAGTGTTACCACAATGAATATTATGTACTTTAAAACAATTATTTATGGATGATGTCAATTCAAAATTAAATGAAAGTGTCAGCTATTTAGAATTATGGTTCTACCTGTTTTTACAATATAAGCAGGCTCATTATAATTCAATAGTGATGCTTAAATAAACTACTGAAGCTTTCTTGAGTGGCATTGCAATGTCAGGGTGAGGGTTTTACCATATTACGAGAAACACCGAACTACATTTGCTTTCAATTACAAATTTCCAATCTTTAGATCAGGAGTGTAAGCAAATCCCACCGGTGTGTTAAGTGTGACAGAGAGGCTGTTGGGCAAGAACTAACTTGCAGACAAGGTACAGGTCTCGTGCTCAAAATAACAAGGGACCAAAGACTCTGCCTCTGGGGGACTTCCAGCAAATTGGTTCTGCTGAACAGCTATGCTATCAAGAAGGAAACCAGCAAAGCCAAGGCTAAAATAACCTTGGTGAATCAAAGCATGCAGCCTGAAATGCCCAGACACACATGGATTTTAGTGCCTAGGGGCAAACTAATGAAGATGGAAACACAGTAATGACTTCCAAAGGAAGCACCATTGTTTTTACTCTGTTTGTCTGCCTAATAGAAGCACAACTGATTGGAATTTGGAGCACAAAGAGTTTTAAATGTGAAATTGAATTTGGAGAAAGGCCTATGCGGCTGCTTTATTTTTCTAAAACAAAATACTCCTTAGTATCTACATCTCTGTAGCAAATGTAGGAGGCACAGTCTTCTGAAGCTGCCTGGAGGAAGCCCCTTCAGTCTGTAAATTAGAAACTCCCTGGAAACTCGAAGACACACAAGATCAGCCTTAAGAAAGAAACTGATGGAAAACATAATTTTGAATGTAGGCGATTTCATGGTTGGAAGCATGAAACTGAAAGGAAGATGGATAGTGGACGACAAATTAGGAATGGGAAAAACAAAAGGCTGAGGCTGTCGGCCATCTCAGCAGCCTTGACTGTGAGTAACGCTGGAATCCTTCAGTAAACAAGCATTGTATATCTCACCAATACCGTCAATCACTCTCTGATTCAAGACAGGAAATAAAAAACGCCTTCACTCCACACAACAGTGTAGATACATCTTTTCCCTTTTGTACTGGGTTTGTGCTTGAGTCTGTTCATATCCTGCATGCCTGGGGCTAAAATAGGTTCTGTTTGTACATACAGTGGCACTACTGCTCTCAACATCCTGCTACCTCTTAACAATTAGTACCAGACCCTCTGTGGCCAACATACAGGTAGGATGCTGAATGCAGTTTGCTTCTGAAGAAGCAAAGCATAGCATTACTCAATGCAATGTACTGTATCACTGAGTGAAATTATTTCACACAGCGTATGTGATCTTAAAGTTTTTCCAGGATGAAATCTCAACAGAATGTAAGCATTTTTGTGGCTTTGCCATGGAGCTCCATCGTACAGGAATGTTTTAGACTGTTTATCAACAAACAAAATAAGGAACTGGAAAAACAACGACTAAATATCAGTAGTAGTAAATATTATACCAGTAGCCCCATAGATGTGTACGTTTGTCTGGCCATCCTTTTCTGACCAGATCTGAATCTGTGGGTCTGCTTTGACTCCGGTTTTCAGAATGTTTTCTCTGTGCAGTTGTTTTCATCTAGGCACAGCGCAAAATCCCACATTCAGATTTCTTTTCCCTGTACCATCTGGCACATAGTAGTTTTCTGTTTGCAGTTTCCCATCAGCAGTGTTTTGAAGGTTAAATAATCTTCATAGTTCATTCTTAATGTCTTCTTGATGTTAGTACAGAATACATCTTTGTTAGATCTTTAGGGAAAAAATATTTTAATTGAAATCTCACTTTTCAGATACTTTCCAAATGCTTTGTTTTTTACAACTCCCCTTTTTATCATTATGGTCCCTTAAATGGGTTATTTAATGTTTCTCCCCTTTTAGTTTACTCTTTTAGTCAAACTATGGCTCATTAGTTTCTACTCTACTTTGGAGCCCACTGTATGACTGTAGAGTATATCCAGTAGAGTCAAAATTGTCTCCTGCCTTTGCTCACAAGTGGCTCGTCTGGGAAAGGCACTCATTTTCAAATGCCAGTTTAGCTCTGTGATTCAAAATCCTCGAGTTTGAGATGGGATCAAGTCACTGCCTGACTGGACCCAAGATTCCCCAAGCAGTAGTGCCCAATTGTCAACACCCCAATGGTAGGGCTAGGATTAGTTGGCTCAGCAATTTCCCAGGTGCCTACAGGCATGGCATGACATCATGAGGATTGTTTCAGAAGCTGCAGACAACTGGGAGAGAATTTCTTTTTGTTCTGACCTATAAAGTAAGAACCCTAGCAGCATCTATTCATGCAAATGCAGCAATAATGTTAATTAAATTACATTTTAAAAATGGTATGCAAATTTAGCATTTCAGATGCATGATAATGGTCCCGAGTTTAGGAACATCTGAATGTGTTATTATAATGCACAAAGAAATGCATTGAGCCTCTGAAGAATAATGGGGAGGGGGGTTCTGAAGTGACTCTGTCAGGAGTATAATTTTAAGCTGTATGATCCAGATGTCAGGTCAAGTAAGAGTCATGTCACTAGCTCTGTGTCACAGTGATTCCCCAAGCTGTGCACAGTAGGCACAGTGCTGCAGGGTGTAGGGGTCAGCTGCACGAGTCCCAGCAGTTACACTTGGTCCCAGTGAAACAGCGAACCCTGCATCTTCCTGAGTGCGTGCAGACTCACGGTGACACCAGTGAGAGATGTGCCTCTCCTCCAGTCAGCACTGAGCCATTTCTGTGTTGCTGCAGAGCTTGTAGCACATCTCCAAACAATGATGATGTTGGCCTGGCTGAATTGGTGAACAGGTCAGAAAGAATATATGCATCTTATTCTCTCAAGTATTGTCCATGTGAGCTGGGATAGAAAGACACTCGAGATAATGTGGGGATAAAGTCAAATAGAATTGGTGTATTTAAAAAACATAATTGCTGCTATTAGCACATACATTCAACGTATGGCACTGATTACACTGTTAATTACTGCTACAGTTCTAGGTTCTTGGCCATTAAATGGAAAACTTAATTAAAACATCTTGTAGTAGGATCACTGGGAGCACTTCATTGGAAACTCAGAAATGTGACCATCTCTTTCTGTTTGCCAATCATCAAATTTAACACAAATATTGTAAGAAAATGGGCCTTACTTTGGTTGTTAGTAGTGTGAAGGAAGCTAGGGTATCAGCTTCTACAACATGGCTAGATGGCATGTTCCAGACATCCAAATCTCTTTGTGTAAAGAAGTAATTCCTAGAAATTCACAGGATTTCAAAGTCTTCTTTGTTCAAAACTAAAAAGATTCAGATCTTTTTAAGACATTCCTTTAATACTGGCAATATTCCTGGCTTTTCATTTTTTAACCAGTTTCATAACAGCAATATACTGTATTTTTTGTCTATAATATGTCACTACCAACTCCATTAGCACATAATATTCTAGATGAGGTATTACCTATACTGTACAGAAATAGTGTTGCTAATATACTTGCACCTTTCAGTAGGTAGAACAAGGCCACTGAGTGTGAATTTGTAGCCCCAGAGTCTGTTTGTCCAAGCTGCATTTCTAATTAACATTCCGGAGAAAGACTCTGCTTGTGGTTTTGAGAAATTGTACACGTCTGAAACATCTCCAAAGCTCAGTTTATATTTTCCCTACACAGACGTTTTCATCACAATAATACTGGGAAGCGTGCCTATGCCTCTTGATAATGTTTTATGTAAATGCACTAAGACTTGTTAAAAGATGACACTATTACACTTTGTCAAATACTCTATATTCTCCCTTTACTGACATGCATAGTAGAAGAAATGTTAGTGCAGAAAGCATCCTGGAAGGAATCGATCTTTGAGCAAGAGCCTATTCAGTTACTGAAAGGAATACCTGGTGCCCTGCACAGGCTCCACTGATGAGCAGCAGTACACGGAATTCTAATGCATTAAAATGAAGTGTTGAGTCTCTGCTTGGCCTATTTACTGATCAGGAGCGGAGACTGTAGGCATGTAACTAATACCACCTTTCTTTAAGCTGCACCATGATGGCTCAAAATTAATTTTAATATTTTATGCTGTGAAGAAAGTGGAGTTTTCATATCCATTATTCCTTCCTTCTGGGGGGAGATATTGTTTAGTCAATCAATTACAAGTTTATTTATCAAATGCACAACAATACAGCGTGCAGCTGTAATTGCTGGCAATGAAATGTCATTTCTTCGAATTAACTGGGGGGGGTAAAAATCACAAAATTAAAGTGACAAAATAAGGTTACATAATAATAGTAACAATAGGAATTAAAATAAGATAAACTCAGACAAATCACAATATAAATAGAGCTGTTATGTGTCCAGGGTGTATGCAATCCATTATGTCCAAGTAGTACAGTATGCCAAATACAATGAAAACTGTATGTCCATGTAGCCATTACAGTTGCTCTTTGTGTTGATAAATTCTTATGTGAGCTTTGAATAAATGCTCATTGTCAGAGTGTCACACTCCTTTGCTGTGCTGGGCCAGATTTGATTTACAGTAAATGTAGTTCAAGTGGACCATACATATCAATTTCAAAATTAATTTATTTGGTAATTTTCTAAATTATCAAAGTACTAGGCACAGCCATATTATAGCAATTATATTTTATTGATAGTGTTTAGCAGATTTGGTGTTTATTGCAATTGTATATTCACTAGGTGACAGTTTAGCAAAACTTACTAATTACGCTCTGAGTATTGGATGTTTGTCACATTCAACACTTTGATGTGAGATGGAGAAATAAGTTTTTGCACGTTAGAACACGTGGGCTTTGTTAAACTGAATAAATTAGTTGTAACTAAACCAGTTTCCCTTTTCTCTTGTAAGCGTAAAACATTGGTGTTCTTCTCTCTGTCATGAAAACGGTTGAAAGCCATTAGCAAATTAAGAATGACAAGAAATTGGAAAGTAAGCGCACTTCCTACAATTTAGTTGGTCAAGAATTCCATTCATATATTTTATATATCTCATCCACTAGGTTTTTGACAGAATCCAGGATATTGGTTTCAACAGCACAAGTAGTTTGTTCAACACAGCCCTAGATATTATCACTGTATAGGGTAAAAAAAAAATCCTTACACGTATATACTGTAGCAACTTTCTGGACACTCCACTCAAAGTGCTTTAAAGGTAATGGGGACTCCCCTCCACCAACACCGGTGTGTTGCTCCACCTGGATGATACGACAGCAGCCATAGTGCGCCAGAACGCTCACCACACATCAGATATCAGTGGGGAGGAGAGCAGAGTAATGTAGCCAATTCATAGAGGGGGATTATTAGGAGGCCATGATCCCATTACCCCAATGGGAAATTTGTCCTGGACGACAAAGTAACATTCCTGCTCTTTTCAAAAAACACTTTTTAATGACCACGGAGAGTCAAAAGATTGGTTTTATGTCTCATCCTAAGGACGGTGCCTTTTTTTGCAGTATAGTATCTCTGTTACTATACTGGGGCATTAGGACCCACACAGACCACAGAGTGAGTGCCCCCTACAGGTCCCACTAATACCTCTTCTAAAACCTTAGTTTTCCCAGGAGGTCTCCATCCAGATACTGGTCAGGCTCACACCTAGTTATGAGTTGCAGGGTGATATAGCTGCTGGCTTGTATTAATTGTATAGTGTTGCTGGGTAGTATTACTATTACACTGTTCACATTTCTGTGGCACACTTACTGTTGTTATATGGAATATAGTAAAATGAATAATGAATTGCAAATTATACCTGCAGCTTAACCACCAAATCTAATGATAAAAGTGTGTGTCTTTATGTATGCTGTCTTCAGTGTGTGTTTGTAGGTGGAATTAGGACTACTGATCAAGACAGTGGAAACATTTTTATCTATAAATTGTTTGACAGGTTAGAAAGGTCAGTAAATGACAGTGTAACAGTGAAGTAAGTTCAAAACAGTACCACAGATACAGGTACTTTCCTGGATTGCATGTAGTTGACAGGGCTTTGATTGAAATACATGGTGTTTGATTGTAGAGATGAGGGCACTTTAAGTAGAACGGTCAAGTACACCACCTTTCTGTTAGGCACTTATATTGATTAAACTTCCAGAAGTTTCCTTTCCAGGAAATTAAATATGTGAATAATGTGCTTTAGGCCTTAAACAGCCTCTGATTAAATTTCACGTGAAGCACGTACCACAGTCATGATCTCCATGAGTTTGAAATAGTGTAAAAGTAAGGGCTTTGAGCACATCTATTGAATCATTCTTTATTCTTGGCCATATGCAGTTAGCTTTCTAACCTGTATGGGAAAGCTCTTATAGACATAGGATCCTCCAGGATCCTCCAGTGAATTCTGTTCTCACTGGCAAAAGAATGTAACAATTAAAGATCCTTCATAAAGAGAAATATTCTAAATTAGTTGCAGGGTTATTTTTCTAAGTCTGAATTATTGAGCCCTGATATGAATTCCCTGTAGCAGCAAACCATGTATCAGTTTCCCACTATACTAATCCTGTTCTCTACATAGGACACAAGAACTCCTATAATTTGACTACCTGCAGGGCCTTCATCCTATAACTTTTTTTGTGTACTTTAATTTAAGACTACATCTCTTTTTATTGTCTGTTGACATCACTGCTGTGCCTTCTGAATTAAAATTTAACTGCTGGTGCATTGTAGCAAAGAATGGTATGCCAAAAGGTCATAAATCATGCCTGATTACAAATCTCTTCATCGTTCGTTTTTCCTTCTTCTGGCCCTTTACATTTGTGTTGGCCTCAGACAGCATTAAATAGTAAGTCTCCCAGTTACAGTATCCACAGGGTGCTTTTCACTCTCAGCTTTCAGCAGACACTGGAAGCAGGAAAAAAGGGTGAAAAAAGAAATATGTAAAATGTCAAAAATGCTCAGTTCATCTTCTCTCATTAGAAGATTTAAGAGGATTATATAGCCCCCAAGGACAAATATTAAAATTAGAGAATATATGTATTTTCAAATTTATTTTTGACTTGCTTTTACCAGTGTGTAGCACATGTAATTGAAAACCACAGCAGGTTATAGAAAATCCTGACACTTCGTGATTGAAATTTCTTGGCTGTCTCTTAACCTACAGTAAGAATGGTGCTGGGGGAAAGCCTAGTAGCAAGCTTGGTCATATTACGAAGCCAGCACTAGTCACTGGGTTTTGGAGTCATAGATTTTGTAGATTTATCTACCAGGCTGTATCTCTTGCTGTTTTTACGTACAAATGCCAGTAAAGTCAATTTCCTTTCATAGCCTTTCTGAGCTGTAATAGGTAATATAAATTATATTTTTTTAGCTTTGAAAGTGGAAAATTGAAGAAGGATGTCAAAGTCGTTTACCATAGATTGGTCTATAACCTGTAAAGAAAAGCTTTAAAAAAAACATAAAATCATGAAAGATAACCTTCAGAAATTGAAGTTCTTGAGTGAGATAGAGAAATGCACCTTTCTTCTCCTTCCATCAGAAAGAAATGATAAAAAAGCTTCCCAAGTATTCTGAACTGCAGGTAACATGATAAAACATGGTTAGAGATTTTACAGGACACAAAACAAGCCAGTAGCCTGCAGAAAACTGCTTCCGTTCTAGTCATGAAATGATGTGAGCTGCACTTTTCCCAACCTTTAGTGCTTGATTGTTGATGCAGGTTTGTTTTGACGCCTTAATCCCATCATGCACCGCATGACAGACAGCGCCGATCTGAGTAATGAAAAGAAAGCTGTACAGCTTCCTCATGTATCTTTGTGGTGTCAAGACAGGTAATAGGCTGGTGACCTATAGGCTTATGGTAATGTCATCCCTTTAACATATACAAATCCAATTAGTTTGAAAAGCGAGTTTCTTGTGCAGCTCTCTCTCTCTTTGACACTTTAGTTTTTAGAGTTGGAAGGTGCCATTCTACTAGGGAAGTATCCATATTTGTCAGTATGTGTGGGAGAACTGCAGGAGCCCACTTCAGAATACATTATTGAGGTAATGCTCTGTTTACATAAATTGTGGTTTAACAAACATTGTCCTTGTGCTGGTGGAAACTACTGGACCAGGAGTCCTATGGTTGCTTTTTGATATTTTATTAGATTTTCATTTGGAGTTTTACTCCCAGCTCAGACATGCGTTCAGGGCTTGGCTGTCAATATAAGATAATATCAACAAGCAGTAAAAATACATTTTTTGAATAAAATTTAAGTACATCATGCAGCGATTAGGAATCTTGCTGGAAGAATATTGTAGCCCAAATATCGTCCAAAAAAATGGCCTCATCTGTTGTTTTTTCCATAAAAAAAGAGAATGTTCTTGAGCTTCAGGATATCAAGATAAGGAGCTAAAAGTTTTAAGCTTAGGTACAAAGTGAGGTCTGTTTGTGTGTTTATCTGCTGTTACGCATAGTGATTAAAGCTGACATCAGGTAGCAACATTGTAGGTAAGAGGATTTTTTCCCCAGGTTTATTTAGAGAGCATATATCCTTTAAAAAAAAACAACAACCAAAATTATAGTCAGCAGGGGCTACACAGTAGAGAGCTAAAAGTGGTTTTAAGGTCACCATTATATGATTTAATAAAGTCATTCCCCGTAAAGATGTACAGCTAATAAGCAGTGGATGAAGAATAATTTTCGGCAGTGTCGTGGGTTCATTCAGCCATAATTGCACTCTGTTATGACAGAATGACAGATAGCTTGGGGAAGATGTACACAGTGTCCTGGGGTGATTAAAATATTGAAAGACCTTAGCACAAAACAGCAGCACAGTGGTGTGGCTTTACATACACAGTACATGCATCTTGGCTTAGAGTAAAAGGCAGGTTCACCACTTTGTACATGCAACTTCGGAGGCTCTCAAGGGCATGCACTCTGTTGACTCTGGAATGGTAATAAAACAAAGTGCAAATATGAATTATGTGTTTTTCCACGATGCAGTTGTGTTTATCTTAATCAGAACTGGGCTCTAGCCAGTGCAATTCCTGTGGTTTTTTATTCCTATTCTCATTCCAGTTGCAGTAGGTTTTCACAAGGTGAGCTGAGTGCTATTTGCGGGTAGTTGCCTTGCTGGAAGATTAATTTTGGTCTGCTGAGCCAGGTGCAGGCTCTTGTCATCCTCCCTTACAGCTGCTTATAGTTTTATTGATTTTAAAGACATCTGGAGATTATCATCATTTATAACGTCTCCTTTAAGTGTCATTGGTCTCAGAACCCCTTGGTGAAAGACTAATACTTGTGATTATACTTTTTTGGGTGGTAATATGATATGGAGACTTCCAGAGCAAAAGCTGAAAACATGCAGAAGCTTTTACTGAGAGATTCCCAACTTTGAGTGACAAGTCCTTATTGGAAATCTCGACCAGCCAACTGTGTATCTTCTGTCAGCGTTAGAATTTCAGATTGGGGAGACTGTATTTGCTCTTCTCAAAGAAACAGATGGATTGGCTTTTTTCTTGCTTAAAGAAGCTGAAATTTCATTTTTTTTAAATAGATTGTGTACTGTCGTGCCTGTTGGACTAAACACAAGTTTTATTTATTTTTTTGTATTATTTTTAATTTGTGCTGGACACATTGTTTACTATTTTAAAAAGAATGAGGTTATCTGACAGTACAGTACTTTACAATATACCTTAAGGTGTATTATTGATTTTTAAAGTATTTTAACCTAGTCATCAGTGAGCATCAGAAGAACTTTTCCTTGATGTGTTTCTGATATTACCATCATATAACTTAATCGTTTTTTACCAATGATGCTGATCAATAAGCCTAATCAGCAGAATTTAGTGTCCGAAAGCATGGAGTGCCAAGTGGGTAGTGTGGCCATTCATACCCTTAACATAGGAACGTGACCAGAATTATAATGTAATGTAATGTTTCTTTATTAGCCCTATACAATTTCTTGCATTAGGAATTCGTCTTTTCGCATACCCCAGCTTTTCTCCATGGAGACAGACACACAGACAAGGAGAGAAGCTTGGGGTCAGAGCGCAGGGTCTGCCATTGTACGGCGCCCCTGGAGCAGTTAGGGTTAAGGGCCTTGCTCAGGGGCCCAACGGAGTAGGATTTCTCTGCCGGCCGCGGAATTTGAACCGGCAACCTTCCAGTCACAGGCGCAGATCCTTAGCCACAGAGCCACCGCTCCACCCGAATTATAATTTAATTGCATCTGGGACCCGCCGGACTGTGGAATGAGTGGCTCATCAGAGGTCTTGTTATAAGTCGTTGTTGCCTTTATTTCCAAGATTTCCCTCTGGATAAATATACATAACAGGGCAAGGAGGATTTACCTTCAGCTTGAGTGTTTGTTTCTCCAGGACTTCTAAGTTGCTTTCACATCAGCAGCTCTTGGATGTCAGCTTGACTGCCTCTCTCGCAGTCTGTGACCCATGCGCGTGATCCCTCTCTTTCAGGTACGACACCATCACTAACCAGTGGGAGACCGTGTTGCCCCTGCCGAAGCCTGTGCACTCAGCAGCAGCCACTGTGTGTGGAGGGAAGATCTATGTGTTTGGTGGAGTAAATGATGCTGGGAGATCAGCAGGAGTCCTTCAGTCTTACGTCCCTCAGACCAACACCTGGAGCTTCATTGAGTCACCTATGATAGGTAGGGGAACTTCACTTCTGTTCGGCTTTGAACCAAGGCACTCAGACATACTCTGGTCCCAGCTGACAATCATCCTAAACTGGCATGGTGTTGTTAAATGTTGAGTGTATTTTTTATACAGAATGTCACAGGAATATCGAATACAGTGCACTTGACTTTTTACACATTCTTTGTGCTCTCTGGGACTACCAACACAGGCTGGTATTGGAAGGGGAGACTTATTTCTGCCCATTCTTTCTCCCTCAAGTAGTTTGTGATGATGTGTTGCTAACAGCAAAAATGAATCTGAGAACAATCCCAACTGATTTATTAAGTGGAAATGAAGCGTCGCCTGACAGTTAAACACCAATCTTCTTTGTCCATTAAATATGTTTTTTTAGCAAGAAAGCCTTTTTCCCCCTACATTTTGGATGAGAATTATGATTGGTACTTTTGGGAATACTGTAGTTTTGCTTCTTTGATGCTTCCCCTTGAAAGCTATTTGCTTATCAGTACATACAGTATCTACAGCTGTTGACCAGGTTAACATTGGTACACTTTTTCCTGTAGATTAAGCAGTGATCTAAGAAGGAGGAGCATTGTTTCAAATATATATTTTAAATTGAATACTCTGTTTATGTAAATGCCCACATTCAGGGTGTTTATTTTTGCTGTTTTGGTTTTGCACTTATCCAACACTTATCACAGGGTTAACATCATTACTTCAATCAGCACAGGATATGGCCCTCACATGTTTTCATAACATTTATCTTCCAACACATAAACTAAATACAAATAGAAACCCAGTCAGATAGGCAATCTTTTATTTCTACAAACCTAAGAATGCACAAAATCCTAAATATTTTAAGCCACAGTTGATTGTCGATATCCTTGCCATTAAAGTATAATTATTACATCGTTCTACTGTCAAGCAGTTCGATTTTGTCTGGCATATGTCATTGTAAAACTTGTTTCAAAGCAACAATTATATGTGCAAATCATACAGCAGTGCGATAGCACAGTCGGAGCAGAGAATAAAACAGAAGTCATGTCATTTTCATATGACCCACAAGTTATGTGTGTCCTGATTGACAGTGATTCTTGAAGGCCACAGCCACTGATCTGTTTAATGTTCATGGTGCACTGAATCATTTTCTTCTCTGCTGTTAATACAGTTGCTACTGCCTCATCCAAAAAACAATTTTCACTTTCAAGGAAGCAGTCCTTCCCTCACATTCTGACATTTTTGGTACAAAAATAGCAGTTTCAGTAACAGGCCTATGAAAATGATTTTTAAAAAGCCCATGATGGTACAGTGTTTTTCTTCCACAGTTGTGTTTGTTTTAAAAGACATCCATTTTGTCATGCTCCGCCAGCCAACCTTGGACACTGTATGTGTCTCTTTTAATAGGATTTTAGACATAAGAAGCTGGGGAAATCTTATAATGCCTCATTAATGTGCTGCAGATGGCCAAATAAGATCCTAATCCCGTTGATTATAGTGTGGATGCACCTAGAGAAGGACAGCCTCAGGCTGTTTTTGTTATTTTGCCTTTTCTTCATTGCTTTAGCTTTCTGTTGTCAGTATTGCAAATACAGTTTCTATCATATTTCCTAACTACTAATAAGAGTATTAAGTGATATGTATAATGCATGACATTCAGAAGTCACGGAGAAGATTGACTGATATCCATCCATTCACTGACAGCAACCGCTTAGTCCAGCACAAGGTTTTCTGAGACCCAGATCTTAATCCAGTAGGAAATGCTACACTAGTTTTCCTCATGTTGCTAACAAATCCTTGCATGCTATGGTTGTAATTTAGATTTCTTTTATGGAATGTTTCTCTGCATGTATCAGCTGCTTTGTTTTCTGTAGTCTTATTTCAGGTAAAGAAGATCGTGCAAGACAGAAAATCTCAAAGTTGATTAAACCACTCATGTGCAAAATGTCATTAATTGCTCAGTTTATTCTATTAAATCCTGCATTACTCTTAAGCAAAAACTAGGGGCCAATTTCAGCCTTAGGACTGATCAAAGTCTAACAATAACAGTCCCTAATTCTGCTAGGAAAAAGATGTCTGTTTCAAAAGAGAGGGAAGCCAGAGTCAGGTGTGTGCTGGAAGTCCTGTAATGCCTTTAAGCACCTCTGGAAGTGTTTGTTGATAGCAGATTGGCACTGCACTGCCAGCAAGGGGAGAAGCAGCAGTGGAGAAGAGCTTTAGAACAAAGCCAATTGAAAGCAGGGCTTCCTATCTACGCTCCACACAAGTGACTTTGAGAATTGACTGGTTAATTATACACCCCAATCTTTGTGTTCAATCAGAGCCAAAGGTGTTGGAGCCATAATGGAAGTTTAGAAGGGAGATAATTGTGCATTGGTACCTGTGTGATAAGACTTCAACACGTTACCACTCAGGCAGTATTGAGTTTATTTTCAAGTTCCGGAAAGTGGATTAAATTAAATGGACCGAGAAAGGATAGAAATCCAGTCAGTTCATTTAAAGAAGAAATTCCTTGTACTGGAGGATTAAGAGGTTAAACATTTTAATAAAGAAAATTAGATTATGTAGGCGTTGTGCAAACTCATTAAGAGATGCGAGTGGCCTGCTTGCCTGGAGAAATCATTAGGATTCAGAATGGGTATGATGACCTGTTCATTAATGTGTTGACATAGGAATTAAGGGTAAAGATTTTTATACTTCAGTAACATTCCTTACTTTGTCTTAATATGGCGGGGTCACAAGATGGCTTTTGGCAAAACTTTCAAAGTCCTTGGTTTTGCTGTTCCCCGATGCCTTCAATCGAGCCTGGCTCCAGCAAGGAATTAAATATTTTGACCCAGCCTGATGTGTCTAGTCACTTTCAGGAATTAAATTAACAAATAGGTATATTTGTAGAAATAATACCTTAGATTATTACATTTGTATTTGAAAAGGAATGAAAACATCTTGCTTATATGCTCTATAGTTATTTTTTTATCAATGATAACTAGTACTTTCTTTTAATTAGTAACCTTGATGAATGGTGAATTTTGTACTTTTCATATTATTTAATGTTAATACTCATTTGATTTAATATTAATACTCATAATAAGTGCACTGTAAATGTGCACGTACTGTATATTCTTAACTGTGGCTACGTGCATTGTGAACTCAGTTTTTTTTACATTTTTTTTACATACAGTATATAATATGAACATGCTTTAAATTAAATCAAAAATAGATTAAAATACATAAAAATAGTCAAAATAGATAAAAAGTGTATTCTAGTTATTAAAATGTGGCTTAGGTTTTTATTAAACATTTGAGAACACTGGAATTAAAGTATATCAGAGTTAAGTAAAGGTTTATTCCATGCTGAAAAGAGAAGAGAGGAAACACCACATTTCAGCTGTGGAGCCTTACGCATGTTGATGCAGCTACCTACTTGAACTATACTTGAATTAATAATACTGAAATGTCTTCTACCTTAACCATGTTGAGCATTGCAAGTCAACATAATTAATAATGCAGTATGTTTTTACAAGTGATTGCAGAATAGACATATTTTGTGAACATATTGGTAGGAAAAACATCTCTCTCGTAGGTCTGAATAATAAGTATTCAGCAGTTGCTTCTAATAATGTTGAGTTTATTTATCACCATGGTCCAGCTGGGCTGTGTACATAAGCAAATTCATTTAGCATGGTCAGAGTGAGAGCTACAGAATTGTGTTCCCTGGTAATAAGTTCCTCTTATACAGTCATTGACAAAGACTGTGATATAGGTAACCTCTAATGATGGAGTATTTTTCCCAATGCTGTCCATTTTGTAATGGCCTCAATAACTACTTTTCTGAAAAACACGTGTCGATTAATTCGTTTTGAAAATCCTCTACTACAGAATGTTTATTTGCTTTTTGTTCCTGAATCTAAATCCCGCCTGAAGTAAGCTAGTCATCACAGTATTTTAACGAAAAGAGTTATATTTTGGAATTGGGCTTTTCGCAATTCATAACAGGGCAGGTTGAAACATTTCTGTGATTCTTTTTTTTACCCTTTTGTTTTGACCTGCTCTCTATATGCCTTTTATGGTTCAAACAGAATAATGTAATTTGACAGAGAAAAACAATTGAAATAAACAGGCCTTCTTTTGTCCTTGATAAAAGAAATGATAAAGGAAAAGCACCTGCTGTATGAGTCATTTGCCTTAAAATCCTCATATTTTCAGTTATTAGAATGCCTGAAATGACCTTTATAATATGCATATGCTATATTTCTATTTATGAACCAGAGTGGTCTCAAGTGTAAAAGAGCTGTTGAGTCAACACTGTTGTTATTTAATTATTAATTACTTAGATTAATGATTTACATATTTTCCTGGTTAGTTATTTGTAGGCCAAGCGGAAAGAATCGCATAAATAATTGTAACATTTAAGATGCAGATATGATGGCATTGATAATCAATAACAGGGCAGATTAGTTGATCCAGATCATTAGATTAGCATAATTGCAGCATTTACTATTTTTTTAAATAATAAAAACCTTTGCCATCAAAGCCCGTAAATTGTGTCGAAGGTGTACAGTGTGCAGCAGAAAGTGTCAGGGGCTGTCTATTAAAAGACTTTTCTCTGTGCATGCATGCATGACTTCTCAGACCTTTAAATGTCAATTGATTCATTTATTACTCTGAGTGTGAGTAGCTAAGTATTTACAATATTAATGAATGGTGTGGAAGGCATCATTAAAGTGTTGATATGCACAGATTAACTTGCTTTTAAAAATTCACCAAAATGAAACCCGGATATCAGTTCATAAAACTGCTGAAAGACAGTGTAAATTGAATGAAAGCAACATGATTAAGTACAGCCAGATCCCACTTCTAACACTTTACAGTCTGTTCATCATGGCTTGATAAGAAAGGAATGCTATTTATACATGGAAAGTTGGGGAAAACATGCAGTCCTCCTCACCCAAAAGGTTTCCTGTAGCCCCTAGAAAAGTCCCAGCTGAAACAGGATAAAAACACACCTCATATTTGTACCAACATCCTCTCGGTTACAGGGTGAAACCTGCAATGCTGGCAGTCAGATCTTATCATTTTTAACATACTATACTGTACTTTGAACTTTGGAAGGAAAATGGTAATATGCTCATGTTACTTAACGGATCTTGTGTAGGGAAGTAATAAATTGAGGGAGAAAAGGACAATAAGATTTTCACGTAATACAAGCAATATGATTTCAAACCACTTATTTGAGGAATCGTAATGCACTGACAATGATTTGTCCACTAGCAGTACTGGAGATGCAGCACACACCATTGCTGTGGTCACATTAAAATATCGCAGCAGCACTTTGGCGCCCTCTTGTAACCACATATTTTTTTCCTCTCATTCTGGTTGAAAAAAAGAGTTCTTGAGTTAATCATACCAAATAAAGCTTTAACACATTTTTGACAGCGTCTCTGCTTTGTGAGTCTCACCTTTCTTTCAGTTTTTTCAATTCTGTTTATAAGTCTGATACAATGTAAATGAAAGCAATTGGTAGTCTTTCAGTTGACTTTGCAGTTCCACTGAAGTAAGGTGTGTAGTGGCCACTGGCTGGGCACACTCACAAGCTTTTGTGAAAAAGTTCATATCCTACTGGCCTGTTCGGTGTGGGGTGACCTCCTTTTCACTGCATGTATTGCTAAACCTGTTTGTTTGTATATTACACCAATCTTTAAGTCATAAACTGTTTAGAACAGAACAACCTCACGGCTCTCAGTCTGCTGCTTAAATCTCAGGGGGTCGCCAACATAGAGATGGGGAACGTGTTTGTGTTCTGCTCACCACTCGTGACAATGGGGAAAGGGGAGCACAGCATCATCGCCGAGAAAGATGCTGTGGCAGACAGGGCATTAAAATGAGCATGTCTGTTTTTTTTGGCCTTCGGACAGATAACAAGTATGCGCCTGCTGTCACCCTGAATGGTTTCATCTTTATCCTCGGAGGAGCGTATGCCAGAGCCACCACCATATATGATCCAGACAAAGGCAATATCAAAGCAGGCCCTAACATGAACCACTCGAGGCAGTTCTGCAGGTAAGGACACAGCCTGCCCTGGAGCCTGCTCACAGGGCTTTCTTCTCTACCAGCATGTGGAACAAGGTAGCAGAGGGGATCTCACTGCGGAACTTTCAAGAGTCAGACACAATTCAGCATAACTCCCCTGTGATGCTGCACGCACAGAAAAAAAACTCTTTATGTTCATTTTATGTCAGGCTTGACAGCCACACCTCTTAAAAGCCGACTGCGTTGTCCTCTTGTGTTACCTGATGATAAGCTTTTCTTTAAGACACAATGACTGTTTTGTAATGCACAAAGTACAGTGAAGCAGTTTTAGGGATGCAATTCCAAGCATTTTCCAGGTAGCTACATCTTTTCCCGGGATATTGATTCACTAAAAAGACTGATGTTCTGTCATTGGAGACAAAGCTTCAGAATATCACTTGCTTTTGTCACTTTTTGCCAGTGTTCAGTTTTGAGTTTCTAATAGTGTCGAGCTGTGATGAGAATGCATTTATAGCGCATATGGTGTGTTGGTTAAGAAATAACACTCGACTTCTCTGTAACGTGTTGATAAGTAATCCGTAAAATAGACCTGCTTCGACTTGATATCATGTCCTTTTGAATAATGATAAAACTGAAAATTGAGAGAACACATGCTTAAAGTCTCATTGCTCTGGGACAGCATCATCAGAAATTTGGCATGTCTCAATAGGTGTGAAGAGAACTTGGCAATAGATGTCATTTGATTTTTCTGCCAAGTAATTGAATGATTATGACAGGACTACCAAAGTGTTTACTGGAACTATTCAGTTTTGCAAGGAAGCATAAATGCATTCTGGTGATTATTTGATTATTAAAAAATCTGTTAAATCCAGGAGTTCAAGTGTCTTGTATAACTTTACAGGCTCAGAAAGATTTGCTGAAATGCTATAGGCTCTTGCTGATGCCTTCAAATATGGATTATTTGATTAACTGGTGACAATTTAATTTCAAATCTAATTTTATGGGATGTTTCAGTGCTTTCTTTTATAAAATTAGGGTTGTGAATCTTTAGAATTCAATTAATTTCTATCATGCATTTTCTGAAATCATATTTATCAAATGATCGCTAGACTGCCAGGATACTGTGTGAAAACACCTATATACTGTCATGTGAAAAAGGAAGTACAATACATTATTTATTCAACAAAAAGGAAGGAAAAATGCAGAAACCATGTACTATAGGAAAAATTAAGTGCACCCTTACTGCTTCCATAGGAATTAAGAAGGTAATTAGCAGCCAGGTGCTGCTTATCAAATGCACTTGATTAGTTGATCATCAGGAAGTGTGACCATCTCTATAAAAGCAGAACATTTGGCAGTTTGGTGGTCTGGAGCTTTCAGGTGTGTGTTAACACCATGCCAAGGAAAACAGACATCAGCAATTAACTCAGAGAAGCAATTGTTGCTGCTTATCAATCTGGGAAGGGTTATAAGGCCATTTCCAAATAATTTGAAATCCATCATTCTACAGTGCGAAGGATTATTTACAAATGGAGAACATTCAAGACAGTTGCCAATCGTCCCAGGAGTGGGCATCCCAGCAAATTCACCCCAAGGTCAGACTGTATAATACTCAGAGAAATCGCAAAGAACCCAAGAGCTACATCTAGGGATCTACAGGCCTCGGTTAACATGTTAAGTGTTAAAGTTCATGACAGTACGATCAGAAAAAGACTGAAAAAGAATGGCTTTCATGGAAGTGTAGCCAGGAGAAAGCCCCTTCTCTCCAAAAAGAACATGGCAACACAGCTTAGGTTTGCAAAGTTGCATCTGAACAAACCACAAGATTTCTGGAACAATGTCCTTTGGACAGACCAAAGTGGAGATGTTTGGCCATTATGCACTCCTCTTTATACCAAAGTATTTTAGAGACAAATGTGAGGCCATCTGACAGCTAAAGCTTGGCCGAAATTGGGTCATGCAACAGGACAATGATCCCAAGCACACCAGCAAATCTACAACTGAATGGCTGAAAAAGAAAAGAATAAAGGTGTTGGAATGGACAAGTTAAAGTCCTGACCTCAACCCCATTGAGATGCTGTGCCAGGACCTTAAAAGAGCTGTGCAAAAAAAATGCCCTCAAACATCAGTGAACTGAAGCAATGATGTAAAGAAGAGTGAGCCAAAATTCCTCCAAAACGATATGAGAGACTGATAAACTCATAAAGGAAACCATTACTTCAAGTTATTGCTGCTAAAGGTGGTTCTACAAGTTACTGAATCATTAGGTGTACTTAGTTTTTCACACATGGATTCCGCATGTTGGCTTATTTTTAGTGGAATCTGTTATGTGTTGTTAGTCACCTGAGGTTATACTGTATTTACCTAATTTTAGGACCTGGTAAGGACCAGATGATGTTTTGTTATGTCCTGATACATAAAGCCATAGAATCGGTGTACTTTCTTTTTCACATGACTGTAATGCCAGTGCATACTGGGTTGAGTTTGAATGTAGTCAGTGTTCAAAGGTTAGTTTTCCTTGACAACGTTTTTCAGGGCAGAAAGTTTTTTTTTACGTCATATATATGGTCTAAAACATTAAAAATAGAATATAATGTAAGAAAAGTAAATATCATCTTCCTCTTTTACATTCAATGTTTTATTTTCTTTACTGCCCTTTGAATTTAATTTTAATTTAATTCCATGCTCAAATCTTCTCCAGTACCACACCATGTTTACTTCATTTAACTTCATGTTTACTAACCTTTCTGTTATAAAGACAAAAACTGCACTGGGGTACTATTACAGTATAATATTCTGTATAGTCAAATAGATACAGTATATAGCATACAAACATATGAAAGATATAAAAGTAAAGTTAAACTGCTTTTGCTTAAATATTCATCTGGTCAGAAATGTTAGATGCTTGGTTTTTTTTTCCATTTGTTTACCTGGTATTGGAATAGAGCCGACTGATGAATCACAGGAAGTCAAGCTGAGAGGCACTGCGTATTGTAACGGTCAAAAATGTCTCTATATCCTATTAGTCATAAAGACATTAGTTTTATTTGAAAACTTAAAAATAGAAAGTTTTTTGTTTTAGAAAGTTGTCACATGTGAATACAGGATCCCTTCAAAGCGTCAGCAGAATAAGCACCACATTCAGACCCTTGTATGTGAGGGATCGAGTTTCAAAGCTATGTGTTTTAGATGCTGGATTTTCTGTAAAATCTTTGAGAAAACATTTAATTTCAATTAATGTTGCCCTTTTTGGTATTTTTTTCAGTTGTTTTTCTGTGACTTTACAGTTTTCCCTCTTGTGTTTAATGAACTTCCAAATCATGACTTTAATTTAAGGTCTCTTTGGTTTTGTTTTATTCAGCGCTGTGATTCTGGATGGGAAGATTTATGCCACGGGAGGAATAGTCAGCAGTGAAGGGCCAGCTCTTGGAAATATGGAGATTTTTGACCCCTGCACCAACATCTGGACTCTCGTACAAAACATGCCTTGCCCTCTGTTCAGACATGGCTGCGTAGTCATTAAGAAATACATCCAGAGTGGTTGACCCTGCAGGTCTGGAATCTCACAGTGGCCTACTGTCGCGGTGCTGATGTTGAAACCTAAAATGAACACATTGCTATTTTTAAGTACGTGTCTACATTGAATGTAGAAGTTCATCCTCACCGTTCGGTGAAACAGGGCCCAGAGCCCCAGCTATGTAACATAGTGTAACTTATTAAACCTACAAGTGTGTCACTAGATGTTGTAGTGGCACTTGTTGCTATGCTAGGTTGTTGGTTTAATTCAAATGTGGTAGGTTTCTTGCTGGTTTCTCTTCAAGTAGTTTATTTTGCTCATATGCAGGAAGATTTGTACATCTTACCTGCCTCCTGCTGGTTCGTCTATGAGGTAGAAGTTAGCAACAATAATAATAGCAGGGTTATTTGATTTTTCTTTCCTTAAGTTTGAGTATTGTATTGTATTCCCCAAAAAAACAAATACTGTAACTATGCCTCTTTGTTATGAGAAGAAAAAAACACCTTTTGTAATAGGAATGTCCAAGATGGAAGTTCCACTTGCTTTAACCATACAGAGGAGCGCACGCGTGGTGGACACCTCTTGTCAGAAGCATTCCTTTTCAGAAAACAAGTGCTGACCCCCCGGGGGGCCGGTGCCACCCAGCCTGGTGACCTTTGAGGGGATACCGGTTGAGAGTGGGCTTCAAAGTTTTCCGGCAGGATCCTGGGTACAGACATGCAGGACGCACAGGAACTGCTGCCACAGCCAAAGCACAATATAGACGGCTGAGACTCTGAGGATGAACTCTTCATTTGACTTGATTTTTTTTTATCTTTATTTCTTCCGAGCCTGCAAGTTAAGGGGAGGGGTGCTGGGGAGAAGGGGGGGGGGTATGATGTGCTCTGTAAATTAAGGAGGTTTCTGAAAAGATGTTTATTTTGAAAAATTCAAAGTGACAATGTATAAATGTTTTTAGTAAAATGGCTAGACAAAGACAAGGAGACTTTATAGCTGTAAATCTGTACCGGACAAAAAATTCAAAAAGAAAAATAATATGAAAGCTGATGTTTATTTTTCATTTCATTCCTACATAACATGACAGCAGGCCTTTGATATTGTACAGCACTATTGGGTAATTGTTTCATGAAGAATATTGCACAACCTACTCTACCAAAAAAGAAGGCAAAGTATTAAAGGAAAACCAGCTCAGATAAAAGAAAAATAGTTCCATTTTGTTAATCTCAGGCCAGCTGAGCTCATTGTTCAGCATTTTCCAGTAATGCTTGACTTGTGTTTCTGATTTACAATTCAGCCATAATGTGGAAAATGAAGAACCTGGATTCTAACCATTTAACTTCATGCTGAATGTGGTCTAGTGCTTTTTTAACATTTAAATCACATAGGAGACTGGAAACAGGTCCACCTGTAACTAATAAAGATAGGTAGGTCCATATTTGAGCCATAACAGCCCACTGCTCTAGAATATGTTCCCATGGCATTAAGTGAAAGAACAAAACTCCCCAGCAAATGCTGGTCCCTTAGACAAAGCTCATTGACTGTACCAATTTGCTTAAAGGAGTTCACTCAAGGGCACAACAGCAGTGTTAATCCACATCCCACCAGGCTGGAGGCCAGAGATTCACCCACCACACTGTCACTCCTTAATTGATAAAGGGAATTAAAATCAAAATCATTTTACATTTAAGCTGGTGTAATTCTTCTGAGGCATGGAAAAGAATTCTAGTCACTAACAGAAGGGCTACCTGCATTAATCCTTTCACAACTCATTCACAGTTATGGACAGGTGGAAGTGAGGGTTTTGTCCCATGCTACGTGTTTTACCATAACCACACTTCAAGCACACAAAAAGTGTCACAAACGAGAGGAGCCATTCAGCCCATTTGGCCCTTCTATAGTTAGTAGCTAATTAACCTCGGGTTCTAATCCAGCTGTTTCTTGAAAGAAACCATCATATCAGCTTTATCAGCATTGCTGGGTATCCTGTTCCACAGCCCCACAACTATTTGCGTAAAGAAGCTGCCTGTATTTTAAATACTTATACCAGGTCCCTTCGTAGTCTTCTCTGCTCAAGATTTAAAAAGGTTCGTTTCCTTCTGACCGTCAGTGTGGGACAATCTGGTTATTCTTCTCTGGAATGTTCCTAGAGCAGTGATATATTTTCTATACAGTGGTGACCAAAATATATGCACAGTACTATAAATCAGGCCTTGCTCATGCGAAATACAATTTTAATGCAATATCCCTTGAATTTGTAGAGGTTTAGCCATATATCATAGCTTTTTGTTTGCCTTTTAATTGCTTCCTCAAATTGTCTGGAAGTTGTAAATGATAACTTAATATAAACTTTTAAGTCTTCTATATAATTAGCCTCTTCTAGCTTATTGTTTCCCATTGTGTTTTTAGAATTTGTTTTTACTACCCACATGCAAAACCCTGCACTTCTCTACATTAAACATCATCTGCCACATGTTTGCCCAGTAGTAAACTATCTAAATCTTGAGTTTCATTTGCTGCTTCTATAGTGTTAGCTAATCCACTTAATTTAGTATCCTCTGCAAGTCTGACACTTTTACTGGACTCTAGATAATTCATATAAATTGTCATCAATGGTGCATTACACATCCCTGCAGTATTCCACTAATTACATCACTCCAATTACCTGTACCCATTGTTTTCTATTTATTTTAAATGGATTATTCCTTATAATAGGACTACAGTACTTGTAGCCCTTCCACTGTGATCCATTACAGGATTTTCTTACAACCAGTTCTTAATATCCTTTCATAAATAAGAGGCTCAAAATGTTGCAGTGAAGAAGATGGCTGTATCAAAGTACCACAGCTGAGCAAACTGAAAGGTACCAGTGTAAGATTCATCATACCAGTGTCAAGTTACTTATATTTCAAAGGATTCACGAGATTCTTGATGGTCACCAATACGAGTTCAAGCATCCTTGTAAGCACTGTAGTAAAATATAGCACAGTGCTACTCAATCTGTGGCTCTTCTAAATGGCTCCATTATATACTTTTGCTACAACCATCTCCTTGATTATTTAATTGGTCTACTTTTGCTAAATACCCAAGTATGGCAGTGGAGTGGTGCAGGTTGGTTTGTCTGCAGTATAAACTGCCCTGATGCTTAACACATCAACTTTAATCTCAGGTCCAGTACTGCATAGACTTAGAGGAATAATAAGGAAACGGCAGCAGGATTCAATTTTCACCTTTATTCAAGTATTTCACAGCAGTTTTCTCAGAAATTACAGTAAATGTTCCAAAATTTAAAAAATAACTTATGCTAATGTAACAAATTCAGAAAATGCACAAAAATTATGGGTGTTAAATACATTTGGAATAAAACTGATTAACCCAAAAACAAAATTGCAAAGCTATATAAAACAAAACTTTTATAAGTCAACCAGATGAAATCTCCTTGTTATCTAAGAAACAATTTTATTATTTGATACCAGCAAATGTTGTGACTAGTGGAAAAAAAAAATCATATACAATTCATGAGTACATTGCGATTATGCGGAACAGTTTCAACCAGGCATTCAAGTCCCTGGTAAAACACAAGTCCTCAAAAGGAAGAAAAAAAATCAGGGGGGCTACAAAATAATACGATAAAAGAATTATATTGGCAGCTAGAAAAACCTAAGATGTTTTTATGAGCACAATGGGGTTAAATCAAGAAAACTGACTCCATGAAGCACCCAGCATCTATTAGACACTACGCCAAGAAAACTGCTCTGCCACAGAAATTGTCTCCTGTGCTTCGGAGGAAGAAACTCAGCAAGTCAACAGTGAACTACTGAATGTTTTAAGGCAAAAACCTCTTATTACTGGTGAAAGCCTAAATCAGAGAGGAGAACCCTGGCAATCAAAAGGTACAGTATATGTATTCACCGCACCTAATCTCTTTCATTTCCATACACCAAATGATTGCCTTCTAGCTCCATAATCTGTGGGCAACACTAAAGCACCAGGTACAAGACAGTTAAACCAAGGGCCAAAAAAAGATCCGTCAACTCTGAAAGTGCACATTTTACACTTAAGACTCCGGATTCAAGGCTTTCATCTTCCCCCTTCTACTGAGCTGACTATCATCAGAACTAGGAACATGTTTGGGTTCGGAGTACGGTGGGGGGGGTCTACCCTTGAGATGACAAAATGCACAGGGCAGTGTTTTGCGGTGGTGAAGTAGCAAAATGAATAGATGGTTTTGGAGCTGGTCTGAAAAAAAACAACAGATTATTGGCGACCATTGTTCTCCAGCAACAGAAAATGGGCGTTTGCGATAACACTTCCACAGGGCAAAATAATGTCATAGAGCTTAAAACAGTGGTCAGCATCTCAGCAGCATTTCAAAGTTACACAATGCAAAATGATTAGACCGTTTCTCACAATCATGTTTAAAATGAAAGTTGTGTAGCCCATTTATTCAGGCACCACTAAGTATACCAAAGTCATTTACCACCTATACTGTAAACCAAGAAAAAGCAAAAATCAACTTTACAAATGGAATAAATATATATTTAAGATTAATAATGCAGCAAGAACCTGAGAACTGTAAAAAACCCTTTTTTCCAGAAACTTGCTACAAAAATGTTGCTACATTGCATTCAGCACAAATTTCCTGTTTGTAACAATTCCCCAATTTCTTTTACGTACAAAAGGTTAGGTTAATGAATATTAGACTGTAAAAACACCTTGTCATAGAAATAATGTTAATAAATAATTAGAAAAACAAAACCACACGAAAAGCGGTGAGAGTCCACCTACACCCAGCGTAAGACAAACGAGAAAGTACAGTGCTCTGCATTGGGCCTGCTTGTAGTATGATGTACTGAAAGGGATAGACAAAAGAGCAATACTTCTAATTTAAATATTGATCCATACAGTAAATATCCTTACATTAAAGAAGCTGGATTTTTTTTTTCCTTTTTGGCTCAAATACAAAAAAAAATATGAAGCACTTTGGATAACTGCAGTAGCAACAGAAATTGTCTCATTTTGTAAATTAACTGATCCAGTACCTTAGCTTGTGGTATGTAAACTGTACACGTATTACAGTACTTAAAATACTGTTGGTAACCAGTAAACAGCTGGGTTTTAACAAAAAAGAAAGCTGAGGTAGCTGTGTTTTTTCTCTGCAGTAGTCCAATATAAATTCCTCAAAATGTTATCTTGCATATCTTTGAAGGCTGCACCTGACACTGCATGGAGGGTGTAGTGAACTGAGATGGTGAAACTGGCCCTGGAAAATATAGAACTGATGAAGCATTCTGAAATCTGAGGCTAAAATACCTGGCTTGACGAAAAAAAGCAGCAAAAATAAATTAAATAAACACCATAATGCTCTATAGCCTAACATGGATCATCACTGCCTAGGATGGCCTTGTTCTGTTCAATGGGAAAAACGTGCTGAAAAACACAGGAACATATTTTTAGTAGTGTAAAAATGTTTTTAAAAACATAGAAAAACAAAACCCAACAAAAAGCATTATTAATATATTACATACACTACATAGCAACAAAGTCTTTCCAGAAAACTTCTGTAATTAGTCCTACTTGTAATATCTGTACACTTGAGAAAAGGCAGGGCTGCACACCCATAACGCTGTTCCACAGAGGTGGAAGCTGAACTTTGCCAATGGAGAAACACACAGAATTCTCCTCTAAAGTTGTCTGAAAAGATATCAGAACATGGAAACATACGGGATAAAAAACAGGTTTCGAATTTAAGACTGCGGGACTGTACATATCAAGTTAATTTGCAATGTTTTTCTCGTCCAATTGTTACAACACATGTATCTCTTCACAGAAAACCACCTAGGGGTTTTGCAAATTTTAAAAACTACCACCACCTCAGTATCGGACGCACTAAAATCTCAAAATGATTTTTGTCTGGATTTGTCAAGCTTACTGTAACGAATCAAGGATGTGGGATTTACAGTTTCACTGAACTTTTACCGACATTTATACATTTATGCTAAATTGTGTCTGTTTATGTTTGAGTCGAGATTTGAGTCAATTTTTAAAGAAATGAAAAATGTTTGTTTTCTGACTAACTATTTACTCTATTGGCACAGATTTCAAATAATGCAAATATGGAGAATCGAGAACGTTTCAAAGCCAAATTAGTCAAACCTTACCTCGATCCAGTAATGGGACAATGGCAGCAAACACATTCAGAAATGGCAAGTGACTTGAAACAGGATACAAACTTTATATATACAGTCCAAAGTGTTCTATCAAAGTAGAAGACTCAATAGCTGGTCATTTTTTATACAAGCACTAGAAGCGTGCTAATAGAATTTTGTATTGTTAAGGGTTTTCTTGTTTCAAATTGTGAATTAAGGCACATGCTAGGCAGTGCAAACCACACAAGACACTGTCTACCTGAACTGCATCCAGTTGTTCCAGCTAGGTGTTGCAATAAAACATACCATTGAGCACAAATCCTTTTTTTTTCCTTTTTAAAATACACAATGCATGTATAATGGCAGTAATAACTAAGTGGAGAGTTTCAGTTGCTATCTCTATAAATTTCATGAACATGAAAGCAAACTGTGCCTCCTTTTTTCAGCCGATTCTCGGCTCCGATTACAGTAAGTCGGGACAAAACCCCCCAAAGGCTTGTTTAATGCACTTGCTCTTTCTACAGCTGCACACTTCCATTTCATCTAGTTCATTACAGCTTCAGCCCTCGGTAGTTTTAAAAACAGCGAGGCTCAAAAACCCTCCTGATTAAAAAAACCCCATCAACATTTGTATCATGTTTTCAATATTTTGGAAATGATCGCCTGAGCCCGCATCTGCCTGCGTCACATATAAATATATATATAGAGAGAGAGAGAGACAAGACAACACCCAGATCATTATCTTCATACAATAAGAAAATTCCTTATTTCACATAATAAAAGAAATTGACATTTTTGGCAGATATATCTGGGGAAGGCAGATGGACCTTCCTAGAAATTCCAATTGATCAAATAACACACGAGTATGGTAGGACAGGTGGCGCCCCTGCAGTCAAAGGCTTGCAAAAGGTGATACAGTTTGCTTGAGAGAAGTGAGGCTGCTTCCCTCCCCCGCTACACCCAGAATCCTCTATGCTTAATAGAGAGTTTTGCACTCACTGCTGGAAAAGTTGGTACTAATTTCACTAAAAATATTTTATGGAAACCAGGAGCAGCAAATGGAAATATGATAGCACCAGGGTCATCAACAGCATTGGCATATGTATATCACTGACGCAAAATAACCTTTGAATGAGTCTGTTTGGTTCTGTAGGCTGGTTGTGTCCAGGTACCTGAGACAATAGCACCAAAGTCGCCATCAATAAAAAGTGAGTTTTTTTTTTCCTTTAAGACCAAGGCTCCAGATGGGCTTGGCTCTGAAGAAATGGCTCAGAAGGCTGGTCTCCCTCACGACAGTCTTATCAGGATCAACCTGCTTCGCTCCATCACAGGAATGTTTCAAAGTTTTTTACTGTCCTCTCCATTTCCTGGAACACAAAAAATAAAACATTTACCACAATGTCATATCAACAGAAACACTGACTTGTGTTACACGTGGTGCAGTGCAGTTTAGTACAGATGTTATACACTCACACACAAAGTGGTTCATGTAAGTAGTACGCAGGTATTTATTTGAAACGTGATTCTATGATGAGAGAGATCTTACATGTAACACTTTGGTGTTAAGCTGCCAGTATAGTGGTAAATATTTTCTGTAATGGTGATGCAGGATTAAGCAACTGCATAGAAGAATGGCCTTCAATCCCATGATTCCACTTTCTTTCCTACAATTCATTTTTATAGGCATCCTATCTAGAGTTCACTGTTTACCAAGGATAATGCGGCTTGAATACTAAGGACAGGAGTCAAGCCCAGATGAACACTAATAATGGTGCAGTATTAGCACCAGGGGTGTTTCAAAAAGAAACAGAGGATAGGAAAAATGATCATATCATGTTCTAAAATGAGATGAGACAGGGAATGGGTTGGGATTATCAACAGGGTGGGATCACGTAGAGTAAATCACATCTGTACTGACAGCAGATATCTTTTTTCTACATTATACACAACAGTATAAAGAAGACAGGACAACAATTTCACACATAAGTGGGGATCCGTCTGCGAAGGCTATAAAGTACACAGAGTGCTTTCACACTGCTGTTGGAAGTTATGATGATGGACCTAGCAGAACATATTCCAAGATAGGTCATGGTCAAGTAAACAATGTGAATACCATATGAATGCTCAATTCCCTTGCCCCTGTTGACAATGTCAGGGAGACACGTCATAACTGTTAAAAATTGTGAAGTCCTGTACACATGGAAGTTAAGAGCAAATATATTTAAGAGATTTAAAGGTACCTGTTTATCTAAGCAATTGCTGAATAAACTACCTGACCATGTGGTGGGTACTGATTCTCTGAGAATGTCATAATGTCCTTGGATCAATAAGCTACAAACAAAATGAGTCCAACAGTTCGTTTGTAACTGTGCTTACTTTGGCAAGCAGGCCTTTTCTGGAGCCAGCTTATTCATGTGGATTTTTAACACTTTAAGGCACAATCAACAACGTGACTGTTTTCCTCATGCTTTCATGGATAATTCCTTTCCTTACTACATCCCTCTTCATCCTCCAGAAACTTGGTTTTAAATGGGTATGAGAAGCGAGAATCAAGAATGTGCAGACTGAAACTTGTCAGGGATATCAAGGTTCACGCTTGCTGGAGCAGTAAAATGTAGACTGTAGGATTAAACACTTCTATGTATATGAGACGACAGCTGCTGGAAAAAATCTCAGGATGAAAAACATGCAAAGGGAATCAGAAAGGTGGGAAAACCAGGGAACAGCAGTTAAAACATCTGAACAGGCAGACTTAGCTCATGAGACAAAACTTCTCCAGTATCACAGATTCTCAAAGGAAAGGATGAAAGACACAAAGTTTATCTATCATAAATATTACATGACTGGCATTTCCAGATTTCCAGACTACATAAATTTCTACAGGCTTTTCCATCATATCAAGTGATGAATCTGCAAAGGTCATTTTTAACCTTTATTATCATGGCATTCTTCATTCCCCTCCCCCAATAAAGCCATTGACTGATATTGAAAAATGTACCACACATCTGCGGCACAGTGGGGATGGAGGAGAAAAGTCTCTAACAATGTAGCTCTTTTGTTGTGGCAAGAAGCAAGTCAGCGTGACCTTCAACGCACAGTGGAAAACCAGCCTGCAGTCACTTTCCCCACAAGACAGTCCGCTCCCTGCCATAGGGAAAGGTCTACCCGAATGCTTCTTCATTATACTACTGCATTATGAAAGGGAAAGTCTCTGGCACCCACAGCCTGCAGGTGGAAGCAGAAGAAAGGAGCCCTGGCTTTTATCGCCACTCAGCCTATCAATCACTCTGCCTCCCCAGGCTTTCTCTGCTGTGCACTCCAAAGACGAATGGATTCTCAAGGCGCACAGAAAGCATACTTAACTTATTCATGCTTTTTTTTTATTATTACTATTCAACAATAAAGGTTCAGCCTACAATCTAGACTCAAATACTGTTGATCACCAAGGTCTTCTTCCTGGTAAGGGGGAGCTATCCTTGTCCTCACTGACACTGTCACCCAACAAGTACTGAATGTAAGAAATCGCGGATTTAAAAGAAGAGGGACCACTCCTGATTATATTCTAAGTAGGTCCAAGTTAAAGGGCAAGTTTGAGGGGAAAACATGTATGTTCATACAGTCCTGTTAACAGGCAGTACACAATTAACTGGAGAGAAAAATACAAGCTGCTAGCTCTTCATGAGATGTGGACTAAATAAGGCTTCTTACTGTTAACGTGATTGATGGAATTTTTGTCACGTCTGAAAAACCTAACACTCCATTATTAAACATTTCAAGCAATCTGTCTTATCCTACGGTTCTGTTTTCCTTCACTTCCAAAACTCTGCCTCGCACGCCAGCCATCCCTAACATTACATCTGGCTGCAGGAGAAGGCTTGTTTTTTTTCCCCACTCTCTTGCTTGTGTGCAGCTGTGCAGATGATGCCAGTTTTCTGTAACACAAGTCAAAATTCTGGAGTGCTGAGAATTAGGAAAAGCCATGTCGTTTGAAGTTTTTTTCAGAAACGCCAGTTTTGATATCCACGGACAAAGGGGCTATTTTTGTAAAGAATTAATTTCTGGACATGTTTCATTATAATAGGTTACAGTTATTAAGAACATGTCATCACAGCAAAGCTGTTCATAAGCTGAATCGATCTGCATTCAGCTCCTGGAACTCTCTACTCTGTGCCAGTTCACCAGTTCTCTGCCATAATTCACAGCCAACACTGGAAAACCATGAAAAGCTTTTTGGAGATCCTGCATCATCCTGCCATGTCAACATCTTACAGCAATATGTTCTCTTGTGAACACAGTTTATAAGACAATGCAGGTAAGAGGTCCTACAAAAAAAACCCAACATTTATCCAAGGTTTCTCATTCCTTTTTAATAAAAGCAGGAGAATCAAAGCCTAAAGAAGGGTAGTACGAATTCACTCAACACAAAAATGATGCATGTGACCAACTATGACTGTTTTGTTTTAAATCTTCGATGACAAGATTTTTTTATGAACTCAAGTTACGGTTGGAGATGAATTCTGATCTCTAGAACAGCCCGTTTCCCCAGGTCATCTCTGCCAAATGCTGCCGATGCTATATGCTGCAGGTAGTCGTTTCGAGTCTTTCAATTTTTTTTGCTGCTTATCTCATTGCGAATGGGGAGTTTCTAGGGAGAGAAGTCTAGACTGTCAAGATCAAGTGAGTTCCTGTGCTGGAGCATTGCCGACTGCTAGACGATGGCTCACAATCTCCCCACAGTCCCTCCCCCATTCCGATTCTCTCCACAGATCCAAGAGAAGCCTTTCTGTGAGCTGGCGCTTGTTAGCAGGAAAGATAGCTCTTCTTGCAACTACCTTTAAAGCTGAGAAACAAAGCCCCTATGTACGAAAAGAAAGCTCCATGTTACCTTAAAGCAGTGATCTAATGCCAGAATAACATATGCCTCCATTTCAGGTAACAAGCTCCAAGCAGCCTCCTTATATTAACATGTTTTTTATATTGCTTGCCTTGCAGACAGTGTTTACTTTACCAGGAAGATACCCATCACATCACTGTAAAAGTAGCCTTATTTTGCTGGCATTGGTAACAACACAGAACACAGAAAACAAAACTACTTCAAATGCAAATGCTGCCTTGGGGGGGGGAGAAGGTTGCACTTGCTGATTCACAGTTAAATAAAGCCCACTAGGAAGAAGGGCTGCTTCCAACAGCATTCTGAATTAAGAGCTGACACGGCGTCGGACTGCATTACTGTTGATGGAGAACTACCCTGAACTAACTGCAAAAGCTTTATTGCGGCCTTGCCTCATAATCTATAAGGAAAAATATTCCCAATAAGAGACTTTATTTGATGAGAAAGGTGCAAAGGGCAATAGTGGATAAACATATCTGCTGTATAGGGATAAAAAAAAATTTAAATAAGATCCAAGCTACAAATGAAAGTAAAATCTTAGGATCTATACCAGCTTAAGGGTCATGCTCTTTTTTCCTCCTATAATGAATCTTCTTTCTCTGGCTTAACAGCCGCCTGAAAGATTGGTCTGAATCCAGCAGAGAAAGATTCCCTGTGGCCCCTCACCTCTGTAAGATGAGTCTTATCATAGTCTCTGCGGTGCAGATAGATGCACTGACTCAGCAGAGAGTACAGCCTCTCCAGCTGATCCACAGTGTAGTTTTCACTCTTCTTGGTTACCAGCTCCAAGAGACCCTGCAAGAGAGTAATGACAAAATATTACAGGTTGCAGCCCTGGCTTTGCTTTTATCTCTCAATATACTTTATTATGTCGATACAATTTCATAACTCCATAAACCTGCCTGAAGACAGGGACCTGTGAAAGAATACTTCCTACAAAATATAAAAACAAATGAGTCTCTTCCATAATTGCTACCATAAGTCTACTCCTGATTTGTCAAAATTCAGTTGCCTTCTTCAAATAAAGAGGTTGTGAAAAGCCGATGCCCCTCTCATTTTTGAATGAGTTTCCCCAGGTACTGAAAGATTAAGCAGTGTTTTAGAGAAACAGTTGTAAGATTTGTTTTACGTAATTCAGCGACTTCAAATTTATTTGCAACAAAATTCCTGTTCTTTCATGTCATAAACTGTACAAAATATCTAAATTGGCAACATAAAAATATATTTAAGATATTTTTAAGCAACTGCACCGTATATTTCCAGCCAATATCAACAATAAAAGTTATGTTGTCTGCACATAAATGTGCACCTGAAAATGGAAGTTTTTTGGGGGTTTTGTCACAAAATTCATCTTCTGATCTCTTGTACTTATTTTGAATATTCATGCATGTACGTAATAAGGGACAGGTTAAATCCACACTGAAAACCACAAAGTGGATAAAAAGGTTTCAGCTGCAGAGCCTTCTTCATGTTCCTTAGCAGTTCAACGCTGATGCCAGTGCCCCAGCTCAAACCTCCTTAGAATATTTTCTGCTTTACCCAAGTTTTTTTGTCAGAGTTTGTTTGTAAAATCAATACAATTTACGAAAAACATCAAGGCATATTTGATTCATTTATGTTAAATTTACATTATTATAAATTGTATCTTAAACATATAGTGCTTTTCAACCAAATGCACTTTACACACAGTAGAGGATCCACTTTTAAAACAAAACAAGAATTAAGGAGGAACTCCTGGGGGGTAAGAGAGTGCAAGCCCGTAGTGGAACATAGCCAAGGTTTCGAAAAGTTTCATGGGATTGTCAATGACCGTCAGGACCGTTGTCCAACACCTCACCCATAACAGAGCACCTCCTACCTTGTCACCATACACTGGCATTAGTTTAAAGTCAGAAGGAAGAGCACCACCTATTGGTCAAGGATCACAGCAGCACCCTGATTTCCCCTGAGGTCTCATGTTCCAATACTGACCAGCTTCTGACATCAGGCTATAAGGTGATAACACTTCTGCCTTAAAAAGGGAAGTTTCAAAAATTCCAAAATCAATCCTCACACTAGGCGATCCTAAAATATTTAATAACACTGTACTGCTTTGAATAAAAAAAAAATGCACATTAAAAACCAAAATTCATATAATGAAGGCAGAAACTGTCTTTTAGATGGCAGTTTTGGGAATGAATCAAGGAACATTTCAAAGATTTGTAAAAAAATATTCTTACACAACCACTTTCAATAAGGACTTTACATTAACATAACACTTCACATCACTGTTCAATTAAAATGTACACATTTCTGAAAGAACAAAATTCATAACCAAACATTTTGCCAACTTAAGACTCAAAACATTTGCTTTAGCCCCGGGAAAAAGTGCTCTTTCCAACAGATCTCTCCCATTGCCTACAAAAAGCCAAATGAAACCCGGTCAATCTCTTAGATGGGATTTAAAAAGGCATTACAGCCATCCTTGAATTCCTCACAGCGAGGTCTCTGATACTAACTTTTTCCCATCTTTTTAAGAAACTGTACATCACAGGAGAAATGATTTCCTCCCCATCTACCAACACTTGGTTCACCTATCAATTACTTAAAAAACAAAAATTGTGCTTGTCATGATACCCGTAGGTGAAATTCTTGTCACATCAAGAGAAATAACAACAGAGCAAAACTGGAGAAGAACTGTACCATGACATCTGAAGACCAGTTACAGATACTGGTGCATCTTTTTTCATCTTTTGTAATTGATAAGCAGAAGAAATAAAGATCTGGAAAACTCCACTCTCCCCAAAAACAATATTCACCGTCAAATCCAGCAAAGGCATTATTCACAGGCTAGATGGAGAACAACACTGCTGCAAGGTGATACAATCACTACGTAGCTATCAACATTATGTTCAACACACTGGGCAGCATGACTGCATGGTGTGCACTCACACCCAGAGTGTTTGAAGACTGTCCTGCCTTCACTGCAGGTACATAAGCATCATTAAGAACACAAAGGTTATGAAGGATAAAAGGCCACTCGACCCTTCACAATTGTTTGGTTGCTAGCAGCATACTGATCTACAGTATATATGTCATCCAGCTGTTTCTTGAGAATTGTGAGGAAAACATTTTCAACAACATTGCTTGGTAGCTTTCTCAAGATACCATACACATTTTGAGGCCATTCTAAAACTCAAAACACATCCCCCTAACTTCCAGTTACGCACCTGTGTTGCTGTTTCACTGTTGAAGAGAAAGTAGTCCATTGGGTTCACTTTGTGAAAACAATTCAGGACTTTCACTACTCAAACCATGCCCATTGTAATCCACTCTGTCTCCAACAAAATAAACATTCTTAACCTGGTCACTTTAGGATATCCAAGCATCCACTTTCAAAACACATTACCCAGTACAGGTTGCAAGGGAGTCAAAGCATATCCCGGCAAGTAACGGGCCCAAGGCAGGATACACACTGGACATGATGTCAGTCCAACACAGGGCAGATACACAGCACAAACGCTCACACATTCACACCAGGGTGCAACTTTCCCAGAAGCCAATTAACCTACCAGCACGTCTTTGGATTCTGGGAGGAAACCAGACAACCTGGAGGACCTGTGTGTTTTCCATGTGAACACAAGGAAAACACACAAACGCCACACAGAGAGCACCCCAGGAATTAAACCCAGGGCCCCAGCACTGTGAGGCAGTAATGCTGAATCACTAAGCCGCCATGCCACTTCTTACGACATTCCACTTGGAATTACTGCCGTTGCTCTTCACCGACATTATTCTAAGGCAGCGATCAGAATGGTGTGCCAACCGGAATTGCACAAAACATTTTAACGACATCCAACAAGTGCATTGTATCATGTTTAATATTTTCAGTTAAATTCTACACTATTCACTATACCCTAGCATTTCATAGGGTTTTTTAATTGCTTCTCCACATGGTTTGAAACAGGACAACGGTGAGTCAGCAATGTCCTAGAAACATAAGAGGCTGAAGTGGTAGTCGCCCAACCGGAACCGTGCCAGGAATGTTCAGAGCCACAGGAATAGGCGGACTCTACGTTAAGAAGCCACCACTGTGAAATCACACTGATATGTCACAGCAGCCTTGTTTGCTAATAACAGGTTATTTTATGCTTTTTGAAAATATGTGAATGACGCCTACCTATTTTTGAAGCAGGACTACTGTTTAAACAACAGCTTACCATTTACACATCTCTCTTACTCACCCACCCCTATTCATGACAGAAGTGTAGGGCAACCTGACAGCTCTGAAATAAATTAATGCACTGTGCCAATCAAAAACAGATGGAGGAACCGAAGCACTCTTCCTCCCCTAAAGATTTAAGGAAAAGCAAGGCATGCACAGCATACAAGTCACTCAGGTAAAGCCATTTTAAAAACTATCTTCAATGATGAACAGGAACATTCTCTCTCTCAATTTCTCCATTTGGCTTTCAGTAAAGTAGCCTGAATTGACAATATTTACTCGTCATATATATTTATATTGGGTGGGAAATAAATTAAAATCCAGCACAAATGCTCAAATAATCTCTCTCCTTATCCATCTTTACAACTAAGGCACCTTCACCTAAGAAAAAAAAACCTGTAATGAAGTGTTGAAATACCCCCTGGGGAAAAAAAGAAAAATTAAAAAAACACAGTGGCAATCATATAAACGTGAAATCACTACTAATTTTGTAATGTTATATAGATAATAATTAAAAGGATGAAGCATGATAAAATACAATTTAAATAAAATTAAATGTGTCATTAAACTGTTACCTTAAAACAAAAGTTAATATGCTAAGGACTAAGGACTGTGGTCAAAACAGTTCATTTTGAGGAGACCTGATAGACGTATCTGAAACTCTTAAAGACTTAAGACAATTTCCACCCGGACTTTCAGAATTAACAGTGAAACATGAATCAAAGTGCACAAGTGGAAAGCATTTTGTTGTATTGAAAGCTCAGTCCGACAGCACAGAGATCTTCTCTCACAAAATTCAGAAACACCTCTAAGCTACAGGATGCACACAGTAATGTCCTACAGTGACAGGCTACAACAACTGAATTTTAATCGCATTCAGGAAAGACTACAAGAGGATCAGATTCAAGCCTTCAATATCCTCAAAGGTTTTGACATATCTACTGGATTTCTTCATACTTAGCTGTGAAGCACAAACTAGGAGGACAAGAGTGGAAACCAAGCAGAATTACATTTAAGACTGAGAACAGGAGGCACTCTTTTACAAAAAAAACATGTGAGTATGGGTCAAACTGGCCAGCCACGATGTCAAAGACAACAGCCTGTCTTCTTTCAAGAAACAGCTGAACAAGTCAGATCAATTACCTTCTAGCAGAAAATGAGACAGAAGGGCAAAGTGGCCTCCTCCCATCTCTGACCTTTCTCAATTTTTTTTAATTTGAGACAGGCTACGTTATGATAAACTATCTTCGTCATCCTTCTCTTCTGCTAATATCAGGGTTACAGACATGTTTTCCTTTCATTTAGAGAAGGACAGACTTTTTTCTTCATGTATTTAAAGGAAGAGAGCACTTTGCTGTTTTTTTAGTGGGAAGGTGAACTGATGCTTTGATTGTGACTTGCTGGTGTGATACTATAGTGGATCAAAACAGGAAGCACAGTGAAACAGTGAGGTGCTATAAGTCCCTGGCTTAAAACAAGCAACATTCAAACCACACAAAAATAAAGGCAAAACAGGACTTAAGTACTGGAGTTTAGTCTTCAGAAATATAATAGCTATAATATGCTTAGATCTTCTCTGGGCACCTCCCACACAACTGTGATGGAACAAATGTGATAAGTACATTAAATGGGTCTTTCCTACAGGTCTCCAACAGTAATATCTGTTTTGTACAAACCCAACAAGTAGAATAAAATATATTTCTATGAGGCACCATTTCATTTTACTCTCTTATAGCAGAATGACGTAAGGTGGTCGCAGAACATTTCCTGAATTATTATAAACACAATATTACACTTATTAAACAGCTTCCTAAATGTGGATATTTGAGACCAGGGGTGTCCAAATCTGGTCCTGGAAAGCCACAGTCTAGCCAGTTATACAAGTCACCTTTAAATCATCGATTTGGAAACACCCGGAACAATATCACTTTGACCAATAAAGCAGGCGAATTCTGCAAGTAAGCAATTCAAGTGATGACTGGAAAGGAAAACGGCATCATTCTGTAGCTCTTAAGACCTACTTAATTCAGCTCTTGACATAACTGAACCAATTGAGTTACCACAAGCCCCAGGTTATTACAAACTGGTGATTTTGGGTTAACTTGTGAGACTGGGCTGCATTTCTCCTTGGCCCGAGTTGGTCACCCTTATTCTGGACGGATTTCCTAAAAATAGACAGTGCTGTAGACAAAGACAAATGACTCAAACCCTACTAACACCAAACAGAATTAAAATGTACTTTAATGCAATGTATCACAACCTAACAGAAGTTATAACATGATTTTTGAACCCCTGAAGTAGTGGATAGCATTAGCAGAGCCCTAAAATCCTATTGTAATTAGTGAAGCTGCCTTTTCAAAGTGGTTTCAAAAGAAAACCAAGAACCAGCATAGATAAAACCAGCATAGAAAACCAAGAACCAGCTATACAACCATTGAAAAAACAAACCATTTTTCTGTTCTTTCTACCAAGATATTTTGTCTTCAATTTCTCAGTTGCCAAGTCAAACTACCACCTCCTTATACACATACTGGGTAGGCTTTTCAACAGTATTTCATTTATTGTGCTGCTGCTTCTCTGATGCCAGTGTGAAGTCTGCTATAAATGACAGCAGACAGGGCAGGGAAGCGTCGATCAGTCTGGGACACAGAGGCACCAGGGCTGTCTCAGAGCCCCGAGGCCACTGGATGGAGATAATGGTGTGATATTAGGTGTCTCAGTAAGATGATAAGGTACAGATCAGTATGATGTTTCATGCTTTGAAAAATGATTTTACACCAATTATGTTCCCGTCCTCACTGAAGTCAAGCCAGTGGCCTCTATATTTCGCAGTGCTGGGAATCCAATTTACACTTGAATATTAGGTGAAACTCAGCATATCTAACTGAATAATGTCCAAAGTCCAGGGGAAGTTTTACGTTCCAGGTGTGTCAATCAAATCAATATATGGTTGCATGTCTGCTCATAACTGCAAAAGGTGCAATGTGCACTCTGGAAGTATATAATTTTATACCTTCAATTTTAAGTTACCTGAAAGCCTGAATCAAATTATTGCTGAAAAACTATTACTCAGAGTATGTTTAAGCTAGCACACTTCAAGATTATTCCCCACTGGATCACTCAAGGAACAATACAAAGGCATTTTGGCCAAATAGTAGAAAAAAAATAAGTTGCTTAAGAAACACACAATTGTCAAACAAAAGCACGTGAGTAGAGTTACTGTAGAGTTTACTAACCACAACTGTAAATATAGAGGATTCATAATTGAGGAGCAGCTGACAAAAGACAAAGAAATTGTCATTTAAAATTTAAAGTGCTTAACAGGTTTCAGAAAAAATAAGGGATGAGAAAAAAAATGACCACAACATGAAACCACCATCATAAATTAAAGACCTTGTGCATCACACCCTAAAAATTAATTTCTCCTTTATATTGTTTATATCATCAAATCGCCTGGGAAAAAAAAACAAAAGAATGCATGCAGTGACAGCCCCAGTGTGCCATCACTAAAACAGATACTATATTTTCATGGGAAAGTGAGAAGTTGAATTTCTTTTCCCAAAATATATTACATTCCAGTCATGTTAGGAAGCTACTGTGCCCTAGTATCTATGATTATTTCTATCCATATATAAAGCTACGCCCACCTACCCTTTTAAGACCAGTAATGGAGCTGCCCTCAATTTCTGAAGGCCAGTGTATACTTCCAATGACCTGCTGTAACCCTTCAGCTGTACTGTGCCCTTGCCCCAGCAGGCTCAGTGGTGTCACAGCTGCACCTGCTTGAGCTGTAAAACTATGCGACGAGACACTAATACTTTCTGGGCCAGCACAAAACTCAGAAATCCATTTCTCAAAACTAGAAAACAAAGCAACAACATAAAATAGGTAAGGCTGAAAGAGGAGAGGGGACTGCAGAGATGGTGATTTAAAAGTGCTGGACAGGTTGTTTGTCAAAGATCCTACATTCTTGCTATTATTAAGCATGCACTTTAGGACAAATTCAGCCAGCCTTGAGGTTGAGGCATACAATACAGAAATAAAACACTTAATTTGATCGTGTACAAACCATTTACTGTGGTTAATAAAACCCACCTGTTTTACCATAATGACTTGAGTTTAAGAATAATTGTTCGTATCTGGGTCAAGTCCTTTCAAGGACTTCTTCATTCAGTGTAGAGAAAGCCTTGTCACTGATTGTTAATGCTTTCAAGTCTCCCAGAATGGCAATGGACAGACACTTTCTACTGCTTTTTTCGGCACACTGCTGCTAAGAATCATTTTCAAAAGCAATTTGAAAGATTGTTCATATCTCTGGCACTACCCATATCACCACAAAACAAAAAACAGGCTGAAAAAACAGCCAATTTCTTGCTTGACAGTGTTCCTCAGTCATTTATTTAGTCGCTTGTTCTGTTGGTTTGAGTATTTTAGGAGTATTTTCAAGAATTAAATCAGAATAACAAGATGCAGTTGGTTTGCTGTGTTTGGATTTGTGTTTTTACATTATTTTGCACATTTGATTAGGTCTTATTGCATTCCTCAGCACAAAGGCATTACCCTTTATTTTCTTTCTTCACATACTTAGTGCTTTTCACTTCAGAGACTATTGCTAAGAATGGATGCTTGTTTCACAGCACTGAAAAGGCTAGCTTGTGTTACTTCTTGAGAGTTGATGATATGATAAATGTCAGCTTCACGCACTGTTAAACAAATGGCATAAATTGTATCTTTGCCATTTTACGACTTCTTGAATCTGTCGCTCATCGCTTCTGCATGGAACTGCGAGAATGGTGTTCACCATGTCAGGCACCCGACGAGCTGGCGAGTGATTTCCACTTTCTACACATGTGGAATCAGATCGATACCATGATTTATGAGAGACGTTACAAAGTACTCTGACCTTGGAGAGGAGCGCAAGTTACTTTCTTCTAACAGGATGTCGCATGTGGAGATCTGCTCAGGAACCATGAGGCAATCCTTCCAGCAACAAAACTCCTCTTGCTTGAATTAACATTCAAATTCCTTAACCGTTCTCTGAAAGAATTCCCTCGACACTTGTTTTCGTCCCTGTGTACGACTTCAAGCAATTTCAGAAAACTGCATCATTATCCCTATTTTTTTAAAGCTCCAGCTTAAACAACTAAAAAAACTGATTTTAAAGAATAACCTGGCTCTGTTTTTCATTAATAGACTGGCAAAGTATTTTGGTCTATATTTCATTAGCATTTTCATTTATTTTACTTATATAATGGCATGTTTTGATTACCATTTCCCCAGTATTCCTTAATATATATTTTTTCTTTCTACCCTTTTCCGTATTGCTTATCCATTATTAACCACTAAGATACTGAATGCAATCCATAAACGTCAAAAATCACAAGTTAAATTTTCCTTGAATGTTTCATGGTCATCTCAGTCTTTCAATGACCGGAATCTCAGGAATACATGGTACACAACCTACTGTGTACCTTAAGAGAAGGTATACAGCCCTAGACCCTCATAATACTGTGACAGGTTTTGAAATGTATAAATATACTGTATAACTGGGGATCTAAGACCAAAGCAGACAGAGGACTGCAAACAGGAGGAATACTGGACTGTCTATATGTCTATATATATATGAAATATTTTCATTGACCCCATTGCAACTGTGGTAATAGTTACTGTATGTATCCTGTATTTCATTCTATCCTTATTTCAAATACAGAATAATAGAAATAAAAGGCAAAAGCATATTAAAATATATTTATAGGTAAACTTCTTAAACTTTCTAAAAGACCAAAAAAGTGCCAAGGAAATGGATTTCCCCTTAAAAACTACAAAAAATACAAAAAGTCAAAATGAGTCAACTACTTTCTCTTCTACCTCTGTGTCCTATCTCCGAGACTTGCATGAAATTCCACATTCCCCCCACCAAAAAAAAAGATTTTTCTTTACATTTGTTTTGTGCTTTTCTGAGCTCCATATTTTGACTTTTTCAGGCAGTGGTCTTACCGATAATCGCTCATGATCTACAACAAGTGGAGGGGTAGGTTCTATTGGATCCTCGGGCTGCTTCTCCACATTTATTGCTTTCAGCTGCTCTGAAAGTGTTTTTTTGCACTTCTTCATCTTGGTCGTGCCTACCATAAACAAGTAGAAAAAGCAGAGTGTATGAGTCTCAGAACACATAAATATGAAAAAAAAGATGTTTCACATAACATACACATCTTTTATTGTGCATTTCGTGCTATAAAAAAATGATTAGCTGTATATCATTACAAGTTTTAACTATAACCATAATGTGATTCATTGCAGGTTACCTGAAAGGTAGCATACACTGACGGATGCAAGCTGACAAAAGAACGCCCCCTTCCAAGAGACTACTGTTCACTATAATTTATCTCGACCAATGTATAATTCACAGGAAAATCATCATCGACTACTCCACTGTCTCATTCTGCAGAGTCTTTGCTTGGGGAACATGCAGCAATAAATCTAGCAGGAATGATGCCTACAGGCCTGCAAGAGACGGAGCTAGGCTCTGAATTAATGGGCATGTTATGGAGCAGGGCAGCCAGAGGAAGGAAAATGAAAAGGCAGAAAGCAAGAAAGAAATAGTAGTCTTAATGGCACCTCTAAACATGCTTTAACTAGTAAAAAAACACCATAAATGTCTTTGTTTTAACATAGTGCACCCTTCATTACAGTCCCTTAAGGAGATCCTGGAGATCCATCCATTTAAATCCTACAACAGCTGTAAATTGTTAGCCAGTCTTACCAGCTTAGAGTTACAAGTATGAACTAATGGTTATGAGGAGAAACAAGAAACAAAGTAATGGACCTCTGGTCCTGGAGGGCCACATTCATGCAAGACAGTCCAATTCATCATTTGCTCTAAAACTCAGTGCTGACTTCCTGCAAGTTGAAAAGTAAGTGGTCCAATGAAACCTATTATGATGCCTACCAATGGCCCTGCTGCAATGTGCAATTGAAAAAGACTCAATCCAAAATAAATGTTAGCAGAGTTTAAGCTTTTCAAGCTTTGAGTTTTAAGCTTTTAAGCACTTTACACAGTTTCAAATTTACCTTCATTTTCATGGTCCCCCTCTTTAAGGTCAGAGGTGGTCTCCTGTGGCACACCGCTCAAAGAACTGCCCACTTTCGCCTCTTCTTGCTTTTCACAAAAAGCACTCTTCTTCTTCTCTCCTTCCACGGTCTCTACAGTCTGGGAGGTATCATCTGGGAGAGCAGGGGCTGCAGAGGCTCTGGCTTCAACAGCGATCACCTTATCTTCAGATAAGGTCTCGCTATCCAGACTGTCCAAAGACTCGTCGCCATTCATGCAATCCTGCTGTTTCACGGGGGTGGGCTTGAGCCCGGGTTCGGAGAGCTTCCCGCTGGATTCGTCTTGCTTAGGCCGGTTGTCTGGTCCGGGCACACTGGGCACCGGGGGCTCATTGGAGCTCTCTTCTTCAGTGGAGACCAGGTGCCCGTTCTCATGCCCATCCTCCCCGTTCTCTGCTGGCAGCTCCATGGCATCACAGGACGACTCGTCGTGGGTCAGAGAGGTGTCGGGCGGCTCCTCCCCGACTGCATCTTCGGGGCCCTCCGTGCTGGCGTCCAGCTCCCCGCAGTCAGCGGGCTCGCTGTCCTCTCCGCCGGGCTCCCCTCCTCCCTCCTCCCCCTCCTTCTTCAGGTAGCTCTTCTTCTTACGGATGATGCCCCGACCCCAGGGGGGCCTCCTCCTCGTCTTGCGCTTGATGTGATCTGCAAAAGCACAAGAGACACCGCTGCCTTAGGCTTCCGGAAGTTCCCAGAACAGTAACACAGCTTCACCCCCCACCCATCACCTGGCGCGGGCCCCTCCATGCGCATATTGGCACTTCCTTACACAACGGGGTGCGGGAATAAGAAACAAACTACCCTGCCCTGTTGTTGAAGCCAACATTCGCCTTGATGTGAAACCCAAGACAAATTTCCATCTCCCAGCCTCCTCTGCCCCTTCCATTTTCTTCTTTCTCCACTACATCCTCCTTATTTTCCCCAGTAAATCAAAGCCACTATGCTAACTTCCCACGTTACTACTCAACTACAGGCCTTAACCAACAGTACTGCACATCCTCCAGCCTGCACGCTGCCCTGGTGTGCAGGAGTCCCCATCAGCAGGTCTTTCTAAAGAAGCTGCAGCTGAGCATGTCAACACTCTGGGGGGACTGAACCCCGGACTCAGTATTTATATTGTCTCGGGTGATTTTCACCTCTTGGTAAATGTGAAGTTAACAGCCGTGTTTATCTTTTTTCAATGTTGTCCCAGTTTTTAACATTTTCCTGAAATTCAGTTCTGCTTTTGGCATTAGGATGCTAAGGAATTCTGTGAAAATATAAAAATCCACAAAAAAAACCACTAGGCCGTCTTTATTTAGGTCTTCATAACACTTTTTGGGCTGAATCAATTGCTACCAAAAAACTGTTCATCCATGTTACTTTATGTATGGTTCTGCTCATGTATCTGCTTTTGGCTATGGAATGGTCTTATAATCTACTATGCAAAGTGACTTGCATATGCAGTATAAGGTCATTTTTTTTTGCATTTAAAAAAATGTTTTATCGTCTTAATTTTTTATTCTTTTATTCATGAAGCTTACTTTTGCTTTTAAGAACAAAACATATGAATCATCTTCAGCATTCCGACAATTTTTTTTTCAAAAGCTAAAACTTTATAATTCTGGACAGACAGAAGTTTCACAAACCAAAAACAAAATTAAATTCAAAACAGCCAGCCACAAGGGCTTGATTACTCCCTTTTTTCTCTTCTGCAGTGGAAACTAATTAGAAATTAACATAAAAGCAAAGCCTCGTAATGTGTTATTAACCAGTTGTTTTGCATTCACAAAATCTGAACCAGATCAGCAAAAATACAGGACTTAAATGCAAATGCTCAAAAACACACACAGTGAATTCAAAATGGATAATATTACCACCATTTTTGCATCTGGAATTTGGAATTTGTTTCATTCTGCGTGAAGCAAACCCCATCCCCTTTAACTCACGGCTCTGCGCCGCAAGAATGGGAAGGATGATTTTGTTTATCTACCAGAGAAACCAACCGCAAGACAATGAGCCTCCTTCACGAACTATAAAACAAAAAAACAGGGACAGAACAAGAACACCACGCAGCTGCATACAAGACAAAAGGCAAGCACGCCACCGGGACGTGAAGAAATTCATTGCAGCAGATGGCCGGTAAGAAAAACCTTCATCTAAACTGCAGCAAATATGTTGCAGTGAGCAAGCGAAGGGGCTTAATGTAATGAAAACCCGAGCAAGTCAATTCTTATTGTTTTTGAGATCTTTCAAGATGTAAACCTTCCCACCCCCACCTAATTACAAATACAGTATATACACACACTCTCGCACGCTGGGTGACTACCTCCTAGAATTCAATTTCGCAATCTGCTGGAGGGCATGCCTGTTCCAAGAAACTGGGTTTTGTGTCTCTGCAAAACCAGCTTAGTCAGATCCCAGTGAGTCCAGCCAGGAAGGTCTTACTCTGCAGAAAGCAGAGCCAGCACAGAACTAAAGAGGGAAGAGGACTGAAGGCACGGGAGCTGCAGAGCTTCCTTGATTTAAGAACATCAGAAGCTTGATACCCCACAATCAGAGCTGATGCACTATTCTAAATTACTTGCACACACAGACAGCCAAAGCAAGATTCCAGTTTAAGATTAATTTGGCCACCATGACACTAAGGAGACTGATCAGTAGAACTGAATTTTCTGGGGGTGTCCAGGTACTGAACAGCGGGAAAGCGGGAGTAAATCATTACATCGTGCAAAATCCACATTTTAAAATATCGCTCATCCTTCATTAATAATAAATGATTTCAATAATTAAATAAAATGTTAAGTTTTCTGACTTCTCACTTTACTTTTTTAAAGTATGTTAAGAACCAAGGTAATTAGAGAAAAGAGCAGCTGGGGATGTTGCTGCACTGGGTACCCCACTGTGCCCACTGTATGCTGTGACCTCGTTGCCCCATGCAGACGACCCCTCTGGAGAAACACTGCTCCAATTAGTACATCAGAATGCACAATTGCCAACCACTGAATTAAGAGGAAATGCATTGTACTGTACAGCTGACCAGGAGGGAAAGATCTATTAAAGAAATAATTCTATCCATATTCATGCAGATGATCCTGACAATGGAATCAGCACTACCGTCAATCAAAAAAAAAAGTTTGCCTGGAGGGCAGCATTTTAGAATTAAAATTTCACTGTTGTTTAATCTTAAACATATTTAACTTTTCAAAGTACATACCATTATAGTGGAAATTAAACACTGAAAATAAAGAAAGAAAAAAATCTGCTTGCTGTATTATAACGCCTGGGAAAAAAGAGCTGAGTTTTATTATTAAAATGTCTTTTCTGGTATAATAAGTTCTATAAGGAGATTCATTTTTTCCTTTCTCCTTTCTTTTAGAAACTATTTGCTTCTATTAGTTTGCAAAAAGGGCTTTAAGAATTATGATTCATATTTAAGTATATATTAAAAAATGTAAAAATCGCAGATAATGAAATGATGAAAATACTTATTGTCCCTTTTACAACAAATAATGCACAAACTATTATTAATGCCTTCGGACAATAATATACCCACAACATTCATGATTATGTGATGAATTTCTATCATTTTAACTGTCCTATCCAGCAGAAACAACAACAAAGAAGAGAAAAGAGAATGCCTCAGCTCTTTAAATGCAGTTGTGGCTTCTTTTATAGAAGTTTTGATAAAAGTGATTTTCAACAGGAGGAGTGCTAATACAAGACACAACAGAAGCCTTTACTCAAATGACACTGGAAACTTCAAAGACTACAAGCAGTTTTGGGACGCACTTTAACGGTTTCTGGGAATCTCTACTAGAAGACTCCTACCACACGTGGAGCTGAAACATTTCTTGCACACCAGGATGCAGTATTATGGAATGCTGTCCAAAGATAAGACTTTAGGATGGCAATCAGGCAGCCATCTTGGTTTACTCAGGTGCCCCAGATATGCTCATCCTTGAGGTGGCAGAAATGGAGCAGGTGACATGGGGTGCATTTCCCTAAGCACATGATTAGCTGGTGAGGGAATTTGAAGAACTGCTCCAATGTACAAGGTAAAATTCCAAAGCTGGTCTGTGTGTTATAAGGCCTGCAAATTTCCAAGTCAATTGATATAGTGGTTCCAAGACAGTGGATGTTTGCAGTTGGCAAACAAAATGGAGGTCAGGAGACCATTGTGGTTTACACTGCAATATTTTCTGTCCATTTAACAGGAGCTGCATAACAGGTTGCATATCAGCAAGCACTTGACGACCCCCCGTGGGTGTGATTAGCAGAGCAATGAGCAAGATGAAAATCAAAAGCTGTTTTGTTTGCTCTTTTTCTGCCATATCAATAGGAGTTAGTTTTTCTGAATATGTATAAAAAATTAAAAGAAACTGCATTCATTTTGGACCACACTCCCAACTCCATTTTGATAAGTATATTCATCCAGTTGGTTCTAGCTGTATACTGAGCTGTACAGAGCTAACACTATTGGGTACATTTTGCCAAGCACATGGACAGCTGGTAAGGGGAGCATAAAGCATTGCTGTTACATGCAAGTGCAGTTCCGAGGCAGATGTAATAAAAAGCTTCAAGTAAAAAAGAAAAACTATCTAGACATTACTACAATGCGGAAAATCAAAGCTACCCATCAAAGTTAAAAAGGATTTTTTTTTTGCAGCAAGCAGCTTCAAGCACAAAGCTTTAAGTGATAATACACAAAATTTATCTGAACATCTGTCATCTCAATATACCGTGTGATCAAGACACTGAATGCAAAGAATGCAGCTTGTACAGGTGAATAAGACATTTCTTGGCCACATCTTTGGGGTGTACTGTAAGAAAGCAAGGCTTCTCTTGTACATAAGCTTGTCAGATCAACTCTAGTGCTCTAGTGGCACATCTCTGTTTAAAAGAAGAACCAGCTCATATACAGTACCTGAAGATCAATAACTGGCAGGAGCATCATCCTCCAATGCTTGTCAGAAATAATTTAAATGGGAAAATATAAGGGCTCAAAACCCATAAATCAGAAAAGCCTTAGTTGTTCTTTCTGGATTGGAAAGCACTGTTATTCAGCAAAGAGGAAACTTATTAAGATGGTCACAGCAATGCAAGGCATCTCATTATTTTCCTGGAAATATTCCTATTATTTTCTTGACAATTTTCATTTACCTGGATTAGCAAGAACGCAGAATTCTATTTCATTACCAGCTGGAAATCAAAACTGAAAACAAAATCACTGAAAAAGTAGGCCCAACTACACAGCAAGCTGTTAGTAGAATTATTTTACTGAATGCTTGACTCCAAACTCCAAAGGGAACCCGTGTAAAAAAGGGGAGAAATCTTGAAATCTTAGATAGTGTGATGTATTGTATAGCAGAGATCAAAGAAGGAAAACTGTTCCTTACATAGTTTGACTGGTTTATAGGTGCTGGATAAAACTGCATTCAGGGTTGAACAATAACTAAAGAACACAGTGACTTGGCTATGAAACTGGACTCAGTGTCTCCAGGCCCTAGCAGTCACTCCTAATAAAACAGTGGCTCCTCACTTTTCATGATGAGAGTCAATAAGATGTGATGTTGTTACCTTTTGTAACCCAGAATATAATGTTTAGTGATCAGTGTCCTTCACGCCTGGCTTGTTAATCACCCTGTTTCTCTGTTGGAACAAGCAGCTGTGATGGGCAAGAAAGCCACACCGTGGGACAAATCAAGCCAATCTATTACACATTTCATCGAGTTTGTTCAGTGCCATTGGAGACGTTCATCTATAGATTGTCTTGTCTGCTGGAGAAATTGGATATGAATGTGTCCTCATTCTACCCTATGGAACTAGAGCATTTTTCTTCTTGCCCTTTCACAACACTTCAGGTTTTGCAGTCGTGCTTTTTAATCATTATCTGTATGGCTTCTGTGCCCTTAGTGAGCTTCTGAATTGAAATCTCATTATTAAATGTCAGCTTGCTAAATCAAGTAATTATTCATAGCTGTGATTTTTTTATGCTGTGTTTACGTAACCTTTCCATTGCATTGAGGGGGAAAAATATTATATAAGAAGCTGTCCATGCATTTTTTTTTCCCCGTTTCAGGAGATTGCGCTTGTTATCCAGGAAAAAAAAAGGAATAAGTACTTCAAAGAAACATGCAGAGATTAATTCCATGCTGAAAAATTGTAGCCTTCCCCCACCTTTCAAAAATGGACAAATTTAAATCGACTTCTTTCTAAATATCTCAGTTTGTTTACAGATTGCTGCCTTCCTGATTTCCCCTAGAATGTCTCACAGATTTTCATCTTTTTGGACCCCTGTCATTTTTCCCCTACCCATTCTTACCTACTTTCATTTGTTCTTATTTGCATATTCCTGCTCTCTCCCGCATTCCCCCACACACTAAACGAAGGTTGCACATTGGCTTTCTTTTGTTACTTTCACTTCTTCCTTTGCAACAAACACGCTCGAACCTCTAATCACTTCAATGACCTAAACAACCCGCTGTGAAGGGATCAATGGTTACAGGGCTATAATAATAATCAACAGCTTTACAATACACTAGTAAGACCTCATTTTGAATACTGGGGACAACTTTTACCAAGAGACAAAAACAGATAATGCTCCTCTAGGAATCAGGACAGAAAACAGGGACCAGATACAGTACACGCCAAAACTTAAATGAGCATCCTACTGTGAGAGGTTTAAGCTTTTTAATCCTGAGCTGAACAGTCTACGAAGGGAACAGATTCAAAATAAAATATATTCTTTACACTTGTATAGCACTTTTCTGGACACTCCACTCAAAGCAATTTACAAGTAATGGGGACTCCCCTCCAACACTAAAGTGCAGTTCACCTGGTTGATGCGATGGCACCCAGGGTGCACCAGTACGCTCACCACACATCAGCTATCAGCGGGGAGAGTAATGAAGCCAATTCATAGATGGGGATTATTAAGAGGCCGTGATTGGTAAAGGCCAATGGGAAATGTGGCCAGGACACAGGTTTGACACTGTACTTTTCGAGAAACGCAATGGAATTTTTTACGACCATGGAGAGTCAGGACCTCGGTTTTATATCTCATCCGAAGGACAGTATCTTTTTTTTTTTACAGTATTGTGTAACTGAGAGTTATTGGGAGTTAACCCAATGGACTCTTTCAGAATCAGCAAAGTGAGCCAGGGGACATAAGTGGGAAATGTATTTAAAACAGAGAACAGGTGGCACTTTGGACAAGCTACCAAGCCCTTGTTATCGAAGCTGGCTTCGTTGCATCTTCCAAGAAACAACTGGATGAGATCTTCGGATCACTTAACTACTATCAACCAAGCATGATTTGCTATGGGTCACTTTAGTTCCAGGCTTAAAATTTTAATGACCGGTCCATTTGCAGACTGAAAGTATCCACTGTCTTGGAATATAACATAAGAATTGTTATTGTGTGGTTTTAATAATGCATGCGCATTTTAAGACATGAGGAGCATTCTAAATTTAGAACAGGCTGGAAAACATACTTCTGTTGGACAATCAGTGGGTGCTAGCAAAGGGAGTGTCACATTATTAATTAACAGCACTTACTAAGTGTTAAAAGCACCACAGATGTTTATATATTTTGGTACTGCAAGTATCATCATGTATTCAGTCCATCTTTAAAAAATTCACATGCTAAACATTCATCAACATAAAACAGTTAATTTCATTTCTGCTTAACCCTGTCATCTGTCAAGCATAAACAAAATCTTTATAATTCTTTTTTTAAAAAGAAAATGTATCCTTGGCTACTAGTTAACCTATAGCTTAGTCCAGTGGTTCTCAAACTGTTTGGACCAAGTACCACCCCTAATCCAACCAAAGCATCCAAGTACCACCTACAAGTCATCATCTCATAGGAACCCCAGAAATTCTCAATGACCAACATGAGCGCGCGTGCACACACTCACATACACATATAATAAATATAATAACAATAAACTTTGTTTGATATATTAAAATATGGCTTCTCAAAGTGTTTTACAGAAAAAAAAACAACACACAAAAATAAAAAGCACCATTTCAGTGAGAGGGGTGAGCCTGTTTAGTCGAGCAAAGCAGACGTGAATTAATTTTTTGAGCCTTGATACAATTCACAACAGTCTAACAGATTTTAAATCGTCAGGCATTTTCTTGACGGCAAAGGTCTCGCGGTGGATGTTGCAATGAAACCATTAATTTCTGGAGTAACCTCTCTAATTCGTGCAACTACACCGCTGTGTCGGCTTGTCATTGCTCTATCACCGTCTGTACAAACTCCGACACATTTTATCCAGTCGATGCCATTCTCTTCGATAAATTCATTCAGAAGCTGAAATGCGTGTTCTCCTGTAGTTCCTGTTGGTAGCGGCTTACAGAACAGAAAGTCCTCACGGGACGTTCCCTCAAACTCATATCTAACGTAAACGAGCAAATTGGCCAAATCGACTACAGACTCATCTAATTGCATTGAAAAACATCTGCTCATCTTAACGCGCTCTGTCAGCGTACTTTTGATATAATCCTTCATTTCAATAATTCTATGAATGACTGTGTCTTTCAGGGGGGGCAGCAGGTCGAGCTGTTCAGCAGCTTTTTCTCCACACATAATAGTGTGGGGCTTACCTGCTTTAGCAATCTGCAAGCTTGCATTTTTCCACGTTTCCGTTTTTATTTCAGTGTTTATTTTAATTATTTTTATTTTTTATTTCATGCGCATGGGAAAGAAACAGAGACGCTCTGTGTATTTTTCTCAAATTAACTTAGAACAGTTCTTAAATATTTTTCTGTTATTTTTCACGGTTTCCTGTGCTCACAAGATTACCTGCGTTCGTAGCACGCATTTCTATGCATTCCTGTGTTTACAACGTTGGCATTGTTCCAAAATCACGCACATTCTCCTTTCTCCCTATTTGCTGGAGATACAGTAGCTTTTTTTAAATACAATTGGTCACTTGCGTCCGTAGCACGCATTCCTATAGAGTGGTATAGAATTACAGAGTATCTCTTGTGTCCACTGAAGTATAAGCGCGCACTGTATCGTAGTACGTAGGCTGTGTATTCAACACGTATAAAAATACAAAATATGAAAACCCGTCCCGATTTTTTCAGCGCACACGACACAGTTCCAGGGTCATTTGGCGTACCACCTGGCGGCACGCCACGTACCACTGCAGGTATGCGTACCACAGTTTGAGAACCACTGGCTTAGTCTATAGACAAGAGTTTACAAGAAACCCTCTTCAGGCTCCATGACAAATTCCCAATGATCAGCAACTTGGGTGGATGGAAACTGCCCCCTTTCCAGTTCAGGAAACTGAACTGAAACCAGCATACTGATCTCCTTATATATTGCCAAGCCAACTGGGAGAAAACTAAAGAAGATTTAAAAGCTACTACTCTTGCAATGTCTGATGCCCCCATCAAGGCACAGGGCTACACAGATCACCTCCTACGCTAAGCCTGTAATCAGAAGTAGCTTTTGTCTCTAAACAAATCTCACTGGGACAGGCCGAGTCAGCCAGGGACAGCCGATTCTGATGCGCTTGATCCGAGGGGATGATTTATGTGCCTGACTAATGAAAAAAGGGATCTCTGATTGAGCTCCAGCAGTGCATTTCTGAAATGATGTGTTTTTGGATACTCTCCAATATTAATGTGCTCAGTACTAAGCACATACAAATTCTGTGACTTATGACTTGCGACTTGCTGGGTACACACCGTACTAAATAAAATGGAAAAGCACTGCCCCCACAGTGTATCAAATTTAATTAGTGGAAGAGATGTTCGGCAAAAAAAAGGAGGAAAATGCCCTTTTTCCATCCAAATGCAGGTCAATCCTCTGACCTGCACACCTGCCTCCACGGTCTTAAAGAGGCGAGTAGGAGCAGCCATGCCTACTGGCTGAACCCATTCTTACAGTTATCCTTGCTGATTAACACTCCACACAATCAGCAGTACTGTATGAGCTGCTCCATCATGCCTTAAATTCCAAATCAGCTCCAACAGCCTGGCTCACTCAAACCAACAAGTGTGCCTTCAAAGACGGCAAACATCACATAGATGAAGTATTGATCGTACAAGGCAGACGGTGTGATGTGCTGGACCTGACCCTGGAGGACACCGGTGGTACGGAATGCATGCTGTCGGGTGATCAATGAAAGGATCAGTTTTAAACAACATTATTAACGGAATAAAATATTCCATTCCATTTCTGGCGAGGAATCAGCATGCTCCATTTGATTCATCGCGCCTCCTCCAGAATCCTTCTTTTTCGGCATTTATCTAATGGGAAAGCCTAAGACAGCTTCACAATTAAAACATCAAGCACATCCAAAATACATTTATGGGCAGTGAGAGTGCCACTGTTTTTTGCAGTCTAAAGACATATTTTCATTTACACATATATTTGACTTATACAAAGTGCAGTGAGGCTAAAACCTCCAGCAATATTAGCATTGATGTAGTGTTGCCCATCTTCTCCTCCCAGTCCAAGTCTGAAGTCAGTCAGGCAGTAGCCAGTCTGAGAAAACTCTAAATAACCTTCTGAGCTCCAGGTCATGAGGGTAACTAGTATTTTCTGCCTCAGGTAAATGGAGTCACAGAAGCACATTGAATGGAACCCAACACCAAGATGTATTTAAGATGTAAATTAAAAATCCTTAATAAGTATCCCAATAAGTTATTTGTAAAAACAGACACCTGTTGGATTTGGGACTGGGAAGAGTTAAAAATGAATTATATATGTTAACAGGCTATTTTGAAGTCCAATCTGGATAGGTGTGTCAAAGGCTGCATTATTTTCTCATTTAAAAATGAAATGTTGTATGCATCTTAGTGATCACACTGCCACAGAAGTTTCGATTTCATAAACAAAAGCAAAGTGCATGTACTTTTCACTATTTTTGTCATCCTACTGCACATACTGTACTGTCCATAACACCCCAATGTCACTACAGGGATCCAGCTTTTCTGCACATACAGCACAGTGAACTTTACTTTTCGGTTTGCCTCTGGGAACAACATTTGTCAATCACTTTAGAAAATAAATGCCGGTTTACACTCATTTAGTAAGCAAAACAATTAACTCTTCATCAGTCTTGTATAAGTCTTTGACACGCTCACTTATAGGTAATACATGCTACTAAACTTCAGTTAAAAGACGTGTTCATGTGTGCAAATTAATTTATAAATGCTCTTATGTAGCCAGTCGGCAAGCAAAATGTGTATAAGTTAATGAAATAATGAATTTTTAAAATGGTTTGAAGAGCTATTCAAAATAAAAAAAAACAAACTCAGACGCGTTCCAAAAACTTTGACTCTCATGCGGATGTAAGGAAAGCTGTACCGTCTTGTTCACCCAGCTGTGGTTTAGGTGGGTAACTGACAATTCACGCCACGGAATTCAACTTAAAGCAGTATCTTTATAAAGATATAGGCATTTTATGGAAGAGCATCTGGAAAAAAAAGCTAACTTTCAGCAAAAATATGCACAGGTGGTTAGCAGATGCTGCCCTTCAAGTAGCACTACAATAACTCTGTGGAGAACACTGCAAAGGCATGACCATAAATTAATGACTTGGGATGTTATGTGTACAAAATTAAGTTTACCCTTCTTCACTCAAAAATTATGGACATGCTCATTTTTTTTCAGAAGTACAGGGCACTCAATTCTTAATTCATACTTAATTCTAAGATATGAGAAGTGAGCACCCTCAAAATGTATTCACACACCATTTATTTCCTGCAACTATTAGGCTTTCATCAGGGAGGTTTAAAAGCTATAATGCTTTTGTCAACTATTAAATCTTTTCTTGTGCAAATTAAAATAATAATTTGTAGATACTTTTGGTGTGCAATGGCATTTTGATTCTAAAGGCATAAAAAGAAATGACCATTCTTTATATACCAAACACTTTCTCAATTTGACTATAAAACACCTGGTATCCCACTTTAAAACATTTAAATTAAGAATATAAAAACATATTTGGATTTTTTACAAAGAAATATATTACCTTAAATATTTTTTTCTAAGACATAATTCAGATACTGTCGTGATGGACCTCTGCAAAGCGATTCTCATCCTTCCCCAGGTCACAACTGACCCTGGGGACTGAAAAGAACGGTATCTGCTCTTCGTTAAGCATGGCATTGTGTGCATGGAAGCAACACATTAGAAAGCAATCTTAGCATTACTTCTAGCACCAAGAGATATTCTGTGTAACTGCAGTGTCACTGAAGTGAACTAGGAACATTTACAATAATGAAGTTTTAATAGTTTTGAATTGCTAGGGTAACAGAACTGACAATACACAAAGACACGAGGTAACCCATAAGCCTGCTGTTTTTTTTTTGCACCAGACGAGTTCTTCATCACAAGCTATTTTTTTTTTACATTTTCTACTAAAGTCCTTTTTAAGTGTGCTTTCATCTTTTAAAAGCTGAATGAAATGTATAAATGATATGAGTCCTGTGATAACTGGACAGTCTCAGGCCTGGTCTCTTTCAGGTATGCTAGTAGACTTACGCAGAAGGAAAAACTTACTCACTGTGGAGTGCGGGAGTGTCCTGTACAGTGTGTCTCCGTGTCTGGTCATCATCAATTGATTACCTTTTCAGAACAACTTGTAAATAAGGGAGCATATTTTTACTTAGCAAGTTGAAGAGAGATTGCAAGCTTTGTGTGCTGATGTTTTTGGATATAACACACTTCAGGATATTTTTTAAATCAAGGACTCAATGCAGAAAAAAAGTCTAAACCAGCAAGCAGATGAGTTATAGGCACTGATTAACAACACTGGTGTTTCAGGGCCCAGATGGAAAGAAACCCAGCTGACACTGGACTACTCCAGAATCAGGACTGACAACCACTCACCAGGATATTGTGTGTGAATAATGGGTTTCTTGAACATAAGGTTACAAAGCAGAGGAAGCCATTCAGACCACCTTGACTGTTTGGCTGTACAGTATGTCCTACGTACAGTTGTTGTAAATAGTAACTATCTATCCAGGGATCTTATCCAGCAGCAGCTTCAGGGATCCCAGGGAATCAAGCGTCAACAAGAAGTGTTTTCCAGAACACTGTGACTAAACCCCATCTTAATCACCTTAATTCACCTTGTGTCCCGAGGTCCTGGATTCAGCACTTGTTTTGAAGTCGTCCCCTGTGTTGACGTTTAAAGCATTTCAAGTCCCCTTGTAGCCTCCACAAAGTCTCCTCTATTCAAGGCTAAAGATTTCCTTTAACATGTCTGTGTTAAGTGCTGAACACAGCTGAACACTGATCTCAGCTGGACTGATTCCAGAGCACCACTGTTCAGTTTTGTAATGCAGTGATCACATGCTAATTTTATCATAATTTTCCTTGACTAGATTTTCCAAAATATATCATAGCATGATATGACTGTCCTTTTTATTGTGCCACCACACTATCTGGATGGGGACAATGAACAGTAGTGGAAGTAATTGGAAAGCTGTGGGTTCGAGTCCTCACTGCACCGCTGTTGTACTCCCGAGAAAGGTAATTTACAGTACCTCAGCCTTATAGTCCACCCAGCTGTAATAACGAGAACTCATGTGACAGGAGGGGAACCCTTTAATGAAACAGCATCCCATTCTGAAAGAAGGCAGAGCAATAAGCCGACAATATGGACTTTCTTCTTTAAAACTGTCCAGACGAGGACATTGAGGTGGTCACATAAACGTGTAAGCAATTTTATTAAGGAACTTCCTGAAGCTCAGTACCACCCAATAAATGCATGGCGCTGTGGCTCATCGTGTAGCGTGCTGGTCTGCGGGCGGTGAGAGTCCGGGTTCAAATCCCCAGACTAATGTGCGGTCAGTGCAGACCTGGGTTCAAGCCCACAAAGAAAAGCTTTCATCAATTTCCCTACGGGATTAATAAAGTATTATCTATCTATCTAAATGTATTTCCAATGTTTATTCTTACCACCTTTACATAGTACCTTGCGCTTGTCTACATCATTTGCACAGGTGCAGTTTGCAACAACCTGATGCCATTAAGCACCAGTAAGGTTTTTACTCAGCCCTAGCTTTGTGTAAAAATTGGTTGTAGAAAACCGAGACCAAGCACAGTTTTGGTATAGACTTTTTGCCTACTGTAAAGTTTCTTTACTTACTGTTTCTTCTTGCTGTACAATGAGTTACATGCACAAAAAGAATTCCCCCACTACACACCAACTTATCAACGACAGAACTAGCTCCAGTTCGCTGAGTGAGCCATCTTAAGTACATAAGGCTGAAAACGCAACCAACCATACAGAGGTCGATGAAGAGGGTCCCGCTCTAAGACACTGGGCTTTGTGTAAAGAGGAGTTTGAGGATCGCTGAGATGGCAAACAGTTAAGACAAGTAATGCCAGACTCCCAGCAGGGAAGTCAAACAGAGCCACTGCCAGCTTGCACATAACACTGGGCAGACAGAACACTGCAGAGCTTCAGCGTGGATCAACAATGATGTATCTGGCATGGAAACATTAAAATCTAGATCTACAGAATGCGTGGCATGAAGTGACTTAACCCATTTGCTGGACAAGAGGAAGGAACTACAAGGAAACAACAGTCGGGTGCCACAGAGCACGCTCACATCTTGCAGCGAAATGTCGGTCAACTTTAAAAAATGAGCTCTGTGAAATTGCCTCAGCCCTGGTAACCTTCACAAGGCTCAAATGCCCTTCTCCAAATGCAGTTTTCTTTGTGACAGAACAGGGCTTGTGCGTGAGATCACCCACAGCATGTTTGCAAGGATAACCCTGTATTTCATGCCCTGTGCAAAAAAAAAAAATATACAGACATAGAGGACAAGATAGATGCATCTGAAAGCTTCTGTAAAACAATATGTTACGGTACAAGGATATGGTAAAACAACAACTAATGAAGCTTTAAAAAACACATCCTGAGAATTTCAATCCATCTGTGCAGAAATGGCACATTTGTGGTTGGACACGTGAACTGCATAGATAGAAAAACGTGCAGTACATCTTACTTCTGATTAACTAAACACAGTACATCTCAGTGACATCATTATCCCCAATTGACTGTGAACATGTTCAATTTCAGGCCCAGCCTGTCTACAAGAAACTGTTAAATTTAAATGAGCATGCACAGAAAACAATAAGATGATAAATGATGCATGCAAGGAGCCGTCAGATTCTAATGAATGCAATTAGGAAAGCATGAAATTCTGATGAATATAAAGTAGGAATTATTACCTTATGCTGTATATGAAAAAATTAAAAGTACAAGTATTGCTAGGAGGCAAGTTACAAACTAAGATATCTGTTGTCTTAGGATTTATTTCTAAGTGGAAAACATAACTTAAGAAGCAAGATAAAGGATGCTGAAAATATGTAGTTCATCTATTTTCTTCACTCATTTGAATTGTTGGCATGATTTTGCACAACTCTTTGTTAGGTGATTCATTCCCATCTGTTACAATCGTATTGTATATGTGCACTGGAGTTTTGAGATTAGGACTTAATAAAAATGTTACTCTATTCGATCGTTGGAAAGCAAGAAATGAAAAATGCACTGCTTTGACAACAATCAGTTTGAATTCCAAAGGCTCTTAATTTTTTTTCAGTCAAGAAAAAGAAATGACAGATCAAAATACATAAAGGGTACTAAAAATATGTACTCGAGGACTGTACTTCTGTGGTAAACAAGTCAAAGTGCTGCTATACAAAACAAGTACAATGATATCTGCAGGGTTTTAATACGAGGAGATAGTTTATTTTTGCAATTAGCCTTTGAATATTTAATTTTGAACATTCCTGCAAGAACACGCAAAACTGGGGAAGGAGGGGGCTGTAAAAATGAGACTCTCTCTGCTGGAAATGGTAACACTTACAGAGTGTGTTGATTTGTTAATTGAAAAGCACATTTCAGAAAATCACAATCAAGAACCTTTTAGAAGAGTTAGGCACACTCCCTTCTGTTGAGTGGCCTGCTCTAATCTACAGCTCTTTCTAAGCTCTCATGTAGTGATGCATGAATACCAAATAAGCAGATACTTTTGGGTCTAAAAGACAGGGACCTCTCATCTAAGCTATCCCTGCAGAAGTAAAACTATCAACCAACCTGCATGTAGCTTAAGAACAGAAGCAACATTACCAACAAAGGAGGCAATTCAGCCCATCTTGTTCATTCCACTGCTACCATCCAGGCTTGGTCACATAGTCCTGACACCCACTACTCTTTGTGTAAAAAACTTTCCTATCTCCTCTCTGATTTAGTATTTCTCCGTATATTTCCGCTTAGTTTGTGCCTCACTGTTGATTTCCTTAGTGTTAATATCAATGCCTAGGATGATTTTGAATGCAGGTATAAACAACTATGTTATTTGTAACACCTTTGTTTCTCCACGACGGCAGGCAAGCTGAAGCAGTGCAGTAGGCTACACACATCAGGAAGAAGTATACAATTCATTAGATAGATATTATGCAATTTACAACACCTAAGCATAACAGGAGCAATAACAGAAAGAACACATTGAGCTAGCGTATAACAGCTCCCACAAAAAAGCTTTATGGCACTATAATGTATGTGAAAATAAGCTAAATTCTAACCCCAACTAAGCAAACATAACAGTGATCATTACCAGGTTTGGCACGGCTTATACCCATGATAACATTAATGCAACATACTAAATCAAGATCACCAGTACCCCAGGGAGCAGTATAATGAAAACCACAAGGGTTGTGGAAGTAAGAAAAACTACCCAGGCATATTGTTGAAGCTGACACCCTGATGTCTTTCAAGAAACAGCTGGAAGAGATCCTTGGATCAATTAATTAACAACCAAACAGGCTATATCCTCTCATTTGTAAGTTTTCGTACGTCTTAAGTAGTGACTAATAGCACCTTTTAACACCTGTTCATGTTTGACAGATTCCATTACATTGCAGTGAAACCATTACCTCAGCTTAATCTGCCGATATCTTAGGAAATTCTCCAGCATCAACAATACATTTTGAAAGAATTCGAAGCTTGATCATCATTTTGCAATTTTCAAAATGTTTTGGTAATGTTTACTTTAAAAAGGTTAAGAAACTGCCATAATTTCCACATAAACTATACAATGTAATATAACAACATATATAATATTTTACAACCGTACGTGCAAACAGCATTATAGGTATGCAGATATTCATAGGGGTTTATAAAGAGACAGTATTAGCCCTAAGTTAAAAGCAGAACTCACTGCAGAAAACAATAAGGTGAAAATCACTATTAAGTACTTGAGAACTGACAAGGACTTTAAGCAGATGCAGCTCAGATGGTGGCTCTGAAATAATTGTCATACATTTTCTCTGCAAGTTGTTTTATCATATCGTGTAGCGTTTATTAATTTGTATTTTTCTTTTGCTTCAATCAAGTATTTACCAATATTTCTGAAGAAACTGAAGACATTTAATGAATTTCTTTTGCAACAGCTATAAGCCTCCCTTCCCGGATAAGGGTATAAACTAAGCAAATAATACAGTCAGGTCTCTATCACACACCAAACAGTGTTCATCATTTGCTATATACAGAAAATGGATACTTGTGAGGGGTTAATAATAAAAATGGGGACCTTGAAAAGTATATGCACACCCAGTATGTGCCTAAGCTTTGCTCATTAGCTTAATCACCAACTACCATTAGTTGTTGACATATGCAGCTGTGTGCTATAAAAAGCTGCCAACTGTCATCTTTATAACATGAAAAAAGGCATAATCGTAGGACAAAAAGGATTAAACAAAATAATCCTAAAAATTCATTTTCTGTGGACAGTCATAAATATGGAAATATGGATCTTGAAGCCTGGTAACACTGCAAAACCAACTGAACCTCAAAAGGACATTTGGTTGAAAAGTTTCTTGCAAACAGATCACCACCCCATTGCAAATGACAAATAACTTGAAACCAGGTAATCTCAAAACACTCACATCCCTGCAAATTTTAAAAGTAATGCAATCTAAGTGGGGATGTATTATCCACTTTGTAGCTTTTCTGTAATGAAAAACTTTTTTTTCAGCCCATCCCCCACACAGGCAGATTTCCTAGTAAACAGAGGAATTAGCTTCTTAAAACCTACAAAGATCTGTAAGGGGCTAAAACTCTGCTACTTCTGCAGTGCTTGCAATCACAAAGAAGTGGGATACGTGTACTGTGCACTGGCAAACACTCTGCCATTTGACCAAAATTCAGCAAATTTTTCATCTTAGGTGTGCAGTTGGCAACATTTAGTCTTTAGTCACCCACAAAGCTTCCGGCTAAGGCTCTATGATCTAGTGCACAGATAAATACAGTATTGTCATCGATTTAAAGAAAATGGGATTCCAGTTCCCAGCCTTAAGAGAAAATAAATTCAGCAGAACTACACTAGCTTCCTCCTTTAGTTGTATTGATCTACAAATGACAACTTTCCAGATTAAACACCTAAAATGATTAAGCAAAAACAGATTAGATTTAAACCGCTCATCCACGATTCACAGCAGCTGGATTGGTTTTTCTATAAGCTTTCTTGCATTTTCAATTGCTTACCTTAGCTCTCTTAAGAAAAGGCTAGGACACCGTGAACATCATTTAGCCTCTTCATTTTGATCACGTAGGAAAGGGATACAAAATGTTGCATTTAAAACCCATCATTAATAAAAAAGTACAATTTTGGGGGAAAAAAATATTTCTCATTCAGTTTCAAATTAGATTTAACATGCTTTGCTGATTAAAGGTGTCGCCTTCAGACAGTTCTTATTATAAGACAAGAATGCAAGCACATTTCTCTCTAAAGGTTAATCATGGTGAAGAGAAAGTGTGCTGAAGAACAATCAATCTGCAATGATCCACTGTTCCAGGGCCTCGATGTGAAACACAGATACAAAGTAATCCCATCACTGAAGGGAATGTTACGTTTGTCTAATCGCAGCAAACCAGCACTCAGTGTTAAATTTACCGAGTGTGTTCTCTGTAATAATGCATAAATTAGCAATCTACTAATCTGGAAACCTTTGAGATAGAAACAGTGGGGGGTGATTTTCATTTTTTTTTTCCTAACAGAAAAAGAACAGCACATCAAAATTCGAGTCCAACAAATTTAAAAAAAAAGTAATTTGTACGAACATACTGCAGGGCACGAACCTATTAGCATCTTCAGCTTTTGTGAACCCACCAGTGAAGTACTTGGCAAAAGATGCCATTTTATTTGTACCAGAAATGAACTTGAGATGGAAACAAAGGAAGCTTGCCCATACACCGGTACTCAGTGTATCAATCAATGTGAATGGAAACATTCTAAGCAAGAGGGAGGTTCTGGTTTCTAGCAGTTCAATAATCCAAGCTCTAAGCAAGATGCTTGCTGACAGCACAGCAAATATTGCAACTTTGAACAAAGATCTTCCCCCAAATCTACCTTCTAGAAACAATAACAACAATGGCTAGACTCCGCACTAGCGTAAGACGAGATAACTGGTTGAACTAAAAACAACTTATTTGGATTCTTTGTTTCACTTTCTTTCAACGCTGAATTCAGACCCCTGCCAAGTGATTTTTCACAGGCCATGGAGAGATCCTACAGGTTTTCTGACTTCTCTATTTTCCAGAAGGGCAATCTCCTTTCTTCCAATAATTTATCTAGACCAGGACAGGAGGACAGTCTGTATGTGCTCATACAAACCTATTACATAGTTTTAATATTTCCTCAGTTGACGTCAACCCCAACACAAGCCCAAGAACTTGGAAGTTTTATCACACAACGAGTTGGTCCCCACAACATTTGAACACCTGTATATTTATTCTAGAAAATGATGTTGTAAAGTGTCACACCGCCGTTTTTAATACTTCCAAGAAAAACCATCATTATGGTCAGTTTAAAAATCTCCTGCTGTTTTTTCTCTTCTTCTTAATTAAAAAAGGGCAGTGAACTTGGTGGGGCAAGAAAATCACTTAAGATTTTGACCCAGTGCACAATGGCTAAAGGAGACACACGGAGGAAGTAAGTAAATGCTCCATTCTCCCCGATGCTCAAAAGCACTTAAATAATTAAGAATTAGCTGAACCAAAAAACAGCAGTGGCAGTGACACAGAAGGGCTGTGCGTGCCTGGAGCTTACAATTTTGTTATTGCATAACCTTTTTAGAATATGGTTCAGTAGTGCAATACTGCTGATTCAATTGGTCATTCTAAAGAACTATTCAAGCCAATGTAACTCTAGTGTATGTAAGGAAAGAGCAATGGGGAAGCACTGTGTGGGGACACTGGCGTCAGTTCTGTGAAAAGGGAGATTTATCCTAGCACTTAATTTGCAAATTCAGTTACTACTCAAAGATGCAAATAACGTTTCTTGATTAAAATAAACACTTATAGTCACTTAAAAGATAAATGTTACTGGGTGGCATTCATCAGTCAACATCTAGCATTCCAGTTTGATGACAATGACTTTTTCCTCGAGGTGATCCAAATCTGATATCCAGGATGGGTACACCGATTGTTTTAAGAGGAAGGCAGCCTTACTGACAGTAGAAATTAAAACTACATTCAGTCTGTCAACACGTCAATGGAAAGTGGAGAAATTCTATAAGGTAACAGACAAAACCATAGTGCTGTCCAACCTGGCGCACTACGAAAAGACTAGCGCAATCCTTCATTTGAAATGAAAGGGACTTTCTGCAGATCTAACTGCACATCGCATGCCTCTTGCTGACAGGACTGCAACGTCTGCTGCTAGCAGTAGTCACCGAATATTTTCTTTTCGGGGAGAGCAGCAGACTGCAGGAGGAAACCATCAGCTGTGTAGAAGATGACAGGGGGAATTCAGGAAGGCTCAGAATCCGTTTGATACCAGCGTTTCAATACGCCGATACCAATATGTAGAAAGGCTGGGGGAGCTTAAAGAAAACCGGGCTGCTACAATTCATGCAAAACCTACAAGTGAAGAAAAAGGCTGTCATTACACCAGACATGTAGGCAGCTCTGAACGTGAAGTCATATGTAACCGTTACATGCCATTGCATCGAGGATCAAGAAGGTGGTGTTTTACAAGCTCACAGTTTCCAAGAGACTGACGCTACATCGATGTTTGTAGAGCATATATAGAATGAAATGGGTGGCACTGGATTTGACAGCCCAAGTAGTTGAAATTGTTAATACTTAATTATCCAAGCATGAAAATACCGCACTCAAGATTCCCAGTCCTATGTGAAACGCCAGCATATCCACTGATATTGTTTCCTCTCATGTGGCAGAATCAATCTGAACAATTTCCAAAAGGATAAGCAATTCAGAAACAAGATTAGGCAACCATTAGCTCTGACCATACATATGATCTTGGGTTTATTTCATTTCTAAAAGCTACACTGGCCTCCTATTGTCATAAATATATGATAAACTATATACAAAGCTCTGACAGGAACAGAATTACATAAGAAAGAACTATATACAAGTACGAAACATACAAAAATGTGGTTCTGACACATGGCAAAAAAACAGCAACGACGAACAGCACATCTGCCCTCTTCAGTCCTTGGCAACTATTAGTGCATCCAAATTTTAGGAAGATTTGTATCACATGCACAGACAGATGTTTATTAGCAGACTTTCAAAATTCAACAGATGTGTAAAAGTCACTGGCTTTTACAATTTGATTTAAGCTCTCCATAAGAAATAAAAGAATCTGAGCTGGAGAAGCAACTGGGAGAAAAAGAAAAACAGAGCACTTAAGTTATTTAGCTCACTGTAAATTATATCAGCACAGTTGAGAGTAAAAACTGAATAACATGCCCTTGGTTCTCCACAAAGGACATTTTTAGACACTCACTTTCCACTCACTTTGCATATCCACGTTACTAGTTCACATCTGTAATGAAGCTCTGTTCAAAAGGATCAAATGATTCTTTCTTGAAAGCATAGTGAGTCAACCATCCATTCACAGAAAGCATTTGAGCCTTACTGAATCTTTTAATTATCATGCCAATATGGTATTCACGTTATTTAAGAACTGTTTTTACCTAAGCAATATCTTCCAGAGAAACTGGCTATCCACTTAATTGCTCCAGTATTAACATTTTTAAATGCCATATCTAGGACAAAAACTTATGTTTAAAATTATGCAGCAGATCAAGACGGAAATCCACAATGAAACAGAATGTCGGATATAGAGCCATAAACTTCATATAGCAGTTTGGGCCCCAATCTTCTAGCAGGGAAGCTTGTCGAAGATACCTAGAAGCGCTTCCTATTTGTGATCTTTAATGAATTCCATTTTAGCTTTTAAGTGTGACCCTGTTAAACCTTTCTGTATCCATTTGATATTCTAATATGATTACTCAGTGCCAGTAGGTGTCGCTGTCACTTGATCTACTGTTAGATAGATCTACTGTGCCATGTGTCAGTTTCGATCTGGGAACCTTCATGATGAAAGGCACTATATAAATACAAGGACTTATTATAATTTTAAAGAGCATGCATGAATTAGAACTCATGGTTCCACTTCCTAAGCACTGTGAAGAACAAATTAATAGTCATATCCATTTTGGCACAGTATAGAAAGTACTTTTTTCTTTTCATTTTGATGGTACTCAAGAACCAGCCATTCCCTTTGTGACTTAAATCTAATAACAAGGTAGTTTGAAATCAGAAATATTAATTTAATGTTTTCTTAAGCATTAACATTTTCACAATTTTACTTTTTAATTTGGACAAATACATGGAACCTAAATACGTTTGCCTATTAATAAAAGTAACATTGAGGCTTTTGGTCTCGTCTCTGAGGAATATCATTTTTCTTATTATTAGGATTGGAAACATGCCTTGTATCAGAATATGGAAGGTACAGGGAAAAAAGCATTTAAACTAAAATCATCAATAAAATTAGGTTTAACATATAGGCCATATAATTTACATATAGGCCAAAGCACAGAATACATACTGTAATAAACACCCTAAAATATTAAAATGATCTGCGTGTCATTATTAACTTAATATTAATCTTTTTGCACTCTTACCTAGCATAAATACATGAATCACCTAGCAGTTCACAATGTACAGTGGCTGTGGAAGACTGAACATAGAAATCCATAAACCTGAATAATTCCAGTATTAATTTAAACATTGGACTATCTAAAAGTGTCCTGTGTTGTAATTTATTAAGCAGGGTGCTGGTGGTAAGTCTTCTTGATGTGATAATGAAATTTCTTCTGAAACATAACAAAAGCACAAAGGAAGCAGAGAGATCATAATAGTTTTTGTCATGTTTTGTTACCTTGAAGGGCATAAGAGAAAAGAAAAATGGCTTTAATCACACAATGAGATATTTAGGAATGAAAGGCACTTGTGTGTGTGTAAAATAAAGGAGCTGTTAAAAAAAGTCATAAAGAAACTTTGTGAATTTATATTGTTTTCACAAAGACCAACCTAATACAGGCATTTCTTTTTTCTTCCTACATAAACAGCACATGATGAGAAAATAATTAGGACACATGGTGCCTGCAACTCAGTAAAACGTTAGGCCAAAACATCTTGCCTGAAACCCCCAACCCTTAGAAATGCCATATTAGAAATGTGTACCACCAGGTCTGGTTTCATAAACCTGAGTCGACTTGGATCCCAGGGAAAGAGAAGCTGCATTCCTAAGTCAAGGCTCGTCTAATTAAAACATAAAATTTAACACAGGCACTACAATCTAGAGGCTCAGAACCATGCTTGAAACCACAGCTCTGCCAGCAGCACAGAGCTACAACCTCTGGGGGCAGAACTGTACCCTCTGCCAGCTGGCACCTCAGCTGCAGACCTGTGAAACTGGATCTGAACACGAAGATACGAATCAGGGAGGCTAAAAAGGATATTTTAGAAACACTGTCACATGCTCTCTGAAATCGTTATAAGGACTCTAAATATCTAACTATGCTTTGTTTATTTAGTATATTTTAACTACTTGATGATATGCATCTCATTTAGATTTACGGAAAAATTTTACTCCCAAGCAAATGGTATTTAATATTTCCAAACGATACCACCAAGAGTCTGTTGAGCTGATTTGGTCACAGACCGCATACAGTTAATACCTCAAAGGCATTTGCAACTAAATACGGACTTTTACACTCTGAAATGTGAACCGTGTCCCAATACTCATGGACAGTAAGTTGATTAATACTCAGTAACAGTAAAGTAAGGTTTTGGTCTAATATTATTAAAAGTACACAAGGAATTACCCAAAAAATAAAACCTATTTGTCCGTGTAAACATCTCAAGAGAATGTAGAAGGAAAATAAAAGTCGCAATGTGCAATACAGTTTTTTATTTTCAGTGGAACCAAGACTAATACCTCATACAAGTATTCAAAAGAGTGAAACATGGACCTGGGGCGTGTTTAAGAGGAGAGAACCTTTTACCCAAAGACAAAACATGCAAAACATGGAGGCATGCAAAAGCTTGTGGGAGTATAGAACAAGCTACCCACCCCGTTGATGAAGCCAATACTCTGACTACTTTCAAGAAACAGCTGGCAGGAGATTTTCAGATCAATTAACTACTACTAAATGGATGAGCCTAATTGTCTCCGCTCGTTGGGAACTTTTGTTATGTTCGTAGGAATGGTTCATGGAGAAAGAAAGGCTCTCACTGTCTCCCAGAAACCCAACAGAAATCCCAGTACTGCGTTGGCAGCAGTCCAAGAGCCCAGGAATGGCTTCAAATTAGAATGGAACTGTCCGCTCAGCCAAACACGGCTTTCCCAAGTAAACACCTAAGCAGTTCTCTTTTAATCAACCACAACTCTTCAATAAAAGACTTAGAGGGTCAATGAACTCTCAATTTAGCATTCACACTGTTAAGGGATCCAGACAATACAGCTAACGCTGACTTATTACTTGAGACATGCAGCCAGTTGCATTCATTTCTTCTCTAGCTTAAGAGAATGGAAATAGAGAAACTGACATCAATTAATGCTGTGACGAGAACTATAAAGATGCTTCAAAATGACACTAAAACAATACAAACATAGGCAGACCCATTTCAAGTCACAGACTGCAAACATTCTTCTTTTCATGTATCAGTGCACAGTAACAGAAGTTTCATACAGAAGACCCGTTTGTAAGTTATCTTCCATCACTTTAGAGGAGCAAATAGAGAGCCCTGGGGTTTTTCCACTCCTGTTTGGTTACATTTCAATTCGAAGAGGCAGCATAGTATGCTTCTTTTTTATCTGCAAAAGGAAAGCGTGATAAAAGCAGCGCTTGCATTCTGTCGCGCATCCTTTCTTCCAGAGCTGTTTATTACAGCAAATAGGATCTCGTTCATCTCTCAAGTCAAGTGTGCATTATACCATCAAGAGCACACTTCACAGGAATGGTAACCGAGAGATACGCTGTGCCAGCTTACACAAGAAGTCTCATGAGAGACATGCGCCACCTTGTGGTTGATCAAGGTTTTGCCGATTTTCACTCTACACTTGCTCTCCCAAGAGCAACTACTTTTACACCCGATCATCTGCTAAGAATTAAGAAAAAAAATTACAGTAATTTAACCTCATGAACATCAACACCTACCTTGACTATTCAGATGTGATTACGTTTTTCCTGAATAAAACTCAGAAACACTGTTTTATTTCTGCTTTGTTCAATACAGCATGATTTGGTGCTCAACTGAGGTCTCTCACAGGCATTTTTCTATGACTCAATGCCATTTCACTATGGAAGCAACTCTTTTAAAAGGCATGGGTTTTAAACAAGCAACAAAAGCCCTCACATGAATCTAATCTTCATCTTTTTTTTATAAATTTAAAATCACAGCTAGAGTTTACCACTTCCTGTTCAAAGAGGCAAATACTGCACACAAAGCACCAACCTAACAGGGGAGCAGGAGATAAGGAAATAGAGCACACTGAAGACAGAAAACACACCATAAAGATAGAGGTAAGATGCAGAATAATCCAACTCTTCATGCTCAAATGCATTCCAGTATCTAATCTACCTCTAGCTTCTGCGCTGAAATTTTTCACCCACGTACAACTAAAAGAACCCAGATCCAACAGAGCAATGATAGTGATTTTTAGTGGTCTCTGATAGGGCAAAACTCCACAATGCAACTTGCACAAGCTATACTAGGAAATTAAGGATAATTAAGAAACACCTGACTCAAAGCTTTTTCTACAGAAAGCAGAACCAACATTAAAGTCAATGGATCTGGAAACAGGAGTAGTGCTTAAAATATCTGTTCCCCTTTAAAGGTAACAGCACTTATAGATAGGCTGGTATTGAGCTACAGTGTCCGTCTTATTGTCTCTTGGGAACACAAACACATACATATTCTTTCAACGCTACTTTGTAAGTCTCCCTATCAGCTAGGGTACCAGCCAGCTGCCTGGGTGGTATGGGTTGCATGAGAGCCCTCTGTGATATTCTCCATGATTATCTTTCTAAAACACAAAATAGAAGCCCCCATAATGGGATAACATATTGTATTCCTCAAGACTTCACAATAGCATCTCAAACAGGGAAGAAAACATTTCAGCACCACATAATTAATTGGCTGCTGTCCACAAGACAGCCTAGCCTTGTTTATCTTCTTTGGTTTGTTTCTGTCTGCTTTTCCTTTCTGGGGGTGGAAAGAAAGGAGTGTGTGTGTGTGGGGGGGGGGGAGGAGTAAGATTCAAAAGACACCCGATACTGAAAATAAAAATCCAACACAGCCCCGTATGAAAATGCGCCCTGTTAAGTCTCACTGGCTCATGTCACTGTTCCAGTACTCACTATTGCACTTGGTTGACAGGCCTTCTGCTGCGCTTCCTTGTGCGCTCCGAGCTGCCTCTTCCGCGCCAATGCCAGGCCTCTTGGCTGCAGCACTGGGAGGATTCGTTTGTTGTGCTGTCGTCTGAAAGCCTGCATACACAAGATAAGCAACTCCATTTCCATAACGGCATGAACACGCTCTGTGGTGTGCGCACTCCACAACAGCACGAAAGGCAGGCTGGCTCGGCCTGCAGAGACACTCGCGTGCCCCAGTTCAACCAGGGGCAGACAGCAGGGTTACAAACAACTCAGCAGGTTACCTTGCGGGTTACAAAGCAGCTTTGAAGTTCCAGCTCTAAAAACTTCAATTCTAGCTTCAGAGGTTTAGTCCAGATTGATTTGACTAAAGACGCACAGAAAGGTAATTCAGAACCCAAATCCTTATTTAGAAATACACAGAAAGCATGCCTAATGCATCAAAATCGAACACATGCCACACTAGGCTTAAGTCATACATTATAGGTATATGTGCTCAGAAGCTATATGGTCTGCACTAACAGAAAAATTGTCCTAGTCATTTAACAGCCTGGTCAGTTATAGGCTCTTCAAGCTATGAAGTACCAGCGTGAATGAACTTCTTATCCACAGGCACAAGTGTGTTCATGTGCATGAGCACAATTTGCACTGTGTGAAATATACTTCAAACCTACCATCCAAACTGTTCCAAAACATCAAACCCAACAGTGCATGCTTGAAAATACACAACCCATTTTACACGAGTCTGTAGAAATAGTCTCATACCATTAGCATCCCCCATCTGTTACAGTGCATTAGATACCATCAATAAAAGCTTTATGAAGCCATTAAAAAGCTGGTCAAACTGCAGTCCTGAAATATGAGAGTCAATATAGAAACAGAATGAGTTATCAGATATATACGGTTTCAAAATGTGACAATTCCAAATGTGTGCCTCATTGCAAAGAAACTGAGAAGGTCCCTAATCCTTCACAGTCAAAACATGTACAGGGCTGCTCCTCAGATATGACTTTAATATTCATTGTTTTCTGGTGTCTGACTTGAGATGAAGAGTGTGGACACACTGCAGCCCTTGAGAACAAGGAGAATGTCCCACTCTTTTGCACAGACACCCACATCTTTTCATTCTTGTTTTAAACCCCTAACTGTTTAACTTTGCTTCAGTGGGAAAAGGCAAAATAAAGAACTGCAAAGAGTGAAATAACTTTTTTTCTTCTTGAGTCACAAAATTATATTCAGCGGCTCAACTGATTATGGTACCAGACCTTTCAAAAATATTTTTGGGGTAATAGGCCATATTGGTGTAGGGAAATATATTTATCTTATAAATCACTTACCCCTCTTCCTCCTGGATTCCTTGATTTCTTCACACATTCGATTAAATTCTGGATCGAGTTCAGCTGCAAACATTGCATGTGCTGTGTCCTTCAGGGTACAGGCTCTGTGCCGGATTATTTTATCTGCAAGCAGAAACCAGTTTTGTATTTTGTGCTCCCTCTCCTTCAGATAAATTCTCTCCTTTCTGTTATAGAGAAACTTGTGAAATGTGAGCTGTTTGCCCATATTTTTTTGCACATGGTGTATTTGTTTTGAATTATTATTCATTTTCTCTTTGTTTGCAACATTGTCTTCTACAGATATAATTAAAGAAGAAGAAATTCTCTCTGAAATGTTAAATCCCTATTCCTTTGAGAAAGACAATAGAAAAATACTTCAAATACAAGGTTGAATAAACAGAGTTTATATTCTTATAGATAGCTTTTAAATTCTACTGACAGAAAGCATTAAGATCATTCGGTTTTGATGCCTTTAATTTGAAGTAAATAAGATATTCCATCAGTAAGAGGTAAGTGATGGCTAGGTTCTGAGACGGTACAGGAGATCTCTGAAGACATCCTAATGCACAAAATAAATGCAACACCCAGTTCTAAAGGTTTTCATCAAATATTTTAAACTCCAGCATCAAACAAAATCACAGAAAATCTGAATAGCAATACAGATCACACAACTAGGAGAAAGTTTCAGAATGAAAAGTTTTTCTATCAAACTGAAGAATGCTCCCCTGAGCATTAGCAGAATCCTAGTAACATTGACCTGATGAGACCCTAGACCCTCATTATGATTTCTTATTTATTGCACGTCTCCAGTCATTGTTTACATGTCTGCATTGTTTACATTCAAACTGTTTACTTGTTTGCTTGTACATTGTCTATTGTTTGTCTATTGTCTTGATGCACTGTCTGCACTTTGTGTTTTTACACTTGTTTTAACAATCGAGAGACTTTCTGTAAGTAAGAATTCCATTGTACCAGTACATGGACCGGTTACATATGGCAATAAAGTTCAAGTTCGACATGGGGCTGTTCTATCACTCTATCACTGTGTCCTGTTCTATCACTCTTCCTGGGAACTGCAGTTAAAGGTTACACTATGATTACAGTGAAAGTTGGCTGGTGGCCGTTATCTCCTGTTGATGATGCCAACAATGTTGGTTTCACATATGCTCTATTAGACTCAGCTCGGAACTAACAATGACAATAGCAAAACCTCAACACTCTTTGCCCGAAAGCCATCCCATTGCAATCCCAGCACTTCGTGCATCGCACAGCGCTGCTTAAAACCTGACACTTTTGGACTGGCTTGCAGGAACAGAATAATTGTTGACTTGATGATTTCAATGCATCACTGAGCAGTAAGACTGCCATCAATCTTTGGGTTAAAAAAAGATTCCTTCTTCACACCTCCACAGACCCACCCTGATTAAACAGCACCAACAGTCAGCACAATGTTCCCTGTGCATCATCGTTTTTCAGGTCCATCACATGGAAATCATCATCAATTAAAACACTCAACCAATCTCAACTGTCAACATGTTATTTCTCATTGACCTCTAAGAACACAGAACAATTTCATGGGATTTCTCACAGTATAGCAACAGCAGCATAAAAACAGGCAGATGAGTCAAGACTGATGTTGACAATCCTAGGCTGACTGGACCCTCAGCCTTGCAGGATGTAACTGGTAAGTCATAGACCCAGCATCCTGGTTTCTCTGGTCTGCCAATTGTTGAAATTGGACATCTAATTCTCCAGACAACACCTCACAGATGCCAGCAATCCTACTATCAACAAGACAATCTTCATTACTCACATGGGGCTTGGTTGTATCTGTGGGTGTATCGGCATCAAAAAATTGTTTTTTAGCACAAACGTTGATGCACGTTCTTTTTTTGCAATTTTAACTCAACTTCAAATATCAAATTCTTAGCATAGGTAGTCCTCGACTTACAACAGGGTTAGCTTCCAACAACCCCGTCGTAAGTTGATTTCATTGTAAGTCGAAAATTGCGATCGTGTGTATTGCGATACTATACAAACCATATGGATACATAAAGAATTAACATGCATAAACGCTACATTGTGTAATACGGCTTTGTTATTTTTTTTACTAATTTTATTTTAGACTGTATGGCTAGAAGGCTTAAAGGCATACACTTTTGGATCTGATCTTCCTTCCAAGTCACTAATAATTTCTCCATTTCATGAATAGGACCTTGTTTTTTTTCGTTATGACTGTGGCTTTCATAGGCGCTGATCCTTTCACTGCTTCACGGATTCTTTCCTTGTCCTTTAATATTGTGGATATTGCCGAATGAGAAAGGTCAAAGTCTCGTGTGACTGTTGATACCGATTTTCCATTTTCGTTCTGCACTATTATGTTCACTTTAATTTCTAAACTATTGTCTTTTGCTTTCGTTTTTCCCTATGGGCACCACCAGAACACTCACTTTTTTGCTTGCTAGGCATTTGCTTGTTAACCACCCAAACAATAACATGCGGCAGCACGGTGTTGCGCAGGCTGATGATGTCATCAATATTAGACGTTACCACCAAACACCAGGACACAAAACAAAATGTACGATTAAGGGGACGGCCATGGTAAGAGCGAGTGCTCGTAACTTGCGTGCACTGTAAGTCGAAGACTACCTGTATACGAGTGCTGTCCAGAGCCCAGTACTTTATTATAATAGGGACAAATATTACTTAAGCAAACAATAAACCTATCTGCTTGCACTTGTTGTGCCAAGGCACGCACACACTTCATTTATACTTTTAACCACTACCAAAATTTGTGAGCCATTCAACTTATAATTTTTAGTTCACCGCCCATGAATGCTTAATGAACTATATAAATGTTCATAACTAACTATAAATCTTTAAATCATTAAATCTCCAGCTAATAAGTGAACAAAACTAAACCCACTGGAACACAGCCCTGGCAAATATGAAGCCAAGCTGCCCAGTCATGTGTTTGAAGCTGACACTTTGGCTTCCTTCAAAAAAACAGCTGTATGAGATCCTTGGATCAATAAGCTACTAACAACCAAACAGGCCAGATGGGCCAAATGGCCTTCTCTCATTTTCACTTTATGTTCTTATGAATGGTTCATCGATCTAAGCCACCCGCCCTAATGAGGCCATTAAAACAGCAGCACACACAGATACTCTTAAAAAAGCTCCTTGAAACAGCAAACAAAACCCTTGCAAACAATGTTAAGACTGTAAGGTTTGTGATATATGTTGATGTATACATCTCAAAAGAGACAGCAGTAATTTATCTATATATATAATATTTATATAAAGATTTGACGTGTTAAAGGTCTTAAAATGTTTGTGCTGACAAGTGTCCTCTAGCCTGCATGTCACCTGCCAATTTTCTTACCTCCAGGATCTTTGTCTGGATTATATTCTAGAGCGTTGCTACAAATTAGGTCAACATCAGCCAGAAAGTCCTTCACAGTAAGGTATTTGTAGGTGTCGATTTTGGTCATTATCGTTGACAAGTCCATTGGCTGTCTGATAACTTCAAGGTAATCTGACACCTAGAAAAGAGACATCACATTGTAAATAGAGGCAGAAAAAAACACAGCACTGGAATAAGAACCAGGTCAAGTGTGCTTCACCTTTACAGTTGAACATGTTTAAGTATTTTGACTGATCTACAGTAGAAGCAATACATATTGAGAAAGATTCACTGCTCCCTTCCCAGCTGTCATGCATAGAATACATTGCTAGCCAGCATAAAACAGAAAGCAAAGGCACATAAATTGGACATCAGTGCAGGGTCAACAAAATCGTCAGCCCCAAAGCACCAAGTCAGATCTACAAAACTGCACCAATAACTTGTGGCTGAACTGGTAAGGGCAAAAACCCAAGAGCAGGCCAAGTTCTAGGACCGCAGGTTCAAGCCTGAGTCATGTCACTAGCAGACTGTGACTAGGACACATTACAAACACTGACCTACACTTGCAGGTTTGCAGTTCTGCCAGGGAGGAAAGCACCTCTTGTTCAAGACTCACTGAACCTCCAGTAGGGGGCAGTGCAGTGCCTGTGACATCTAAAAGAGCAGTGGCTTGAAGGTAGGAGGGTCAGAAGAGTTTGCCTGTGCTTCCTCTTCTCCCTTGTGTGGTCAAGAGCTTCAAATTATAAATTACATGAATTAAAGAACATGCTACACTAAACAATTGCAGTATAAAGTGTACTGAGACTATTAGCTGGAAGCTGGAAGAGATCCTTTGATCAATTAACTATTGGGGCGGAGCAGTGGCTCTGTGGAAAGTAGAGGAATTCAGAGGAATCCTGCACCGTACAATGGCTGACCCTGCACTCTGACCCCAAGCTTCTCTCCCTGTCTGTGTCTGTGTCTCATGGAGAGCAAGCTGGGGTATGCGAAAAGACGAACAGACAAGCTTCTCTCCCTGTCTGTGTCTGTGTCTCATGGAGAGCAAGCTGGGGTATGCGAAAAGACAAATTCCTAATGCAAGAAATTATATAGGGCTAATAAAGTGATGTTATGTTATTGGTAGTTAATATGGGCTGGATGGGCCAAATTGCCTCCTATTACTTGTAAACGTTTTATCTTCCTTCTCCAAACATTTATACTTATTTAAACAACTAGGCTTGTGCAGATGTATAAACAACCTTCCAGTTACATGTCTACAACTCTTAACTACTGCTCCTCAGGAAGCTTCAACATAGGCCGCTATGTGATATACAACCAACAACAACAACAACAACAAACCCCTTGTGTCATAATGAAGATGAGAAACACTATCCGTATTCTACATTTTACAAACTATTGGAGCCCTGAGCTTCTGACAGAATCCAGATAAAAGGATATTTAATTCTGAGATAATATTTCCAAGTCGATCTTTTGTATAATGCATGGCAAAATAACCAAAGCTCAAAAGACACATTCAAAGCTGAATTAAATTATAGGAAGAACGAAATGAGACAAACAGATTCAAAGCCTATTGATTGGCATCTCCTATCAACCGTGGGCCAATTACAAATAATGTGAAACAATCAGCTTCTCAACCCAGACACAAACTTATGAGGGACCAACCGTGTTACACTATGGACGATTTCGCTTCGCTTGCTGCAACAATCAAACCGAACCAGTTCAAATATCATGCTGAAGAGAGAAGAAAAGAAATGCAACGTGTTCTCTTTTCAGCATGGAATAAACCTTTGCTTGTTCCTTTGCAGTCTACGCGTGCTGACACAGCTACCTACTTGAACTAGTTCAAAATGCGGTCCTTCGGATGAGACGTAAAACCGAGGTCCTGACTCTCTGTGGTCATTAAAAATCCCAGGGTGTTTCTCGAAAAGAGTAGGGGTGTAACCCCGGCGTCCTGGCCAAATTTCCCATTGGCCCTTACCAATCATGGCCTCCTAATAATCCCCATCTATGAATTGGCTTCATTACTCTCTGCTCTACTCCCCACTGATAGCTGGTGTGTGGTGAGAGTTCTGGCGCACTATGGCTGCCGTCGCATCATCAAGGTGAATGCTGCACACTGGCGGTGGTGGAGGGGAGACCCCATTACCTATAAAGCGCTTTGAGTGGAGTGTCCAGAAAAGCGCTATATAAGTGTAACCAATTATTATTATTATTATATGTTTAAATGAGCTTCCCCTGATCAAAGACAAAAACCAGATTCAGATTCAATTCAAGCCCCGACTAGCAGCTGCCACGAGAACGGCCGACCACCTCCTCGATGTCCACAGGCTTGCTGAAGATGCTGAAGCGCTTGTCAGTGGCTAATCGCTTGGTGACGTCCCTGAGAAAGAGCCGCAGCTCCCGCAGCGTGTTCTCCTCCTGGTCCTCCAGCCTCTTCTGCTCCTCCTGGGACAGCTGGCGAGGCGGCTGGGGCTCGGCGGGCACCAGCTCCTCCAGCGCCTGCAGAGCTGAGTGGGGGCAGTTCATACGTTAAAATCGTCAGCACAGCCACAGCACATTCCGCAAGCTCACGAGATCACACCTACGTCTGCTATCGCCTCTCCTGCAGATCATCTCCCTGCATCAAGAAGAGATCATTTTTGAGCCACTGAAGTGTTCTGCAGTAAAGTTCAATTAAGAGCGAGCGTGCATCCACAACGCTGACTGAGCAACATGTGTTAATGCAGATGTTATGCGGTCCAAAGCGGCATGTTGATACGTTGAAAACATACAACTGCAGACTCCAAAATCAGGCGGGTATAACAAAAATTAATTCTTCAATATAAATTTCTTCAAAGCCTCATATCTGAACCACAAGCACTCTTCAAACTAGGTCATTTGCTCAACAAACAGCACTGAAACACTGTAAAGTCTCCACAGAAACCATCCTTTTAGTTATCGCGAGTAAGACTAATAAAATGCGTAATACTATAGCTCCATTTCAGAAAAGACAATTTTCCAAAAGTGACACAGCTGGAACAGATACCGTGTGCCTCTCTGTTCTTCTTAAACAGACTGAACTCACAAGCTTCAGGTCTATGCTTACACATATGAGGTATTATACTCTGCCCCCTTTTTTAACTAAAGAGAGGTAACTGGTTAACTATACGAACTTTCAACTTGTCGCCAGATGGCCAGAGAAGTGCACAGTCAGGGAATGAAGCACAGTGTTATACTGACACTGTGTGGCCTTCCAAGCAAGGACTGCAAAAAAGACCAATCAGAGCATTCCCAGAACTAAGAGCTCTGTCATATTCAGACAAGTTAAAAGAACAGACTCTCTTTTGCTGGGAACAAAGAAACCTATGGGGAGATTTGATGGAGGCATTCAACATCTTGAAAGGGATTTTAAAAAACACAGCCCTAACCTCTGCTCCTAAAGTCAGCAGAGACGAGTCCCAGAAAAGAACAAACAGGAAAGAACTGAAAGTGAATTCAGGAATCTGTTTTCTCACAGAGAGGTCTGAGTGAGTAAGGAAGAGGAACAAACAGCCAATCAAAGTTGTGAATGCTGAATGAGCAAGAAAAGACCTGATGAGATTCGTAGATATGAAGGGCCTCAATGGCAAGAGGTTAAACAGACCTTCAGCAAAAATGAAAATGCTTAGAATTCCACAGTTGTATCAAACTGGCAATATTAAGTGATCCTTTCCGATGTAAGTGTGACAAGATGCAATATGCCAACATTTTTTAAGTTCAATTTTTGAAAGTATTATGAGAGACATGCTCAGACACCAAGTGTCAGAAAATGCAAAGTTAAAATATTAATCTCAAACAGTTTCCCAAGTTCTTCTAAAATGTTTGAGGCTGAAAGATTAAATTAACTCTCTTATTAAAGCATACTCGTTGCAAGATAAGACCTGCTGCTGATGGTGTCAGGGAGTTTCAATTTGCACACTACATTTCAGTGATAATGAGTATGATTACCTCACACTGTGCATTTTTATCAAATTTATCTGATCTGGCCAAGAGAACATTGCGTACTGCAGCTGCCACTATTTCTGACGAATGTGATCATTGACTGCCTATTTAAAGAAAGAACAATATCAGTGCAACTGATCTGTCAAATACAGGGCAGCACTGTGGCACTGCAGTTAGCATTGCTGCCTCACCACAGCCTCATCACTCTTGGTTCCAGGATTCAGTTCTGAATCACAGCACTTTTTGTAAGAAGCCTGCATGTTCTCTGTCGCGATGTGAGTTTTCTCAAGGTGCACCTGTTTCCTCTCACCTCACAAAGACCTTTAGTCCCACTTTACCCCCAGTGCTTTTCAGGATATTCACAGTTTGACCTGACCCAGTTGGAAAACACAGTTTGTCGTTGACCCGTTGGTCTTTTCAAACTGGAACACGTAAAGGCTTTCTCATCAGGCAATTAATATATTTAATACATAGGAGGTCATGTGATACCTGTCCATTTCAAAAGGATTAATTAAGATCTGTTTTTACTTTTGTTTTGTTTTAAAACAGGTTCTTTAGATGTTCATGTCCTTATCAACCCCAAAAACAAACCACAGTGTTTTTTCTCTTTCAACGACTTTATGACAGATTGACACGTTACCCTCACTCCTGGCTCAACTTGGATCACAACTACTGCCAGACTGCTTACAGCTTTTGGTTCCTGCCCAGTTCCACAAAATGGCCAGTGCAAATTGAGATTGCTAGGCCTTTTGCAACAATGAAGAGATTTTGAAAGCAAATGAAAAAGTTATTGCCATTCTAACTGCGGCATTTCAAAACACAACAGTGAAGTGCTAAAGGCCAGGAACATGTGTTTTAATTCCTAATTGCTCTATTAAAACATTTGTCCCTAAATATCCTTAATGAACAACTGAATGGTTGGTCATCAAGGGCCTTTGATTTAAATAACTTCCACAGATGCAGTTTGTTGAACAAATTTAGACCAGTTTTATTTCATAACTTTCAAAGCCTTTCTTAGGCTCAGTACTCTGCCAAATGAAATCCCATCACTGCCTAGCCCGGGGTTATTCAAGACAAAACTTTCCTTGCTAGAGCTCAGCGCTGCCTTTTAGGCTAATCACGAGAGCATTAGTTTAATTCTGTTCACTGTTCCTTTCTGGGAGATTCTACACATGACTTGAGCTGCGTTTCCAGAGAACACGAGGCCAGTGAGGTGACGGCTTCTCGAGGAGTGTGAAGTTCTTTTAAATATTACCCAATCAACCATAAAATTCCATTTCAAAAAATGGAGACTTGGCACGCTTGCTAATATGTTCAAGTGACAAGCGTGATTTTAAAGTCACTGACACTTTCCAAGAGAATAAACATGAGCAGGAGAGTAATAAAGCTTGGCAGGTTGCAATAGCTGACAGAGGAGAAAAAGTTCAGTGGAACAGCAAGTGTCCAAATGCAAATATAAAACAAAGTTCCCAAAAGGTGCTACACCAGATGAAACAGCAAACGCAAACAGTCTTACACTTCTGAGGCATTGTGGTGGCTTAGGAAGTTTATGCCTCGAGGCACAATTTTCACCCTAGGTATCATAACTTTTAAATTGTCTTGGATAGCCTGTATAAGTTTATTTGGCTGTAGTTTCTGTTCAACACAATGTCATACAGTGACTGCAATATAAAGGTCTGTTTCTCAATTGTCCAAGACCACCATCCACTACAAGAACCTGATTCATTTTCACCAGTTCTTACTCTGTCATGGACAAAAAAAAGAGGAATCTATACCCATTACTAAGAATGCAATGGTGGTCCCCCCATGACAAAGAAAAGATACTATTGCCCAAATCACAAAAACTAAAGCTTACACTTGTCTTTACTCTCTTCAGTTTTTCACCTTAGACACTTGTCAGTCAGGTTTTTGTCCACATTTTGACTTCATAGTCAGTGGGATTTTGTTTTGGGAAAAGGAATAAGAAATGGAAAATGGTGCAGTTAAGAAATATTCAATGTCCAAACAGGGGAGATCTGAATCCGTCATTTAGTATTGTGTTAATGTCCACTTACTACAGTTGTTATTCATAAGTGTTTGTGATGCTATTTACTTCCTCTGTCCCAGGAGCAACATTAGCTCATTCATTGCTAGCTAAATGTAGCACTGCTAAGGGTAGATGTCCAGGAGAGCAGCCTTCAGTCACAAGGCCCTGCTTCCGAGTCTCACCTTACCTGCTTTTTTCCTGCGTGCAGGAGGTCTCGCTGCCTGAACGAGAATCAAGTCTTGGAAGAACTTTCTTCTGTCCTCCTCACTGGGCCTCTTCAGATTTAGAACTTCTCCATAGCTGTTCCTGAAGATGCATTTCACCTGAAAAAAAAAGTTATAATATACCAGTTTATAAAAGAATAAGAAAACGTATCAGTGAGGGTCTTGTTTCATCCAAGAGGTTTATTATCTCAAACAGCAGGCAATAGGCATCCAAGTCAATGCTTGTACGTAAACTAAGAATTGGACAAACAGAACAAACAAACTGAACAAACAGAGGGAATATCCAAGGAGTAAGTGCTCAAATGCTTATGTCATCAGTGGAGATCTGTATTTGGAACACCGATATGATTTAGGTAGTTAAGAGATGAGCTGGAATGAAAACCTGCAGACACACCAGTCCTCCAGACCCAGGATTGTTACAGATATCCTAATATATATAAGTTATATTGATATAGATATATTACAGATATTGGTATATAGATTATATTGTTATAGATTCTGGTAAAACTAACAAGGTAGTAAGATATGCAAAGACTATTATATGTTACTAGATAACATTAGCAGACACTGTAGAGATATAAAGATATGGGACCTATCTTTTTAAGCAACCACAACCAATACATTAAAAAGTAGAACTAAGCAATACATTTTAGTATTGCCCGTAGCTTACATATAAGGTCTTTATACATCACACCAAAATTACAGTTTTAATATTTACAGCCTTGTTCTACAGCTCCTCTTTTCATTAAACAGAGTTCATTTTCTCATCCCATCACTCTGGCTAGTTTGTTTGTTTTTTTCCCTGCCTGCTGCATTTAATAGTTAATAAGGACACATCTGTTTTTCCAGAGCAGACATCGGGTAATTGGTTTAGTTAAAACTGATCAAGGGACTGGAATCAGAACTGGATTATTGGATCTGCATCAATAAGCCACAGCATTTAAATCTCCGAGACAGAAACAAAAACACCCCTCAAAAAGCTGAAAAAAAACATATCCAGGCTCCTTGGGACCAATTTATCAAGTGTTGTCTTAGCCCACGAATGCACTTTGCATTTTATCTTAGCAGAAAATCAAAGTTAAAAGGTTCTTGAGAAATAAAGAAATTAAACTCAAGATGCAAATTCAACCTCCAAATTCACCCTGCAGTTTAACTTATAAGTTATTAAACAGGTCATTCAGTTTAACAAGGTGGCCTAGTTCCACAGAGCATAAGGAAGCATTGGTAGTACAATACAATATTTTTTGACAGTCTTGACAGTATCGGGTTTTGTAGACCATGTATCTTCAACGACATCAAGGATTGAGGTTCATGCCCCCGCTCCAAAACGCTCACTAATCAAAAAAATGTTTGGAAATGCTTTAATATTCATAAACAACAGAATAATTAGAACTGATTGGCAGCTGTCACACCTCCCTAACGCAGAGCCACAGGCATCTCACAGCGGTAGTGCTGTCAGTGTTCTCTCTAGTACAGCGTGTCTTTATGAACTGGGATTCCCTAGTGAGGCCTCGCTGCTTCACAGAAATCAGCCACCCTGTGCTGTACTGAGGGTTCTGCCACACCGTACTTCTTTTAACGGATTTCCAGTACAGAAAAAAACTGCCTGATCTTCACAGGTGAAAAACAAAATAATGATTTTTAAAATATATATCTCAGGGCGGGGGGCACTAATTAACTGAATTAAAACCCCCCTTGAGTAGTTTCCAGAAGTATATAAACACTGCGTAAAAAGCAGGAATTTGTAATAAACCAGCCATCTCATAGTGGTCATAATAATATATAATATATTTTTATCATTTACGTTAAAGCTGAAAAAGGTATTTTTTGCTTCAAAATTGGCTTCTTAACTGAAGTACACAAAAAGTGTTGTTGTTGTTAAAAGCGCTAAATTACAAATTTCTTAAAAAGTCAAAAGATTTTCCCATCTGATACATGCACTTTTTTTTACCAACATTTTTAGACAAACTCTCCTGGGTACCTGCACAAGGAACTAAGTTGTCTAAACGAATTATCATCACTGCTTCTTTGGTTAAATTTTTCCTCCTTTCATCTACACAAATTCCTTTAGCATCCGTCCTTGTATTTTACACCTGAAAGTTATTGTAAGAATTAGTATTTCTGAGATTATCATTACACGTCTTGGCTGAGTACTTTCCTTTTTACTGCCATACTACCCATTAAATGTTTAATTTTTCTTCATCTCGCCAACATCCATCAATTGTGTTTAACACAATGTGATTTCAATGTCAAAAACATAGTGTGGTGTTACCATTTTTATATTTAAAAAACAGAAATGTGGATACAACATCCCGCACGATAGGCTTTCAGAACGAGCCAAAGAAAATGAATACCACAGTAACCATACTGAAAGACTATTGGACAAAAAACAACTGTGTCACATTTTGAGCCTTGGAGAGGCGAATGGGAGAAACACTCTCTAGGCCGCGACAAGTGGGTTTCACACACTCGAACTGCATGGGCAACGGGGGAAATTAAGGCATCGCATGATGATTTAGAGGACATGCCTGTTCTCTCTAACGGAAGGGCATCAAGGTGGCAAGTACTGTGCACACGCTGTCCTTTCTTCTAGGTTACGCCTTTCACTCTCACCTGCATGAGCTTCAGTAGTTAATGGCCCTGAAGATGAAGGTAGTTTTGAATCATGTTTCTAAAACACAATAGTTATATGTGGTACACAAGAGCAAGATGCCTTGAATAAGGTAAGACCACCTTTCTTCTGAGAGCTGTACACTCACTTCCTTCTTTCACACAGCCTTGGATGAGATCATCGGATCAATGCATTACCAGCAGCCCCACAAGCTAGATGGGCTAAATGGTTTCCACTCATTTGCAGCCCTTATGTTATTATGTTCAGACAGATAAGCAGTCTATTCTATCTAATAGACAAGTTTTGAGCAATTTGTATGATTTTAAATCAAACATCTCCATTGATATTACTTCTCCAGATCTGCATCCTCTCCATTTGTACTGTAGCATAATACCTCTGGTAAACCCTATAACATCATGGACTGTGTGTATGGTATTTTTTTGGGAGAAGTGTTGACCTCATTTTCCTATCACTGCACAATCCTTCTCCTTATAAAGGTAATAAACATCACGTTAAATTTGAGGACAGATATTAAAATACTCCTACGTGCACCTGGCCTGTAATTAATCAAACACATATTGATGTGTTGAAAGGTGAGAAATTACTCATTAACAAGGCTTTTGGAGCCACATTATCTTTTGCACACGCCAATCAAATCATGTTAAGATAGAGACAGACTACTCTTCTGCTTAAGAAAGGTTACAAACAAGAGTAAGCCACTCCGTCCATCCAGCCCATTTAGTAGTTATTTGGTAACTGATCCAGAGATCTTTGCTGATAATCCAATGCAATCCGTCTGTTCACAGGAAACATAAAATTAAACTCATCTGATGTTTTTTTTTGTTCTGTTTAAAGTTTTAGAGCACAATGGACTGCACAATTCTCTGAAACCATGGCAAAAATTGGCACAATACCATAAATGCAAAGGAGCAAAATGCTTAAAAGCTTTGCCAACAAGTTAACATTTTTAGAAAAGTTCTACTGATGCTGAGCAAGCCCGTTTCTAAAATATAAGGCCTTCAGTCGACGCACATAAAATCATTCTTGACCAGCCCTGCAGAAGGTCGTCCTTCACGTGAAAGGTAATCCCAGCAGAATTTATACACCAAAAGTGCATGTGCTGCTAAAAAATTCACACCTTTAAAGAAGGCGCCCTGGGAGAGACAAAGACAAAGGCAGACACCCCTCACTTATCATCCTCCAGCACTGCAATGATCAAGCAGCTGCAGCTGACAGGCGCCGACGGTGGGCCGGCCGCCAGCAGCTCCCCCACTGCGCCGCACAGTAGGAGGTGCTAGCAGGCGGAGGGGCTGGTGGGAACTCTAGGGGAAGCCGGAGGGATGAAACACAGGCAGCCAGCCGTATATGGAAATGAGGCTCTTTTATTTTCGTTGCTCGCATCTTTAATAATTCCTCGCAGAGATTTAAAGTGAAGCCATTGAGGTATGGTGCTGCGATTGGGCGGGAGGGGGGAAAAAAAAATCAAAAGAAAAAGGAGGACTGAAAAAGAGCACCGAGAGGGGCTGAAAACAAAAAGACGAGGAGCGCGAAAGAGACGCTCTTACCTCCTCCGGGAGCGCCGCATAGGGGGTTTCCGAGGTAGCCAGGACGAGGACGGGACAGAAGGAGGGGACATCCTGCAGGAGGGTGAGGAAGGTGGTCCGCACCGTGTCGTTGATGGCCTCCCACCAGTCGCTAACGTGGGGCATGTACACCACGCTGGGCACCGTCCTCCGCGCTTCACGGAACACCTAGAAGACGCCACGCAAACACAGGGCAGGCGTTAGGGAAGGACAGCAACCGCAGCATGGACGGCAGCCAAGGTCTGGAAGGGGCATTCAGAGAACTAGCAGAACAAAGACCTGGTTCTTTTAAAAAACCCAAGGCACTGCCCCGACACTCCTGCACAAAATAGATGAGGAAAGACCTCCACCTGTTCCTATGTCATTCCATACCTATATAGGTCTCTTTTATAAATGAAAGCTCCACACAGGCATTTACATGTCATAAATGTCATTTCTAGACGTCATTTATAAGGTCACCTGGATAACCTTGGAGGTATGCAGCACATCCAAGAAGGGGACATAATGAAGATTTATCACAATATGTATAAAACACTTTTTTCAAAAAATGTATTAAGGGGTTCATGTTCGTGTTAAATGTATTGTGTAAGGTGCTGTATCTTTATCTGCCTATAAAGCAAATATCCCATCTGTGACAATAAAGGAAGTCATGATGTTAGTCTCAAAATACAGTACGTGCAAACATTTAGAACAGCTTTACAGGGGACACAAGTGCCAAATGCTCAGGTTATCAAAAGCTGCAGGTGTTTAGATCTACAATAAAGCTCCCATACTGGTGGGCAAGCACCAAACATGACAGGGGGTCTACTAGTCTTGGCTCCCCTGCAGGGATCACTGGCGCTCAGTCACCATGCTCTTTTCAGTCCCGAAGCAAGTCCATCACAGTTGTGCACATTAAAAATTGACTTGGTAAAGTTTTGTCAACCCACCTTCTGTCGACTGCTCCTGAATTACACATTAACCCCTATCACATCTCAAGAGTTGAGGACAGAGAAATAAGCAGCCAAGGCAACCCACTCATACAGCCCGATATCTCTTAAGTGCTAAGGTCTAAATCTTTTAGAAAATCAGTGTTTTTTGTAGTTAAAATCACTTTAATTTTCGGTTCCGCAGTGGTTGTCCTAAGTCCAGTACTTCTGAAATCACCAACAAAAAAATGACAGTGCCCTGCATCAACAAACAGGCACTTAAAAAAATATTTATAGTGGACAACTTTCTAAAATTATGTTATACAGAAGAAACTGCTTTGAGAGCTGAGCCAATATGAGGGAATGAAACTGTAGACACCTATTGCCAGAAAGAGGGAGTGGGACACAAGATTACACTGGTTTTCTAACAGCAGAAACAAAACAAGGCTCTCGCAAAAATCTAAAAACAACCCAGAGCTTTAATGCTTATCGACAGAATATGTCGATAGGCATTTTTTACCTCTGTGTGTGTGTACATGTGTACAGACAGAGGGACAGGGGGTACACATTATACACATTACACATCAGAGGGGGTTCAGTCTTAAAAGGTGGGAACCCACTAAATTACAAGTGCTTTATTTTTTTCTACAGCACTGTAAGACACTTTTACTGAAGAATTTCTAAAACTTGTCTTTGTAGGGTGTCTGCAACATGGGATATTAAACGCCACTAAACCATTAAATAGGAAAAAAAAATCTTCTTTGTGGTGATTTCACATACCTTGAGCACCACTATTCTAGAACCAAGGAGAATTTCAATGAATTCCAGAGAAATCTGGAGAGTCTTATAAATGAAGTTCCAGAAAATACAGCACATGTTAATGCAATAAGTTTATAACTGTTGTTAAGAAATATTGTGCTCTTTCTAATGTATTTGGTTGCCACTTTTACATACATTTGCACCCATTGCAGCTGGGAACTTTACTGGAACACTTTGGCGAAGTACCTTAATCAAGGCTACAACAGCACTGGCTCAAACCCAAACCTTCCAGTTACGAGTCCCACACCCTCACCACTGCTCCACACTGGTGAAATTATTCTGGCAGGGTTGACTGAATAGATTCAGATGGAATGGGGTTGAACAAAGAGAGGGCAAAAAAGTTAAAGATAGCATACAAGTTAATGGCATAAACAGTTTTCTCACAATAATAACTGTGGACTTTGAAAACCATAAAAGGTCAGATCAGTTTTGAGACTTTTGCCTTTCAAAGACATACATCACAAAATGAAATATCTGGGCTCTTGTTAAGGGCGTGCTTTCTAAAGAAATCAAGCCATTCTGACTAGAAAGTATTTCTAGGGCATAAGCAGTAATGCTAGTGTTAAATAAAAATTACTGCATTCAGGTATGGTTCTTTTGTCTCTCATGTTATTTCTTCCTTGAAAAAAACAAAATGACTCATGTTTTCTGTGATTCACACTACTAATTGTCTGTTACAGTCTTCTAGTTACTTTGGTCTAGAGATAATTTACAAGAAGTACAAATTATTGCTGTCAGTATGCAGGCTGGAGTTGCTGTACAAGATCTGACAAATAAAATGGTTCTCTTTTGTTAGCTCATGCATTTTCCCTAAAACAGCGAGTCTCAATTTAAGCATTATCTCCCCATATATCTGCTGAAGAACGTCAATAATCGTCTATAATTTTTTCATAGGGCACCAAGAGTTAATATGTTGATTGTAGCAAGTTTCTCCAAAACTAGACAGACACCTTGAGGTTTATGACTGAAATGCGGGTTTGTCTGATTACTCGGAATCCTCAGTGATTTTGTTTTCCAGGGTGGTAAAGGTGAAATATTGCCCTTTAAACATGTATCAAATTGCATTAGTCATGAGAAAAAGAGTAGTGCAGGTGGGTAGCTGCGTTAACATGCATAGGCTGCAAAGGAACAAGTAAAGATTTATTCCATGCTGAAAAGAGAAAAAAGAAAACAACGTTTTGGCTACGCAGAAGGCTCCACTGCCGAAACATTGTTTTATTTCTTCTCTTTTCAGCATGAGTACTACTTGCAAGCATGTTTTTTAACACTGCTTCAAATGGTATCAGCACTTCTGGAAGATTAAACTTTCAATCTATTCAAGATAGTGAAAGGTGCCTTAAGGAGAAGCATTATGCCAATATGGCACTTTGAAATCTGAAAAACTCATGGAGAAACGGAATAATGGATTTTTTTCAATTAAGTGAATGTTAAGACTTTCAAGAGTGTTAAATCTAGTCAAGTCAAATAAATGTTTATGAAAAACTCCAAAGGTGAGAACATAAGTGTAAAATTAGTAATATTTGCAGCAAGCCTACAGCAACAGTTTTTAATTAAACATCAGTACTCTAGATTACCAATGTCGCCTACGTAAATTAATTACATTTGCAAATAAATTAATGAAATAACAGCTCTGGAAAAATCACAAAAAAAGCTTAGGAGCGATACTTAAGGGAATGCAATAAATTGCATAAATTCTAACATTTCTGCACCTCCAAACTGCAGTCTGATTAAAAAAACATGTAACTACATGATGAGCGATATCACTGGGAATTCTCTACCATTAAGAGTTAATTGTAATTCAGATGTTCAAATATCCAAAGAGAGTTAATTTCTGAAATTGTGCAAGTTATTTTCGTTGTCACATTTTCAGGAGAGCAGAATAAAACGAGTACATTTCACAGTTACAGCAAACACATCAAATGTGGCAAATGTACACAATGCAGTCTCCACAAAAAATGCTGAATTTGTCTAAGAGGCCAAGTATTCTGCAAATTTGCTGCTTTATTACTGGGGTTGACAACAGATATTGTGTACTACACTGAATTTACCTTTAACCCCAATAAACTGGCTAGGCTTGGCTTCAGGGAATTAAAACACATCTGTCCCCACCTCCCTTCGCTTGAACAACCGCAGGGATATTCAGGAGTTCTTCCTAAGGGCGTGAGCACCACTAACCCCACTGTCATTACCTGTTTCACTCCCCTCTCCCCCTATGCTGAGGCGTTCTACTTCTGGTATAATCACCGAGTAATAGGGGCAGCATCTCATTACTTCATCACACCTGCCTCACACCCGTGACTTTTACACAAAAGTGGGAATAACCAGTTTCCAACGTTCCCTCCAAAATCCCCTGCTCACTCAACCCATTTTAATTTTGATCGTAAATATCACAATAAAAACGTATTTCCTTTAGATGAAATCCTGCTCACCACAGACCACATTAAAACTGGGGAAGACAACTACTATATTCCAGAACACAACTGCTGTTAAAACATTTCAACGTTTTAACATGGACTGAAGTGCTGTATCAACTGGGTGTGTGCAAGTGTTTTTTAGAAATGTTTTATAAATAAGGTGCTGCATCTCAGGTGGAAGACATTAAGTCAATAAAGTGCGAGGTTGGCACTGTTCATACTCAAGATAATTCTCAATTATTTTATCTAAACCAACAAGTTGTCTGTTTCGGCACTTCGTATACGTCCAGTTAACGGTAAACATTTTACTTTTCTACTCAATGTTGTTACTGGTCTGTTACTGATGGCCAACTGTGAGGGACTACTCACTACATTTTAAAAATGCATTGAAAAGAGGCTGAAAAAAAATCACGTAGAGCATCTTAACAGTTACATTTTTGAAGCACAGGAAAATCACAATCTATTTTACATAAGGAAAAAAAACGTTTTGCTTGAAATCTGAAGAACTAATTATAAGTTATCCACATACCAGAAAATACTTGGCAGCATGATCTGTATGCACATTACTAAGTTTCCTTCTCTCTCTTCAGTACAAAGAGTCAAGTGGAGGTTCCTAGTTTTTACATCCTATCCTTCACATGTAGAACAAAATTGGTTTCTGTATACCTGGTGAAACACCACCTTATGGAGACTGTGTATACAGCCAGAAGCCTGTGTTGCTTCCTCATTTACAGATCTGTATATTTTCACATTAACAACAGCCTGTACCAACTATAGTCACTAGGTGGGGTTGTTCGATCACAGAAAACCAGATGATCACGATCCTCGGCTGTTACTTACAAATTAAAGAATTTAAACTCTGCTTCTTAATCCAGAAGCATTATCATATAGCTCAGAAATAAAAAGACTTCCTTGTCCGGAGGTCACATTAATGGGGAAAAAAAGCCAGGGCTACAAAAATAAAGATTTAAGAAAAAACTGGTATTTGATTAGCTTATTAAAATGTATTGCTTATTAAATACTTCTTTGGCAACTATTCACACTAAGCTTTACAGCACATTCAGGAAAATGTCATACAAAGTCCTACATGAACAATTTCAAAATATTTGTTAAAGTAGTTGGTATCATTTCAGATTAGGTGGCAGTCAAAATATTCAATATTTCCTTATGATCAGCGTACTAAACAAAAACTGCTGCACTGTAGTGTTTACGCTTATCCTTAACATAACCTAGCCCGAGTATCATCACTACTGAACACTCAGGCTCTGTACATGAACTGGCTCGATTCAGCATCACACGTCTGTCCTCATCCCACTGCCTCCCGGCTTTTACCTGAGCGCAGGACTCTTCGGGGGTTTTGGCACTGACGGAATACAGTGTGGGCAGGTCTAGTCTGTGCACGGAGAACTTCTCCAGGCTGTGCAGGGCGGCTGGAGCCAGGTGTGTGCTCTGACCTGAGCCCCTGTCGCCGGCAAGCAGAAGCCGTGGGCGGTAAGAGGTTGGCTGGTGATAAGCAGACCTGCAGGGGGGGAGGGAGAAAAACAGAGAACCTCTCTGAGAAACTCTCTCTTCCTACCGTCCCAAGATCAGCACATGCCTAATCATGGTGTGGAGCCACCACAGCGTGTGCATTGAGGCAGCGATACCTTGGAGCGCACCAAACGTGTTCTCAAGACTGCGGAATACACAGATTGATACAGGCTTGAAGAGAACAGCCTGTTTTCCTGGGACACATGAAAAGTTCTATAGGGAGAAATGGGCAAACATGGCCACATCTGAATGTCCTACTTTGCTTTGTCCAACGTTGCTTGAATTATGGCAGTAATTCAAGCAACAGGCATTTCCATCAACACCTTTTCCTAGTTATTTTTTGCCATTCCTTTTCATATCTGAGCATGTTCTTTTCACTTGAAGGCTGTGTGATTTATTAACACAAAATGTAAATAAATATATTGTGATCTCGATTTCAGGTTGTTAGATCACAAAGTGCATTACTTTGTAAAGTAGGCTTTCTATAGGCACTGTAAATATTAGTTGGGAATACAATGAGCCTATGTGCAGTATGATGACCTAACAGGGAAGTAATGGCTATAACAGAGGCTGCGTCCACGTGTAAAGTAAACCTGCTGCTGGCCTCACACTCCTCTCCAGGTTTTTCTGCGAGAATACAGTGCAGGTGGTCCACCCAACAGATGTGTCTCACGCAGTTTAAGACAAAACCTGAAACTGTTCCATCTGTCACACAGCTGAAAGTATGTATATACTGCTCTATATGTAATTGTACCATGAGAGCAGATTGGTGATGGCAATTTGTTTACTCAGCAGGAACTTGTGTCCTACTGTACAAGGGTAATTTGTTAAGACCAATTACAAGTTACTGCTCAGAATATTCAAGCATTTACAATATATTAAGGTTATGTTTCCTGTCCTAGTCTGATGTCCACACAGAAAACACTTGCGTTGTCAACGTCTTGAGTGCTGCTGTCATTAACAAACACAAAGAAATCAAGAGAGGGCTTTTCCTGGAACACTCCCATTGCAGAAAATACTTCTCATCTCTTCCTTTCCTCTAGAAATACTCTTCCCTGAAGCTCTTTTCAATATCAACTAGTTTATAGCTTAGGCAATCAGGCCATATAATGTGTGTAGTGTACATTACATTTTTTTTAACATTTAGTTTTTTCACCTTTCCCCTAGAAGCTCCAACTTTAAATCAGCTTGGGTCGCCACAGCGCCCTTGCGCTAGCACTGGTGACCTGTGGGCAACATGGACCCTGCTTGTCCATCCCTTTCTTCCCTTCTCACGCAGCACAGAGCAATGAACGAAGATAGCCCGACGCAGGAAGGACTTCCCCAGATTCCCCAGGAATGACATGAAATACCAGAAGTGCCTGCCAAGTCAGCGAGCTCGCTCCTGCACTAGCGAGGTCACTAATAACCAATAATCAATATTCAGACCAGTCACCTCTGGACTACAGGGCCCACATTTTATTCAGCACTTCTCCGGTGTTTTCCTAAGGTCCAAAGACATACTGGTAGGTTAACTGGCGCCTAAATAATTGGCCCTGGTGTGAGTGTGTGCAGGTTTGAGGCTGTAGGTGCCCTGCGATGGACTGGCATCCTGTCCGGGGTATATCCCGTCTTGTGCCCACTGCTTGCCAGATTAGGTTCCAGCTCACTCTGTAACTCTGTACTGGATGAGCAGATTAGAAAATTGATGGATGTCCCCTTTACCCTTTGAGCTGCTCGGATGCCTTATCACTCACATTCTTAGTCTGTAAAAATACTTTAGAGATCCATACCAAACAACCCATATCGTGATTTTGTTTTTTTAAAAAGAGGCTTAATAAAATCTTCTCAGTGCTCTCAAATTTGCTCAACACTCAAACCTCACATACCTAAAATGTGCATTCTGTCTTTCCAGGTGCAAAATGCAGCAGAAAGCACTACAGAAGGGCTCAAACATTCAGTAATAAATAATCTGAAAGTCGTATGTTCTTATATCATAAACTTTCTCTAGACAATGTTAAGCAATAAAAAGGTTAAAAAATGTTAGGATAGGTAAAAGCATAGAACTAAATTCAAGGGATGTAAAATTAAAATAGTGCAATGTACAAGTACAGTGGTAAGACAAAATTTGTGAACCCTTTGGAAGTATCTGTATTCCTGCAGCACTTGCTCCTAAAATGGGATCTGATCTTCAAAATAGTAGATATACATAATTTTGTTAAACAAATGACATACAAACAATTGTACTTTTTCATGTTTACATTGAATACTTTGTTTAAACATTCACTCACTGTGCTGGAAAAAGTATGCATATCAAAATCCTCAAAGGCACTAAGAAAATCTGCCCAGTATATTCTTCAGTGAAAGACAAACCAGAGGTTCCAGTGCATTTAAAACTGAAAACCGGAGACACTATTTTACCCAAATGACTGTGGGAGAACAGAACAAACTACCCAGACATGCTCCATCAGATACAAACAACTCTTTGGACTCAAATGTACTAGATGAAAAGAAATGGCCTCATCTTGTGACAGTACTCCTAGAGACCTACTGTATCAGCAAACAGCACAGCAAGACCAAGGAACCAGACAACTGTGGCAGGAGACATACTCACATTGTAAAATGAAGGAAAGGTTTATTTGCCGATGGCTGTTTCTTTGGAGATCCTGAATGCGAGGGGTTATCAAAAATAGATGGAGCACCATCGTTGTCATCATCGCTGTCTAAGTCATCGTCCAACAGTTCACTAACAAGATCTATGAAAGAAAATGTGTTATAGGCTAACATGGACCCACATAAGTGATACGCCTATAGAAATACTGTTGCTCAACACTTAACTTGCAATGGGCATACCTCAATAAAATATCTCATGCTAGACATAAGGAAGGAAAAAAACATCTAAAAGACAGCTGCCCTGCTGTTTGACACAGCAATCTCTTTTGTTACAGTGATCACATGCAGGAAACCTACGAACACAGGCCACAGCAGATGGGCACGTTACAAGTGCTGGCTGGCTGCTTACAGCCACCGCAGGGAGCTTGTCCGCCACTCTCCACACGAAGCTGAGGAGCACTCACCCTCTCTCTTGTCGCACTGCGAGAGCTCTGCATGGGGAAAGACCCTGTGCAGGCCAGCCAGGACTTCAGCGAAGGTGTTCTCCAGCAGCGGCCTGATGACGGCGGACAGCGCATGGCCGGGCGACATCAGGCTTCGCTGAGAGGCAGGCACAATGTTCCTCATGGCATAGTAAAAGTCCTGGGGGCTGAGAACGATGGACGACACGTCCAGCTTGAACTTCTGGCTGCTGGCGTAGATCTGAGGGTATCGCCGGCGCAAGGCCACTAAGGCAGTCTCAGTGCAAAGTGCTTTGATGTCGGCACCGCAGTAGCCTGGAAAGGACATTACAAAACAATGGCCACTTAGTGGTAAAAAAAGGCAATGTTCCAGCCAGCAGGGGGCGGTGATGCCGGAATACTTTTCTGATCAGAAGGGTAAATAAATGCTAAAAAACACATGAAAGACATAATTAGAGCAAAGCGCTTCACAACATTTTACAGATAATCTAATGAAAGAGGAGAGTCTTGAAAGGTTCTTGTAGCATGAATGTTATCTAAATTTTAGAAAGTAGACTAACACATCCCATATTCACAATACAAGACAAGTTAAGATTTAGTAGTATTAAGGGTCAAAAAGTAATACATGTACAAGAAAGCATTGAATTTAGCAGCGTGTTCAATGCTCTGCTCATGTATGAATTTTCCTCTTGATTTATTATTCAGGTTGATAATTTGGTTTTCCGTGTATTAACTGCCAACATCAGAACAGCCTGTCACAGTAAGGAACAAGAACCCTAACTAAGAGAGAAAAGGTTGTTTCGTGGCAGCATTGTTAAATTCAGGTTCACTGAGTTTGCTGTCACCATGTTCCTCTAAATCCTTACCGACACATTTCTCAGCCAGTTCTTCCACAAAAGAGTCATTTAACTTGGGATTCCAGTCTCTGGTGTGAATCTTTAAAATGTGCTTTCGAGCCTGGGGGAGGACAAAAATTGCAAGTTATTTCAACTGTTAAGAGATCACCTTTACTCAGTTACATTATTTCTTGCACACAAAATAGTGTCCTCAGACAATATATGGATAGTAAAGTCAAAAACTTCCTACAATTTGATTTACTTGCAGTCAAGCAAATTTGTATCTGCGATGGTGAGATTTATATGAATGATAAGAACCATATGTATTTTAAAGTAACTCCATGCATGTATTTGGTCAAATTAGAAAATCAGTCTGGCGAGGTCAAAATGTAGATCTAAATCCAACTGAGCACACATTTTACAAAAAGAAAAACTGAAGTCAGACACCAGGAATAAGCAAGAACTTAAAATGTCTACAGCAAAGCACTTCAGATAATTATACAAAAGAGGTTGGTGATCTCAACAGCTCACAAACCACATATCCACTGCCTCAAAATAATAAGTCCCAATATGCAAGGTCACTTGAAATCACTGGGTTGAAAATACAGTTAAGAATGGAGACCCAACAATCATTTTATTTTTCCTTCTTTTAAACCTCTTTGCCGTCATATCAACAACAATTAGAAAGGCGTGTATCCATGGTAAGAGCTGGGGAATCCCAGAACCTATTTGGAAGAAAGACTCTGTCGGGGTGGGATGACACACTGCACCTAATCAGAAACTGTTGTTTCCTGAGGGGCTCAACCAGTACTGGCACTCACGTTACAATCCCAACATCCCGAATTCAAGCCTGGGTCAGGTGTCCAGAGCCGATCACGACCCCAAGCCACAGCACACAACTAGCTCACAGCCCACAGGGGAAGGGCACAAGTGGAATATTAAAAACCGAGAGCAGGAGGCACTTCTTTACCCAAAGGATTGTGGGAGTTTGGAACAAGCAACCCAGCCACAAGTCAATATCCTACTACCCTACAATATACTACTGAGTGCCAAACAGGCTCGATGGGCAAAAAGACCTCCTCTCATTTGAAATATTTCTTATGTTCTTATAATTAGTTGGTTGGGGCTCTTCCAGCTTCCAGCAAAATAAAATGGTAACCCAACTTCCTAGGCACCTGCAGACAACATCTATGAGGGAGACTACTCCATGAACTGGCACTATGCCTCCTGTTCCACCTCCTGCAGTGCTTACAGTGCATCAAAAGATACAGGGCCTGTCAGGGGAGACAATATTACAAAAACTAAATTCCAGTTTGAATGGGTAAACAGAAAACTAATTGGAATTCGTAAGTTAAAGCAAAAAAAAAGAATTTCAAATTGTGTGTTCAGGTGTCATGTTATGCTTAGATTAATGATGCTGAATTGAGCAGTGGATTCTGTGACTGTATGCTGTAAACAGCCCGACTTGTGTAAATCCAACTTTATTAGTCATGGCTGAAAAACGTACTAGTGACATGAAAAATCTTGCTGTGTATTACTACAGTACTGTTTTAATACCGTGAGCCTGGGCTAATGTAAAGTTTTGCAGAGAGAAACCCCTGCATAAATCAGGGAGTGTCTGTAGTTCCAGGTTGTTCCATTTCTGCTAAGTGCTTAATTTTAAGAGCTTAAGCAGCTCCATCTATGTTCCAAGCCCACCCCAAACATCTGCCTCCTGTAGTGCCTCTGCAAAACTTCACCTTTTCACACTGTAGTTGAAAGGTTGCACAACGCAGTCCGAAGACTCCCTCAAGAGGGGATTTCACGTCACAGATTTGAACGCAAGGTAAGCGCTGTCCGTGGTGATAAGCACAGCAAAAGGAACTCACGACACTAACTTGTACATGTGAATTTAGCCTAAGGTTTTCAAAAGCTTCTCATTCAGCTTCTGGAGAGAAGTAGATCAGGTCAGAGAAGCTGGGGCTTTTTAAAAAGCCAAAAATGCCTCTACTCAGATTAGAGTATTTCAGCACTACTAAACAATTTCATTTTTAATCAACATAATATGATTTTCTTCAAACTTTCCACACTCCAGGTCCTTGCGACCAATGGAAATAGGAAAACAGGATAAGCGTCTTGTAGCAAATCCAGTATATTAGGGAACTTTTTTATCAGATAACATGACAGTGTATATAAGCTCAACAGTAAACAAAAAATTGTTTGCCAGCAGGCATATCAGCCTGCAACTCACAACTGGCAATCCACTGAGGCTCAGCAGGTGAGAGTCTAGACAGTACCTGGATAGGAGACCTCCTGGGAAAGCTAATGTTGCTGCTGGAAGAGGTGTAAGTGGAGCCAGTAGGGGGCATTCAACCTGTGGTCTGTGTGGGTCCTAATGCCCCAGCATAGTGACGGGGACACTGTACTGTAAACGGGCACCGTCCTTCGGTTGAGACATAAAACTGAGGTCCTGACTCTTTGTGGTCATTAAAAATCCCAGGGCGTTTCTCAAAAAGAGTAGGGGTGTTACCCCAATGCCCTGGTCAAATTTCCCATTGGTCTTTACCAATCATGGCCTCCTAATAATCCCCATATATGAACTGGCTTTGTCACTCTGTTCTCCTCCACACTGATAGCTGATGCGTTGTGAGCGTTCTGGCACACTATGGCTGCCATTGCATCATGCAGGTGGGGATATCACATTGGTGGTGGTGGAGGGGAGTCCCAATTACCTGTAAAGGGCTACGAGTGGAGTCTCCAGAAAAGTGCTATAAGTGTAAGGTATCATTTTATTATTATTAATAACAATAATAAAAATATAAGTCATTAACCATTAAATTTGCAACCCATAAGTAAACACATCACCTCTTCAGCTATTATTTTAAAAGAAAAACATATTTTAAAAGAAAATCCCACAGCAGGTGCCTCCTAACCAGGGGCTGATGCTCTTTCACTCGAGCTGTGACTGGCGGGTCCTCCTCTTTTGTCAGAGAGGATGAAAGGAAGGGGCCTACCTTTTTATCAGGCAAGTTGAAAAGAAACTCCCTGTCGAAGCGGCCAGGTCTCCTGAGTGCAGGGTCAATAGAATCAAGTCTGTTTGTAGCACCAATGACAGCTATTTCTCCCCTGTTGTCCAGTCCATCCATCAGAGCCAGCAGCGTGGAGACGATGGAGCTGCAACAGGAAGGAGGGTGTGCTCAGAAAGGGCTACATTTGCTTCCTGGGTTAATAAACATGGAAGCCAAAGAGCCGCTTCAAATTCATATCTACTAAGTGCTTCATTACACAACGTGTAATCAGAAGACTGCTGTTTTGACCATATTGGGGGACATTCAACATGAGGAGATTCAAGGGCAGATACACAAGCATGTATATTTAGAATAACCATGCAATCCTATTCATACAATGGACTACGTCAAACGCAAAGGAAAGCTGAAACATCGTTTTACACATCTGTATATTATGCATGGACAGGAAACGTCCATACAATATGCACAGCAGGAAAGGCCCCATGTTTAAGCTAAAGCCAGATATCACGGGTTCTAGCCATACCATATGAGTAAGCTCTGTCATTAGCTGACAGGAACTGGGATTGCCCCAAGCAGTGTTGCAGAATTGCCAGAATGAGCTGGTCACCCTTGGCTTACTATACAACAGCAGCCCCTGGGATTTTCTGAGTGCGTACTAACACAGCTCTAGATGTTGTTAGTGCGGGCCTCTGAGGTCTACCAATCAGTGCCAGCTATTCTATGGGCACTGCTGGACTGAAAGAAGTATTGCCAACATGTTTCAAAGGAAAGCAGGCACAGTCCTCACTCCTCATACAGAGGCTCAAGGGTCTTACAAGTAATATCCATAATAACTCCTACTTTAAGTAAAACAAGTTAGGCTTTATTCATCTATACTGGACATTTTGCAGGACATACTAGTGTTAATTCAAATGGATATGCAATTTCCGATGGTCAATGAAAAGAACAATCAGAAAGAGGAATTAAAAGTTTTCATCTGTCACATTCACTGGATAACAGTTCTGATCAGATCAGGACCTATAAGACCTTTGGCACTTTTTCTAAGTCACGTCTTAGCTGAATTGTGGCTGTAATTGTAATTCATTTCTGAGTTAAAACTGCCCATGTGACACTAAAAGAGAGCTGTGTAAATATTTGGCATTCTCTAAATAGCCTAGGTTAAGTATGTTTTTTTGCTTCAGTTCTGGACTTCACAAAAATTTGAAAAGCAACTGACAGAAGCATTAGAACTTGCATACTCCCAGCTCAGAGATTTTAGAATTTAGCTCAAGGCCTTTATGTGTAAATAAATGTTTTAATACACAATCTAAACATGAATTTTAACTGTCATAGAATCTAATTCACAGCACTCTAGAAAACTGAAGGAGTGTATGTCTTTCAAGGGAAACATACACTGTAAATGATGTTCAAACACACATGATCTAGCTTTGATGAGCCTGATGAGGGCAGGACAATTTCACTGACATGAAATTGTTGTATGAAAGTGCTATTTATACAGTGTATTTAACAATTACAGTACAATTTAAAAGCAATTTGAAAAGTAACAATGCAGATTGTAGTACAATTATCACAAGACTGGAGTACATATTTTTAAACAAATTGTGCTAACATGGCAATAAATAGCTAGCAGACACTAGCTATTAGTGACCCTCTTGAAGATTTTCCACAGAAGTCCCACATTTAGGAGCAAAAAGACTGAGAGCTCTATCTACGCTAACCAAACCCAGACCACTTCAGGTCACAGGAGGCCAGAAGACACAGATAAATAAATCAGTTAAGGCAAAGCAAAGTTGAACACGGCTCTACAGGGCCAAGTCAGCAACATACCTGTGAATCTGATCTTGTCTGCTGGAGCGAACAGGAGCCAACCCATCAATTTCATCAAAGAAGATGATGGACGGCCTCATCAAGTATGCCTGACAAGAAAGTAAAACTGTTAAATGTCACTTATCTTTCATCGCTGTCTTCAAGGTAAAGCCTTGAGATGAAGTGTTCCTGATTTCGCCCGGGGTTTAAACGAGGCCAACTTTTGCAGGCCAAATTCTTTCTGGGGGTTCAACGACTAAAAACAACCCATGAGACCGGAACAAATTGCTAGGCAGATACACTAGTGAATACAACCACACTTGCAAATTGATACTTCTTAGTATCCCACGTACTTATTTTAATGCAGGGAAAACGGCCCTATTAAATAGAACTGGAATCAAACAATGTTTTCTTCTGAATCTGGTGAAAAAACAAACACACAAAGGGTGTGTGAAATATGAATTAAATTAACACTACTCCTTGTGAGAAAAATGGCAGCAACGTACACATCTTAAAATTTGTATTGTTTGTAAGGTATTTTTTTCCAGAATGGAAAGAAACCCGTGTTTCTCTCTATAACCTGAGGTCCATGCTAAAGTCATTCAGATTTACAGCCAAACAACAAGAAATACGGATAAGCCATAAACTGCTGCAGCAATAGTCTAGAGAGGATTGTTGGTGACTATTACGGTTTGTAGAACAAATTATGAAACTCAGACGTTTTGTTTGTTGCTGTATGTTTGCTCTGTATAACATTCTAGGACTGTTGTTGTATTTCCAACTGTTGTTTTTAATTTACTGTTTAATTTAATGTTTGTGTTTGACCACTGTAATCTTCAGTTTGCCAATTTACAATTCCCCAGAGAATGGTGGGAGTTCAGAGAAGATCCATAGTACCCCAGACACGGATCAATCCCCAGGGCCTCAATGCTTCTTCTTCTTCTTTTTCACAGCCTTAGTCCCAGACTGTCCTGGGGTCAGCTGCTTTGGTTGCTCTTCTCCATTTGTCTCTGTCAAGCACATCTTCCTCACTCACTTCACATACCTCCATATCTTTTCTCACACTATCTATCCATCTCTTTCTAGGCCTGCCTCTTCCTCTGTTACCTTCCACCTCAAATTCCATTACCCTCTTTGTTACTTCCTCAACGTCCCTCCTCATGATATGTCCATACCACCGTAACCTCGCCTCTCGCATCTTCTCAACCACATCCACCACCCTACATCGTCTACGGATTTCTTCATTTCTGATCTTATCCCTCATTGAAATCTGCAGAATCCAGGGCCCCAGTGCTGTGAAGCAAAAATGCCAACTGTGCAATTCCGTAAGCTGTTTGTATTTTTTATTGTGCATTAAAGAAAACTAACATTTCCTCACACACTGGTGGTCTGCAATTCGAAACACCAAAAAATGTCATCTGTTTAGAGACCAGTCTGCAGGATAACCTGAGGAGGACCAGCCACTGGTCAAACACCAGCAATTAAAATTTGTTTGCCGGCACAAGCAGGACTTAACAGGTATAAATACTAAACTTAGAAAAAGAAAAACAGCTGTTGTTTTTCAGGGTTAGCATAATGAAAGCACGCAGTTGAGTCAGCAGCAGGACAGCACCATAAGAACGGTTACAAATAATAGTTCAGCCCATCCAGACCATGTGGTAGTGGGTAGTTTATTGATCCAAGGATCTCGTCCAGCTGTATCAGCTTCAACCACATGGCCAGGCAGCCTGTTCCAGACTCCCATCATTTAACTTCTAACCGTCTCGCCTTTACCGGGGCTCCATCCCCCTGGCCGATCAGGTAGGAGCGGGATGAAGCAGAACGAGTTGGGGGGCTCCTGGCCTGCTGAGCAGCAGGGGCAGCAGCTCCTGTGCCTGGCCTGGTGCCCGCGGAGCTGCGCCGCGTCGCCAGGAGCCGAGGCTGTCCTCACACAGCCCATAGGCACGGGTGTTTTTGCTAATTTTTGGAAAAGAGGCCCATCTCTCTGCAGGGCTTTTCGTCCCTCTGACATCAACAGGATAACAGCCGTAGGTGGGGAAAAAAAATAGAAAATGTACTTTTCTTTGATTACTAAAAAATCAAGAGTGTAAGTTATAAAGTGAAAAGACATAAGGTGAGTGACATGAGCCAGGCTTGCTCCCATGATCAACCTACTGTACCCCAACATCTTTATTTATCACCCCAGTCACTCCGTAGGTCCCCCTCCCAAAGAGTATCTTTCCCACCCATTTTCTAACAAATACAGGACCGCAGGGTAGCTGGTTCCTGGCAAACAACAGGCGCAAGACACAAAAAACACACTGCCGAGTCCATACCAGGGCAGACACAAACACAAACACTCCCAACCAGGGACAATACTCCCATAAGATGATTAATACTACCAGCACGTCTTTGGACTGTGGGAGGAAACCGATGAGAACACGAGGAGAGCACATAAACTGTACGCAGATAGCACCCCTGGAATTATACTTAGGTCCACAGCGCTGCAAGGCAGCAATGTTGACCACTGCATTGCAGAATCATTCACAGCTTTACTGTGAATTACATTTTTGTAGGGGGCTGTGTGCTGGCAGACTATACCAAGGCAGCTGTGGGCGCTCTTACCTGATCGAAGAGAAGCCTGAGCTGCCGTTCAGACTCCCCAACCCATTTGCTGAGACAGTCAGCCCCTTTCCTCATGAAGAAGGACACCTTGCGGTCACCCTGGCTGCATTCGTTGGCGAGGGCTCGAGCCACCAGGGTCTTCCCTGTGCCAGGAGGACCGTAGAACAGACAGCCTCTGGAGAAGACAGACAAAACACGTTAGAAAAAAAAACAAACCTGTCTTAGGCCCCCTCCACTCAGCAATGATGAATGGGCATCCGTTTAATAAAGGTTTTCAACATTCAACTCACCTTGGGGGTTGAATTTTAAACTTTTCAAAGACCTCAGGATACAACAGAGGGAAAACCACCATCTCCTTCAATGCCTGAATATGATGACTGAGGCCTCCAACACTGTCAAACCGAACCTAAAAATTAAAGTTTCATATTGTCATAGTCAGTGTTTTACAGCATAGGGAGGAAACTTGCCATTCACAGACATGCTATCTGGGACTTAAGCTGTATCACATGAATACTTCATATCATTATAATGGAGACGGCACACTGAATTATTGTGTATCGTGATAATAAGATTGCAGTACCAGGAATCCAGACTTACAGAGGTGTCCAAGTTCATGGGGTCCACATCTGCTAAACTAGCACCAACTTTTACACGATCGCGCAAAATCCCACTGGCTAGGTCTTCGTGACGCAAGTTCATGGGCAAACACCTGTTGAATACAAGTGACAGTATCAATCACCTGCACCAATCACCACCTCCACAGGCGCCAAAACTCCCACAAGGCTCTCCGACACCCGTCTCAAAAGACACAACAGAAGGAAATACAGGTTTTTATTTCTCTGACATTTGGAGAACACACTTCTCAATTAGCCTGAGCTAAAAACCAAATGAAACGTATAGTTCGTAAAACAGTTTCAAGACAATAAACAATTCAGGAGAACATGTGAGAAAGATACATATCATGAAGCACTTCATATCGCTCCCGGCATTGAGTTTTCTTTTTTATGGCTCTCCAATAATTCTTAAAAACTTTTACAGAGTTTAAGTACATAAAAGTGCTGTGCAGTGATCTCTCAGGAGCTCGTTCATTCAGACTCCTTTCCTGTCTGAATGGCCTCCGGACTGCGGAGTTTTTTCAGCGGTACCTGTTGCGAGCTCTCGTCATGCTTTTGTTCTTCCGTCGCTCGAACCGCTCCTCGTCAGACGAGGACGTTGTGTCACTGCTATGAATGGCATGCTTCTTCACCCTAGCCAAAACAAAACGACACGCTGAGCGCCGCACGTCACCGGAAGAAGCGCAACGTCACATGAAACTACCGCTGCTGCATCCGACGGGTGATATCCAGGAAAAGCCATCTACCCAGCTGATACTTTGAAAAGGATCGCAGAACAAAGCGTTCCGGCTATGCGTTTTCTGTGAAGGCTCGTGGAAAAACTCAAATCCATTACCCATCTGTACCAGAAATAAAACAAACTCACAACCATTCAACACAACAAAGTGAAGCACACTGATACAGATGTGGTAAGTGAAAAAAATAATTATATAAGAGGCAATATTTGCATTATGGTTATATCCATTCTGGCTAATTCCCTCCTGTTATATTAACAACATACATTTTCAAAAACTGCACCGGAGTTAAGAGTTGTAATCAGATCTTTTGACAGTGCAGTATGTTAATGGTGATTTTTAAGGAAAACATTGATGGTAGCTGTTTCGTTTTGTCCAGAATAACCCCCCCCCCACCCCCGAGTATGTTTAAAAAAACATCCAGCATGTATAATAACTCTGCCTGCTACATACAGGAAAGAAACAGTCAACTGCAGCACATTAAATAAATCCAGTCAATTATTTAACATATGTGAGGATGGCACGGAACATGTTGAGACCTAGTTCTTATTTTCTTTTACCCATCTGAGTGCTGTGCTGCACATACATGACAAGCACGCCACCCATTTCTCTCCTGACATGCTCAAGACAAGGCAGCTGAAGAGACCCTCTACCTCATATGGCTTCGTCTTGCTGGAGATCTGTGAGTGTCAAACAACGTGCTCTGCCTCTGTTTCCTTGCTGGCTCTATAAGCAGTTTGACAGAAAACAAAATAAGACATCATGATGGAAAATAGTCAGTAATACATTTGGTAAGTACATTAAATTATTTTGCAAAGGCTACTATTGAAATCTAAAATACACAGTTTTGTGAGCGATTTGTTCTTTACTAAGTTCACCATGGGTTTTTTTCCCCCCCGAAGACCCCTGAAATGGCAGATTATTTATTGAAAAGGCTGCATTGTGCTGTAAGAGTATACTCCTTGAGTTACCCAAAAGCAACCCTGTTGACTGGGCCTCTATGTGGTGCTGACTGGGATATGGACACTGTGCAGAATGTTGAAGAATAATGTTGAAGAAGCAGCATAATCCTCAATCCACTTGTGAAAGTAGTACATCGTGTTTATTAACAGCTGTGGATTTCACATTAAAATTGTGCAAACAACAGGAAAACATTTAAAACTAAGATGAGGAGGCAGGTTCCCCCCCCCCAAAAAAGAGTTGTGGGAGTAATGCCTGAGCTACTCAGCTGTGTTGCTGAAAGTTGTACTGTCTTATTTCTTTCAGGTAACAGCTGGAAGAAAACCTCAGCTAAATGAGTCACTGGCAAACAAGATAGATGGGCCATATGACCTATTCTCAGTTGTAGCTTTGCTTATTTTCCTAAAACACTTTATAGAGTTATAAAGCACACTCTCAAGTAATTTTAAGCCAAAATGTGGATTAGATAAAAGTGGAAAAAATGTCATGTGAATAACTGAGCAGTAAATACTTAGTAATACAAAAATTAATGCTCTTTCTGAAGAATCCTACTCTCCACAAAAAAGTGTTTTGACAACTAATTTGCAGTTTGAAGTAAGGACTTCATGTTTACTTCTTATTCTTTTATTCTGTGTCAATACAAGCTGTTTTTAACATTAACAACAATCTGAAGTGAACAATTGGATCTTCCTTTGAGCAACAAGACAATAACTAAAGAACACCTCCAGGGGTGATTTCATATAGCCAAAAACCCACAGAACCACTGCGGCTTGTGCCATACCTATGGGCGGCGCCTGGTATCGCTGTACGGTCTTGCGCTGCCTCAGATTGTAGGGGCGGTCATTCTCTTCTCCTGCTTCTTCCGCTTCATCTCCTTCGTCATCCTCATCATCTTCCTCCTCCTCCTGAGACTCTACCAATGAAACAGCAGCATCCTGAATCTGCACCAGAACTGTCGGATGTTCACCCACACCCAAGAAAATCATCAACATCTCTGGCAAAAATATGTGGACTTTCATTTTCAGTGTCCAGAGGAAAAACAAAATGTCTAAAAGCACTTATTGGCCACCAGAGCAATGCAGCAACTAACATATATGGTAGCCTACCATCCTGTTAAAGATGTATTTGTCCATGGTATGTTTTTTCCAAAACTCCTGTTTCAAGGCCAATGTGCCAAATAAGACCCATCACCCCTTCTGTCTTCAGATGTGCCTTTTGATGGATCTCAACTTGTACTGTACAGTCAGATATGGCACTGAGAATGTACGTCCTGCAAAAACCCTACAGTAACACTAACTAGTTCTTTCGACAACATGGAAACAAAGACATAAGAAAAGGCTCCAACAGGAAACATTTGTACAAGTTTAAAATACAGCATTTTATTAAAAACTAAATTCAATAAATTCCTTTGAAAAGTAAGGTTGCTGCTAAGGGCTTATGCATATACATACCCCCTCCCCTATTCATTCATTAGTAAAACGCCTTTTACTAAGGGTTTACTTGGTAAATGCCCTTTACCAAGGGCTACACCTCGGGTGGGACTCTAGTCTATTGCAGGGCACACATATGCACTTACACAAGCACAATATTGAGGCACCAATCAACCTATATCGTAGTATTTCATATGAAATTGCAACAACAGGATAAAGTCCATGTGAATTAAACAAGAACATGCAGGCTCCACACAGAATGCTCTCCAGCCCAGAATAAAACCCAAGATGCAGCTACACCCAAATTTAATTCAACCACCTTGTATTCTCCCACAAAGGTACACCAGCTTTGTGCCAAATCAGATTTTAGTGCTGTGTAAGCACACCAATACACTGGTGTCCTTCAAAAAACAGATCCAACTAAAAGATCCCTTGATCAATTAGCTAATAACTGCCAAGTGACCTGGACCACATGTCTTCCTCTTGCTTGCAAATATTCTTATGAATCCGGGAGTCTCTTGAGAGACAGGATTCAAATTCTTTCCTACACGAGCTATGCATGTCACACACGCCCAAAATGTACCAGTTGTTTTAATGACTCGTTCATTAAATTGACATTCTCTTCCTTCTTAAACAGGATACAGATTTCAATCCCCAAGATCAATCACAACAAAAAGTTTGAATCCGAAAATAAACGTTTAGATTCTTATGCTGCTTAAGAAACCAAGAAGCAGCAAAAAACTTTGTAAAAGAAACTCTGAGTATTAATCAATTCAGGGCAATAAATTATGCACTATTACACTAGGTTTCCAATATTTAATTGCTGACTTTTGTTTTGAATTAAGCACATGGCTTATCCAACCTATCAGCTGGTATGTTAATGCCTATTAGCCGCCCTCTAATGACCTACAAGAGGACTTTTCCTCCTATTGTACTACAGTTCCTTTTCACTGTAACACAGTTACAAAAGACAACTTCACACACAGGACAAACAGAACAATTCCTTTTGCCTAACGATATTGACTCACATATAGCCAAACTCAGGATCAATAGCAGTTTTTCAAATTTAAGTGCCACTTTCAGACCAACTGCCCAGTGCAATTCTGTGAATATTAGAAAGGAACTGGAATGGGGAATTGTTCTGCAAGTGAGAATCAATGCTGCACTTGGCATTGATGGACAGCTCTGAACTGTGAGAATAACTGACCATGCAAATAAAACCAGATATCCTGTAGAATAAAGAGGACCAAAAATGCTTTTGTTACCAGTTATATTTCTTTCATTAAAGAAGTATTAAACATCAATAAAAAATGAAAGTTACAATATCTTAAGGATAACGATGCACATCCGTTAACCAAATGCTTTTTTTAATTCAAGTGCTCAGACTGCAGCCCGTCACAAAAAGAATACCTTCCGTGCCTTCCTCCTCCCCCTCAGCCTCGCTCAAGACTTCACGGTGCGCCTGAATGCCGAAGGTGTTCCTCCGCAGGGACTTCCTCCTCCTCTTCACTCGAGAGTACATGTCCATGTTCTCCTGCAGACAGGAGCACTCCCACATCACTCACTGAGCCAGAGCTCCAGGGTTTAAAAACTGCCATTTTTAGCATATATTTTGGATGCATTGTATTCTTTCTGTTAATGAATTCTGAGAGGACAGAGCTGAGACTCACAAGCTCAGTGTCTGTCCACATCCGCAGCCTCTCCACCTCTCGGCTCTGCCTGATGTTACTGATGTTGTCCATCTCCTGGAGGACGGCTTCCGCCGTGCTGGAAAAACAGAAAGACGCTGGAGAAACCCACAAAGAAACCTTTCCCATCCTCTTTGCCTATTCCAGTGAAAGGGAACATAATCAGTCATGCCTGAAGCAAGAAGTAACCAGACTGAGATTCAAAGATATCTTATAAAGGCCACAAAATGTGCTGACATTTTATTGAACGGTCGACAAAAGACAAATTCATCAGGCTGATTAATATTTGTCATCAACAGGACGTTTACTGTGAAAGTCACGGGCTTGTAGCGTGCACATGTGAGGCTGCCATTGGAAACAATACAAGCTGTACATCTGCTTTGGAGCAGGTTAGCCGACGCTGTCTTGTGGGATTCTGTCCAAGTCCTCTCATAGGATTTCACTCCCGAATGAGGTAATGCAGAGGTTATGCAACAGTCATTTTAATACGTCATAATCGGTCATTATGATCATTTCATCAAAAGGTTACCATATACATTTAATCAATATAAAAAAAAGTTATAATTTCTTCTACAAAATACTTGCATAAATAGCACATCTCTTATTTCAACTGAAGCTAACTCCAAATTTAAGCCTCAAATGTAGGCTAAATAACTAATTATTTTCCCAACAGACTTTCTAAGACATGGTCAATGGAAAACGAGAAAAAACTTCAAGTGAGGGGGTTCAACCAAACAGTGTTTACCCTAGACATGACAAGAGTTTCCCCAATAGGAGGAGCTACTTTACCTTGCTGTTCAACACATCTGAACTGTGTGGTGTAAGCACAAGAATGTACGAGAATTACAGAACAGGTGTTCCCATGTTAGTGAAAGATTGCAAAATACTGTGAAAACTGACCCCAAAAAACATTTCTTTGAGTTCTGCTCCTAATGTTTCTTGAATGAGTGCCTGAGTGCAAGAGCACTAAAGAAATCTCTCCTCAATACATAGGTTTCAGAATCCACATAGCTGAGTTCTGTGTGAGCTCACACCCTCTGTATAAGTTACTGTTCAGTTTTGTTGCATTTCTGAAGTGAACTTTCAAACCTTATTGATTAGATACAGCTTTCAATTGTCAGTTCATATGTTCAGTTATCAGATTTTTGGAAAACATCTCTATATAAGTTTATGACACTCTTTGCTTCCACTTCCTTATCCTGTGACTTTACTGTCCCTATGCCAATTGGTAATTTTGAGTAGTGTTTCAAGACAGCTTGCCTAGGTTAACTTCTAGCCCACATTATAATTCTCTTTTAGGAATAATTAAAAATGGCAATCTTGAAGGGGCCGTATTAAAAAGTGAAGAAACAGAGGTGCTCAGTAACCATGTGCTTTGATAATTCTAAGCATAGCACTGGGATCAGCGCCAGTACCTGTTGACGAGCTGGTCGAACAGCATGCTCTGATTGAGATGATCGAATCGGTTGTTCTTTGACCGGCAGCTTCTCCTAACCTCCACATGGCCGTTCATGTGGGAGTGGTCTCCATCCCCACTGTCCTCTCCCCGGTTCATACGAGCTGGAACCCAACAAACATAACTCTTCTGCCTCAAACGGTACTATGCCAGATCAACACAGCTTTCACAGAGGCACCAAACACCGGCAAGACCCTGCTCAGATCACAGAGTCCTGTATCAGAATGAATACAACTTCAAGAAGACACTGTTGCCATACGGTGAAATGGGCAACTTACACAGAAAAATAGAAAAGCTACGCGTTTCCGTCTGGGGAATAAAAGGAGGCGGGGGAGATTCAAACAAATCTTCAGGTTATTAAATCAGTGTAATCAGTGTATTGCCAGGATCAATTGGATGTGTAATTAAACAAGCATCAAAAGATTCATTTAAAAACAGCCTGCAATGGAGCATAACACGTTACATGGTCCACCAGCCCCAGCTGTACAGCAGAAGCAAGGTCAGTTCGCTTACCTTCCCATGGCCTGGCTTGCTTTTAGCTCGCTCCTCCACCAGTGAAATTGAATTAGATTCAATTACATGAATTCATTCATTGCAATTAGAGCAGAACCGTGCACATGCAATGAAAAATCTCAAATCTCGAGCTCAGCCATAATTGTCCTCTATACTGTAAAGACCACAAAGCAAATCCCAGTTTCAGGCTTTGAGGTCTTCCCCACTGATGAGCACTGCACAACATCGCTGCCAGTTTCAAAAAACACCTGCCCTTGACTTCATCCTCTTTCATAAATCTTTCCAAGAACATTATTTCACTCCCCATGGGTTTGAACTTCACATTAACAACATTTATTAATATTTTGTAGCAAGCAACATAATAATCTGTACCGTGTTTTCAGTTGGGATTATATACAGAATAAGTTGCTGATACAGAAATAAATTTTGCACTGTTATTTCTCCTAAATCACTTTTATTCACAGGGGGGTTATTCCAAAGAAATAAAGTCAATATTAAAGAATCTAAAAACGTTTTGGTAGAGATGAAGCACAAATGAAAAGCACTGAAATTAAACAGATCTGCAGGGATGACCAGTACTGAACAGGACACTTACACAAGCTGCTGTGTCCATTTTGCAGAGATGTTCCAGAGCCACTGGATAACCTGCAACACAAAGGACAGTCAGTACCACAAGAGAAGCTGATGCTGCAATAAGAAATCAATTACACAAATTCCACCAAACTGTCTACATTGACCAAATATGTCACACTTTTGACATAAAAGACATTCTTTTACTGAGTTTAAACCCAACATCAGTAATAAACAGTGAGTGGAATTCACTTACACATACAGTAATACTACCCCTCATCATCACAACACACCCAAAATACTCTTCTGTTTCTTTCTATACATCAGGAACAACTCTTGCAACATCAGCAACATAACATCTTGCATTTCATAGGATTTGACAAGGAAAAAAGAAAGTAAAAGTATACAACAGGAGATCATATGGACCATCCAGTTAAGAGGAAAGTACATTCCTACTGAATCACAGAAAAAATAAACTGTGTTATCGACAATATGCTTGTCACTGTTGCCGAGTAGGCTTATAACCTAGCCTATTCAACTACTGATAATTATTAGGACACTTCCTTCTTCGTAATGTGAATAAGCCTATGCCAAAGGCAGATTTTTTAAAGCATCTTTAAAGTTTACATTCTCTCTAGATTTCAAAAGGTTTGCTTTTCAAACAAGTCCCCACAATCAATACCGTACACCAAATAAAAAAAGTTTAATTCTAAAAATCCATTGCTAAATTCAAATCAATGAATGTCATCTTACTCAAAATGAAAAAGCCTGATAAACACAGACATTCTAAGGCAGACAATTCAAAGACAAAATGATAAACCAGAGCTGGAAACGTCTGCTTAGCTAAGTAAACTTGGGACTGCTGTAAAACGTTTAACAATACAAGACCTCATATCTGGGCACACCTACCACATTATCACCTATTGATAAAAACCTGTACAGTAATCCCAATCTACAAGCCTTTAATGCAAACCAATATTTTGGGTGCAGCCACTTATAATCAGACATTTTTAATTAATTTTAAACTTACAGCGTCTTACAGTATGTTTTTCTAGATGCTACAGATGTATTCAAGGAAGCATGAGGTTGGGCAGCTCTACAGGCAGAGGAAGTGCAGTGCTGCCCACTTACCTGGACTGCTGCTTGTGCATGTTCCACTGCACTCTCTGACCTTTGGCCCTCGGAGGAGGGGAAGTGTCGCTGGACACGGGGTCCGTGTGCTTGCGAGTGCGTTTAGCCGGTGGGGACAAACGGGCACTACTGGACTTGACATCGCTGCCTTGGTCTTTCTGAAGAAAAAACACAACGCCACATTAGGGCAAAGGGCAGCATATCCTGGACTCACTCAGGCCATGAGGCCTTATTCAGGTCGAACTGATATAAAGGGCTTACGACCCTGTGCTGAAGAGATGGCGATTGGTCAAGGTCTGGCGTGTTCTGCTAGGTGCACTCTGATTGGTGGAAACTGCTGTTGCCACAGAAACAGTGATGCTGCTTGGTGTTGTAATTAGCTAAAATGTAAGATGTTATTTGATTTGAAAGGCTTTATTTTTAAAAGTTGTTACTTTTTAATATTTTTGTGATTTTCATGTTGATGTTTTGAGACTTGATCACATTTTTTGCAACATCAGTGTGAGCTGATTCACAAGCAAATCGGAATGTTTTTCACATTTTAACAAAGACCCTAAAAGACTCACTGCCTCATGATTCTGTAATTTTTTTAATTAACATATGAATTCAATTTAACACTGTATGAGTCTTTTCTGTGGACTTTATTGTTTGTTTCATACACTGTTTTGTCCAGGGTGACCAACAGTTGCATACACTCAATACAAGAAGTGAATAAAAACTAGATATAAAGCAAAATAAAAACTCAAAAGGTCATAAAACACATCATCACAAAGTAATGTTCATGGATTCATGGATTCAGGCACATAAGACTGGGATGGGAGCCAAACAGGCACATGAAAATCATTAAATATTATTTCAGCTGTTTTTTTATTTGGCTTGGGAAGCACAACTATTGTGAAAATGTCATTAAATAAGGTTATAAAATATCACCTACCTTTACTCATTCTGCTGTATTTTAACACCACACCTTGGCACACACATTAAGTCACTATGATTGACCGATACCCAGATTTTAAAATGCAATGCAAAGAAAAATACAGGCCCATCTTCTAGACCTTGATGATCAAGTACTATGATGCTTGAATACATTTCCAATACTCTTTTGACTTGATACTGTCACAAAGGGGGTTACAACCAAACTTAGGATTCCCTACTACTACTTTTACTCTTTGTTTCTTTGTCAAACGAGCCCTTACCATTCAAAAAGGTGCTATTGTGGGAATTTCAATGACCAAGCAGTTAGGTACTCAGCTTAACACCTACAGCACTTCCCTGCCACTGCGCCGGGGGCTTGGTATGGAAAGTCAGGTACAGAAGGAAGAGCACCACCTCCCGGTCCACTAACACCACTCAGAACAACAGCGACCTGGTTTTCCTCAGAGCTATGTTTCCCAGTCCTGGTCCTGCAGTCCCCCACTGGTTCTGCTGGCTTTTAATTGAGCTGAGCCCACAACCAATGAATGACAGAACCCGTAACGGAACCACTCAGATGCTTTTTAACCACTCAGATGCTTCCGCACTCTGGCTCTTGTCTCACTATCGCCTTCGGGCGTGGCACTTCCAAGAAACAGAGTGAGCAAAACTCTACCTGGTTAAAAATTGTCTCAGTACACACTCAGGTCAAAACCACTCATAATAAAGACTGATAGTGCCGTTTGGATCTTTTGGTTCAGTTCAGCCAGTCACTGAAACTAACACTCATAGCTGAAACCCAAGTTAGATTTCATGCTAATTTCTAACCCCATTAGAAGCTTCCTTAATAGAAAAGCCCTCACTATGGAATACATCTTTTTTTTTTTAATCCAAGCAAATTAATTTGACAAAGTGGACTATAGTACCAGTGCAGGACTATAAAAGAATGGGGTGAACATTTTTCTTGACACCAAAATGACTTTTGGCATTCACCAACCCATTAATAAAATTAAGTCAATCTCACTAAAGGAACAGAACCGTACTGTAAACGGGAAAATACCGATCACACGGCTCATAGTCATAAGAACATAATGGTTACAAATGAGAGGACTCAGTTTGGCCCATCTAGCCTGTGTGGTAGTTACCAATTGATCTGAGGATCTCATCCATCCAGTTCTTGAAAGACACCAGGATATGCACTTATATGCATATGCACTTCCACATAGTTGCCACTTGTTTCCTCTGGTCTGACTTGGGCTAGAACCACCCTCACAGATCAAGGGACGACAAAACTTTTGTTTCAATTTTTTTTTTGCAACTGGTGGGGTTTATTTCACAGCACCGCTTTTCCCATCACGCTCAGCGAGAGGGCTCTTTTATGTAACAAAGAGCGACACACCCACACGATCTCCTGGCCTGCGTTCCACAATGGCGCACGCTTTCCCAGCTCTGTTCTTCCAAAATTTGAGTCTCCTGGTGCTACTTCATGAAGCGCTCAGCCTCAGCAGGACTCCAGCCGCTCGCACGAACCCAGCAGTGCTACAACGCCCACATGCCATCCTTTGCCCCTCCTCCCGAGAGGCACTGGATATCAGTCCACATTCGCTCCTGCCTCGGCATCCCCCCCAGACAGCGCTGGGCCCCCAGCCAGGCTGGCAACAGTTCCAGCTTTAGGAAACGCACTACAGAAATGCATGCAGGTTGACAAAGCACTTTTTAAATGGGTTTTCTATTTTGCCCCCACACATTCCAACTCACAACAGCGGGGCACGGCAGACAACGGTGCTGTAAGATCACCACAATGATGGGACAGCAGGTGATGACACCTGCTCCTTCCACACCTGTCTGCCAGCCTTCGAGCAATACCTTACTACATTTTTTTCCCCTCGACAAGGTTACAATTTTAGAAGGAAATACTGACTTAATCCATTAAAAAATGCTTGAAAGGGCAGAAATATCATCTTTCAGACTGAAACAAAGATCTCTAGGCTGGAACACCAGAAACACCCTGTCATTATTGTAGTCCCGGGTTTCCTGCTTGCTTTCAAGCAGAAACAACCTGCCTTCTGCGAGGTGAGAACAGGCTCACTGCGCAGGCTCAGCTGCTCTTCCATCACGCCAAAATGACAGAGGTGCCCTTTTTTGTTCTGCCCTCCTAAAGGCCCATTTTAAAGCGTTTCCAGGAGAGATTCATGCAAACAAACAAAACCACTTCACTTATCTTTCCCGTGAGCCTCCCCTGGAGATTCGGAGCAAAACCTCCGCTGCACAGGATTCAGCCACTTCAACATGGAGCAAATTAATGTGTATTGTAAGAGTCCGTAGATCAGCGGTACTTAACCGGTGCTAGCCCTGGGGGTGCAAGACATGCCAGATTTTCTTAGAAGGTAAATCATCAAAAACACAAATTAAGCACAGGCAGGCAAGTACAACTGCTTTAGGTTTCATCACACCATATAACTGAGACAATAGGGTTTCTGAGGTCACCCAGAAACAACATATTTTCAACAAACCACTCAATTAGTACCCTCAACATAAATAAGAACTCAAAGGTTACAGTCCTTAAAATAATGCTGCTATTTGCCGATTGCTATTCTAAAATAGGTTGGCAAGTGGCACAGTGGTTAGCATTGCCTCCTCTTCTCCATGTGTCAAACTGCTCTCAGCACATCTGTGGCCAATAAAGGATGGCTCATGCTTGTAACGCATTTTAGATACAGAGTACACAAGCTTGATTAACTCAAAGTCCCACCTTGCGAAAAACGAATGCATCACAATAAGATCCATAAAGGGTCTTGTCATAGCAATGAAGAAAATGATTTTATAATGATAAACAACTATGCGTTATGAAAACTGAATCAGCAGGAGAACAACAGATGATGACCTTCAGTGTATGACAAAAAAATGAACAAGCTCTCAAAATGTCACAGATGGTGCTTTTATTCTTGTCTAAGACATGTCCTGACATAAACAGGAGTGTCCCTAAATTAGATTCTCTGACCCAATCATACCATTACCAGGATGCAGTTTTATGGAAAGCTTGGAAATCTGGGAGTAAAATTATTTTTACTTTAGAGTTAGGAAATGCATAAGATTGCTTCTGCCTCGTAGCTATTGGGTTGAAAACATGTGGTAGCCATTGCACCCAGCATCCTACAATTTATTACTTTTAAAAAATAACACAGATCCAAAAACTATTAACCGTATAAACAAAGGAAACACAGGAAGTGCTGAAATATCTTCCAAATTACTGCCGTCATCATAAAACACAGGCAGCAGTGTTCATACAAAAACATGCCAGAATACCCCCTCTCGTCAAAATTACACAATTTTTCTATCAGAGTGAATGCATCTCTGGAGAGACATTCAGCAATAAAAACACATTGGTCAAAGCAGAACAACTGTAATGAGAATCCTGCTAAAGACTATTCTGCCCAACACACCACCGGAATCTGCCCAACTTGCACATTAGTACCACTGGAGCCTTGGAGCTGAGCTCAGCCAGAGCCAGTCAGGATTCCCACTGGGAAGAACAGGCTAGCTCTTTCAATTAGGCATTCGATTATATAACACTCGTAATCCTAACAGTTTAGCACAGGGGTCTGCAATACTGGTCCTGGACAGGTATTCCTACCTGAAGTTCTACAAGAAGCTGTTAAATCAGTCCAGTGACTCCCAGTCCTACAAGACCAGGATTAGACAGTGAGGATTTGGGCTCCCATTTCACAGATGCTAAAAGACTGGCCACTCCATCACTGAGCAATATATCTCACGGTGCAGCAGCTCTGTGGCGAAGGATCTGCACCTGTGGCTGGAAGGTTGCCGGTTCATATCCCGCAGCCGGCAGAGGAATCCTACTCTGTTGGGCCCCTGAGCAAGGCCCTTAACCCCAACTGCTCCTGGGGCGCCGTATAAATGGCTGACCCTGCGCTCTGACGCCAAGCTTCTCTCCCTGTCTATGTGTGTCATGAAGCTGGGGTATGTGAAAAGACACATTCCTAGTACAAGAAATTGTATACGGCCAATAAAGTGATCTTATCTTACCTCACTGTATCTCTGTTGTATCTCTATTCACTCCTCTATATATCCAAACCCAGCTTTTACCTGCATAAAAAGTTTAATGTAAGATATAGATGCAAAATTAGACTTTGTTGCATAATTAAATGGAATTTAGGAAATTCACAAGGAGGATGCTATCAACAAAGTGCAGAAAATACAGTGAACTGAGCACTTATAAGGCACCACCACAGCAGCTACACAATAAAACAAATTCTGTTCTTTTCAGAAACCACAACACTGTATGACCTCCCCTGAAAATAAATATTTAAGAATTGAAACCAACCACCACACTGTGGGAGTACCAGTTGCTGTACTGAAGCTAGCATGTCAAATAGTTAGCTCTGATGTGAACCCATTTTCAATTAAGATAAAACACACAGGGGAAATCCTTTACCAGCTTTCTCCTTTCTTTCCTAGAAGTGTGTCACTAGTGAGGAGCCCTAACGCCAACAGCTTACTCCACATTTGATCATTTGGAAGTCGTTATGCCATGAAAATGAAGTTCCCCTATCAACCACTGGCCCAAAGATTATATCCAGACAACATACTGGCCAGGGAGTTATTGGCTCAAACTGAAAACAGTACCACTCCTAACCAGCAAGGTATAGATGCACAAATCCTCTCCTCTATGACAACAAAACCAGCAGGATTTCTAGGTTTAATAAAGACTGACTCTGTGAAATTAATCAAGTTTGCAGATGATATGACTCTGGAAGGACTAATAACAAAAAACAGACAAATCTCTGTACAGGAAGGAGGTCACTGCTTTGGTGAGCTGGTCCTGTCAAAACAACCTCCAGCTCAATGTAAGTAAAACCAAAGATGTAATCCTTGATTTCAGATGTGACAAGAAAGAATTAGAATCTCTTCTGACTGATGGGCAGATAGTGGAGAGGGTAGATACTTTCACGTTTCTGAGCACAACAATGTACATCAGACTATTTTCTCAGGCAGTTCAGAAACTTTGGTGTGACTCAAGCAGCTATATTTTACAGGGCACAAATTGAAAGCGATGAGTGGTGAGCAATACAAACCACTGTGGCACTGTGCCCCCAAATCCAGTTCTTAAATCTAGGAAATGCCTGAAGGGGGGCACACTAGGCATTTAGTGAATCCTCTACCCATCACTTCCAGAGTGCTGCACACTGTTTTGACCTCACTAAAAGAAACAACCCCCTTTTTCTCTCTAGATAAACAAAATACAGAAGAACTGTGTTGTCTTCTTTCCCCAAGTCAGTATAGGACAACAAAACTAATTGCCATTACTTAATATGCTTTAGCACTATTAGTATAATTCATCCCCGCACCCACCACCAGCTGGCCAGAAAGTGCACCGGAAAAGTTACTAACCTGACTGACAAACTTAAGTGCAATAGAAAAAAATGCAAAAGACTTAAAAGTAATAATACTTACTGTGGACACATACGATATATAACGTACATTTTTTTCTTATATTAAATGGGTGGCAGGCAAATACTGTAGAAGAGAAGATATGATAAAGATGTAGGAGTTTGTTTTCAGTCATCGCTTTCATTATCTAGGAATAAGCAGCCCCAGTGGACCAGAGTGCTTCATATAAATACCTCCAACACCTGGTTAAAACTGGGGACAACTGATTAAGACACAAGAACTGCTATTTGGCTTCTTATATAAATGGGTTTAATGAAAGAATGAAAACAAAAGGACTCTGACCTAAACAGCATGGCGAAAGCAATGATATCCAACATAATGCTTAGTTATATAGGGAAGATTTAGAATTCATATTAATATCAACATAAGATTCACTCTAGAACAGTGATGATTATGTGAAGACTTGATCAAAAAAATCAAAATGCTGAAAATGCACCGAAACACTTTCCAAAGCACATTTGTTCAGTCAAGAAGGACTCAACACCACAGGGTCACCAGTGAAAATTAAGCATAGAAGCACTATAAAGCATTATACATTTTTTTACACAAAGAATAACTGGGGCCAAGAACAAGCTAGCCATGTTCTTGAAGCCAAGTCCGCAGGTTCTCTTGAGAAAATCACTCAAAGAAACTGCTTGTTGGAATGCTTGAATCGTTAAAATACCAGCAAACAATTGAGCAAGACCAAACAAAATTACCTCCTCGTTTGAAACATTCTGATGTTCTCCATCGCTGTGCGAGAACACAAGTGACCATGCAGTGTTAAAATAAGAATAAAACAAACAAGTTCAAATAAAAATCTGAGTACATACCGGACCACGAAATGAACTCATCAGGCATTTCCCATGTGTAACACATTCTGTGCCCAGCTACAGGTACCTATGAACATGACCTGTGTTCCACTGCGGAAGGACTCTGCTAAACCAGCTTTAGGACAAATGCACATGGGTCTAGAACTAATACACTGTGAAAATTCTGTAAAAAATGTTCTTTGATGCAACAGATTTGCCCTGAGACCCGATTGCCTCTAGGGTGTTGGCACAAGCCAAGGGCATGATAATGGCAGAGGAAGTGTAACCTCCTCTCATTCCTCTCTTGCATGAGCAGCCCAAGGTCAGCCTGCTCTGCCACCGCAGCCAGGACAATGCCAAGACAACCGGGGAATGTGTCTGAACTGCAGGGCAGCAGTGGGTTGTCTTGTCACGTTTACCTTGCCCTAAGCTGACACAGTACTGACCTGAAAGCGGTCATTACAAACCAGATACCCGATGCCAGAAGAGTTAACATCAAAGGAGTTCAGTCTTGCCGACAACCTCCTGTACTTTCAGCGGAAACTCATGAGAACAGAGAGAGAGAGAAAAAAATGTGTCATCTGGGATTCTGCCCATCTGGAGATGAAGGTGCTATGAACCCTCAGAAGGACATACCGGAGCTCTGAGCTGACATCTATCTTGATGCCAGCCTCCCAGAAAGTAATGGAGTTTCTACACCGCTTATTCCATTGGGAATATTGCAATTCCCAGCTGGTAAGATCGTCTAATCATATTTATCGTACAATATGTTGTTAAAATACCATAAACCTCCTGGAAACATACGGCAGCACAGTGACACAGAGGTTAGCATCGCTTCCTCCCAACACTGAGGCCCTGGGTGCAGTTCCTGGGGTGCTATCCGCAGGGGGCTTGTATGTTCTCTCCATGTTTGCGTCGGTTCCCTCTGGGTGCTCCAGTTTCCGTGCACAGTCCAGAGACATACTGGTAGGTTTACTGGCTTCTGGGATGACTGGGCCTGGTGTGAATGCGTGTTTGTGTGCTGGGATGGATTGAGCTCATTACTTGTCAGGAAAGGCTCCAGCTCCCCCTTTACTCCCCTGAACTGGATAAAGCAGTTAGAAAATGGAGGGATGGATGGAATGACATGGTTTCACCCAAACTGTTGGGACTATGTTGACCAAATAATGAGTTTTTTTTTACATTTGTGAACTCTCTTAAAACATTAAACCCACGGGATGTACGGTTGTGCAGACTAGGTCTAGGTGAACTAAAAATCTCCAATTGTAATAAATCGTTTTATTTTTTCTACCTGTGGTTCATTTAGAAACAAGTCAATTCTAGAATAAAAACTAATGAATCTTCCCCTTCGGTACAACATATCCAGATAAAGTACTTCTCAAAATATGACTTTGATGATACAAATAAATGACTTCCAGACCGCAATGGGCACCGTGACAATAAACGTCTGCATTCAAAACCTGCAGGAATTAAAAAGTTAATTCACGATATGCGTTCGGACAAAAACATAACAACACCTCTACCTAAAATCGTCGCTTTGATTGAAAAAAAAATGAACCGAAATATTCCCGTTGCCTAACAATACCTTTTCTCTGGACTTGGAACTTTTTTGATCAAATTGTACTCCTTATTTCAGAGTAGAACTAAGCCGAGCACAGCTACCCTGATCTTTTTCGACGGTTTCTATTTTAATTCAAACGAACAAAATAAAAGCTGGTTCAGGTTTAAATGCGACTCATCTCGCTTTTACCAATTTCTGTGGCTGAAAAAGAAAAGTTTGTAGAAACTTTTTATTTAAAAAAATTACCGACAATGTCTCCATCTGTCCACCAGAGGGGTTCTTTCCAATCGGCTTCCCTTCCCCCACCTCCACAAAACAGTCCCGTTTATTTATACACGGCCAGCAAAACAAGAACTTAAACCTGCACAAACTCCGGGCGCCTCTTTTCACCTCGCTATTAGACTGTCAATCGCTGGTAAGTGGGTCTCTCTCACACACCCACAAAAAGCGCAGCTTTCTTTTAAAAAAAAACCTTTACACTTGCTGCCAAGTAAACCGGCCAGACACATTTTTTTCCCCACACAAAGAGAACTTGGGAGCTACTGTGAAATTAACACAGGTGACTTGCGCAAATATCGCAGACAGCTCCGCAGGGGAGGGGGGTGACACCCGATCTCAGTCCGTCGGCTCTTTCGCTCTGCAAAACCGGTAGACAGTTGCATGCAAAACAAATACCGGCAGGTCTACGAACAAAAGGAGAGCAGGGGGGAAAGCGATTTCTGCAGGCCGAACAGTAAAGCAATAGCGGAGAAAGGGACCCGGGTCTTACATGGTGGTGATCTTCCGTGCTGGGGTTGTTCTTGACCGATGATCTTGTCCTGGATGAGATGTAGTGGCTGCGGAGTTCAGGCTGGGAGCTCTTGCGGGTGTTCACCATGATTCCGCCTCTTCTCGGCCCTGGCTGATTTTGTCTTTCTGTTTGTTACACTGCCTCAGTTACTGGAGTACCAAGGCGCCATTTCTCTTTCTCTCTCTCTCTCCCTCTACTGTCAGCAGACCAACTCTTACATAGTACTTCCGCTTGCAGTGGCTCAAGGTTTGCTTACACGCAAAGACTGGGCTGCAACGCCAGCCCTCAAAAAGGTGTTAAAAATGTTTTCACGTATGTTATTTTCAAATCAACGGGGACATAGAGTGATCGTTCTGTTGCCTTTTTTCCTGCCCTGGATCATGTTTCAAACTACTAACCCAGACAGATTTTTATTTAGAAAATGCGAGCCGGTTGCCAAGCGGCAGCAGCTTTCTGTGTCGTTGATTCGTTTCATTACAATCTGTTAAATCATCCTCAATTATTTTTTTTCCTAAATATTCCTAAAATATATTTATGTATTTGAAAGACTACACGTTCAGAAAATGCCATCAGTAACGAGAGCCAACGCTGTGGGTAGACGTCAGTTTTATCTGAATGTGTGCGTGTGGAAAGCCAGCATAGTGCTTAGCAAGCAATAATTTAGCCGGCTTTGAATTTCTCTTTTATAAAAATGGAGTAAAAGCCGCAGCAAGGGGCTATGTTGAAGAAAAAAACTCTTGTTAGTGCGGTTTTAAAATGTGTCGAGACGTTTTTCACATCAAGGTGGACTGCTTTTTTAGAAATGCTGTGCAAGTTTTGTTCCCAAGGCCGTCCGTCACTAACTCGGATTTTGTCTCCCCCTGCTACAGCGCTCCTCTAAACACCGAGCCATGTGCGGGACACTCTCTGTTTTGGTTTGGGCAGGAAAGAGAGATGGATCGGGGTGGAGCCAGTTCATCGTTCGACCTATCCGAAGACCCATAGCTGTTGCAGGAGAGGCCATACTGTACTTGGCATCATTATCCCTCACTTTTAAGCGACTGTCAGGAGCCGAGTTTTAAAATTATGGGGAAGATCAGTGCTTCGTTAAAGACGTGAAAAACATTAGGGTTGGTCCCACGAGTGGTTATATTTGCAGAGGGCATGGAGAAGGTACTCGAAAACGCACTAATAATAATAATAATAATTGCTTACACTTATATAGCGCTTTTCTGGACACTCCACTCAAAGCGCTTTACAGGTAATGGGGTCTCCCCTCCACCACCACCAATGTGCAGCATCCACCTGGATGATGCGACGGCAGCCATAGTGCGCCAGAACGCTCCCCACACATCAGCTATCAGTGGGGAGGAGAGCAGAGTAATGTAGCCAATTCATAGAGGGGGATTATTAGGAGGCCATGATGGGGTAAAGGCCAGGGGGGAAATTTGGCCAGGACACCGGGGTTACACCCCTACTCTTTTCGAGAAGCGCCCTGGGATTTTTAATGACCACAGAGAGTCAGGACCTCGGTTTTACGTCTCATCCGAAGGACGGCGCCTGTTTACAGTATAGTGTCCCCGTCACTATACTGGGGCATTAGGACCCACATGGACTGCAGGGTGAGCGCCCCCTGCTGGCCCCACTAACACCTCTTCCAGCAGCAACCTTAGTTTTTCCCAGGAGGTCTCCCATCCAGGTACTGACCAGGCTCACACCTGCTTAGCTTCAGTGGGTTGCCAGCTGTGAGTTGCAGGGTGATATGGCTGCACTAGTGACAAAAACCTCTATAGGTACCATAAGTAAGTTTTTTTTGTCACTAAAAGCACAAATTCGAGACAGTCTCCTGCATTTTAAACCGGGGGACAATATCTGTATTTAATTGAAATATAGCTATTTTTAATTGCATGTACAGTCTACGGGTGGTGACTTAATATTAATGCACCAGTGCATCAGGAAGCTTCTGAATTTGCTTAATCATTTGAATAAAAGGGGAAATATATATTTAAAAAAAGGGAGACTGTACATGACAAAAGTGCAATTCAGCCAAGGCATGGTCATGGGACCTTTAAGGTTCAAGACGTCAGGACGTCGATTTAACGAATCGAAGTGCCGTGACAGCTTAAAACATTCACAGATTTCAGCCGAAGCATTTGAAGCCGGATCGATTAGCTACTTACTATAGAGGAGGCCTTTTCACACAGTAAACCTATGTTCATACTATGCAACGTATTTAAACTTTTTTAAGAGTCTGATGGCTAATACTGCAGATTACTGCTGAACAACACAATGTATCCGTTTCCTTTAAAATTTTAAAATTATGGGGAAGATCAGTGCTTCGTTAAAGACGTGAAAAACATTAGGGTTGGTCCCACGAGTGGTTATATTTGCAGAGGGCATGGAGAAGGTACTCGAAAACGCACTAATAATAATAATAATAATTGCTTACACTTATATAGCGCTTTTCTGGACACTCCACTCAAAGCGCTTTACAGGTAATGGGGTCTCCCCTCCACCACCACCAATGTGCAGCATCCACCTGGATGATGCGACGGCAGCCATAGTGCGCCAGAACGCTCACCACACATCAGCTATCAGTGGGGAGGAGAGCAGAGTAATGTAGCCAATTCATAGAGGGGGATTATTAGGAGGCCATGATGGGGTAAAGGCCAGGGGGGAAATTTGGCCAGGACACCGGGGTTACACCCCTACTCTTTTCGAGAAGCGCCCTGGGATTTTTAATGACCACAGAGAGTCAGGACCTCGGTTTTACGTCTCATCCGAAGGACGGCGCCTGTTTACAGTATAGTGTCCCCGTCACTATACTGGGGCATTAGGACCCACATGGACTGCAGGGTGAGCGCCCCCTGCTGGCCCCACTAACACCTCTTCCAGCAGCAACCTTAGTTTTTCCCAGGAGGTCTCCCATCCAGGTACTGACCAGGCTCACACCTGCTTAGCTTCAGTGGGTTGCCAGCTGTGAGTTGCAGGGTGATATGGCTGCACTAGTGACAAAAACCTCTATAGGTACCATAAGTAAGTTTTTTTTGTCACTAAAAGCACAAATTCGAGACAGTCTCCTGCATTTTAAACCGGGGGACAATATCTGTATTTAATTGAAATATAGCTATTTTTAATTGCATGTACAGTCTACGGGTGGTGACTTAATATTAATGCACCAGTGCATCAGGAAGCTTCTGAATTTGCTTAATCATTTGAATAAAAGGGGAAATATATATTTAAAAAAAGGGAGACTGTACATGACAAAAGTGCAATTCAGCCAAGGCATGGTCATGGGACCTTTAAGGTTCAAGACGTCAGGACGTCGATTTAACGAATCGAAGTGCCGTGACAGCTTAAAACATTCACAGATTTCAGCCGAAGCATTTGAAGCCGGATCGATTAGCTACTTACTATAGAGGAGGCCTTTTCACACAGTAAACCTATGTTCATACTATGCAACGTATTTAAACTTTTTTAAGAGTCTGATGGCTAATACTGCAGATTACTGCTGAACAACACAATGTATCCGTTTCCTATTCACTTCATCCAATACAGGTTCACAGGGGAGACAGAGCCTATTCTGACCAGCAACAGGCGTAAGGAAGGATACAAACTAGATGGGAAGCCAATCTATCACAGGGCACACACACTCACGCCAGGGCCAATTTTCCCAGGAGCCAATTAACCTACCAGCATATGTTTGGACTATGGAAGGAAACCAGAGGACCCGGCAGATAACCCACAGAAACAGAGAATACATACAAACTCCACATAGATAGCAGCCCAGGTCTGGAATTGAACCCAGGGCCAGAGCATTGCAAGGCAGCAATGCTAAACACCATGCTACCATGCTGCCCAACACTATTTATCTCAAATAATAACTTTGGTAACTCTCCCTCCTCCACTTTACCCCTTTCTCAGACATGCATACGTACATGAGCGATTGTCGAAGCGAAATGTGTGTGCTCAATGGGCTCCCATTAACTCAATTGCAATCAAACACATTCTGGAGGAGGCAGGACAACAGAAAATATGGACACCCTATGTGTAAGGCAGAGCTACCCCCTGGTCAGGATGCCAGTTCATTGCAGTGGAACATACAGTACACACACAGGGATGATTCTGACACCTGCGTTAAATTACGACAAAACATTTTCAGAAACCTGCGCACCTACAGAAAACCCCTGTTCATTCATGGGGAGAGTGTGCAGCTCAACACAGTGGATAGCCCAGTCCAGAATCAAACCCAGGACCCAAGAGCTGTGAGGCAGGGGCATTAAATCGTGAGCATTGACAATGCTGGAGTGATTCAGTACTCCCTCCCTCAACTTCAACATTTACAATCTGAATTTCCTATTAATTTAGCCTCAAAACTTAATAGGGTTTTATGCTAATTATTTTTTTTAGCAGTTTGAAGGGCATTAGCTCCTGGGGGATTTGAGAACATTTTAAAGATTTCTTCAAACAAAATCTACTAATAGAAAAATTAATTTCCCATCAAATCCATACTTGTACAGTACTTAATTACAATTTACTTGAATCAGGGAATATACAGTGTTCCACTTTCTTTTACAAAAGAAGCATTCATTACAGTCCCCTCAGTCCGTCATTGTGACATCGGTTTTACTTAAGCCTAAAATGTTTAGTGACTTACAGTATAAATTAGCTTTAGTTTTACACTCCAAGTCTGTTTTCTGTATTTGCCTTAACTCTTTAAGTATAACTTGCTTTTTTCTCCCTACTTCATTTTAAGTGCCAAAATTCCAAGATTCCATTTTATTTGTGATAAGCGTTTTTATCATTTTCTCTCCTTATCTGTCTAGTATTAAGAATGTACCTGTATGAAAGAACATTGAATTAAAATATACTGTCTCGAGACTGAAGTCGTGTCTCTTTATTACTGTATTAAAACATCAATGCTCACTTTTTACTATTAAATAGTTTATTACTAAAGTGAGCAGATCTGAAAGCTATTTGTATCAGTACAAATGTAGGTCCCATAAAATGTCTACCCGATTTTTATGTTTAGAAATGAAAAAGAAAGATTTGAGTCGGGGAGCAAAATCCCTGCAGTACTGTCAATACCAAAAAGATCCTAAAGACTTCAACAAGATAAATGAAAATGTGACATAAACATGTTTTAGTCAGCTAATTGCCAGTATGCTTCATATATTTTAGTTTAATTTAATACAGTTTTCATATCTATTTGCTTAGGAGATTTTGTTATTCAATATAATTTACATTAGAATAGAAAATATGTGCTTTGTCTCTATTATTTCAAGGCTGTGTTGATTAACATTAGGCATTTTGCTAATTTAGTACTGCAAAAAACAAGCAACTAATGTGATGTGCCTTTGCCACTAAATGTGAAGATTTTTAATACACATGAATCGGGTCCCCTGAAACCAGATTCTGAAACTTAATTTAAAAAAATGTTTTTAAAACAAATCCTTAAAATTAAGAACAAATCAGAGGCAAACGGACAGTCTCCCAGTCCACTTGCACTAAAGGTCTGGACACCAGACGCCATGAGAGGCCTTTAGGGTTGTCTCGAGCACATTAGGATCTTGTGGCATCCATCTGTTTACCACTGGGTTTTATATAAATCTGCTACAGAAGCACATTATGTGGTTTTTCTTCATTTGTTTTCCCCAGACTCCCTCTTAGGCTACACATTTACCTTGTGGACAGGGTCATTTAGACTCCATAAAATACACCGTTTGTACAGCACAATACAGTACAGGAACAAGTAATAGGTTTATTGCCTGCTGAAAAGAGAAGAAAGGAAACAACGTTTCGTCTGTGGAGCCTTCTTCGGGTGTGAGAGTGTAAATACACTCCACAGCCGAAACATTGTGTTTCCTTTCTTCTCTTTTCAGCATGGAATAAACCTTTTACTTGTTCCTTTGCAGCCTACGCATGCTGACAGCTATCCACCTGAACAACACAGTGCATTCCCCTTTCTGTCAAGGCATTAACCTTTATCATTTTACAGCCTTATTTCATTTGGACAAACCATCTAGAATCAGCAGTGTTCCTTTTTTAAAAAATATTACAGCAATCCAGGTAATAGATTTATACTGTACTTGGTTATACTGTACATAAAATAGATTTATACTGTACAGAGGTTATACTGTACTTGGCATCATTATCCCTCACTTTTAAAAAATATTACAGCACTCCAGGTAATAGATTTATTTTTTATAAAGAGGTAAGGCTTGACTGTTCTTGATTTATGATAAAACATAGACCTCTGAAGAATTCTTCTGAACAGGTTCTCATTTTGGAGAAACTGCCATTAATTAAATACTGTGTAAGCAAGGAAATCACTGTACTTTACCTTTGGCTTGTCTCTTGTTTTTGTGATGTAAGAATTATGCTGCCATTCAAAGGGCTATCATGTTCCCAGGACGCCTGGTCACCTGACTGCAAGCTAAGCTGACCATCTGCTCTGTTTTTATTTTGATCAAAGCATCTGAGCTTTAATTTTACTTAGTGGGTCAAGACAACACCATTTCCAAATGTGTAAGTAAATCGTTGTCTTTCAGTTTCTTGTTGGACTAATTTTGCACATTTTACATGTGTCTTTACATACATTTATACAATACACCATGGAAGACAATGTGTGTGAGCAAATACCGTGGATACAGATGCATTTGTATCAGTTTAAATGCGTTTTTGATTGTATAAAGAGTAATTGTGGCTCTTCCAGGACCAAAATGTCAATTTAAAACAAACTGATTGAAACCTGTTTAAAGGGAACTCCTATTGGTTCAGAAAATAAAGGATTCCTAAAATTGTTGAGTGTTGTTGTTTTCTTATAGAACATCATCTCCTAAATAAAGTCCTTGACAAAATTATGTAGCATACTTTGAATAAATTACGTGTTCAGAATCGTGTGATAGATTTTATCGCATTATGATTTTTGATGAAACCTGGCATGCTGTCTTCACAGCAGTACCACTGTATTATTAATAATAAGTGATGCTTTAAAATAACTCACAGCATGGTGCGACACTTGCTAGTCTATATTGTATGTCTGGTATTGTATGTCTAGTATTGTATGTCTGGATTCTACATAACCAGAGCAACACTATAAAATACTCACAGCTTTAGGTGACTAGGAAGTGTCTGTAAGAGTTTAGATAAAGTCTGGGACACCTGACAGAGGAGATATTTGCTGAGATGTGGGGGGTCCCCTGATCAAATACAATTGTAAAGTTTACCTTGTTTTACCTAGTTAATTAAGCTGTAAGTTAATGATTGTCATTGAGCAGTCCAGAAACACACCATTTAAGATCACGTTAAGACCACAGGAGATGACAAGTAGCAGAGGAGAGAGGGGAGAAAGAAAAGGAAAATACGAGAGAGAAGAAAGGAGAGAAAGAAGGTCAGACCACGAGAGAGGAGTTGGAACCTGAGGCTTGCGTCAGGCGAGAGCGCCTACTGCATGATCATCCAAACAAAACCTGACTAGAGCTAGGTATCTGAACCTTGCTAGGTCAAAGAGCTTGCTAGTCTGTATTTTTAGGGAATTTGGGTTTCCTGGGTAAAAGATACAGTACCTCCTTTAGAAACGTCTTTCCTGCTTAGGGGTGCATTTTTAAAATAGAGAGATAGGCTCCCATTAATTTTGTGAAACCCCAGTTTGCAAAGAGAGAGAGAGATTTAACTTCAGGTTGCGTTGCATTTATTTAGAAGGCAGGTTAACTCTTATTTGGCCTCTGTAGGCATTATTTGAGAGTTTTATAGTAGAAGTCTGGGGGATTTTCTGGGTGATTAGAACGTTAGGCCTACTGTAGACATACAGTAGTAACTTGTGTGTTGTATGTTATATTGTGTATAGGGTTTACAGTGTAGTGTTTGTCTTGTCCTTTTTAATTAACATTTGTTTAACCAAGTGTGCCTGGATTATTACTCTTTTCAACAAAGCTGTGCCTCTAATGAGAGTACAAATACAATAACAAAGGTTATATTTTCTTCCACAAAACAGTATTTAGTAATTTTGCCGTTAACTGAGAGTGGCATCCATTTTTCTTAAAACATTTCTATCCTTCTTGGGAATTTGCAAATTGATATAAATTGTTAGTAGAACGTTTTTTGATAGTTTGAACTTTGTTTTCCTCTGGAAAAGGAATGATAAAATCTAACTCAATAAAAATGCATTTATTTAATTATATATATATGTAATGTGCATTTAAAATCAATGGAATAATATATTTCAATGCAGTTGAACATAATATTTTTATGTATTAATTTAATTCTCTGGTTAAACATTCAATGGTCTACAAAATAAATCATTTTTCCCATAAAACATGCATTTAAGTTTAATTTCCTAATAGTGCTGGAGTATTTCTTTTCCACACCCACAAAACTACAATTCTTACATTTGTTACTATTATCACTACCGTCACAAGAAAAAAACAATTCAGAATCAGTCGGTTTACTAATAAGACCTACTGTAGATGCACAATCACAGAGCGTGCTACTTCAACTACAATCAGTAATATGCATAAAACTGCATCTTCGAATAAACCTATGTTTTTCCTTAACCTTCAGAAGCTTGCTGTGACATTACATTTATCCAATGGGTTCTGGCACAATTTTTAAAACGTGACGCCGGTGGTTTCCAGACAGACGGCTCTGACGTCAGCATGCCACTGTGGGGATGGTTGGGAATAGGGATTTGTCAGGCTAGGCTGCTGATAGAATCTTCCTGGAGATATACATAGCTGCGTGACTGTGTGGAAAAGGCAACTGGTAACAACAACAACAAAAAACAAGCTTTTCATGCCGAGAATGCTAAAAAATACATTATTATATTAATAATTTAAGCTACGGTGTTAACAGAAGCTTGGCTTTATGGTGATGTACACACCCTGCATGCAGCATTGGTGAAGCGGGCAGTCCGTTAATAATATCTTAGCACTAGACCCATGTTTGTTGCTCGGAATTGTTAAATAATTTTAAACGTTATACCGTAATTGTTATATTTAAATGCTTTTTAATGAGTCGGTGTTATTTGAAGAGTTGAATTTACTGTTTTTTTTGGTATGAAAAGTGTGCACACTTCAGGGTAAAAATTGCATTCCCTCTGTAACTTCAGGACAAAATATGCATGAAATCACGCAGTTACACGTGTCTATGTTTCAGTCCCCAATAGCAGGATTGCAGATCGGAGTTAAATTAATCGAGAGCACAGATTCTCCTGGATGGGGCGTTAGACCATCGTACAGTAGGTGTACCGCATATCTAGTGCTGGTACTCTTTTAAATTGCTTAAGCGAGGTGCCCTTACTGTTCCTTCATGTGATCATGTTCCTCATAGGTGTAGACTTAAAATTTTGCAGCACGTATAAACGTCTGTGTACAGCTGTGTAGAGGTATTAAGAGTTCCACTTATTTACTGTTCTATGCACGTAATAGAATGACACGCAAATATATTTCCTCTGGGTGTGTTTCCTTAAAGGAGCCATGGTACAGTAGCTCAGATGGAAAGGGTGTCTAGCCCCTGCCTGGAAATTCCTGGGTTCAATCCCAGGTAGGGGCAAGTGATGTAGCTTGCTCTAATTCCTTCCAGACGGCTCCCAGGACCACCCCACCTGCTTTCAAAATGAGTCCTTCTGGGGGTAATAGGCTGGCTGAAGTGGGATGCTCACCACATTACAGTACCTCCACCTCCAGTGTCGGATGGTCAAGAAGAATGTGGCCCTTGCCCCCAATTCCCCATGGGCCTTTATGGCCTGAAAATGGACCTACTGTACTTACCTTATGTTGCCTTAACAGGTTTCTGTGCCTTTGAGATGACAAAACCCTCAAATGTAGACGTATGTTCATACATGAATATGCACTGTTTGTGTTCAAACTAAAGTGTGTTTTTTACCTTTGAGTGCATATAACATTTAAGAATATAAATGCTGCCTTGGTCCAACGACTACGAAAGGATGACATTTTAGATGCGACTAACAATGGTTTAGGGCTGCTCAGATTTCTTATAAGATTTAATCATCTGAAGAGCAGGTTTAACCATAGCCTGGGCCTTTTTATTGTAGTTGCAGTAGTTTTATTGCTTAATTTGTAGAACATTAAAAGACGCTAATTACTTTAGGTATCTTACTTAGACCAGAGCTAATGGTATAGTGTACCTCCCCGTATCTAGTAAGAACAATTTCCTTTACAAGCATAGCCTTTTTGCTGTTTGGGGCTTTTGTAACCTGACAGTAAATTTAGCAAAAAACCTTGCAGATATCGAATGCAGTGCCTTGAGAATTAGTTAGATAAGGTCTGTATGATGAATCACAGAGCATGGTTTTGAATCAGTTTTAACCCATTCAGTCGAGCATACGAAACAATAAAACAGAACATTTCAAAATTGGTTTACAGAAAAAGTTTGCTCCAGCAGTTATTTTAACCATGGTTCATTTAGGCAGAATTTCAAGGATATGGAAACATTGAAGAAATTTCATATTCTGAGTTGATATGAGCAGACTTTGTCAAACAGGTTAATTATTGCTTGGATTAATAAGCCAATGTTATTGAATATACTTCACTGATCCCTGAAGAATAGGATATGTGATACATGAGGATTAAAAAGATTCGAGCAAACTCTGATGGTCTGAAAGACCTTTTTTGTTTTTTATTATCCATCCTGATAAAGGCTTAGAGTTACTACTAGATGCATAACAAAGGAATTAGATTGGAAATTATATCCACACTTTATTTACAGAGAAAAATCAAATCATTTATGCCTTGTTAAGTTTTCCCAAGGTTAGTCATAAGCGTTGCCTCTTTCAACCTTTAAATTTGCCATATGTTCTGTTATGCAGGATTCAAAAGGATGAAATGGGTTTAATAGAAAGAAAAAGTCTACAAAAGTAGGAAAATTATGAATATTCAGAGTAATAAAGTGGCCTCTCTAAATATTGAGAAGGAAGTCCTTTCCTTTGGGTATGTTGTTAGTTATTCTCAAGGGTTACAGCGCAATTTCAGTAGTTGTTCTTTTATAAAACATTGAAAATGAAATGATTAATTTCCGCTATTAGTGGCGGATTAGCATGCCATTGTGGCTGGAAACTCCAAATCTGTGAGCATATATTATCTCAAAATAAAGCTTGGTTTGCAAATCCTTTACCGCAGATGGTAGGCTATGTCAGGGATAGTGTTCTCCAGAGGACACGTTTTGGCAACAACAGTCTGAAAGAGGTTCAAATAATCACACTCTTCAAAGAAAACGTACAGTTTTCTTTCAAGTACAGTACATGTGTGAAAAAGTTGAACAAATGAGAAGGCCAGTATGTTCATTAAGCACTTTTTACACAGGTTTCTTTGTTTTACGTTGACACTGCACTCATTTATGAGAAAAAAGAGAGAAGGAAATCTGAATGTGTCCATCGTGGTGGTATTGTATATGGAGTAAGAATTTCTGTTGGTGGATGTATACTGTCCGCCATCTTATTAATTTCTTCTAAACCAATGAATAGGCTGGTTTGTGTACATCGCATAGCCTACACAAACTATTGCAAATCATTTGTCAGTCCTTTTATTATATATTATATAGTTTCTTGATATACTGTAAAATACAACTCAGATTTATGAACCTTTCCAATGGAGTGGGGGCTTGGGTTCAACCATGACAAATAAAGTACATAAGTACCTAAGAAATAATTCAGCATCTACAGTTATAAATTATGTTATAAATTGCAGGCTACTATTCTGCTTTCCCTGGAACTCTCTTGGATAGAGTGCTTTCCTGGGGAAATCACATCTTTTCATATTCTAAAGTTAGGATCGACAGGAGCTATTTCAAGGAAATTAGAATGAGAAAGTGATGTCGTAGCCAAAACAAGGAATGGAGTTTCTTGGGCCCTGATGTGGATTAATGATCTGATGCAATGCTGGGCTCTTCCAAATGTTTCTGAGTTACCACTGGGACAGCTTCTGTTACTATCTGTGGTGCCAAGAAACAAGTCAACTTCCGTGGATCACTGAAAGAACAGATGGGCGAATTCCAGGAATTATATCCAATCAGGCAACAAAGCACGTTCTCTGGCTGTAAACTGACAATTGTCAGTATAGTAAACTCTGTATGTTACCATGAAATTCCTTTCTGCAGTTAGGAAGTCAACCTGAAATTCAAGGACCAAAAAACAAAACTTGCTAAAAACTGTAAGATACGAAATGTCAAAATTATAGTTTGTCAAGTCTTACATTAGAGGAGGATTATAATGTTTTTTCAATAGCAGTATTTCTAATAGTGGACATTTTAATACATCTAACAACATTATTAATACACTCTACCACCTCTGCACCCACAGATGTCTAAGCTGTATGTTTTACATTATACATGATATGGCCAATGCTTGTTTAGCTGTGTAGGTTATAAATTGAGTTTGCTTAATCCAGTTGCTTAATTTCCAGTTTTGGCACTGCCTGTGTATTTCTGCCTACTGCACGTGATGGATGATGCCATTCTTCGTTTCTTTGCAGATGGAAAAGAAGTCGCACTATGAAAGACGTGAATAATGCAAGAGAGAATGACAAAGATACAGTGTGGTAGGTCCAGTCAGTATTTTTGTTTTAATAAATTGACAAATATTATTAGTCTAGCAGATTCCACAATTGTTTTTTTTTTTCCAATTTATCAGTAGTTACATGCTCTACAATCCCAAACATGCTTAATAGTACTGCTGTACAATTGTTAAGATTTAGGATACATAAGGTTGGTTACATATTTGCTGAGGGTAATATTTTCTTCATAGTATAATTCTTCTAGCTTTCTTCTTTATCACTTTACCTAGCTCTTGATAAGATTTACAGGTAGGCAAAATTTATCTACACATCAGGATTCGCTTTACTGTGTTATTTTGTTCAGTTATCCAATCAAACAAATATCTAAAAGTACACATATGTATTCAGAAGACTGTTCTTGAAAAAGACAAGGATAGAAGTCTTAATTCGGTAGTGGATCCAATTGCCCACTTAGTAAACTATAAATGAATAAAATAGTGCAACTTTGATGTAAACATACAGTATAAAAAGCTATTATCTGTCTTTTGTGTCAATACAGTATAAATTAAATGGTTTTCAGGCAACTTCAAAAAGGTTTCAGTTAATAACTTTCAACATATGTGTGCTGTTGACCGGGTAAAACATTTCAATGAAAGAAACACGTTTATATATCTATCCAGATTTCTCTGTCATGCTTTTTATCTCTCCCCTGCTTTGTTTTTTTATGTTTTGTTATTTCTATCTTTTGTTGTGTTCTGTTAATTAATGAAAGAGACTGCAGTGAGTGTAGCTGACTTAGTAATTAAAGGTTCTTTTTAGATCATGTTGGCCCAGTGGAATTAGGGAGTACACCATCCTCCTCTCCATACAAAAAAAAGAGTTTCATTATCCCTCAGGGCGAATGGTGCAGAGAGCTGTGAGAATGATGCACCCATGAGCAGGGGTTTCTCACTGGAAGACTTGCTTGATGAAGTGGAAAAGATCGGCACTGTCACCACTGGAGATAAAAAGGTAGGTACTGTGTTTGCTCCTTGAATTAGAACAAAATATTCACATTATCTTGCATACAACAAAGTATGATGTCATTTGATGCTACTTTTTTCTCAGAGGTGGTGTTTGTGTCATTCCTGGTGCTGCTTTAGAGAGAACCTGTGTTTTTTTACATTAAGCTCATTGTTTTCAGGGGTAAAGTTCAGGGTGCATAGAACTTGCTCTGACCTTTGGAGACATACAGTAAGGATTGTTCTGGAAAGGATCTATATGGAATCGTAGCATCTCAGTAGTTAACTGAGTCATACTTTGTTAAAATTTAAAAACACGTGTGGAAAGACAGCAACGAAGTAGAATGTGCAGGAAATGGATGTCTGTGCAGTTTATTAAAAAAGAGGGAAATTAAGGACTGAATATTCCACGCTAGACCTAGGTTTTCATGGAATAGAAGGGTGTTTTAGGAGAGGCCTCTCATGGCCACCCGGAGCAGGAGACATGAGTCTAGCACTCTCATCAGCAGTGTTAAACTTGGGCTGGACATCCAGACTTAGTCCGTGTCAGTCACACTTAACGCAGAGGATGATCTTGAGCACAATCAGCAGTCACGGTGGGAAATTCTAAATTCACAATAACATGACAAGACATGACTGGGATACTTCTGTGGAATTCTGCTCTGGCAGCAGGTGACATAATCTCCCTGTGAGAGGAATCGTTAGGCTTTCCTATTAAATGTGTGTATTTATACATGATTAAAGAAACCATCCAAACAAATAGTATGCCATCACAGTTTTTGACAGAAAGTCTCATGCATCCCCTTTAAAGCTGTTAGTAATTGATGTAGAAAAAACGCAGGGTTTCCTCGCAGCTGAATCATCAGGTCTTGGACAAATACTGCATCCCTTCATTGCTTGTAGAAGTTGTTTAGAAATATCATTTCTAAAGATTAATAAAGGGATTGGAAACCATTTAATTTTCAAAGTGAAAAAATACTTACTGCCTGAATGAGTGCAAACTAATGAGCAGCCCCTCCATAACAAAAATAACACAATGATGGCTTGATACTTCCATCAAAAAGCAATGTGTTTCAAACACAAAGCTCTTCGTTGGGCAGCATCATAGGTAGTCTGCAGCTTTGATCAATCTATGCACGTGGACCTCAATCAGTGGTCCATCAGTGTCAGATTTTAACTTCCAAAGAGCCCTGGAATTGTTCTTTCAAAAACCCAGGAGATTTGGCTTTTTGAGGGGAAATTGTTGGCTTTGTGAAGGAGGAATAAGTTGTTTAAGCACTTTATATATTGTATATTTAAAGTTATGTCTAATTTTATGTATATCAAATTATTCTAAGCTATTTATTGTAGTGCACTGTAGTGTTTACTGTTTAAATAGTTACTTTGTAATCATTCTTTTTCTGCAACAACCAAGAACCGGTACTGCAAACCTCTGTTTATGTTTTCATGCCATACTGAGGCGCGCCGTGCCACTTTGTCATCTCTGGGGGGTAACCACCTGGCCTATGCCTTTTCCTTCAGGGAAGCCTATCCCTGGCCACGTGACTCTCAGCCGGATAAGCGGTTATTGAAAGTGATGTAATGAAGATGAATTGAACTTGGCATCCTCATGTACACATCAAACAACATATTAAGAATTACAACTTGAATACTTGACATGTACAGTATATACCGTATGTCGCTCATTTTTCAAATATCTGCAGTGGAATGTACTTCCCCCGACAATGTGAACGTGAATTCACAATGTGAGGGCTCCCGTAAGTACTCAACAGTAAGGCTGTACTGTATCCTCTGTTTTCCCATTTCTGCAGGCAGAAGTAGTGGTGAAACTGTGGAAGAATGGATTCACAGTGAATGACGAGGGACTCAGGAGCTATTCTGATGATGAAAACCAGCAATTCCTGGACTCAATTAAGAAAGGGCAAGTTACCAAGTATTCTTACTTTTGTAGTTCAAGTAGGTAGCTGCTTTAGCATGCGCAGGCTGCAAAGGAACAAGTAAAGGTTTATTCCATGCTGAAAAGAGAAGAAAAGACACTACTTCAGGACACCTGAAAAAGGCTCCACAGTTGAAAAGTTGTTTCTTTTCCTGTTCTGTTACCTGAAGAAGGCTCCAGAGCCTAAACTTTGTGTTTCTTTTCTTCTCTTTCCACCATAGAATAAAACTTTACTTGTTCTTATTTTTGTGTTGTTAGTGCATTGGGTGCAATTGGAGGAAAGACACTTGGGACAGATTTGTGAAAACTTTCAACAGGACATGTATTTCGTATCATGTTGGATCACTGTTGATATTCATTGTCTGGGTTTTATATTTGGATTTTCAGTCTAAAGAAGAAACAAAAGAAATATTGTATCACTTAGTTTTTCTGAAATACCTTCACATATTCCTTGTTTCCTATTATTAGTCAGTGGACACATAATTAATATAAAGCTTTTTGCAACTTTCAGGCTATTCAATTAGTTTATATTACTTAATTTACAATATATAGTATTAAGCATTTGGTAAAACAAAAATATTATTCTACAGTGGTTGCCCATATGAGGACCAAGAGCCTAGGATGGGTGTATAGGTAGTGAGGAATGTAAAGGCATTGAATAGATTTGGTATAAAGATACATGCATGTTCCATATCATGGGTTACATGCTTCAAGGTTAACCTTTCAACAGATTCACTTGGGAATACAGCTTAATGTGAGAGTCTGTACATATTCTTCAGGTGCTGTGGAAGCAGTGTATTCCTTACGAGAAGTTATAAATAAATCTTTCACCGAATGCTAGACAGTGACCCAACAGGTTGGTTTAGTTTGGTTTATTGAGCAGGGACAGCTTTTAAGGTGCAATATCTATGACTTATGGGATATGAATTTTAATCTCAACATTAGAAACGTTAACACTAAAAAGCAGAACGGTCTACAGAGAGCACAAACTTTACTTCTGTTAAGTAAAAGTAATATATTTAATAGACGTCTTTATTCTTTTAATGTCTGTTGCTAGTGACTTTGCAGAGGCATCAGTCTGGCTGGTGAATTGTTAGCAATCGCTACCAATCACTATTTATCATCTGTCTGGTAGCCCTTTCAGCAGACATCGATTTAAGAGGACTGACCATATGTATACATTTTCATGTATAGAGAGCATAGCAACCAGGGTGGCACAATGTGCAGTGTTTAGTATTTCTTCCTTGCTGGGCTGAGTTTCAATAGGTTTCTTACAGGTGCTCTGATTTTCTCCCACTGTCCAAACACATACTGGTGGGTTAAGTGGCTCCCGGGAATATTTGCCCTGGTGTGAGTGTGTGAATGTCCGTGTCCATGTGTCTTCCCTGTGATGGACTGGCATCCTGTCCAGGGTGTATCCTCCCTTGCATCTGTTGCTTGCTGGGATAGGCTCAAGCTCCCCCCCACTATCCTGTGCTGGATAAGCTCTTATTATCTTACAAACTGTGGTTTTGGGGCACTGGACTGGCAGAAACTTTTGAACTTCCAAGATATTCATGGTTTCTTTAGAAATGTCCTCTCTTAAAGTTGTTTAGACTTGGATCATCTTTGATTTTCTATCGTGTTTAAACACCTTGGCACAATACTTCACTGTCAGTTAAAAAGAGAGAGGTCCCCTTAGCATAGGAACAATAGATCCATGAGTTTACTTTGCAGTACATCCTTTCTTGCACAACAGTTACCATCCATCGACCCTGGAAAGAACAGAACATTATTTGTCATCCACAGTGCACACATTCAGTTCTGCATGAATTGTCAGAATACATGCATACTTCACTTAATGACAGCAATCACAACACATATGAACTGCACCATAAACACCATCAGAGTAGGTGAGTAATAATACGTTTTTAGGACCCTTGCAAATCCTTTGTTATGGATCATTCTTGTTCCGCTGTTCACATGGCTGCAGGCACACAGCAGTCTGTCTGGACAACTGCCATTATTAGAGAGCTGAGGGAGCTTTGGTATCTTCCTACATTAGTTGGGTACTTTGTCATCTGCCCAGGCACCTGGCAACTGTCCATAACAATCAAAGTTCTGTGATGAACTTAATGTGCAGGGAACAAGATGAATTTGAGATACAAGCACAAACACACCTTTTTCACTTCTTAAAATGTAATTATGCACCACATAGACCAACTACCCCAGTGGATATCCTCATCATTTTGAGTGTGTTCTACAGGAACCTTTAGATTTCTTCATGTGTTGTTTGATATTTCAGTATAGGTCCACAAGTACGAACATAGATGTGCATGCCCTGTCTTGCTGTTATTAACGACCCCCCCCAGAGAATTATGACCTGTTTTATTCTTACAAAGGGAGCTGCCCTTGGAGCTCGAGAGAGCATTTGTGGATGAGGAGCTGGAGGTTAAAGTGGAGGATTTGAAAGATGAAATGTACAAACCCAAGAGGAAGACATTTCACCCCTTCACTGGCCGAGGATACAGACTCGGAAGGTGAGGAACATTTTTTATTCTAAAATATGTAATATTAGGAGGACTAATATTGAGCTGGATGTGTGATGTACCAGGGTAATGAATCCTTGGTTTGTCCCACATTTTCCTAAATTAAAATATATATGTATAGATTATTTTACTTTTAAAATTTACAAACTTGTTTATTAATGTCTGTATGTGTTGTTACAAATTGGTGATCCTCATAAGTATTAATCCTACCACAATACCCATCATTACATGCTTTGAGTCTGTCACTCCTACATCCCTTGTTACAAACTGGTTGAAAGAACCCAACATTGGGCATAAATTGAATTAAATGGGAAAACATTTAGAGAGGAAACTAGGTCCTGCAAGCATGTTGTAAAAGCTAAATAATTATTTATCCCCTATTATTATCCTTATAATGAGAGAACACCAAGTAAAAACATGTGTGTAAGCTTGTGGTCATTTGTTCCCAGCAAACTATTGAACAAGATACAGAGTAACAGACGTAAAAGATGAACAAAAAGTTTATTTACAAGTATTAACAGAAACACACAATATTTGCTACTATTTTTTAACAATTATTTACCAGAACGATGAGTGCCCTATCAGGACGAACTCACACCCTCAGGTGATGCTAACCAAAAAGCAATCTTTATACCTAAACAAAATAGCCCATCAGAGTATATGCAGGATTTCTCTTACCTGGTGGATGCCAGCAAAAGGAAATTACAATTCACAAAACTATAAGACATCTATCCAGTTCCAAATGCAAAGTGCTCATTCTATCTACAAGCTGTTTGTATTTTTGCCTGCCAATGAAAATACCTGCAGATGATAGTTTCTTGGTCTGGCTGGAGGATTTTAAAACACTCCTCTTTTCTTCATCTCCTCTTTAAAGAGTTTATGGGCTATTTATTCTGTTTGGTGACACATTGTATGTATTACTGTATTGCTCACAAAGGGTTGGCTATACTGTAAAAAGGTGCTGTCCTTCGGATGAAACATAAAAATGAGGTCCTGACTCTGTGGTAATTAAAAATCCCATGGTGTATCTTGAAAAGAGTAGAGGTGTTACCCCTAGCGTCCTGGCTGCTACACACTGGCGGTCGTGGAGGGGGTCCCCATTACCTTTAAAGCGCTTTGAGTGGATTTTCCAGAAAAGCACTATGTAAGTGTAAGAAATGATTATTATAATTTTAAATTAAATTTGCACACTACCAGAAATCAAAGTTTATTACTAAATAGTGAGAAAGAACAGAAATGTCAGCAGTTGAATATAAAAACAGTTGAAGTTTATTTTGAATTTTGATATGGATAAGAAATGCATTTTAACTCTGTCAGACCCCCCTGCTAGGGGAAGGACTGTTCTGTCTTTTCAGGTGATCAAGATGTGAGTGAAAACAGGTGAGGGGGCCATTAGAGAACAGTGATCATTATACACAGTTCTTTAAGGTTTATTTCAAAACTGCAGATTGAGCCAAAAGACTATGAAAGATTTTAATCTGTTTTTGTACTGACTGGATAAGACTACAAGGGAACTTGATGCAAAATTCTTAAAGGCACTGACAAGGTGTGGACTAATTTACAATCAATAGTGAAACACAAAGCAAAGCACACAAGTGGAAACTATGGGTAAATGCATTTAAAGCTGAAAAAAGGAGAGGTGTTTCTATGCAGTGTGTTGCTGGAGTCTTGAACAAGCTATTGAATCCATGTTGTGAAAGCTGATATGCTGATTGAATGGTTTCTCTCGTTTTGAACCTTATTTATACAACATCAGTATGAGCCCTTGTAATTATTAGTGGTGCTTGCCAGTGTTCTCAGTACATAATTAGGCCACTAGATGTCTCTTAATCCCCGTTTTTCCCTTCTGAATACTGACTAAGAAGCTTTGTTTTCAATACCTTTGTTTCATGTGTGTGCTTTATTTTGCATTTTTGATCAGATGTGCAAAATATTATGCAAACTCTTTCAAAGAATTTATGTTACCACTGTTACAACACAGAAGACGTTCTAGACAGGTAACATTAAAATAGTACTCATGATCTTCTGCTATTATGAAATAGAATCCCGCCCCAGATTGCTGCAGTGTTTTTGCTAATAACTAAGTGTCTCTGTAAGTGGAAAATGGTTGGTAATGTGATAGCAGTCCATGGGGAAAATAAAAGGCTGAACCGATTTGCAATGTACAGAACACAAATAAAGTGAATTTGTACAGTAGAATTAAAATCAGGCCAGAGGAAAATCTCCTTGATGCAGGGAGAGGGTAAACCACGCAAAAAATAATATATGCAGTATTTACACCTTCCAAATCCAAAGATTCTTCTCACAACAAATGCTCAGAAAGACAGAGAACACAGAACACTGTTTCAAGGTAGAAATGATGTGCCTGCAGATAATAATGTAGGCTTTAAGAGAACTTCAGGGCCCTTCGATCACTTCGCTTCTATGAACCCTCTGACACCTGGACACAGTTGGATGCTCCTCTTCAGATTTTCCTTTGGACCTCAGGCACACCAGGAGTTTGTGTCAAAGTCAGGGCGCTTCTCGACAGGTGTGATTGTTGACAGATTCAAAAGAGTTTGAAAATGGCATATTGAGTTGTGTTCTCACCAAACATCATTTTACAGATTGCTTTTAAACAGGACAAGCTGTCATCTAGCACAGAGCCTCTCCTTAGGAAAACTAATAATTCCTGATTGTTCTGAACCTGAACTTGGTCTGGCTATCATGAACCTCGATTCGATTCACTGTGCCGAAAGGTTTTGCATCATCCACAGCTGTATGTGATTCTTCCGATGAGTGTGGACAGCTGTGCCTTCATGGAAAACCACTCAAAGCCTCTGGATCTCAATTTAGCTGAAAACATGTTTGTATAACAGTGATGTTTGAAAGAAATCGACTTCTATTATAGCAACTTCTCTGCACCTCTCAATATAGAAAATTGTTTTCTTTCAAGATGTGTTTATTTTTAATATAGCAAAAAATTATCATAGAATCAGTAAAAATCAAAGCTACAATATAAGCTTGGAACTACAGTATAAGGTTCTTAAGAATGTCTTAATATCATTATGTAGCAGGACAGAAAATAGAAAATGTTTGTTGGTCAAGTGGCAAAAATAGCTGCAGACAATCTACTGCTTGGCTCTTATAGGATTGCCAGGCTAAGTGAGGTATGAGAAGATTGTATTTAGAAAACATGACCATGTATTTAGAAAAAACAATCACTGCCAATCCATGTATATTAAAAATAAAATCCTTTAGAGCCAAGTGTGTATAAGGCAATACAAGATTACACGCTGTTGGTACAAGCATAATAGAAAGATATTTTCAGAGTTCTAGGAAGACAATTTGTAGATGCATATTTAAATTTGAACTGTTGCTTTACATAATTTACGTAACTTTTAAGCTTCTTTTTCTTGCATTAAATGTATTTTTACTTCCATTCCCAGCGTTGCTCCCACAGTGGTAACGAAGGACACAGAAGGACCTCCAGTCCCTTCTCTGGAGGTGAACCACACGCAGCCTGTCACCAGTCTTCAGATCTGGTTGGCAGATGGAAGAAGACTCGTGCAGAAATTTAACCTTGCTCACAGGTGGGTATGTGGTAGAGAACTTACCAGGGTGTTCAGGAAGGAATGAGGGGACCTCAAGTCAATAAGTCTTTACAGATGTTCTGGCAATGCTTTCATTGAATGGGACTACAAAACACTGTGATAAAGCCTTTATAAACATTACACAACATGATACAACAACGTGATAATGGGTATAATTACAGTGTGTCTAATTATTTATGATAAAACCTACTGTATATATTTATGAAAAAGAAGAATTTACATGAATATTTGAGAACCACTGTTACTGAACGTGGAAGCTCAATGGCAGTTCTCGAGTGCATAATGGTGTGCTCCATAATTTTTTCCTGATTTCTACCTGGAGTTCTGGTCTTACATTTTGGTTGAATATGTCTCATTATGAATCAATACGAATAGTCACTTGGATGTAACGCCATTTTTACAAAAAGTTATGATAATGATAACAAAAAGGATTTGGTGAGCTTAAATGGATTGCAGGCTTCATCCAGTTGTCTTAAAAGTACTGTATACTGTATGCAAGCAAGCACTGACTTGTGTCCCAATATCTATGGTCGCTTTAAAACACTGGGTTGAATGCAAAGTATGTTTTTGTTGTAAAAAAAATGTATGCTTCAGTTACCCAAAAATAGAACATGTCATACGGTATTTATAATTCATTTTAATGTAATACCAAATGACTATAAAGCAAAAAAGTTTTCCAGTATCTTTGGAAGACAATGTAAATTCCTCTTTAAATACATGTAACATAGGAAAACACAAAAATCTGTAATGTTTCTGTTATCTTCTGCGGGTAGGATAAGTGATGTCCAGGACTTCATTGAAAGAGCTCAGGGAACTAACTCACCTTTCATCCTCACAACATCCCTGCCACTCCGTGAGCTGAAAGAAAAGGACCTCAGTTTGCAGGAGGCGAATCTGTCCAACGCAGTGATTGTGCAGAGGCCTCTAACAGCTGAAGCCCCTTTTGGACACTCCTGACTGACGGCAACCTGTTTCTGCAGAGACCATTCTTCAAGAACCCTGCGAGACCAGGGACGTCTTGGAAAGAAAATATGAAACTTGATCTTCCAAACCCAGAAGGGATATTGTACATTCAGAATGCCTTCTCAAAACACAATACCTTAGTTAAATTTATTTGTACACTTATGTTTTGTTCTTGGGAAATTAAGTGGTATGTAAATACCTTTAATACTCTCTGAACAGACTGTAAATTAATTTAACAGAATGCTTGTTGTAAATAGTATGGAAATAAAAAGATTCTGGTTAAAGTGGGGAAAAAATGTGTTAGTGAGGTTGGAATATTTGTAGGCTAAACTGAATTTGTGAAGTAATTTTTGTTGCATCTATAAAAAGTGATTTGATACAAGTGCAGGATTGTCAGTTACAGCTTTTCTACATTTATGGAAATGATGACAATTTGATTCATTTATTTTAAAAATAATATTTTAAGAATAATATTTTAAGAATAAAGATGTCTCCCGGGTCTCCTGACTTGCTCAAAGGCGTGGCCCAAGTGCAGGTTGAGGTCTATTTGCTTGGGTCATGTGACTAGTCTGCTGTGACTGGGCATCCCCAAGCAGCTGAGCATTCTCTCCAGGGACTTCCTGTGAGCTGCCTGTGATTGATGTGCGTCTCTCCCAGTTGGCACAAAAAGGTATGTGGTTCAAAAGTCGGCAGGTGGGAGGAGTCTGTCAGCATTTCAATTACGTACAAAATTAAAGTGGTCTATTCTTTGTCAATGGGTGCAAAGGGGGCCCAAGGAACCTTGTTTCTATGTACTTCTCTGAGTAATTTGTCTCCAGATTCAGCAGTACCCACTTAATCTAATGTGTACAGGTTCTTTTATTCTCTGAATTTAGGTTACTGTAACCACTTTAAATCACTTGATGTCCTTTAGTGTCTTTTGAACCTTGTAAGTTATTAAGAGTTTGTTTTCACTTTTCCAAAAAAGTGTGACTTCTTGTAATGTAAACTGTTATCAGTAAACAGGACATTTTAATACATAATGTGATGAACTGTATATATTGTACTGATCAGTCTTGGAGAGCTAGTGGTAAATGACAAATTCAGAACAAACCAAACTCACCAAAAGATAATATATAGTTGCAGTTTTACTTAACATTGAAGGGGAACTATAAAGATTAATTGTGCCATGATTTGGAAACAACCCATTTCACTTATCAATAGTTAAACACGGGAAGAAGAAACATGACAGCTGAAAGCAAGCTGGGATGAAAGTTGGTGCTGCTTACTGATCTTCAGAAAACCATGTGGAACAGACAGCTCACAGGCGGCTTTCTGCTGAAATGGAGCAAGAGGCATCTCCAACATGATTGCTTAATTCAGAGCATGCAGTGAAAGCCCTCAGGAACACAGGGAGAACATGCACGCTCGAGCAGATACCCAAAGCCTGAATCAACCCCTAGACTCCAAAGCTGAAAAACAGCTACCGGTGATACTGCCTGTGATAATCTGCAGATGATCTTCTCTGACATCCAGCTTTTCATGCAACCATTCTTTTCTTGGTAATTATCATACATTTTTAACAGCCTCTTCATTCCCCGTAAGCTTGATTCAAGTCTACGTTTCTCAGTGGTTCTGTCAGAGGAACATGAAAATTGTCCTTTTCATTATGTGCATTATGGAGTGTTAAGGAAGCATGAGGTTTGCTTTCTGTAGAAAATGCAATAATTACAGCTTGTCATTGGTTAATTCTTACAAAGACTTTTTAAAAACATTAACAGTAAATCTACAGGTTCAACACAGCCTGTTTTTTGACAAGACAATCCGCCTCCAGTCATTCACCAGAGAGAGATAAGAGGTTTCTGGCAAACATGGTCTGACTATCAATTGTGATGACTTGATATTTTAGATGTTTAGTTTTTTTAAGTACCTTTAAAAAGTAAAATAGTTTTCACAAGATTTTGGTGGTAAAATTTAATAATTATCACAACAGGTGAGTGGAACAGATATTATCAATTAAATAAGGAGTAGTAATGTATTCTCATTATGTAATGCTTAGTAAAGTACTTTCACAACCTGTAGAAATTCATTTGCAAGAAGTGTGAATTGTACATTATTATCTTGCAGACACTGTTTTATCTGTGCCATTGATAATTTATATCATTTACAGATTGTTTTCTTGTAATGTAATTTAGTGCAAAAGTCTCTCCCAACATTGACAAGTTTAAAACAGAAAAGGTTATTTTTTATTTGTTTCTTTCTTTCTTTTTCTATTCCATGTCTAATAAGAAAAGTGGCTTGTGGTCTGTTACAGACCAAAGGCACTGGCTAATAATTTTGAACCTTTCAGTGTGAAGGATATACAGTTATATAGTAACATATATACTGTATACATTTTGGAACAACAGCATTTGACCCACTATTCTTTGGATCTTTATTAATAAATATTGATTCAATGTTTCACCTTTGTCACACAAAAATGTGTAGCTAACCTGTTGCTTAAAGGCCATAATGAATATGTATTTGGCAAGCAGAAGAATACCTGGAACGATGCTCTCATTGGCTGCACAGAAATAATAGAGATGGAATGCACTGTGTCACCACCACCCTTTTCAGCACAGGGCAGTAGAATGCAGTAGAATTTCAACAGAAGGGAGCATAAAAAAGTGTCACACTGCTGTTCTTCAGACATTGTACTATGGCTGGGTTTTGTAAATAGGAATGTTGATAAGACAGGTCAAGGTAAAACAGACACATAAAGAAGTCTTTAGGTAGAGAGGAAAGTGCTCTTTTATTGACAGTGCAAGGCAAATTAAGGAATTCCTCAAAACAAAAGCCTAAACTCCTCTTTGAGCTTCTCATTAGACATCTTCAGTCTCTTGTAAACATTCAAACCTTGCAACAGTTTTGCCTGTCGCTTGGTCAGATGTCTTCTTCTCTCACTCTGGTGCAGTTTGTATAACAGAAGATCTGATCTTTTTTTCTCAAACAGCAGATAAAAAGACTGATCTTGGAAGCCTCCAATTAAATTGTCATATTACCAGTTGTCATAACAACCAACTGGTCAGGTGACTGAGGTTGGCAAGTCTTTTCCCACAGTCCTCTGTGAAATGTAGTTCAAAACTAACCTTGGTTTTGCCTGAATCTACCACACTTTCACAATTTATACACATTTGTTTTTTTGCACAAAAGCCTGCAACTATGCAAATTAAAGGGATACAGAAGCTGGAGCACTGCAGAAGTATAGAAGTACAGTGCGAAAACAGAATGAGTGCGCTTCCCTCTGAACCAGAATTTCCAAAACAAATGTTCCAATGTGGTGAAAGGAGACACTGTGCTGTAGGACTGTACTGCCGACCTTCAGATATACCATTAAATTGAGGCCCAGCCTAACGTGCTCATTAAAAATCCAGAGCTCTTTAGTGGGACTGTTTTGAGACACCCAGGTATGTGTTGGGGACGTTTTTAGATGAAAGGTGCTTTATAAATGTAATTCTTGTTATTGTTATACAATGTTATTTTTGTAGTATTCAGTATGGGAATTAGGAGCACAGAGCTGGAAATAAAGCACCCTTTATATAACCACGAGCTATGTACGGGTATGGAAAGCTGTAGAAAAAGACAAGTGAAGTGACTTATTTCAATGTGTATTACATTGTAAAGATTTAGGCATAATATGTAGAAATAATGTGTGCAAAATGATTGAGATTAATCAAATTAAAATATTATCTTTGTTCTCCTGTGCTAATAATGTTCTCCTCTTTAGAAATAAAGTGAAAAGACCGATGAAGAGGTTATCTCATAAATGTGATAGCGGTAAAGATTCTCCAGTTTTTATTAGGAAGAATGTGTAACTGGGCAGTTTGCATGGGTCTCAACACAAATCTTGTTAGGGTAAATATTTGAGCACAGGGTAGAGCACAAGTGTTTGGGAAAGTGCACTTTAAAACCCTTATTATAGATTACAAACATATACAACATAGAAAGACCCTCTGTTAACAAATCAAGTATGAGTATAACCTTTGCTGGCTGATCAGTTTTGTTAGTGATAGTAGGATGTACTGTAATACCACTGTTCTCACAGTAACAGAGAAGCAGTCTAGGGCTGAAGACTGGATTCAAGTGCAGGTATGGCAGGCAAGCAGGCAGGCACACATGCAATCCAATGTCAAAAATCAGCAACAGGCTGAGGTCAAATCTGGAAAGACTCAAGTATATGGTACCAAAGGGAAACTCAGAATGAAAGCCAAAAAAACAAGCCAGAAACAAACACAGAGATGCAGTCCAGAGGAGCAAAGTCAAACAAAGCATGGTCAAGATACAAGAGGTGAGTAATATGTGAATGTCAGGACTAGTAACTGAATGCTAGGACTAAGTGAAGGCAGAGATGGGTCTGAAATAGCAGAGGGACTTATAGTCTAACAAGTGGCACTAATCGTCTCCCATTGTGTTGTCGTGGTAACTAATTGATTAAGTGGGTAAGTGCTGTTGGTGGCGATTCTGGTGTGATTGCTGAGTCTCCAGAGAAAACAGCTATGACAGAGAACACATTGGGCTTCATTGAAAGTATTTAATAAAAGAAGAGACAATTCTGTTCAGGTCTGCCAAGGCATTGGTAAACCTAAGGATTACAGTTTAGCAGAATGCATAATGGTTGGTACCTCCCCTCCATTTTTTTCCATCTTTTACTTACTGGGAATACGTTTAGAATGTAGGCTCTCCTTAACAGCTGATGATTTCCCATTTGACAATATGAGAATATGTTGTGTGCTGTATAGCAAGGCTTTCCCAAGCTCCAGACTTCAGCTTCCAAAATCACAGAGATCTAGGTTTTCTATGTCTCTTTAATTCACAAGGCTACAGTGAAAGGATAAAGTGTCCCAGTTATACTTTATTTGAAGTAATTTAATGGTTCTCCCAGGAGAAGTGCAGCTTTTAATTGCAGGAAACAGAGAACTAATATACAGAGGTAATTAGGAAGCCCAGACTTATATAATATATATAAGCACAGGCGATGTTACTGTATTTGCCTTTGTGAAAAGAGAAGAATTCTTTGACCAGCAAACATTATCTACAACTGAACTAAACAGTAAAAAAAAAGTTTAAATTAAAAGCATAATAGGCTTAATAATGTTCACATTCACTACCTGAAATTACCAGTTGTTAATTTACCATATTTTTAATCCCCAGAAACAACAGTTTTAGATTTTTATCCTGCATGATCAACATTAACGAACATTTCCAGAAAGGTAACAAAATGTATAAAATAACAGTAATTTATCATTTTAAATTAAGGAGAAGAAACTATTTCTAAAGAAACATTTCCTTCTGAGAGAACTGCACAATTTACTTTTGAAATTATATGTACAGCCCAGAAGCTATTAACAATTATTTATATCGGTGCACTAAACCTTATATATACTCTAATGACAAAACTGAACAGAAGCTTTCATTCATTAATAACAATCCAGTGGGGAGGTCAGTACGAAAACTTGATGTGACAGTGAACATAAGAACTTAAGTCCTCCTCCCCGTTTGGCAGAGCGCTAAGCAGCCACTGGGCTGCCGTGGGGTGGGGCTGTGTTTAACTCTGCTCTCCTCCCTTTTTGGCAGGTGGTCAAAGCAGATTGAGCTTGTGAATGAGTGTAGAATAAAGTGGTGAATGCCCATTCAGGCAGAGCGATGGCCAAGGGTGAGGGAGCAACAGAGTGCTCATCTGACCAGCTGATTAAACACTCGGACACTCGGCAGTTCAGCAAAGAAGCCCAGGTATCGTAACTCTTCTTGGCTTTGTTTATGCGCTGCTGCCTGAACCTGAGGAAGTGTACTAGATTTCCTGTCTTAATTGAAGCCCAAAAATATTTGATTGAAAAAGGGAGCAAAAGGACAGGGATTAATTATTTAATTCATTAACCTGCTTATTAATGTGTGGCATATGTGTTTGTTGCTTAAAAACATATTGAAGATTTAGTGGCAAATTTATCATTTTTAATAGCTGTGACAGAAGCAAATGTGAATAATGCAAATTTTATTTTCGTGAAAGCCTTGTTGGTTTGACAGATCAGTATGGAAGGAAAAGTGCGAAATATTTCACCAAAGTATTTTAACATCTAACACTTGAGTGTACAATATCATTTGACTGAGAAAATATGTGAATATAAGTCAAAAAAGAAAGGCTTGTTCTTAGACAAAGAATGTGATATTTTTATAGTAAATGCATTAAGCTGTATTTTATTGGGTTATTGAGAAAAATGTAGAAATTATATGATATATTCTTACCTCAGTATACTGATAGTATATACTATTATACTATTAGTCTTCATTACACAGCAGTGTTGCATTTTTGTAAGTAGAATTTTATAATGTTTTTTTATAATACTTGGTTTTATAATAATGTATAATATAAAAATATAATATATGTTAGCACAAGTCTAAAATAAGCTTGCTAAAAAAATCTGAGGTTATAGAGATGAGTTAGCTGTGTTTCTTTTTCTTGCTGGTGGAAACTACTGAAGTTGCCCACTTGTGTGTTTGTGTGGGTTGGAGTCTGGATACATTACAGTACCATTTAACAAATTAGATATATATACAGAGTGTATAAAAGTGCTGAAATGAATGCATACTGTAGTAGGCAGCTCAGGTTTAGTCACAGTTAAAATATGGTCTTTAAAAGGTGGTTTTAATTACAGAGCCTTTAATAAGGACGCTTTTGCAGGTTGTACCTATTCCTGGGATGTCTTTTCCTCTGTTTTCAGTGTGTCCTGCTTAATGTGTTTTTTTTTCTTAAGTTAAAATGATTGTTCCATTCAAGCCTGGAAAAGGCATCTTACAGGACAGGTGATAAGGAGAGGATTAGAGTCCCAGTTTACTATTAAAACTTTGTGTTTCTGGGAAAACTGGGGTTAAAGGGTATTACAATTCCAGAAGTTCAAATAGGAAAGATCATGTTCCTGGAATTGGGTTTCAATTGCTCTGCAGGTCTTTCCATGTGATGCTGGATGTTACAGAAGAAGGCAAATAATTTACACTGTAGTGCTGGTATGCTATGAAAAAGGGCTCTGTGGTATCCCTTGGGATGAAAGGAGCTTTATAATGTAAATAATGATGTGCTAGATAAGCTATATAAATATTAATGTAAAGAGTGACATGATCATGTGGATGATGATGACGACGACCTTGTAGAGCTAATTTGTCAAGGCTGTGATTCAGTAGTGTGAATGATCCCTGCAAGTAAAAAAGCATGGGTACTCCCTGTCCCAGGTCTACTTTCCAGCACATTTTTAGGCAGTCTTAAATTATAAAAGAGTACGTTAAGTACCCCAAATTAAGCCACTGATTGATCATTCAGAGTTCAGTTGGGACAGAAACCAAAACACTCTGGAGCTCTGCAGGAGTTCATAAGAGGGTCTGATGTTTTCATGATTTTAAGTATTATGTACAATTAAGAACTAGTGTACAAAAAGCATAAATATTATAATCGCTTTTACTTAGTATTTGACTTCATTTTTACTTACAGTACATTGCTTGTTGAAGTTGCCAGGATTCAAATCTCACTGAGGTGCACTCCTTGGTCAATAACTGTTGGAAACTTGCAAAACAACACTGAAGACTTGACAGTACAGTTTTGTTAATGCTTGCACTAAACAGATAAAACAGTAGCATTTTCTTTAGTCCTTCACTTACAACATCAAGCCCAGAAGGACTTCAAACAGATGAGCTCCTCCAACTGTAAGATGCACTGTTTTGATAAACAGCACCTTGCCGACATCATCAGAAATAACTGCTGATTTTAATCACTGGTTGAACTAAACTATATCAAACGAATATGAAATATAACACATTAGAAAGAGAAGCCTTAAAAATCATGAGGTGATGCTTCGCATATTAATAACACCACCTAGTGGAGATAGAGAATCAGTATAAAACTTCATTTTGTTTTCCATTCCTGTATTTTCAAAGCATGTTTTCTGTTTCAAATACCAATATCTGCCTGTATTTCAAGCTTTCAGTTTTCCTAGATTTATATTGCTTCCCCTCTGGAAGCTGTCCGCTTGTCCCACAGCTATACATATTTATGTGCAGGGCTTCACAACAATTTTCTTAGCTATTATCAAAGCTGAACAGTCTACTACCAGCCTATAGTATAATATGAATTTAATCCACTTCGGAATGTCACTGTTATTTCAGACATCTCTGGAATGCAGCATACACTATAATTTCTAGCACAAGATTCAACATAACAATTGCATCTATCATCAAGTTAAACACGAAGTATAAGTGTTGAGAATATTTAAAGCTCTAGTACAATATAACCTTTTTAAACACACATAAATCTGGAACTCAGACTTCCATTTTCACTGATTTACAGTCTTTATTTGCAGCACGTATATTCATAAGAATATACTGTACAGTATATTTATTTCAGTTAAGGTGTACCCAATTCTGTTATACGTTTTCTCATCATTATGTGATTCTATGCTGATAGATACTTTATGTTTTAAGATAAAAATTACAGAAAACTGCAATTCATTGTTCTGATTTGCTACGAGCAAGTGTTGAAAACTGCACTGTGTTTAATAAATGTGACACAGACCTTTGCAACTTAAAACTACAGCATCTTACCCACTCACCAAAGCCTTACCCACTCACCAAAGCCTCAGCTGATCCATCCATTCAATTTCCTCACAGAGTCACGGGCGGCCAGAAAGTGTCCTGGCAAACAACAGGCACAAGGCAGGATACAGCCCGGGTGAGATGCCAGTCCATATGAGGGCACACACAAACATGCACATACTCAAACAAGGGTCACTTTTTTCCCAGTTGAGCCAGTTAAACTGCCAATAGAAGAAGCCAATTAACTTACCAGTATGTCCTCGGACTGTGGGAGGAAACTGGAGCACCCAGGAAAAACCCACGCGCAGATTACCGCAGGAATTAATCCCAGGGCCCCAGCGCAGTTAGGCAGCACTGCTAACCACTGCACCACAGTGCCACTCACCCCAGCTCATATTAAGCTGTAATAATGCATACATTGTATAATACATCGAAAACTAGGGTCTGGGTGTGGCTGGTTTTAAGACAATTAAATTAAACTGCAATGTTACATATTCAACCTAAAACAACTGCATCTTACAAATTCTATTAATTTAAATGATTTTTTTTCACTGTCTACCCTTCTGCAGTTTGATCTTTGTGCATTGCTGACTCTTATAAGTGTCCATAGAGGCAAAGACTTATTTAAGAAATTCCTTTTTTGCCCAGTTCCAAAATTTAACTGATTTGCACTGTTTTAATCTGTAGATTACTTCTTTTACTTTCAGAAAAAAAATAATTTAGACAGAAGATCTCTTGTGGGAGGTTTTGAATGCCTTTGTGGAAGCCACAGATAGTCTAATATTACAATTAAAAAAATCAGTGTTGTGGTATCATTTTTGAGAAGAATCAAAACACTAATTTGATATCCTACCCAATGGGCAGCACCCCCAAAACAGCAGAGTTAAGAATGTGGCCATGCGCAGACTTAGATCTGGTCTCTTTCTATAGTAGTTGGTCAAACATTGCCTCAGAATTCAAAATATCTTTCTAACCCACATCGCTGTCTCATTCACCAAACTACAATTAAACACTGTCATCAATGAAAAGGTTTAATCTTCTGACCAGTTCATTTTTTTACTGTGGTTGTCAGTTTCTGGTTTCAATAGCTGAACAACTTTCTTATGCTTCCAAAAGCAGTGGACCAACTAACTTTGAAACGTATCTTGTGGAGTTTCTGAATGTGAGTCATTGTCCCAGTTTTTGTGCAGACTCTGCTTTAAGAATGCTGTCTAGTCCAGTACCATGATTAATCTTTCTCTGTAAATATGGGCGAGAGATAACTTTAGTTCACAGACCACAAGATATAGTATTTCCTGTTTGAGTTTGATGTGATAAGACTCAAGTAAATATATTATCCAAGGAAGGCTTGTCTATTTTTTCTGACCCATCTGACACAAAAAAGTGTTTTGGCATCTTGCTTTCCTATCTGGTATGCTTTGTTCATTAATAATGACAATTTAACAAAAGAATTCAGAATTCTCACTTAGTAATAGTATCTGACATTTCTGTGAAGGAACAGCAATGAAAGCATAAAGCATGTCCAGTATTGACACATAACCTGTTAACAATGCATTTGAAACTACAGTATTTATTCTCCAATATTCTCTTACATCCTTTGTAGATGAGCAGGTCCTGTTGGATGTACAGTAGTTGGTCATGTAATTTCTCTCTTCCCCACCTGTGTGGATGCTGTGTAGTGGGATTGCTGGAGTGTAATGGCTGTTATGTGTCACCCAGGGGTGCAGGACTTCAGTGGTGGGTGAAGTGGGTCCTCTCTTATACCGTATGTGGAGCATTTCTTGGAACCTATCAGATTGTCATCACTGTGGAAGTTATTATGATTATAATACGTCACTGTGAATACAATTCAGAAACTATATTCTAGACTTTACCTGTGGTATCTACCTACAAATGTTTTAGTTTCTGTTCTGATTTAACTAGTGCAATCTAAGCCATTATTTTTTATTGTTTCTAACCAACTTAACTTATCTACTACACATCTCTTCATGTTTATTTTTAATCAATAGATCGGTTTTATAAGAGATTTGTTTTTTAAAATGCAACTAAGTTTGAAGCATTATTCGCCTTATAATTATTCTGTACCTTACAACAATTAATTATGTTTTCGTCTGAATGATGCAGTACTGTATAAACACAACGAAAATGATGATTTCATTGAACAACATGGTTCATATGCAACACTGAAATCGCATCGAACCGTCATTGTGACGCTGATGGAGATGCACTTCGTCACGGCCTGAATAAAATGTCATTACGAAAGCGAAATTCACTATAATATAGACATGTTATTGTTTGTTGCAATATGTGTGGTGTAGCTTTGGAGTTAACACGAATTCTTGCAGTTCTCGACCATTGTATGCAGAAACTGAGTTTTTGTGAATATTTTCACCTGCAATCACAGATACAGTACATGTGCCAGATCTTGTCGGAAGGGGCTCCGGCATCCTACCTGCAGTCAGAGGTTTGTACTGTAGATCAAGGCGTGGTCTAAGCTTCTTTGCAGCTGTACTAGCAGTTCGATAGCAATTTAGAAATGATCGCTCTAAATAAAGTAATGCATTTACTTCAACCACAAACTATAATTATGATACAACTCAATCCTACCACTTCTGATGTAAAAAAATGTTAATTTAATTATCGATGATCATTCGATTCGTATCACAGAGGATAAAGCATACCAACACAAAAAGCATTACTTTGCGAATCTGTTTTGAATGAGACTGATTTTTTTCTAACAAGTAACGCTTCCTACTGCGTGTCCGAAAGTGCGCTGTCTTATCTGAGACAGCTAAGCCCGAACACATACCATCTTTTATTTGTCATGTACAAAGATGTATGTTTAGGTTTTTTGCAGGCAGATTTTCTTTTACATTTCTGCAGTTTTAGTCTACTTTTAGCAACAGGGCAAGGGGTTCCTTCGTGTTTTGTTAATCTGTGAAGTGAAGATGATAGTTGACTCATTTATATGTTTTCATTTTAATAGTTACACAGGGCGTCTGGTAATTATAATTCTGGAAACCATAATGTTGCATGAGCAAAAAAAAGTCATCAATATATTTATAGTGCCTTTGAAGGAGTGTCTGGTTTGCTGTGTGGTTAAGGGATATCCTTTCATAAAACAAAACCAGCAGCATTTCCTTTTGCAGACTGAGGGTTTTCTAGATCATTGGACATACAATGCAGGGCTTTTAAAAAGCCAATGAAATAAATTGACTGACAATGATCTTGTTTTTGTTTTGTTTTTTCAGCCTGTCGGTTGCAGATATCCTCTCAGTTTCTTTTCTGTTCCTCTATTGACACAAATGTTTTTTTTTTAGTCCCAGTCTGAACTTGCTTTACTGAGTGAGGCACATTTTGTATGCCCCCATTATTGCATAGATCTGCTTTGCTTTGCTTTCCTTTTTTAGCACAGTTCTGACATTAAAACCCCATACCCAAACTGTCTGAACCACAAAGTCTTCTTAAGGGAGTGCTTCTTGTTTTGTTGCAGACACCAGTAAAGATACAGTGCTTTTTGTTTCCACAGTGGAAACCATTGAGGCCTTACTGACCAAATACCCTCAGATCATTGACCATGAAAGCTGCAGTTGGTTTGCTTAAGTTAATACAGTTAGTTGGGTGGTGTAGCAAATGAATGGACTAACTAGGCCTTTTTAAGCCATTTGCCTCCTGTGGTCTGGGAGGAAATCCAACTCACATCACAGGCGACAACATGTAAAAGGTTGAATGAAGCCAGCAAGAGGATAAGAACCAGTTTACAACGCCATCTTACAGCTTTATATTCTGATTTGGTGTATTATAATGCTTAGTATTTGCTTAGCAGATGGAATAAGATGAGAACTCAGCAACAGGTGGAGAGTTTCTGGTTTGCCAGGGGAAGATGTCATGCTCTTGTCTGGAATTATTGTGCCTGGCAGCAGTCTCCAAAGTAGTAGGATCCTCCATTCAGGAGCTCCCTGTATGCTCGGTATCTTATGTTTTTTTCTTCTGGGACTTCTGGGAATTTTCTTCAGGATAAGATATGTCTGGATTCTAAAAAAGTGTCTTCCTGCTTCATCTTTTATCTTCAAATCTATTTCTGGTTCATCAGCTGTGCCCTTTTGGTACAGTTCAATAAACGTTTTAAAGTAGCTTCTCATATATTTCCCCTTTTTTTAATGGTCTATATGTTTCATACCATATAGGCATGCATGTGGTGGCTCATCATTTCAACTGGTTTTCACTATTCTCATTCACTGGAAATGCACACAGAGGAGAAACATATTCAGGTTACCTTTCTTTGCTACTATTAATACACCATCACTTTGTAAAAACAAAATATTTTCACAGACTGTCTCCTTGTCTGCGTTCCTCTCTAAAGCGTGTCTTTCTAATCTTGAATTTGGAATCCGATTCTTTGCCGTGTTTTGGCCAAGATTCCATTCCCGAACATTTGAACCAAGCTTCAGTGGAGCTCAGAAATAAACACTGTGTTATTCACAGGCTTCAGCATTTCTTTTCTTTTTTTCTATATTATTCACAGACTCCCCAGGACAGCAGGCTCTCTGTGTGTCATAAGCTCTCCTTTGCCATTGGAGGAGCCCCTATCCAGGTGGCTGGAAGTGCCTCAGCATTCTTCCTGCAGATCTTTCTCCTTGACATTGCCCAGGTGAGTATTTTCGGAATGGAAGGGAGATTATAATTGAGAGAACTTAATTTGGCCCATCTGACCTATTTGAAAGCAGCTTATGTGCCTCTTATTCTTGGTTTTAAATGCACAGCCACATAGTTCCACTTGTGTCCTCTAGATTGTGTTTCACTGCTCCTTTTGAAGATGTCTTGACTTAAGATAGTCCTTTTTGTTTCTTTAGAGACATATTGCTTAGGCAGGCTTTGCTTTCCTTTTTTAGCACAGTTCTGACATTAAATTCCATATCCAAGCTGTCTGAACTCAAGAATTCTTCTTAAGGGAGTGCTTGTTTCCACAGCGGCAACCATTGAGGCCTTACTGACCATATACAGTACCCTCAGATCCTTAACCATGAAAGCTGCAGTGGGTTTGCTTAAGTTGATACAGTTAGCTGGGTGGTGTGGCATATGAAAGGACTGAGCAGGCCTTTTTAAGGCCTTTTTAATTCCTTTGAGGAGTTTGAATACCTGTCCCCTCATACTGTTCTCTGTTCAAACCTAAAGTAAGCTCAGTTCCTTCAGCCTGTCAGTGTGGGACATTGCAGAATGTATCTGGTTTCTCTTCTCTGGACAGATTCCAGAACAGCAATATCTTTTCTGTAACATGGTGACCACAATTGTTTACAATTGTTACAATGCAAAACCTTGCACTTGTCTACATTAAAGGTAATCTGCTAGATATTTACCGTTTTGAATTATATTCAAGTCTGAATTTTATTCCTCTTTGGCACTCTGAGCTTACAATCCTAAACTTTAGGGGCCAAAATATTTGCAGTCTCCCCCAATATACAGTACACAAGGTTAAGTGGACAGAGGAAGGACACAGCTCATTTGGTAATAACTGTAATCGTGTCTGTCCTATGTGATAGTGTTTTTAAAAAACAAAAGATAAGGTAGATCTAGAACTGCTAGATTCTCACTACTTTTTATTTTAATGTTCATTTAAAAAAATATTAGTATGGTGGGAATTTTTAAGTAAATTTAAAGCATATATAACACTACAACACTTTTCATAACATAAAACATAAAAAACATAAAAAATAATAAACCAAGATATTTCTATCTCCTTTTCGTGAGAAGGTGTGTGGTATTGTGTCACCTACAGCATAAGCACCAGTTGTGGGCTTTGTTGAAGGCCCTGGAGCTGTGTGGGTGTCCTGTGCAGTTTTGATATTGCAGGGCATCTGGGTGTTGGAGGGAGGGAGAAATGCACACACAGAGCTCTTTAACTTCACTGTCAGTGCAAAGAAATAAGTGCAGTGAGGGAGGAGCTGAACAGAAAGTTGTTTAATTATGGTTAAGTTAAATTAAGTTAAATTCTTATCACTGTCTAAATCGTCTCGTTGTCAGGTCAGGTTTTTTTTTCTCTGTATTATAAAGGTGACTTAAGCTGCTAACTTACTTGTTTCTTATTTGTAAATTGGTTCATTTTGTGTTAAATGTACTGTATATTGCTTTATGATCTCCAATGCAGAGTCACTGTAAACACTGGCAGTAGTGTGGTGCCATACAATTCTGACAAGGGATCAGTCATATGTTTGAGACAATTGAATAAACTGCTTCCTGACCTGGCCAGTGGAGCAAAGTGGAGTATTTAAGCGCCGCATCAGAGAGTTAAAATCAACAACTATTTTCCATGCATTTTTGATCGGTCATTTTAATGGGTTAAAGACCATGTTGATGCCATATTTTCATACCCTACTTCCATGCTAACTCTTGAAATTTTAATTTGCCGTGGCACAAATATGGTTTAGCGTGTGGCTTGGGATGCCAAAGATAGTTTAGGTTTTTTTATGTGTTTTACTGAGATATAAGGTAAAAGATATGTGCTTTTGGAGGAAGAAAGGCATTAGAATAAAAGTAAAACTGAAAGAAGCAGATCAAAGATACTATAATTAAGACACAAAGTCTTTCAATAAGAAAGAGAAAACCACTAAATATTTTAAAGGTAGCGAATGTGTGTTTTCTCTTCAGATCAATGCTTTCCAGGCTTCCCTTGTGCTCTTCATTGGAAAGGCGTGGGGAGCAGTAACAGACCCTGTTGTTGGCTTCTTCATCAATATAAGTAAATGGACCAGGATTGGCAGACTCATGCCATGGTAAGGACATTTTCACCATGCTTGCAAATTTGTATCTTACTTTTACCCATCATTACTTTTTTATGTATCAGAAAAGTATGAAAGTATTGTTTTTCATTTTAAAGCACTGGGAATGAAACTGCCAGCAATTCACAAACCTCTGACTTCTATACCTCATATTCTCTGAGGGGAAGTAGCATTCACCACTAGCTAGATGATTATCTTCAACCTGGTAACCCACATATGTAATATAGAGCTAATGACACCAGAAATAAACACATAAGTAAAAAATAGCATATTTAATTTTGGAAACAATATTCATAGTTCCTGAGCATGTATGAAGAATTTTTCATTTTTAAGTTGTTTGTGCCTGTTGCTTAAGCTGTTTATATAACAGCACAATAGTGTGGTGAAAAACAGAAGAATTAAAGTCACTGGATTTCTACAGCTGCCGTACAAATTTAGTATCAAAAACCAAATTCATCTGTGGGAGTAATAGCCTTAAGGTTAGGAAAGCTAATTGTACACTTTTCTGATCTCTGAGAAATTAAAATTATTACTTAATTGCTACATTCCAAATAAACACAATCTGGGCAGCATAACTCATTAAATGCGTTTTGCATTGTGGCTAGATAACTGCTTCAAGGAAGCTGTAAGATATCACTAACTGCACACAACTGAAGTGTAACTTCATGACCACAGACAGGATGTAATTACAGCTCTTGCATGAGGTCAGCAGAGTTATCTTGGGCCTTGAGCTTCAGTAAAACATGTTCAGCCTGGGCATAGTTCTGACTCCTTATTATCTTCTACATCCCCAGCATGGTATATGAGGGACTATTCTCAGAATGTCTTGGAGTTCCCTTAAAAATGTCTTTTTAATATAAACAAGACTTTAAGACAAGTTACAAATGGGAGGGGCTGTCTGGCTCACTTGATTGTTAGTAGTTAATAGATACAGAGGTGTCTTCCAGCCATTTCTTGAGAGATTCAAGCACATGGCTGACTAGCTTGTTCCAGATCACCAGTGCTATAAATGAAAACAAATAACAAAATCAGAAAAAAATATTTGTGTTAATCTGGGTAAGGCTTTAAATATGTTTGAAAATGGAGCATAAGTATGAATTTTGTTTGCAGTCAAAACTAATAAAGGGCATTTCAACATTATTTTCTTTTTATTATTAGTTATGTTTTGGGGAAACTTCAAGTGCAAAAGTGCAAATGAAGGATCTGTTATATGGAAATGAATAAATATTATTCAAGGATTGGTTATATACAGATTAATAATTATTCAGAATATATGCTTTAACAACACTTATTATTTTTTGCTTTCTGTGAAAGGTTTCTCCATGACTCAAAATGTGTTGAAATCTTATGAATGATTGATTCATTTTTAATTCATTAGTATGCAGGTAGTATCCAAAACATGGTGAAAAAATACATGGAAAACATACATGAACATGAACAGAAAAGTAGATTTTTTCTTCAGCCTTTACAAATGTTTAACCCACTTTTGATCTTTTAAAAATGTTTTGAACACATGGTAACTACAGTGCAAACAGTGAGATATAAACAACAGCTCTATACTACGTAACGACTGGTACTGATTCATTAGTATGATTTAATATGGAATGACACACCGTAGTGGAAACAAAAAATATGATCCAATGATTTTTTATACCCACAACAACACAGAGTAAAAATCAAAGTCATTTAAAACTCTTGTATTTATAAATTGTATTTATTGTAGTTGTTTGAAAAATGCATAGACATTTAAGTTGGGAATTATTCTGAATCACACAAGAATAAAAAATATTTTTGACTCTTCCTGGTGAATAAGAATGGTGTTTTAGTTGGTGGGTTTGGTCATCTGGGTGATTTGATAATTCCCTGAAGGGAAATTAATGTAATTCACTCAACCTCGAGATATTGATTGGTGGTGGCACAGAGTGAGGTGAACACATTTTTAAAATGACAGTTCAGTAGCAGCCTCTGAAAAGTAACAGATAAATGCTGATGAACTGGCTAGACTTTGGCCTGGAATGGACTGATTATGAGAGACCTAATTAAATTCTAGAAAGGCTTTATGAGAGTGTTGTTTATTTGTTTAAACAGAGGGCCTGTAAACATCTTACAGAATATTCCACTGCACCATTGAGTTGATCCTTTTACAATGCATGACCTCCCTAACTATATACAACCTCGTGAGTGATATGAACTTTTGTCTTGCAAACAATTGCTGTGTAGAACAGAGGGCTATGTGCCTGTACTCAGATCCTGGACAGTGCCAGAACTGGCAGTGCTCATTGGTCTATATTCAGTTCAATATAAAGGATTAGGTCAGGAGGTCACAGTGAGGAGAAGAGTGCTGTTTTCAATTGAACGTCTTGACATTTTCAGGATTTGAAGATGTACAGCAACCATGGTCAGCAAACACATTACACACTAAAAGTGCACCGACACTTTTCTGCAGACCTTACGGTGGTTGTGATGAAAAAAAGGCTTGCGTCTATAAATTCCTAAGGGACATGTATCTCCACAATCATGAAAACTTGGACACACTTGAGCCTTTCGTCTTCAAAACTTTAAAGCTTTTGTCTTGAAAACTCTGCCAATAAAGTGTTTTTATGGTTATGTGGGCCAGGGCTGCTTTCCATCCTGCACATTTTTGTCATCCTTTGCTATCTTTGTGCGAACTACACTGGACCACATTATCCACATAATGATGGTCAGAACTTGCAAAAAAACACAAAAAAACATTTGAAAAAAGAGTTCATGATCTGACAATTGTGGTCCAATATAATTTTTATTGGCTTTGAGCTGCATGGATTTGGATGCTGAAGAAATATGTGGGTTTTTTGTTTTTTTCAGAATTGTAGGTCTTGCAGTGTACTGACCTCTCATCAAGCTTTTAGACTGTGGCACAGTTTAACACTTAGCAAGCAGGTCTTACACCTATTGTCATACAGTAACTGCAGCTTTCAATTATTTTCAGTCATTTTTGATTTGTAGAAACCTCTCAATTCCAAGTGTCTTTCCTGCATTCTTTCTCTACTTCTGAAATCACGCAATAACAGACAATATGGAGAGGCTCAATAGGCAGGGTGTTCTGACTTTATGTACATCTATTTCCCTTGTGTATGCAGGATGGTAGGCTGCACGCCCTTTGTGACCATGACCTACGTCTTCCTGTGGTACGTTCCGCCATTCTCTGCTGGAAGGTTCACGTGGTACCTGGGATTTTACTGTCTTTACCAAACCTTGATCACGGTAAGTGCATTGAATCTCCTTGTTTAAGGTCCTTAAATAAATAACCAATCACAAGAAGAATATGTTTAATTTATCTTACTTGATATCTTTTCATATATTCATATAGTTTGTTTTGGTAATTCTGGAAAATAATGGCTGGAAATTTATGATGAATTATTCATGCAGGAATATCTAAGGAATGTAGTTCAAATCTAAGTTTATGTAGTTCAAATTTCTCTGCTTCCTTTTTCCCCATGCTTAAACGGTTATTTTGGTGTTTTGGCTCATCAGTACAGTACAGCCGTAACCAAGCAGAACTGAGTATAAGTGAATGACTGTCCTCAGTTCATCCAGTCACAGGTGACAGGCACATAAGAGAAGAGTGATATTTATGTATTTCTGTAGCTGAGCTCCGGGAGTGATCGGATATCCTCACAACAACCATTATCCAGAGTAAAGGATGGTCATGTAACATTCCAGAAGCACCTTTTAGATGAGAGGAAAAGACCCAAAGCCATAGTTACATAAATACATATCATACATGACAAATTGTGAACAACATAGTATCAGAACTATCCATTAGATATCAATGGCACAAGAAGTTCAATAATCTGCGTGGTCCCTTTCAAGCATTTACTTTTGCTGTTTCAGCAAAGTCCCAGATGATGAGAATCAGTGACAGGACCTGCTACCATGTTTGTGTTAAAAACATTTTCTAACACAGTGTTTCTGTCTAAAAGTTCTAAATGAAAATTTGGCAGACTTTTTTAATTTTACAGCCTGTTCCCACTAATTTCACTGCATGATCCCACATAACACTCTCTCCAAATCCAAACTCTTTACTTCACTCACAAAAGATCTCAACAAGTGCCTGACATCTTGACCAAAATATATGACCATTTTGAAAAAAATGGAATGAGTTCTGTGTTAATTATCTTTTTTAGCATTTTATGGGGTTACACCTTGAGTCCTCTGTTCCTAGTGGATGACAGCCTTCAATCTTTTGTGAATTAACCAATGAAATAACCAGGTATATGTTTAGTTCAGGTGGGTAGCTGTGTCAGCATGCATAGGATGCAAAGGAACAAGTAATAGGTTTATTCCATGCTGAAAAAAAGAAGAGAGAAAAAACACAACGTTTCGACCGTGGAGCCTTCTTCAGGTGTGAGAGACAAGGCAGTAGGCAAAGGTAATGTAGTGGGAGAACAAAAGCTGGGAGGGAGGAGGGGTTAGAGACGGGAGCAGGGGACAGAAAGAGAGGCCAATCAAGAGGTGTGAAGTCAGGATAGGTGTAGAAAGTTGTGAAATGAAACTTCCAATGAATTGAGAAAATTTAGCAGAATAGTAGTCTGTCATTAGGAGAAGGGGGAAGGTGTGATCCTAGCTGCAGGATAAATTTGGTTTCAGTAGTCTTCCTGATGTACAGTATGAGTTCGGAAAACCATCTTTGAGAACACAGATGGAGAGATTAGAGTCGTCGTGGCCGTCAGAGGTGAAATGAGAAACAATGGGCTTGGAGAGATCTTTAATCTTCACAGCCCTGACGTGTTCTCCAAAGTGGTCTCCAAGTCTCCTTCCTGTTTCTCCAATGTAGAGAGAAACTGGGCATTTACTGCAAGAGATACAGTAAATAAGGTTGCTGGAGGGACAAGATGCCATCTGGGTGATCCGGAATTGTCCTGAGGGGCCTTGAATGAGTGTGTTGTTGGATGTGTACTTGCAGGTGATACAGCGAGCTCTGTTGCAAGGGAAAGTGCCTGGTGTGGATGGTTGTTGAGGGTGGTCAAGGGAGCTGTGAACAAGGAGGTTACGCAGATTAGGTGATCGGCGATATGAGATGATGGTGCGGTCAGAAAAGAGGGCCCCAATGGAGGGATCATCCTGATGGAAAAGTTGTCGTTAATGGTCCTAGGGATAGGAAGTGTGTTAGGGTGGTAGGGAAGTACCAAAGGAATGCGGTTGTTACGGCGGGAGTTCCTGATTGGGTTGATGGTCCGAGGGGTGTTTTTGGCTCGTGCAAGGGCCCTGTCAATAACACTGCTGGGGTATCCTCCGTTGATGAAAAAGGAGTACATTTTGAGGGTTTGGTTCTCGAAGTCGATGTTGTCGCTGCATAGTCGTCGTAGCCGAAGGAACTGTGAAAAAGGGAGAGCGTTTTTAGTGTGTTTGGGGTGAAATGAGCTATACAAGAGATAGCTGTGTGAAGTGGAGAGTCGGGGGTAGTTGATGTCTAGAAACTGACGAGTAGAGGACGATATGTTAACCGTGTACTCGAGGGACGGGTGGAAGTTGGTGAAATGATGCAGGAAGCACTCAAGCTGTTCGTTGAAGCATGTGGCGGCACCGACGCAGTCATCAATATATCGCTTGTAGAGGTCAGGGATATAGCCAGTGTAGGAAGCAAAGAAGCGTTCTTCTACCCAGCCAACAAAGATATTGGCATAGCTGGGTCCCATTCTGGTGTTTAGCCCTCATTCTCTGGGCCTTCTTCTTCTTCCTGGGAAGTTACTGTCTGTATGTTATTATATGATTACAAATGGCCTGGGGTCAATATACTGTATGGCAGGTGAACTATGATGTTTAATGAATTCACAACTGACTGGCTACTTCAGTTACTAATTCACTGGAGTAGGATTCCTCTGCCAGCAGCAGGATTTGAACCGGCAACCTTCCAGCCAAAGGCGCAGCTCCTTAGCCACTGCACAGCTATCCTGATGATTAAGGATGTTTCACTTTAATTAACCTGAAGATGACCAATTAGATCAATAAGGGAGCTGCGCAGTCTCTGTCGGGTGGAGAAGCTTTGGTCTGGGAACACATTCGACTGTGTATTGTTAAATCTGATCATGGCGAGCTCCCTTCGACACTCTCACTTTGTGACTATTCTGATAGCTTTCAGTCTTAAAGTGCTGAGTTCCTTTCCAGAACTTCTTCCTCTATCCTTTTCGGACAGGAGTTATGAGTTGTTTACAAAGTTCCTTTTGTTTGCTTTTACTATATCTTTGATGCTTCTTCTTAGCTCTGATTTAATTGCCTTGGATAAGCTGAGGTCCTGGAGAAGAAAGCCTTCCCAGCCATGTCCCAACAATCTGACATCCACATGTAACAATGCCAACACAAGACAGTAGTGTTAGTGTCACACACCTCCATAATTGTCTTCAGATGTCAGCCATCTCTAAAAGATAACACCAAAGGTATGGGAAATGCTTAATGTTCTCCGTACCATCATCATAAATCTGAGTTGAGACGTACATTTGGAGCTTGTTAATGGAGAAGTTTGGTCTTCTGCGTGTTACAGTACGTTTAAGTCCCATCGTCTCAGCCAATGTATTGACAACTGTGTGCAGATCCATTTCTGTCAGAGTACATACAGTACTACAGCATTACCTGTGTACTTGAAGTTGATGACTAAAGTTGGGGTAGTTTTGGTTATGGAATTTAAATAATTTGTTGTCTGTCTGCTCAGTAGTAGCTGCACTCCAGCAGGGAGATTGTGATGAAATTGAATAAGGCATTGCACTCCGTGAATCCTGAGAATCTGTGAATGTGGAATATCCTCCTGAAGTGTATATTTGCTAAATAATCTGTCATTATCCTTCATTTTCTTCTGTTTACATGCCTGCAGTAATTCTCAGTAATGGATCCTTTACTGAGTACCTATTGAAGTACAACAGTTAAAAATTGCCTGATAATCAAATTAATTGTTTAACAGTCTGTATAAATAGTAGATCATAATAATATGATTTTCATTACCACAAGGGAAGCAGATCATCTAGTTGTCACCAGTATGATTGAAGGCATACTGTTTATAAAAAAATTGAGATGTTCTGCAACAACAATAGAGAGAAACCAGGAGATGGACAGGCCACATCTTGCAAAGCAGGCGGTCATCTGTCCAACCTTGTAATCAATTTCAGACTCCAGTGGCTACAGCATGAGAAATTCCAGAAGAAAATGACCTGTTCTAGAATAGCTTGTCAGTTGTAAGAAAATGCTCAGGATGTTCAGGGGTAACATGCAGACAGTGAGATGTACAGATAAATCACAGCCTTCTGTGGGCACAGAATGTCTGAGCTTGTGGTGGAGAGAGAGGTGGAGTATCTTGTTCACTAATCAATGCTGTTTTTGCAATTGACTGATGGAAGATGGACATCCCCACAGTGTGTGTGGAGATGTTGTGGTGTGCGCTACATGGACCATTGCACTGTTCAAGTAAGCTGGTGGAGTGGCGTCTGTAGCAGCACAGGGAGAACGGTGAAATATCCCACAGCAGCCTATACAGAGGCTGATCAGCACTTATACTATATATAAATGCCCTTATGATTAACATAATGATCAGGGATGTCATACCTGACACAAACTGTGATGTTTTCATTTTGACAGTGTAAAGTTTAATACTGAAAACCTATCATGGTTTGGTGTTTTTTCTGTGATTTAGATTGGTATCTGTTTAAAATATTGGACTAAATCCATTAGACTAGATCCAGCCATGCATCAGTATAGATACAAAATTCTTAACAAAAGTAAGACATTTTTAAAATATATATAAACCCACTATTTAACCAGAAATAGAAATAGAGATTTCCAGCTATTGCTACTTGACAAATAACTTTGACAATCAAGAGCAGTTTTTCAAGTCTGCAATCTTTCAGTCCTTGATTGAAAAGTGTGTTCATTGATTTGTATTTATGCTCAGGATTCGGGAGTTGGGCAAGTCCTCCCGTTTCTTGCTCCTCGACATGTGCTGTAAAGTGGAAACAGGAGCCGCACATTGTGGTGCAGGATAATGACACACCATGCTTACTGCCCACTGACCGTGAAGATTCCATGGCAGAACCTCAGGCCTGTGTAACTGGCAGTTACACAGTTACCACTTTTAGAATCGTTCATTGTCTGTGGAAGGCTTAATGACTACTTCAGAAATCGCTGTGCTGCTTTATTATATTCAGAAAAAATAAATACAAAGAGGGGAAAAAAGGCTTGAAAAACACTTTTTCCATAAAAAATATAATCAACAGATCATATTGTGTTTTATGACTGTGTTTTCCATATTGATTTACTAAGTACTATTGATTAATATAGCATATATATGAAGAAGATTTAAATTTACAATTCTATAAACAGTCATGGAACAGGGTTTTGCTAGTGACATGCCACATCATTATGGGAAGATGAAAGGATTAAGTAAGCCTTTAATGAATAAGTAGCGCTTATCCAGTGATTTATTTTGTGTGCTTTTGAAATTACAGTGCTGACATTAATGTCATGTAAATTATAAAGCTCGAAACAACGGTTGGGATTATCCGCTAATTCAGAAGTTGACAGTGGCAAAGATGAAAACCTAGAAAACACTACTGAAAAAACAGGATTTTGGGAAAACCAATGTAGTACGTAAATGAGAGCTAGATTTAAATGTAAATACTTAAAGTAAACTGATATCATCATCAAAGGTATCATTCATTTATATCTGATTAAAATGCCTAGCACATCCAACTATAAATTAAATTGATCAGAAATACATTTTTGTATTCTTGCTGAAAATGTTGGCCAAGAACATTTCAATGGATGTTATAGTCATATCAGTCAGCACACTGGCACAGAGGTTAGGAAACACCTTTCACAGTCCAAAGACATACTGGTCAGTTACTTGGTCCTGTTGTGAGTGTGTGTTTGTGTCTGTGTGTGCCATGCAGTGGACTGGCATCCCATCTAGGATGTATCCTGCCTGTTGCTTCCCACAATGGGCTCCGGATCCCCCATGTCCCTATCAGGTATTGGATAAAGCAGTTAGAAAATAAATGGATAGAAGGGAATGATATCATTTCTAGATATGAAGGGTTCTCATACCTTCTCCTGTAAAGAAAGCAGTGAAATTGCAAGAGATCTGTGTAGAAACCTTTGAAAGTTCAAATACTCATTTTCATGGTTTGTAGAAAAGTACGTCCCATAAGTCTGGGATTGAGAACTGGAGAGTTTGGTGTTTTTCCTATGATGTATGTGGGAAGTGGTATGATTGAACACCTTTGAGGCCTTATCAGCTGATATACTATATTGCTATTCAGAGAGCTTATGAAGCCACTTATATTGGCTTTGCCTAAAAATCATCTCACATTTTTCCTGTCATATCTGTATTATGGATGCGCCCAGTACTTTTGTCCATATGTTTTGGGACTGTTCTGTCATTGCAACATTTTGGAGCCAAGTGGCTAATCCACTATCTGGTTTATAAGTGTGTGGGTCAAGACTATTTCTATCTGATGATGCACTGAATGGTTTTAGATAGATACTTTATTGATCCCGTGAGGGAAATTGCAGTAAATTGCATTAAGGTAATGCAATGGAAAGTGTTACAGGTGGGATTAACATCTGTAAAGAAAATTATTCGTATTCTTAAACCCTGGAATGAACCCTTTATGGGCACATTACTTTGCAGGTTTATTATGTTTAGGGACATAGTTAATCTCATGCAATCAGTTGCCAGAATGAATGGTGCGGAGTAGCATACATTAAAGGCCTCGGAACTGGTCTCTGCTTTCCAGGTCAAGTGTCTGAGTGAGTTATCAGCTAACAGTAATTTTCATTTTTCTTTCTTTGTTCACTATGTGTATGAGCTTCTTATATATATATATACTGTACAGTAGTTCTGAGTGTGTCTGTGGTTTTCATTTTTTTCCAAAAACACTAAACTGCTGATCAGAAAAAAAAGAACACTAGGGTGAGCTATTTTTAAATATCGGGGTTAGAAAGAATCAGCGCTGATGAGTGGATTTCAAGCCACAATAAAAGTAAAATGTACACAGTAACTTGTAAAACTTTCAATTTACATCCCAAAGTAGCCAAAATTTCCAGGTATGTGCAGTGCAATATTCAATATTCAATATTCAATATTCAGAACAAGGAAACTGTCACGCCCTCTGCAGCCAGAGGGCGCTCCTTCTCTGTCCTGTCCCTAGTTTCCGGTCTGCTGTCCTTCCTGTCCCTCTCTTTCCCTTGGGCTATGTATTTCCGGGTCTTGCACTCTGTCCTCGCTCAGCATTGACGTTCGGATGTCCTGAGACCCGCCTAGCACCAGGGCGCCCCACGTCCGCTCCCTGAGGGCATAGGTTTCTATACGGCAATCCTGAACTCTTTGCACTATGAGCTCGGGCCTTTTTCCCGTCTCGCCAATACGCATATGGGTCTTTTTCTGCTCTCCTGCTCCCCACGGTTTGTCCCTTTGGACATCCGTGACAGAAACAAAACTTCTGGTGATGTGATGTGGCCCTATTACATTGTAAGTAGGCTTGTGAAGACATTTCTTTTAGTCCAATAGAAATATAGGCTAGCGAGCAGGAAGGGTTATGTCATTATTCGTGGCATGACCAGGGATTTACGACAAAGAGCCTACACGGTACTTTCACAAAGTTCACAATTTTAAGCTTAATTTGAAATTTGTACATTTTTTCTACACCCTCAATGAATTAATTTTATCACTGATATTTAATAACCGGTCTGACATATTGGTACTGCAGTTCCCCTTTAATAAGTCTCCAGCCTCGCTGACCAGAGCTAATGCCTCTCCATCTCTTGCAGTGTTTCCATGTGCCTTACTCAGCCCTCACCATGTTTCTCAGCACAGAACAGAAGGAACGGGACTCCGCCACCGCCTACAGTATGTCTGTTATTCCTTGACTACACCTAAGATCAATGGTCCGCCCTGATCAGTGCACCTGCCCTGTCCCATATTAACATCCATATCTATGTAAGAACTACTGTGTTTGTAATCAACAGATTTTAACTGTGTTTAAAAACTGTGTTTTATTAGTCTCTTGTCATAACCACTGAGTAGCACTTGCATTCTGCAAAGTCGTACGGCATTTTTACGCAAGATTAATAGTCACATAAAATCCCAATGAAAATAAAAGCTATTTTGAGGAAAAGTGCTATCCAGATACGAGAAGCCATTATTGTGAGATGCATCACACAGTTGTACTAATAAGAATTCCTAATGGATGTATCAGTTCTTAGCAGACAGCAATTAGCACTTTTCACTACTGTGGCAGTACGCGGGGGCGTGTTCAGTGTGGAGGCAGAGCCCTGGATGAAGGGCGACGCATTGCCTTAGTCACAGCTGTCCTGGCTGCTTGAGGATGAGCCACAGCTCTGAAGGCTCTATAAAAGTACACTGGACACCCCCCTAAGGGGCGAGCAGGGCCACCCCCGGAAGGGGAGGATCATTTCACCGGCAGTCCCGGAGGGGGTTTATACCTGCGTAAGGCTGTTGTTATTTTTCTTTTACTTTTCTTTTTCTTTTTGCCTGTCCCGTCACGTATCCTCACTGGGGCAGGCTGACCCACACTGAGGTTTTGTTTTGTTTTGGCCGTGCGCTCCCTCCTCTTCCAGACTGGACCCCACTAAATAGGGTCAGTCCAGTCTCGTCACCACTGTGCTAAGCAGTTTCTTTTTCCCAGGCTGGACCCAGTTAAATAGGGTAACCCCAGCCTGGATGTTGCGATGCACAGCGGCACACTTTCTTTTTGCTTTTGTTTTGGTTTTTCACCCTTTTTTGTATTGTTTTCTGTTCTTGCTAACCTCACACCAGTGTTTCCGTCCCCCAGTTAGGGGCATTGACTTTACTGGTGTTCGCCGCTGCTCCACCCAATCCCACTCTGTTACACTACGTATAACAACATGAGAAAGTTTACAAAACTGAGGAGACAATTGAGCTTGTCTACCTCATTGTGTTGCTAGCAGTTAATTAATCTGAGTGTCTCTTCCGGCTGATCTGCTGGCTTTAACAATATGGTTGGGTAGCTTATTGCATACTCCCACGAGTAAGGACACTTATTTAATATTGACTCTTTTGATATAAACCTGTGATTCTGATTCCTTGGTGTCAAACTGAAGTTTGTCCGAACTGCGCTCTTAATTCTTATGAAGTTCACCCTCCAGTTGGTGGTTTTCATTCACGTGCAGGAATGACAATGGAAGTGCTGGGCACGTTACTTGGAGCCGCCATCCAGGGCCAGATTGTTGCGAGCGCCCACACTTCCAAGCGCTGCCCACAGCACAATGTATCCACAGAAGGCCTGGGCAACATCAGTAACCCTGCACAGAGAGAAGGACACACCAGCCGCCCCGCCCTCACTCATGACTTCTTTGCACATGCAGTAAGTGCCCTGACAAGAACCTTTCTCCGTGAAAAGGCTATTATACACATCTTAGGGATCGTAGGAATTTTGTGCAACCAACAGCAATAATCGATCAGGAATAGTGTCTGGTTAAAAAAAGAAGAGGCAGGAATTCATTAGAGAACCAGGTGACATTTTAAATTGTCTGGAACATTTCGACTGCAACGTCTGTTTCTCCTTTGGAGTGTTTATTTAATTTTGAATTACATTTTGTCTGTCTTACTCTTTTTGCAGTGTTCTGTTGTCTGGGCACTGAAGGGCATTCATGAATGCTGGGCTTTCAATATGTTTTTTTACATTAGCTCCCCTCATTACAGAGGCAATCATGACAACGGGCATTGTGCCCTGTCACCTTTCTAATTCTGTTTGGCTGGCGATCCAGAAAATTACTGGGGAAAAGGAGGATACAATAATAGCCTTCCAGAGCTTTTATTTAAGGAATCCACCCCTACTAAATATAGAAGTAGAAGCTTAAATTATGGCACAGTGGGTCTGACAACTAACGGTAGGCTGGGTTTTTTTCCCATTTTCTCTGTAGCTCATTGTGGGCTTCCGCCATTTTCACTTTAAGGCAGCTTTTTCAAACACAACTATGGCCCAATTACCCTGTAGGTTCAGGTTTCATGTGGAGTCCACACTGTACTGTCAAGATAATGATGTGCATGTCAGCCACCTGTCAGTGGCCAGGCGAGTATGTCAAGAGTTATCTGTTCTGTCAAAAAGCAGAGGTGCATCTACAGGGCACAGCTTATCTGACCATACGTATCACAGTATCCATGAGGTGCCTCCCTACTTTCCTCCAAGATGGAAAGCCACTCCTACCACAGGGATACCATACAACAATGCTGGTTACTGGTGAGAGTGAGGCAAGGTGCCCTACCCAAATACACAAACAGTAACATTCCCCTGAACCCACAGCAATAAATGGGACAACTACTCTTAAATCCTGTCCTGTTCTTGTATTCCATGAGATGATTACCAGTAATCTCATTCCTGTTCTGGGAGGCAAACTAGTAAAAGCAGGCTCTGTGCAACCAATGCACAGGGTCTTTATCAAGTAGCTTGTCTGTTCAAGAAATCGTACAGCTAAAGTTGTTACATTGGTGCAAACAGTGGGGATTTTATTCTGTTATGATGGCATATTTAAGATAGTTTTAGACTATGAAGTAATGAAATCATCATACCAATGAGACACTGCAGAATGTTACATCCTGAATCGGGTCCATCCAAAAACAGTGACCGATATTTCCCATCTGGAAAGAGGATCAAATCTTCTTCCTAGGCATATTTCGGCTACAAAAAGTAAGGTGATGTATGTAAGAAAGACAGTGCCTCTTATTGTAGCCACTACAGACAGACAGTTGCAGATACTATAAGAGGAAATAGCCTCAAATATTTTCCGCTGCCTCAGGGAGCTTCATCCCACAGTTATTGAGACATTTTCAAAGAAGCTTAAGGATGACCTCAAATACTAAGAGAGTGAATGGGATCAGTGTTTTTAAACCTTATTAAAATATGTGCTTCAGCGAAAGGACAGAGGAAAGATAGCAGAGAACATAAGTTTAGTTAAAATGTTCACTGACGGCAAACCGTTTATATATTTTTTTATATCTTGTGTTCCGTATCAGTACTGTAAATGCAATATTTCTTATCCTTGACACACCCGAAGGAGGTGAATTATGTTTTTTTCTTTTTTTCTTTGACTGAAGTGTGGAATTAACCAGTGCTTCTGACTTTGCAGACAGCACACACTCTTGCAGCTCTCCACTCAGGCAGGCAGATGGAGGATAGCAAGTCCTCTCTGATAATGATTAGCCTTGCCTTGGCTTGGTATGTAGACAGGAGAGGAGTTAACAATTCCTCAGTGGACTTCAACTCAGATAACCCTGGGCACTGCCCATTGCTGTGCAGCTCGAGAGCACAGCTGACTAGGAACATGACGAAGATTTAGACTAACTTCAGGATTCAGATAGATACTGTATGTCTCAGGTTCTTGATGGTAGAAGTAACAACAGTAAAAGCTGTGTGTTTAGTTAAGGCTATTTACAGATTCAGCTGGGGTGTCTCCAAGGGTGGTGAAACCCAGGAGGAACGTTGACCAGACCAGACAACAGAAGTTGCTCTATGCTCTTTCCACAAGCACTGCATTCCTTTGAGCTTCTTGAAGCCCAAAGGAAGGTTGTTGCTGGCTTGAAATTGATTCACCAATGGTTAGAAAATCACAGCCTTGCATCAGGATCTTTATAAACCACTTTAGTGTGGTGTAAAAAATAATAACAAACACATTTTTTATTTTGGTGACAGCGTCTTTGGCCATTACTGACCAGCCAGTGTTTCCACTTCAAATCTCTGACATTTTGTGTCTGATGGTTTTATTTGTAATATGTGGAAAGGAAAAATGATTTTTGATGGCTAGCTTTTTACTTTTGCTGTACTTTGTGATCTTCATTCATTATTTGTTTGTTTAACTTAACTGTCCATCCAAAAGGGAAATAAAAGGAAATTTGTCTTTGGTATCGCCATAAAACGTACAAAAAACAAATAATAGTTAACATAAAATAAATACACAATCAATCACTCTTAGCCATACAAAAAGACATATACACTTACACGTCTCACTCTGCCCATATAGCATTACATTAATCTCATAGATTTATACAGGGAACAATCGCTTAGCTGTGTTTAATGTCAAAGTGTTTTAAAATAAGATGACAAGAATAACATTCTATGCTATCATACCTATGTCAAGATAACAATGAGAAGCTATTAGATATGTGGTTCTTCAAGAGCTGAGCATAATCTTGAATTCATGCAAAAAAGGTATAGATTGCTATGAAAGTGCGGTTCCAACTCTGTTCCTCATTACTTTGTTAAAACTACATGTAGCTTTGGTAATGGGCAACTTGGTGTCACAATAATCTTCTGTTTTGAGTTTCTTTTTTATTCTAAAATCTCAGGTAATTCTTAGCTTTCACAATATAATAATAATAATAATAATTATTATTATTATTATGCAAATATTGTTACTGTAAGTAATGTTAAAGCATTAAAGAAAAAGGCATTACTGCTGTACAGATAAAATGGACAACTAGAAGGACTGAAATTTGTAGCAATGCAATACCACCTTGTAGCCTGATCTTGTCATATTGTAGACGTTAAGCAAGGATGGGTCTGGTCAGTACTGTGAGTAGTGTTTGTGGATAACTATGTGAAGCTCTTTCCTCTGGACCTTTGTATCACTCTAAACCAATGGTAATTTGGCATTATACTGAGGTCCTGACTCCTTGTTCATTAGACATCCCATGATATTATTCATAACAGTAGGGTTGTTAACTCTGACGCCCTGGCTAATTTCCACTCTGGGCTTGAATATCAGTCCTACACAGAGTTCTCTGTAAAATGTCTCAAGTCTCTTCAATGATGTGCTGTGAAATGGAATTACTGGTGCAGAATGACGGCTGCCATTATCACCAGCTATTACCATTAGTATTCAATTCCTGCAGGAAAAAAGTTAAGACAAGTGGGAACCTACACCACACACCTAGCTACAGTATCTAAGAGCTAGATTACTGTATTAGCTTGTGAACAAACTATTTATCTTATTATTGTAAATAAACAATATTATCCTGAACAAGACATTATGAGACCACAACAACTAGTTTGATTATATAGGATTCATCAAAAGCATAGGCTACCCATGATGCTGCCCGAGAATGAGCATTGCGCTTCAAATGCATTTATGTTTGATGTTTTCTGTCTGCATCAAGCCATCTATGTGGTTTTTATTTTTTTAATTTTTATTTTTAATTATTTTGCTCTTATTGAGGCAATGTCTATTTTTATTTTGAAAATTAAGTGGCAAGTGAGGAAGGGTAATGATTTAGTTTCCAATATACTGTACTCTGCCTTTTTTTTTCTACATCTTACTAACATAGTTCTTCACCAATTGTGATGGCATTCTGTACTACTAGTATTGATGGCTTCTGTTATTCACTTACAAAAATCAAATAGGTTAATTAATGGAATTAAGTCCCTGCAACAATTTTACATTCAATACTTCATTATTTTAGTCAATGCAGACTCGAAGCAAATATTGATCTTCAGATCAAGCCTTGAGACTTCAGAGCTATGCGATTATGCACTGTACCATCGAGGCTGCTGGCTGGGAAATAATCTTGTGGTGTTTCACTCCGAAACAGTATTTCAATATGGAGTCTTGAATACATTTTGTCTGTGTTTACGGGTTTGTTTGGACAGCTGGTCCGCTTGGCCTGTATACAACTGCGGGAAACCCTGTACAGTATATGGGAAGTGTTGTGGGATCTTTAGGGATGAAAAACGCTGTATAAATGTTAGGAATTATTTTGAGATTTTTTTACTGTGATTTTCAGATGTCTCCTGAAACCAGAAAAAGTTTCTGTTTCACCCCTGGAGTGTGGAGTCACTACTTTATTGTGACTGATGCGCATTAGGCCCGTAAATGAATTCCTGCAAATGACCTGACTTGTATGCAAAAAGGGAATAAAAGGTGCTATGTTGTGAAGTCTTCAATTGCACCTTTCTCTTGCAATGCTGTTTTTAAAAGACACTTTGCGGAATTGTGAATGTAAATCCACACAGTGACAATACATTTTTTTCAAAGAGTGATGCTACATACAGTCATATATATACAGTATACCGTATATAAGTATAGCTATTATTTTTATCCCAAACATACAAAGATACTGGTAGTCTATCTCTGTTGCAAAGAGATACAGCAAAACCACCAGATTGCCTTTGTGAAGTAAGTTTTTTAAGTTATATTCCTCAGAGACAATGTACTTTTTATGAAAGCACAAAAGGGCTCTCCCTGTTCTTTCCAGAAAGCGGTGTATATGATAGCTGCAGGTGTTATTGGAGCCCTCTTCCTGCTTTGCACGGGGGTGCTGTTCTACGGCGTGAAGGAGAAGGATGGTAAGAAGTGTGACGGCTTTGTGTGTCTCCGATAAAGGCTCTAACCTGCGCTGTCTGCATGCGCTGCTGTGTTCATTCCTTGCAGTGCCTGCTGTCATGATTTGATGAGCAATGTAACTGTTGGTAATCCCTGCATGTCCCGAGGAGGTGAGCAAGCCAATCAGAAGTAAAAGCATGAAGCTGCCACACACAGCAGCTTACTGAACCAGTGTCTTGCTGCTGAGCTTTCCCTTCACAGTGAAGCTTCCTTGGGGAGCAGTGCTGACATCTTTTGGCCCCAGTGGGAAATCAAATTGAGCACCGTCCAACAAGTGCTATGAAGTCTAATAATGGGTACTCAGAACAACGGCCTTAATAACAGGACAAGAAGTAAAACTAAGCGTGACACTGAATATTAAGTGCTTTAATTTAAAAACAAAATCAATAAACCCTACCAGGAGACTTCAATTGGTCTTTTTAATATGTTTGAATTTCTCTCCAATTTGAATTCTTAAGGGTTCTGTATGTTAATCTGGCAGACTCATCATTTCCATCTTCCTGACAATGTGGAAAAGCAGTCAAAAGACAACACCATAAATATATAAAAATACAGATTTTTACAGGGAATCTTTGTTTAAAATGTACAATGACTTCATTTTGAATTTTGTGAAGAAATTTGGTCAACATTATTAAAAGACATTGCAGCTCTGGAATTAGTCCTGAAAAGAGTGACCATATACAGTGTGTTCTCAGGCTTAAAGGCATTTTCTAGATCGACATGCTAAAATAACTTAAAGTTTTATTCTTCAATAGAGAGGAATACAAAGTTACCCAATTTATGTATTCAAAATTCTCAAAGGCACTGAAAAAGTCAACCTAATGGACTTGTTCACAGTCAACAGTTCTCAGAAAACTAGAGGCACTTCTTTAGACAAAGAGGCGTAGGACTGTGGACCACGCTACCCAGTGATGCTCTTATACTGTAGCTGATAGCTTATTTCAAGAAATAACTGGATGAGATCTTCAGATCAATGGTGCTGCATGATCCATAAAGCAGAAGTATCTGTGAAGTACCGTACCTGTAAATAAGTCTCTTGTACAACCTATCAAGCAGAAGACATGCTATCGCAAACAACATGATGTGATACTGTTAAAATGTTAACTCTATGCTATGCTGCTTTTTATCATATAGATCCCTATGCATTGAAGACAGACAAGTCTATTCAATTTTTTAAAGGCTTCAAACTGGTGATGCAACATGGACCATACATCAAACTAACAGGAGCATTCCTCTTTATTTCCGTGGCTTTCCAGGTGAGTTTCCATTTTCCGTTTGATACACTTTTACAGTTTTGTTTTCAAATTTTGTTGCAAAACATACTCGGAACAAAAAGCCAATTAAAGATAAAGGAAGGAGGGCTGTCACAGCTCACAGTACCACATGGGAACCAGTCATTCGGCCCTGGTGCCAGGCCTCCCAGCAGGTCAATGTACTTTGCCCAGCATCTCAACCTTCTTCAGGCTCCAGACATTCATATTTTCAAGACGCTGCCTTCAACCGCTGGAGGTTTCTACACAGTACATACAGTACCCTTTCAGAAGTAATGAAGGGGCAGGTAGAATTCTGCCATTTCCCACTGCCGCTGGCAGGCTTATTTGTTGTCAGTCTTGGCTTGATTGCAAAGATGGTGAAAATGGCTTGGAAAAAGGTGGTGCAGGTTTTCATAGTGTGGTGTGCTTTGTATTCCTGCTTCATCCATTCCCCGGCCACCTTTCCTTCCCTGCCTTCCTGTGAGGTCTGGCCATGTTCCCTAAAGGCACGCCTCCCTTTCAGAGTTCATCACCTTAGCTGAAGACTGAGCTTCCTCTTGGCCAGAGGCTTAAAAGTGATGTCAAAAGCACTCATTCATCTCCCAACACACCTACTGGACTAACTGGGCTTGTATACAGACTTGGAGGCACGTCTAAGGCACATGTGCTAACTACACGAAGAAAACTGACTTGTTTTTCTCTAAAGTGAGTAAATTTGGTAATAAAGGTCTTGAGTTAGCCACAGTGGGCTAACTCTACATCCACATAAAAAAATCCTCAGGGGTTTGCATTTCTTTTACCAGCTGGTGCAGAGCAACTTTGTCCTGTTTTGTACATATGCCGTGGATCTCCAAGATCACTTTCAGAACATTGTTTTGACAATTCTTGTAAGTACGATGGTTTTGCAATTGCTTAATTTGTGTACCCTGTTCATATTTAACAATTAAAAGTATTAAAAGTAATCTATACCACTTCTCTTTCACACATACTGTACATTAGGATCAGTAACCGTGAACTCTTAGAACATCCTGAAATGAGCATCAGTTTCCTTCTGATATTCTTATACTATATTCTGATAGTGCTGCTGCATTAAGCCACGTGCAAGCTGTGCTGCGTGTCTTCACTTTTACTTTCATTTCAGATTAAAAACAAAAAAATGACTTTGTCATAATTGCAGGTAAATGTGCACATTTGTATGTGAATCATCGCTCGCAGTAGGAAGAGTGAATTAGTGCTGTCAGGACAGTGCTGTGAGTTGTGTTTTCCTTTCCTATCCAGATTGCTGCAGCTGTAAGTATTCCCTTATGGCAGTGGTTCCTGCAGAGGTTTGGCAAGAAGACAGCAGCGTTCTGTGGCATTTCAGTAAGCATTTTTCTCCCGGTTCTTTCCATTCTGATCTGCACTCCACCCTCATGCGCGAGGCTTTCCACTCCACTGGCATCTCAGATACCAAATGTAGAATCAGCTGGCTAGGCAGGAGCCTTTTATTACAGCATTTGGTCTGGGGAGAACAGCAGAATGCTGGGTTTGTGGTGGCAATATTGTAAATAAAATAATGTGTAATCAGGTGATGCCAAGAAGGCATCAAGGTTTAGGCACTGCTTTCTTGGTGTTTTTCTGACTGTTTGGGATTTGAGGGTTACTATAGACATGTTGGGCAAGCCAGCAAGGATGCATTTTTATTTCATAAGCAGTGTTACAAAGAAGACTGGAAGACTGGGACCTGATGTGTTAGTTTTATTTAGCTTTCATACACTGCAGTTCTGAGGAAAAGAAGTTCATGTTGTTTAGAATTACAGTGCTTCTTCTCACTGAGAGAGAGAACAGCTCCTGGACAGTGGCAATGAAAGTCTTTCATGGCCACAACTGATTCCAGTTTAAACTAACACACTTAAGATGTCATTGAATGACTCCTGCAATGCACGTTTGGCCATCCTTAAAAAACATTTTATTAATAGGACGAATGCATTTAAAATGAGTGCTTAATATGCCAGTATTAAACTGCATTTGTTTTGTTTTCATTTGTTTTCAATGAGACCTGAGTTGAGACATGTGCAATCTGCACCTGTATTCAGAAGACTGCCCCTCTTGCATATTTCTTGACTGTCTTAAGAGACTGTGGTTTGCAGTGCATACAGTAGGTGTGATGAAGCCTTTTTCTATGAAAGATCTCATTAGGGAAGCAGAGTTGCCATTTAAATTCAAGACACTTAATACAGTTTAATAGAGTTCTCTCTCTGTTATTTTCTAAATCAGTCCAAAACAATTAGATTTGCTCATAAAAAATCTACATCTCTAAAAATAACAAACAGCCACAGTATGGTATAGACCACCCTTTGATCCTGCAGACACTATTTACTGAATTTATTGCTCCTTATCTGAGCTCTTCACTTTATTTTATTGTGAGATTTAAACTGAGATATGATAAAACCAAATAACGGTCAAAAGCCAATTTAATTCTTTAAACCGTTCAGATTTCAGATTATAAACAAACCTACTAGAATTGACTCAGAATTACCAAGTTAGCCTTGCTTGACATCATAATCAGAAAGACTCCTGCCAAGTACTGGTACTGTATACGTAAGGATATTAAGGATATTAGTAATCACTGTTTCATACCATGTAAGAACGAACGCATGAGGAACAGCCCCTCTGATTTTATTTAAAAGAAACATTAAGAATTGTAGTTGAGCCTTTTCAGCATGATCTGCCTTTAATTAATTGGAACATACAATATTTTTTAATGATTTAGAAATATTGTCAACAAGCAGGCACCAATTATGAGCTTTAGTCCTGAGATGTCAACTTCAATAAAACAGAAGAGTGTAGCTAGGCAAATTACTAGGGTTTCTGCAATCCTTCCTTCATACATATGCATACAAGCCATTAGAACCTCTTAAATTAGCTGTTATAACCATCAATTCTCTAACCTCATAACCAATCCTAAGAAATGTTTAAGTAAGTTAAATCAATGTTGAACAAGTTATTAGCCTCTCATTTGCTAATTCAATTACATAAAACATAATGTTGTGTGAGAAGAAAAAACAGTTAATTTATTTAGTGAACATTTCATTAATGCCAGAGTTATGCTTGACAGGTCAGTATTTTATGTTTATCCAATTGACTTTGATGCACTTACGTTCCACAATTCCTTCAGCTTTAGAGCTAGCTGGGCTTGTAAAATTGACGGTATGTTAGTTATTTGCTGGTTAAAATAGTCTTGAAAAAATGTAATTTAAAACTTGCATCTTATTTAATATTTGCTCCACTGACAAACTTATTTTAACTCTCTTTCAAAACAGCTGAAATCATAGAAGGCTGGAAATCTGCTCTTGTTTTGTCTTTCAAAAGAGGTGATAAGTCAGACCCTAATGGCTTTAATGGGTTAAGGTTATGGGAAAGAAATTTATTAGTAATTAAGCCACAATTCAGTCTGATTTGTTTTCTGGTTTTAGTCCTGGCCATCAATGTGTCACAGCAGCCTTAAACAAATGATAACCATGATATTCCAATGGTTCTTGATAAAAATCACACTTGTGCCGTTGTTTCTATCGATTTCTTTATTGGCTCCCCAAATCCAGAAGTTTAATTTCTGATTATACATGTATGTGAAGGGTCTGGTACTGCCTAGATGTATTTAGAACTTGAGGGAGGCAGTGAAGAACAGTTCCATCACGTGTTATGCTGCGTACCTATTTACAAGCGATATTCCATGTTGTCTGTTTGAAACTTGAAGCTGTTGTGCTTTCTCTGTTAAAGAGAAACTTTTTGCAACAGTTTGTTTAATGCATGCTCAAAGTGCTCAGTATTAGTTCCGTTTTTGAGGCCAGAAACAGATTTTGCTTTTCTGTTTACTGTATACCCTAATCATCTTTGATTTAAACAATAATAATTCCTGAAGTTCGAGCAGTAGTGGCTGTGTTCTGTACCGGCGTGACGTGTGACTCCTGCTTGTCCGGTCTCCTTTGCAGTGGATGATTCCGTTCATCGTCACGCTGGTGTGCATTCCCAGGCCGATCGTGGCCTACGTGGTGGCAGTCATGTCTGGTCTGAGTGTGGCTGCTTCTATTCTGTTGCCATGGTAAGAGCAGATAAATACCGCAGCCCCAGGTGGAAAGGATGATTTGCGCTGCAGTTTGCCTGTGAGACATGTCAGCTTGATGAGACCGTGGGTTGAGAGAGCTTTTTTTTAGGATCCCTGTGATTAATAAAGGATATTACTACACATCAGTGCAAAGTGGTCGTGAGTTCCAAAAGGCTTCATTGATTTAAATTAACTTCTTTCCTAATTCTTAATTTTAAATGTTTTTTTAAAAAACTTTTACCACTCATTTGCTCATACCTGTACTTGGTCCGTTCCCTTCTTTACCTCATTTTCATTTTGGAAATTTAAATTCAGGGACAGCCATATAGTTTTTATTAATTATTAAGAAGTTACGATGTAGAAAGCTTTTTTTTAATTTTCTGAAACAATTTTACATGTGGTATGTCAGTTTTCTGGCCTAAACACCAAAGAAATAGCTGGACAATATACTTCATGCTTTGTTTTTGATTAATAGTCTCATACCTTACTGTACAGTAGTTATCACAGGATACACAGTTCTTATTAAATCAGTTCCATCAATACATGGTTTTATAGTGTGACACAATAATGAATTGTTACATATATTTTTTTTAATTGAGGTCAATGCTACCTGATGTGCTGGATGACTTCAGATTGCAAAACCCAGGAATGAAGGGACATGAAGCCATCTTCTACTCCTTTTACGTGTTCTTCACGAAGTTTGCTGCAGGAGTTTCTCTAGGGGTTTCTACACTTTGTCTTGAGTGAGTCCCCTTGATGTTGGAGTATAAACACGTGCTCGGGACAGTCACAAAACTGACATAAGCACTGAAATAAACACAGGGTAAAGCAGGTGATAAATTAAATAGCAGTTAACCTTCTGTTTACAATATAGGATTGGTCCTTCAATAATCTAAAAAATAGCTATTGATTTGGTCTTGGAACTTTAAATAGGTCACTTTCTGAGTCTCTGCCATCTGTTTAACATTCATCCTTTAAAGTTTTTAGAATAAAAACATATCAGCAATGTCAACTCTGTTTATCTTATTATTGAGTTAAAATGTTCTTATACTGTATGTGCATGTGAATAGTATGTATATAATACACAAGGGTGTTTCAATACGTAAGACCTAAGTAAGGCCTTTGTTAATGGCAGCATACTTCATGATGAATATCTCCACAGGTGAGAATGTTTATAGGAAGGGAAAGAGGGAAGACCAATGCTTGAAAATGGTCTCTTTCTTGGGTAGAAAGCACAATGACATCTGCATGTAGTAGGGATATGGCAAAGTCTGCACTTGCTGAGTAGCAAAAACACTTACATTATTTCACACTCAGACAGTGCTCTCTGCTGTGCCTGACTTTTCCCATCCAGAGGAAGCACAGCTCCTTCAGGGCTTCATTATAGTGCATGATGTTACATCAGAGTGGATGTCAGTACCTCCAGCCTCCTGCTCCTACAACAACACTCAACACTACCCGCTGAGTGAGCAAGATCCTGTTTTAGGACTGTCGGGGAGTTTTTATTATTGATTTCCTTTCCCCGTGACACTGGACTGTCAGGGATCATAGCCCAGGTTGTTGTGCCAGGTTGTCTTGCTGGATGACAACACCACACCATGCGCTGTCAGCAGTGCCTGTGCTTGCTCATGGAGTTATAGGTGCTAAGTGCTTCATCACCCCCTAAACAGCCCTTACCTGGCTTCCAGTCTTTTTAGACCTTTAAAGAAGCACCTGTCCAGCAGACGATTTGCAAGCAATATTGCAACAGTACAGTCTTGGCTCTTGACACACATCTCTCCTATGCTGGGCTCAATGTGGTGGTGTCATGATGGGACATATGTCTAGTTTTGAAGACAAGGTGTCCACTAGCTCCTGATCTGTTCATACCTATCACTGTACACAAATAAATGTATTGTCATTTGAACTCTTCTGTTTTTATTGAAACACCCTTATACATAAAAATGTGTAACACTGAATTTAAATGCAGTGCATGCAGCAGTTTAAGACCCTAATATATGCTGTGTGTAATTTGTGTCTCTTGCTTTTGGTTGCTGCAGATTTGCTGGCTACGACACAGGAGCTTGCAGACAGCCCCCTCTAGTGGCCTTTACCTTGAAGTTGCTGATCGGAGCAGTGCCAGCAGCTCTCATTGTAACTGGGTTGCTGATTCTGTACCTGTATCCAATCACAGAGAAAGTCAGGTCAACGAACAAGCGTCACCTTGACGAGCTCAGGTACTTTTTCACTGATCACACAAATAGAGGTTAAGAACATTTTCTGTTATGTACAGAAACTCTTAGATGAAGGTAGTCAATGTATAAAAAATGGTTTTAGATGCACAAATGATCTGATTACCCAATTCGTTTACCCTCAGTCTTAAAAGACAAACATTACACTACAGATTGAGCTGAAATAGTTGGTAAGAAATTTGATTGAGATGTCAGGCAGGGAGTAATGCTTCAATCTATTTTTCTTTTCAACTCATCAAATTACAAAATTGGGCACTCGGTCGAAATAAGATGAAATTTCACTCTTTTGAGTGTGAGATGGTGATTGTTACTTCAGTTTGTATTTTACTATTGAGACATTTGCCTCAAGTTTTGTCCTCTGCCCCTTGATTCTGAGAACGACGGTTCTCAATAAGAAAAAAGAGCAAAAGTTTGGTGCTCATGTCCTGTCAGTGATCCTCTTTCGTCTGGTCTTCCCTTTTCACATTTATAGACTGGTTTAGGGTGTTATTTATTGTCATATGAACACTTTCATGTATGTTTTACAATCTAATGGGCTTTCATTTGTGTTTTCCCTTGCAGAAAGAGTGGCTTAAATTCAGGAAGCGAGATTCATGAACAGGGAAGCAAAGCATGAGCTCCTTAAGTGAATGGACTTCATGTGGGACAGGTCATATTCCAGGCTGTATGGGATGTCTTTCAGCAGTGTATATTACACTGGAATAAATAAGCATTTCAATATGCTTTGGTATATATTAGTAGAGCTCTATTTTTGGAAGGAAATAAGTGTGTATAACCATGTAAGATTTACATTTTAATTTAAATTATTGTATTTTGCTATTTATTTTCTTAAAGTAAAACATACATGGGCAATTGCAAGGGTTTGTCTGGTGTTTTCAAATGGCCATGGTTAGATCTGTAAAGAACAGATGCTGCAGTTTGGTATAAGCTGGTTTGTTAAAATAAGTACAGCTTTCTTCCCCTACTGAATATTTGCTATCATAATCACATTGCTAATATTGATGTACTACTGAACAATGTTTTGCCTAAAGAAAACTAAAATGTCTTTGTTCTTTTTTACTCGTCAGAATTTCCTTGGCTGCACTTTCTATTGGTAATTCTGCGAATTCACATTCTTAAATAGCTATTCACTCATTCATACTTCCCACTCCCTCAAATACTTCCAGTACGCTATGTCTAAGATCTAGGTGCAAACAAACATTTTCCTCCTACACAGGGTGTTGTCATACATCATACACATGTGGCAGACCATGCAGTACTATAGACGTCGTCAATATGACACAGCTCCGTGTTTCAACCAAATTTACTAATTCAAACCGTGTGAAAATTCAAACTCCATCTGGCTGTAATATAGCTCTCTGTGGTGCTGCAAAGATAACAATACAATCTTACACCTGTCTGTAAAAAAACCATCTGTTTTGGTGGCAAAATGCATGAAGCCAAATTAATGTAGGTGTAGAAGACAGCAGATGGTAACCTTTGAAACAACTGAGAAAGTGCCCAGACACATTAGGCCTTCTGAGCGATCCATCTCCTTCCGTCCTGAGTCATCGTGTGCAGAGGCAGATGGGAGAGTAGAGACTGACACTGGAACATGCCTTATTCCACACTGAGGAAACAGGCACAGACAAAACAGGGACATTGAATTAAAACACAGTGTGGGAGGAACTGAAAAGACATGAAGGATGGTTGAGTTTGGCACGCTGAACTTCTTCATACCTCATGAATAACCAAGAAAGGCTAAACCTCGGGATATCCAGAAGCCTTAGCACTAATTCCTCAAGAAACAGTAATGAGAATGCACCTGTCAGCTAGATTTCATACTTAATTTTGTTTCATATTCTAAATTCACATTTAAAACCCTTAACAATTGCTTTATGTAATTGCCTCTTGTCCTTTAAACACAGATATGAAAAGCTGTAAATGCTCTTCACAGTTCAAGAAGGATAATAGGATTAAAATGAACAGCTCTATACGGATTAATTTAAGCACAAGAATCAGTTGATGTGGTCAATGCTAAATTTAACCAGATTATCCCTCCACATGCAAAAGGGCATTTTCTTAAAGCTTCGGTATTGGCAACATCTGAAAGTCTGGGGAACTAGTGGGCCTGCCTCAGATTGGGGTGCGATCTGTGTGGGGTTCGCATGCCCTCCCTGTGGCCGAGTAATTTTCCTCCAGGTCCTTCCACATCCCAGAGACATTCTCGTTAACTATGATCTCAACATTCAATTGCACTCCCTACTCCCAGCATGAGATCACTGGAATCACATCTAATGCGCCCTGGCACACTAAAAAGAAACACCATTCCTAACTAACCTGACATTTATCAGGTTTTGAATATAGAAATGTTTTGGCTCATTCCATCTGTTTCTTCAGTGAAACATGCAGTGTGGCTTTAAATCCGAGTGTGGCATGCAGGTCTTATACCCAGAGTGTATCGCAGAGAATAGGCCCGAGACTGCTCTTCTCCCTTCTCTGGGTAGCCAAGACCCTTACCAGGTGTAAGAGCCTTTATGATAATGGTTCCCTGGAAGTTATCTTTTTTCATTGTTTCCCAGTGATGTCTTAAGCAGTGTTTATAAACTGATGGTCCAGGGCATAGTGGTGTGCCTTTCAAACATTAACGGGTGTGATACAATATTTTAGGAGTTGGTGTATCCAAAGTGCTACTTTTCACTTTGGGGGTATACATGAAACAGAAGAGTATCTCTTGGGAACTTAATGTGGTGTGAGTTAAGTTTTTCTAGTTTGACATACTGTATATAAACTCAGAACGTTTGAGAGTGGTTGAGCAAAGCTCCTTATTTTACGGTCAACAGTTTCTGCCGGGATAATCTGACTCTGCATTTCACGGCAAAATCATGTTAAAAACTGAAATGCTGTAAGCTGTTTCTAAAATTAATGGTAACATTGTAGAAACGTTCATTTAGATGGCAGGTGTAAGAAGTGGAAGAGCAGGTGAGGAGCGGCTGCAAGTTCACATGGGGTTATTGCCCTTAATAATTACCAATTGCATGCTACCGAGATTGGTAAAGGTCATGGCATTTACTAGCCACCCATGAATTAGAAGAGAGAGGGTATAGGTCCCATCTTTTATTGGAAAATTCAAGAAAGTGAGCATTATTACAGGTGGGAAAAGGGGGAAAGGTCAAAGCACAGTCCTGGATATCCATCACTGGGAGAGTGAACACTACAATATGCTTGTGCATGAGTAAAGAATAATGGGAGGAGGGAAGTGTGTCGCAAACTTAGAGTACCATCAGAAATATAAAATAGATGAAGTGCCTCTTCTAACTATGAGCAGTATAGTTTGCACTATTCATTCAGGAAAACCAGAACCCATTAGAATGTGACAAACAGCTAAAACAACAGTTTAAAAAAAACGAACTACTGAAACATCTGGAAAAGAAATGTGTATTCTACAAAGGACATCTATCAAAATAATATAACAGCAAAATGCATCTATGTTAAATCTTTATTTACAGTATTTAAAATTCTTCAACCATTTCTCAGATCCTTTTGACTAAATGGAACTGAAGGAAAAAATGATGTACACAGTATGGGTAACAAGTAGAAAATGTATGGCTTCTTCTTTAGAAGCCAAAGGATTGCTCACAAATCGTCATTCAGGTTTAATATCACATTCATTTGGCAATATGAAATACCTTGCATTTAAAACTTCTAATCATGACGTAAGGATTTTTTTCAATGTATAAAACATGTTCAGACTACAAAGAACAGGCAAAGGAGTTTAAAGACTATATACAGTAATTCTTTATCTTGCATATTTATCTTAAATTCTATGAAGGTTCACAAAGCTTTCTAAAATCATTTTTATGAAGAACAAATTGTAAAGGACATTTTTAAATTGTACTGTGGTAATTTTGTCTAAATAGTTTTTATCACTAGCAGAGTTGAGGTAGATATTTAATTTATTGTAAAACACACCAGGTGTAATACTTCCTAAAAGTGTTAAAATTAAATACTAATGAGTTGAGGTATGCAAAATGAATAAAGTATTGCTAAGTTACAGCTGCAAGAAAGCAACAAAATGTATATTTTTCCAGTTTTGTGTAAATTTTGAAGTCTTACAATTGATATAGAACAGCAAAGTTACTAAGAACATTATAAACACTGAAAAAGCTATGGAAGTCCTCAGTGAAAAAAAAGACAGAAATTCAGGTTCATAATATACTGAAAAACTTAAAATGCAATCCCCCAAAAATCACTTATAAAAATAAGGTGAGATAAATTTAGGTACTGATACAGCAAAGACAAAAGTGACTTGAGCTATGGGCCACATGACAAATTTAAGCCATGTCAAGTAACTGATTCATAAGTAATGGTATTTCATGGTTGCGTATCCTGACATGCATGTACCATTTAACAGGTGCTATAACAATTGTATTCAGGTTCATGGGTATTCCCTAAATGGGCCCGGAATTCAATTCCAGACTCGTGGTGCTACAGTACCTGTGTGGATTTGTATGTTCTCGCTGTGTCTGTGTGGGTTTCCCTCCACCATCCAAAAACCTACTGTACCAGACCTTGTACCTGTTGCTTGCATGGATAGACTCCAGCTCCACCACACCCCCTGAATTGGATAAAGCAGTTTGCAAATGAATGTATGGATATTCCTTGGTGCACAAATGTGTTAGCAGCAACAGCTTTTATTGCAGAGAGCCAATACCTGAGGTGGTCCTTCCTTGGCTCTTATACACAGGTAACAGTATCAGGGCCAATCACTTGTGCTCTCTGTGAACTGGTAGTGCTTCTTGAGTATTGTAACAGTGGATAGTTGCACGCCATTGCCTGAACATGCTTCTTCTCCTTCATTCAACAATACCATTGGTGCAATTTGATCAAATAGTGTAAAGCATGAGTCTTTCAGCTCTGCAACCTCATAAGTCCATATTTGCTGCTACGTGGCTCATACTTGTCTTTTCGTACTGTACCTAGCAGACAACAAGGAGTGATGCCTATTAAAAATAGAACAACCACATGCCTCTGTGTTCACCAGGACACTTCAAGGAAGAATGGGATTTTAAAACTGCCCTTTAAAAAGAAAGATGTTAATTAGCAAGTTACAGTAATATTAATCTCAACAAAGGTATATCTACACTTCCTACTTGTACACTCTAAATACATTATGCTGATCAGCTGTTCACTAAGAAACACAACTACAATGATGAAGTTCAAGCGAGTAGCTGGGTCAGCAAGCATAGGAGGCAAAGGAACAAGTAAAGGTTTATTCCATGCTGAAAAGAGAACAAAAAAGAAAACTTTTCGGCTGTGGGGTGTTCTTCACATCTGAAGAAGGCTCCACAGCTGAAACTGTTAAAAGTTGTGTTTCTTTTCCTTTCTTTTCAGCATGGAATCAACCTTTACCTGTTTGCAGCTACAATGGTGCTTTTGACAAATCAATAAAATTGTGCAGCTGTCTTGAGTAATGGCTGAAAAAATGAACATTTAAGGTGCACAGAAGTAATGCTGAATGCATACATTAACCTCTTTCCGTTTAAAATTCCCAACTGTCTCAAAGTGTCCCAGTGACCACATGGAAATACGGTCCTCTACCCTCAAGGCATCAAAATAAAACAAGTTCATTGGTTACCTTTGCACAATTAATAATTAGTGGTGAACACCAGTGCTATGTTCCTAAGTTTTTGTATTTGTAAAATAAAATACATTACATAAGACATCTCAGCTCTATTAATAAACTGTGAATCCACCACAAAGTATCCTGATAAAACACCTTTCAAGCCATTGGCCATTTTTCTAGTTTTCTGCACATGATGAATGTGGGCCATCTGAAATATCAGCACTAAAGTGGGACCGTGGAAGAGCCTTTGACTTTCCATTTCGAATAGTGATTTCATCCCTGTGTTTAAAGGTCAGCGGAACAAATCCTTCCCCATCTGCAACCAGAACTATCCAGAGAGGACCTTGGGAAAAAAAAGACAAAAATAGACATGATAAAAAATCTTAAAATATCAGTGTGAAACTTTTAACAGTGACAATGATATCACCTCTTTAGATACCAATTTAAAGTTAAAATCTTTTTAAAAACAGAAAGCTCTGAATATCAAATTCTATATAACAATAAGCATAATATTTAAGATTGTAAGAAAAACTGATTTAAAGTGCAAACAGAGGTGACAGAAACTTCATTATTTGAAAGAACCTAATTTCAAGCACTAATTAATGTATGACATTACAAACTCAAAATGATATTAATATAATTAATATTCATATATTACATTACTCTGTTCTTCCTCTAAAGGTAAAACCATGTTAAGAGCCTTTCATTTAATATTACCAGCCCTGAATGCTGCTATTTTAAATGCTTTAATAGCAATACTGTATTAATATTACATGGCGCAAGGCACTATTTTTATTGATCTGGAACTCCGGTTCAGATCAATCTCAGGTCTTCCCAATTTGATGGTGCCTCTCATCTCAGAACTCATTTAATTTTTTTAAATGTTGCTTTGCTAAAGGTTATGAAGAAAGGTGAGAATTGAGAACAAATTTGCTTTGACAAAGCTTAACATCTCCTATAGTACTAGCACCTTTTCTAAAGATAGTATAATACCCTATATAAACTTCAAATGGACAGTGCCTAATCAGACTGTAATGCCACTATACACTGCAATTCCGGGATATTTACTCAAGCTTTAATGAAACATATGCATGATAATGTGCCCTTAAATTGAACCACAAATCACAAATCATACATTTCACTTGAACACATGGGAGAGGAGATACAAGAAAGTTCTGTCAGCATGGCTTCATTTCTGAAGGTAGATGGTTCTAAGTTAAAAAACTCATGAAAAGGATTTAAAAATAGTTCTACATATTAGAATTTTACAATGCTTACAAAAAAGGAATTTATTATTTCTAAACAAATTAGAGAACAAATCCAAACACATTTTCAATAAAGCAAATAAACTGAACTCTGGCATGAATGGAAGCTGAAATTAAGCAGACTGGGTGATGTGCAATGGCACTTGTGCTGTAAAGAGTTCCCTGTTTCTGCGGGCTTGAAAAGTAGTCAGGGAAGCATCTTGATGTTAATTAGGCCCATCTGTGTGAAATTGTAAGATGTGACAAGTGGGTTCATAAGCTGATTTTGTTTTAAACCCTTAATTCCTTCTTAATCTCCTCCTATTTTCTGCTCAGGATCTTAGGCTTTCGCAGATAATTTTAAAAGCTGAGGTTTACAAACAAAATCCCAGTCTAAAACTAAATTTTGGATATTTTCCTGTATCAACATCAAATGTGTTTTGACTGTGGCCGCAGTGTGGCTTATAGAACTCCACAGACCATGCTGGTTCGAGTCGAACTGCATAGCTGCATGGGAGACAGCCAGGGTGTCTTCTGCATGCTCTAAAACAGTGACCACTGAAGCGTCGGGTGCCTAGGAGCTTGCAGTATCAAAGAATAAAACTGAATCTGATCTCCCTCTGCTGGCACTGGAGGTCCAGAGTGAATAAGAGGTGGGTAGACTAACAAGTGCAGGTCTCAGAGAAAGCACTGTCTCCCTTCATTTTTGCAAGGTAAAGGACAAGACCTGCCTTTATCACTTAATTAGAAAATTACAAATATGACAATGAAAAAGTCTAAAAAGAAGAAAAAAAATTAAAAATGAGAAATTACATTTGAATGATTAAAAATATATAATTATGCCTTTGAGGTATTTTCATTTATATTTTGTAGTCTTATTTGTATGTTTCACCCAAGTTAAAACAACACATTCTTAATCAACACATTCGGGATTCTCTTATCTCAAGCACTCTGTTCCCTCAGGCTTTGAAAATTTTGCACGGCTTTGGCAGTCTTTTTTGTCGGCAACACCTGTAGCTTTCCAGACACCTGTCGGCTTCTTGTGCTGCCATTGAAACGTGTCTTTTCTGCAATTGGTACTGAACCTCCAATAGGGGGCAGGGCTACGCAACCAGTGGCTCAAATTTGGGCAGGTCAGAGCAGTCGGCCTGTGCTTCCTCATTCTCTCGTGTGTTAAGGAACGGGATTCGCAGCCGTAAGCCAAAATACACAACTGGCAATTCCAAAATTGGGTGGGCATCACAAAAAAATAATCAAAGAGAAATTTTCTAGGAAAGGGTAGCGGAATAATGTAATGACAAAGTAAAAAACACTACAGAAACCTTGGAAATTGTCCGAGCAGCAAGTTTTTAAGTTGATGTAATAGAGGTATTATGCGAATATTTTATTTATATATACATATTTATTTTTTACTTCTTGTAAGAACAATTAGTTTGATTTTTCCATCTGTCAAGTCCAGTTGTTTACATTTCAGCTCACACACCTGAATGAGGGGTGATTTTAAAACAAGGAATGGACAAAGGCTTGATAATTAAAATGAGAAAACTGAAATATTTTGCCCATAATTTAGAACTTGGCCTACATGACTATTGTGAACTGCTACTGTACTGTATTTTCCTTTAAACTACCATATGTTTCAGTAATAATACAATCTATTATTTAACCGTAGTCTTTATTATCTACCCACATGCTCCCCATTTGCTCCTGGCTGGCACTTGATTTAGTATTAAAATGATCCATGTTAAGCTCCACTCATCCTATTGAAAGCAACATAAACAATGACAAATCAAGTTAATGTCTGTTCCAAGTAATATATAAATGTCACATTTTTTAAAATAAACCTCCTTTTAGGAAACCAGCCACAACATGACTTTTCCTTAAACTGCAGACTTCTTAAAATCTTAAAATCACTTATTTTGGAGCAAGTGAAAAAATACTTTAAATACCTTTAATGAAAAACACCCAAAGTTTTTTAAATAGATTATATGTTTTTCTAGATTCTATATTTGTTATATTGTTTAGTTTTCAGGCCATGTTTTGAGATTTTTCCTTTGCATTTCTACAAATACAAAATTAAATCCAAGAGAATTTTCTGTCCATTAAATTTTCATTGTATTAATACAGACAAATAGGATTTTTCATGACAAAAGTACCCTTGTCACATTCTTAAATGGTTCCTTGTAGCTGGGATCTTTAACATTACATAATGTAACTTACTCAAAGCCTGCCGTATCTCCTAAAGCTTCACTACAGCTGTGCACAGAGAACAATACCCGCTTTCCATTACTGCAGACATTTAATCAAGTGAAAACGTATGTCTATTATACATGTTTCAGCTCATTTTAAGTATACCCAAACACAGTGTTATATTTATGCTGTATTAAGAATAAATTAAATCTATTGGAAACTGTTAAATTGACCATTATGCCCAGTTATCCAGTATGATCAGGTGTATGACTTCCTAAAAACTCTGGGTGCACAGTTAACATTCAAGCTTTTGAGTGATTCCATGTGAACAGCACAAATGGAACCCATCCCTTATAGAGCCAAGCTTTAAAGAAAGCCCTCCCATAGTGCCTCAAGAAGTAAAGGCACTGGTCCGAGCACAGCGTAAGTTCAATGATGCCAGCACTGTAGCTTTAAGCTTGGGTCATGTCACTAGCTGACTATGAGTCAGATTCCCCAAGAGGCGGCACACAATTGGCTGAGCACATCTGAGAGTAGAGTCAGGGCTTAACAGGACAAGGCTCTCAACAGAACCCATGAGGTGCTCAGGTGCTCTCAGGCTTGCAGTGCTGTAGAAGAGGAACATGCCTTTATTCCAACTGGCATTGAACCTCCAGCAGGAGGAGTGTTGCCTGTGACGTATTAAGACATGCTTCAAAGATGACAGTCAGTGGAGGCTGCATACACTTCCAATTCTCTACTGTGTGGGGTCACAGGATTAGTAGATTTGTAGCTGTGAGCAAGTTGAGATTGAGGTGATTCTTAAAGGGGAACTGCAACGCTATTTTTATTTTTCAGGGTTAGAAAGAATCCAGCGTTGATGAGTGCATTTTAAACCACAATAAAAGTAAAATGTACACAGTAACTTGTAAAACCTCCAGCTTACATCATGAAACAGATACATTTCCGAGACGATAATAAAACCTCCGTTGACATGAAGTGGCCCTTTTACATTATAAACAGGCACGTTAATGCATCTCTTTTAATCCAATAGAAATATAACTCTCAACTTTGAGATGGTTTTGCTGTTAAATAGAACTTACTTGTTAACTTTGCATGCAGATCACTTTCTGTGGTGAAATATCTGCATGTACTTAATTTGCTCACACATCACATTAGTCATTAAAGTGACTAGTGAGCATGAAGGGCTGCATCATGGCACAGCCCCTGGGAACTTTCCTTCTCGCCTGTGGTGAGACCAGGGATTTGAGACAGTGGTGACTTACATTAGCTTCACAACGTTAACAATTTTGTGCTTAATTCAAAATCTGTCAGTTTTTCTATACCGTCAATTAATTTATTTTGTTACGGAGATTTAATATATGGTCAATATGATAATTTGTAAAAAGCTAAAGACCTTTAGAGAAATGCCTAACATGTATATTTAAAACAACCCTTTAATATAACAAGCAATAATAGTTTAAATCAGAGATTGGATTTGAAGTACAAGAGAAAAAACCCTAGTAGAATTCCCTGAGGAATTGTGACAGCAGTTCCCCTTTGAAGATATCAATTGCCAATTCTAAATGTAAAAATTTCATTTATAACACTTAAATTTGTATGAGGCTTCTGAAGTTTTTAAGAATTACTTCGCATTTTAATGTATACAGACATATGAAAGCAAAAACATGTGAAAAATGTTATCTTCATAATTAAACTCGTGAATTAAAAAATAAAAAGTAAGATGTCATCACCTAACAATTTTAAGTATTTTTTACTTAGCTAGGCATTGAACCGCTAAATTGGTAGTTTTCGCTTTTGTAGAAGTAAAGAAAATAGCTTTCTATTGATAACAGCAAAATTTGTGAGGGAGGCCGCATGTGAAAAAAGTCCTGATTAAAATGATTTTCTGTGGCAAAACTGAAATCCAGGTAGATATGTAAATAGTAATACGTTTAGAATGCACTGTATTTGCACTATACATATTGGTTATTTATATTAAGTTTAATACTTAAATGTTATTACATAAACTGTTAATTACTACATACTTTCACTAATTGATAATTAGCTTTTTTAACACTGTAAATTGTCTCCAGTCAATTAATTTCTGTTTGGGGGTTATCAATTGAAAATGGCTAAACTGAAAATACAATGCATCTTGCATCATTTCAGAAAGTGAAACACCTTCAATCTTAGAGTGATTCACAATAATGAATACAATTTTTACTTTTTGCCTTTTAAAAACATACCTATAAAATCACATGCTTACCAACATCAGCAGCAGTATTTAGTTTTTTACTGACCTTTAAGCTCTACTATTTCTTTTCAGCATGTGCTAGGGTAACATTACACAGTTATTGACGAAACCAAGACTAACAGTCAAAAAGCACCACAGTAGCACCCTGCTGCAAGCTGAATGTATCATCTTTGACAAATATAAACATAAGAGGTATAAATTGCCAAGGAAACATAGATAGATAGATAATACTTTATTAATCCCGTAGGGAAATTGATGTGTGAAAGAGCATTTTGTAGTTTGAAAACTGTACTTTTTATAAAAAGTAAAAATCAACAAAAGAGTTTTAATTAAAGGCTGTGAATCTGTTGTCTCCTTGAGACTAAGATGCAACACACTTGCCACGCCCACCTGGGTGATGTGTGGCAACCATTATCTAGCAAAAGTCACACTACACAGCAGATTAGGTTGAGAATTTGAAAATGGGAAATTGCTTTACTAATTTAATAAAAGTGGAGTGCTAAGAAGGCTACTGGCCACTAGTGTTAACTAACTTTACTCTTTTGAAAAGTGCCATAGGATCTTTAATGACCACATAAACCAGACCTTGGTTTAATGTCATGCCAAGGACAGCACCTCCTACAGTGCTCTGTCTCTGATCACCATAATTATGGCTACTGGTTTGGAAACTTGGGTTTAGCTGGGATAGAGTTCCACATACTGGAACACTTCTTTACCACCCTGGATGTCTGTAGACTTCTCTCAACCCAGTACAGACTAGGCACAGCCTTGCTAAGCTTCCAAGATCAGACTACAAAGCGGTAACACTGCTTCTCAAGAGGTAGAAGTGATAACAGGTTCCACCGACAGTGGAGTGTTAACCATAACTAAATGGAACATCAACGACAGCCTTCAAGTGCTACAGAGATGTCTCTTCCAACACTTGCTCAAGACCAGTTCGTGGTACTATCCCCGTCTTGAGCAAATGTTGGAAGAGACATCTTGGTACCACGTGAAAGCTGTTGTCGATGTTTCATGGTGTTATGGTTAACACTCTGGACTCTGAATACAATGATCTGATTTCCTATGTCGGCAAAACCTGTTATCTCTTCTACCTCTTGTGCAGCAGGGTTATCGCCTTGTAGCTCTAGTTTTCTTTTTCTCACGTGGAAGCATGAAGGTCTTCCAGAGAAACACTGCTCTAAACTACAACTGCATCCACCCCACGTAACCCTGCTGAGCAGATTGCTGAGTTCTTGGAGGGTCAAGTTTTTTTAAAATTTGTAATCGCTAAATGGAATTTGAAAATTATTTTTAAATTTCATCTCACTAAGGTTCAATTTTAGAAATATAACCTTCTCTTAAAATTAGCACCTTTTCACCTGATCTTGTCAGATCTCATATGTTAAGCAAAGATGGGTCTGGTCAGAACTGGGATGGAAGACCTCAAAGGAAAACCAGTTACCACTTTAAGAGGTGCAGATGGACCAACAGGTGACACTATTCCCTCTGAACCAGTATTTCTCTAATCCAATTTCCCAATATGGTGACAGGGTACGTAGCACAGCAAAAGAAGCCATCATTTGGAGGACACATTAAATTGAGGTCCTGACTAGTTAGTCATTAAAGACCCCATGGATCTTGAAAGATCCCATCTATGAACTGGCTTCATTACTCTGATGAACAGACGTATGTGTGATTTTCCACATTTAATCTGACCTTGCTAGTTTGACTTTATTAACAATAGGGTGTAGTTTGATTATTTTATCTCACCTGACAAAATAATCAAACTACACCCTAAATAAGCAGGTCAGTATTTTCAGATTTTGAATACTAATTGTAACAGACCCGAGTCCAACAATGTGCTGTCAATCATGTGTATACCTATACACATGCTAGTGCTAATAAAACATGCACTGCACAATGCAAACTTAGTACTACAACTTGTTCAAATGATAGACATTCTTTACTTACCATGCAGCATTTCTACAATCGAGAGACTAAACAGCTCTTGGATAACCCGTAAGCATAGTTTGCCTTCACACAACAGTACAGGCCTCCTCTCATCGATGAATACATTCTCAGAAAGCTGCTTCTGCAGAAGAAGAAAGGCAGAGATCATCTGAAACAGTAAATAAACAGTCTGCAGAGACCTCTACAACGAAAGCAGGAGATGCAATTATCCCGTTTGGTGCTCATCAGATTTCAACAAGCAAACCAGATACCCACAAAGATAAAGGCATTGTGCAGGGCTTGAAAGTAGATTTGGCTGGTCCTTCAATGCAGAATAACAGCTTTTAGTTTCAAGATTTAGATCAGTTGCTATCATTTTCTCATGTATAGAAAATATTACAGAACTCTTTTCTTGTCCAACAGTGCATTATTTTTTTAATATGTGTATACATTACTGACAGTTATATTTCAATATCCCTTCTGTAAATACCTGAATGCACAGAATTAGGGCAGGGAAGCTCAGTGGATTGCTAAAAGGATTTTATGTATTTCACCTCTAGACAACCAATCTAACCCATGTCAAGGTCATCAAGACATTGTCTTTAATCTAATGGATAGTGAAGGACATCTATGTAAAAAGTTTTGGTACCTTCAGGCAAGTGAAGAAAATCAGAAAATTCTTAACATAAGATGTTTCTCACTCTAACTGTTTAAACTATACATGTTTATCAGAGTCAGCAGAGCTTGAATTGATTACATTTTAATCAAAACAAACATTTAACTTCAAAATCACGCTGCCAATCAAACAGTAATTGGACAAACAGAGCCAACGAAAGATAATATCGACACCTGAAGAACACTGGACCTCTTTTCTTTTACCTTTATTTCTGTTCCTTTGGAAAAAACAATACTGTTTGTTTTAAAAAGTGGGCGGCACATTGGAGACGTGGTTACCATTGCGGCCTAACCACAAAAAGGTTCAATTCACCACCTGGGTGCTACCTGCGTGGAGTTCGTATGTTGTCCCATGTTCACATGGGCTTCCTCCAGGTACTCCGTTTTCTTCCCAAAGTCTGAAGACATGCTACGCTATTATCTCTAGAATATGGCAGTGCATGCAATTTGGTTGAATAAATTTATAGTGCTAGGTGCTTTAAAAGAAAGCACTCACAGCTTCTTAAAGATAGTAACTATATTACCTTTGACAACAATATATAGTAAGACGTATCAAGCGGAATTAAAGCAATAGCATTTGTGGGTTTGTCATTATTTTACATTGAAGTACCATCTTAATTTCAAATCTATATTTAATTTGAGACAAACAATGCAGTTTACTTCCAGTATTAATTATGAAGTTACCAACCTAGGAGTCTAAAGTGTCCCCTGGCTAAACAGTGGGTCTTACCTTCCTCTCCTCCAACACAGTACAGCAACAAGTACTTCTTATTTTGACAATTTCCCTTTTTAAAAGTATTAATAGCCTATACTTTGCATCCCATACATTAATGGGGACAACAACCCTCCTTTCTTTCTTCGAAAAAACTATTCTGGTCACTTGGTCTGTGTGCAGTTGACAAAACTTGTTGACAAATGCTTGATTAGCCTTAGCACTGGTTCATAAGTTTTCCTTATGTAACAGTAATATTGTCACAACCTGCTACAACATAAATAGGAAGGAAAAAAATATGACAAATCTTTATCATAACAATTATGTTAAACACGGGTTAAAAACTTTAAGGCTAAGTGTATTGGAAATTCCAACATTAAAAGGGTATGCCAGAATATACCTCAGACGTTTTAAACTGGGACATGCGTCAGAATGCAAGTTACAGGGGACTTAACAAACGTTCATTCCATTCTGAAAAAAAGGTTTGTTAGCAACATACTTTCTACAGAATCTAAAGCAGTATTATTTTGTTTTGAAATTGCTGTGTGAAGCATCAAATGCCAGTTACATTAATACAGTACGTACTATACAAGTGTTCACTTTGACAACATGCAAAAGGTCATGCATAGTTGACAAAGACAAGGCAACAAGCATAAATATGTTTGTGCATGCTCCACTTTGTGCTTTGTGTTAAAATTGCTCTACTTTTATGTATTGCATAATCATAGTGGTGTCACTGGTGGTATTAGTATTTATTTTGGTATTGAGCCATTTGATTCTTCAAAAATATTATATCAGCACATTACTTATTCAACTGATGAAAAGCTTTAGCATTCATTCTATATCACTCTTAACCTGTCTGTAATTTATAATTTAAGGCCTGAAAAGGTAAGAGAAAAAAAATATTTGTCGGGTGTATTTCCAAGAAAACCCTCCACAGCTGAAAGGAAAAGATACCTTTTCTTTCTTCTGTGTGGAATTAACCTCTATTCTGACTTTGCTGCTCAAACACTGACACAGCTCAAAACTAATAAACAGTATGATGCTACAGACAACAAAGGCACTCCACTCAGATATTCACTGGAGATTCCTGCCTGTTTTAGGCAGTCATCCATTATTTCAGCATATAGGCCATGTGTATGCCTAGGTGTATTACAGACTTTGAACTGAATACTCTCATTTTTCTTGTTGCAGTTATACAAATAATTACTACAGGTCTGTAAGCATTCATTTGCAGAAGGCAACTAGATTGATGTCAGACAGCCATCTAATTCCCTTACTACTTATGCAGATCCTATAATCCATAAGAAGTCATACACTATCCTCCTCCTTTCTATATGTGTAGGTGATTTAACCCAAACTTTTCCCTAATCCCCTTTTTAAAAAATAAAATCACTGTTAAGATCTTATATTTTCTGTACACCTAAAAGGGTTGTGAACTGAGTCTAATATTGTAATTATTTTAACTGTTACGTGAAAGAACATCATTATTTTAGTAATTTCTCAGTAGTGCAAATTAGAAGAAAAAGAAAATGTAATTAAAAAAATGAATTTGTGTTCCAATATCTCTTTGTTTAGTTTGCTGAGCTGCAGAGTTTGCATTACAAACGTAGCAGATCCCCTCGACAGGACTGACTTCATCCTCTTTTGTTCAGGAAGGAAGGATATAATGAAAGGAAAACACATGCTTTAGTGTTTATTAGTCTATTTCTTATCTAAGCTTTATGAATCTGCCAAAAATTTTGGGAGATCTTTATATGGGGGGGAATATGGGGAGGAAGAGAAACTGCCATAGCAATCAGATTGAAAATAAAAAGAATTGATTATGACCAGTTTAGTTTTTTTATCCAGAAATCTAGTGCCGTGACGAAATAAGGGTAAGCTGTGCTACAAGTAATGAAAAAAACACAGAAGAATGAAATATGTTATTTGGACCCCTGTATGTCTGTAGGATTACTGTTGATATTTTGTGTAACAGCACAAATGATAACAAGAATAATCATTATAAAGACAACATAAGACAGTTAGTCACGTGTATCTGGCCAGTGCAATGTAGAGGATATTCCTGACCCGGCCTGCATACAAACAGATGGGCCATGCTATACTTAATGATAAAATACAATGTCTGTCTAAATTTGTCATCTATTTACTAATGTTCCTTACATTGCAAGGCTATAATAATTGGTTTTAAATCACTTATAGTGGGCTTAGACATTTTCTAGAGCAGCGTCTGAAGGCTTTTTTTTATCAGATGAGTTCTTCATCTCATGTTCTTTTTTTTATGGAAATAAACAACTTATGTCTACTAGCAACCTTCCACAAACTGACAGTTAAATCTAATTAATCTGGGAAGAAGGGTTATTCATACACAAAATAACAAAAACCCACCACAAACCAAGGCACAACAACCCAGTTCATGAAGAATCAATAAACAGAACTCAAACTACAACTATGGAAGATTAAAAGGAATCGTTTTGTATAGTAATTCGTAAGGTTCCATTTACCTGACAACTGATGTTGACAAAAGGGGGATCAGATGAAGACGGATAAGCACCCATCGACTTCTTTCCATTTCGAGTGAAGTCTGTAATTTCCGACAGGCACTGCTGTACCTCTGAAAACCTGGCAAACAGCCTTTCCAGATTTTGAGAGAGCTGATCCACTGTTTTCTCCTTCGGCAAGCTGTTGTTCTTTGGCAGAGCTGGAGCAGAGTGTATCCTTTCCAATGACTCTGATCGTGGAGAACTGGGCCTACTTGATTCCCTGCTGGTTGGCCCTGTCACAGTTAAGCCCGCCGATCGGTTGATGGGCTCGTTGTCAAAATTCTCTATGGCTATTGAGGACTCGCTGGACGTTGCTCTGTCTGAAAAGTCTGTTACACTGGCCACTGGGCTCTGCTCACAACTCTTCACTTCTTCAATCAGCTTTCTCCTGCCACTGGGAGACTGGATCACAGTTCCTGCAGGGAGCAGCAGTTCCTTCACCCCTTGGACACGTTCTTCCTTGGACAGGTTCTCAAAATACTTCTTCATCCCAGGGATACTGACACCGGAATCCGCGTTAGATGAGTTTTGACTAAAAGCAGTCATAGAAGACGATTCTTCGTTATAAATGAGTTCTTTGGTCATGAGCCTAATTATGTATTTATCAGTGTTTGAAGAAGGAAGGAAAGCTGGGTCATTTGACTTCTGCTTGCCCACTAAAAGTAAGAGCATTTTTTCATTCAAGAAGCACAGTCCCTTTGGCCTTTCGGTTTTCTGCAGCTGAATCTGCTGGATATTAGGCATGGCTGAGGCCGTTACACAGTACACCAATATCATGTTACACGTGTTTGAGGCCACTGCTACAGTACGTCCACGAGGATCAAAAGCAATAACGTCAGGGACCAAAATACCAGGAATACTTACTTTCCTGGTTGTTGTCACCTTCCTTTCATAAGTCACCAAGATCAAATGGGAAGAGTCTTGTCCAGATCCGGTAATATGATCACGACGCTTCAAGTGAATCAGAGGACTGGGGTCTGATTTCCTGTGGTTTGCAAGGATGTGAGTTAGGTCCAGAGGACCCGATGTGGAAGAAGCAATGGAATTTAGAGCTAAAGACCTTTCAGAGTCAATAGACCTCCTTCTGGAGTCCAAAAAACAGTCTTCATCTACAACTAGCACAGAAGACTGTGAAGGCAATGAACCTGTTTCTGATGCAGAGGAGACATCAAAAGCCATGCCAGCATTGAGACCACATATTTTATCCAAAGGCAGCTCTGTGGCAACAGCGACTTGAGCATCTTCGGTAGATTCAATAGCACAGATGTAACCCCCAACATCAAAGATGGGGCAGAACGAACAGGCATTGAGGCTTTTCTGAATGTCATTCCAAATGTAGGAGTGGAGAGCGCTCCCAATTGCAACCACTAATCGCGTGCCGTCTTTTGTCCAGCAAGCACAGTGTATCAAGCCACTACCTTTGATGTCCGCCTTCACCCTGCGGTTGTCAACCCTGACTGAAAATAAGACAGAGGCGTCCCTTTTGGTTAGTATAGCGAGCACGTCCTTCTTTGGGTGCCACACACATCCCTGAGACAGCACGGGGAAAGGCTCGCTCATTTCACATGTCTGAGTGCACAGGAGCTTGTTCTGCTCCAGAGTGCTGAGCTGGAGCTGCCACACGCTGACATGCTTCTTGTGCTGAACAGCGAGAAGGGCAGGAGACCCTGTGCAGCAAACAGGACCCCAGAAAAGTCCGAGAACATGGTCAAATTGCCCGATAACGTTGGTGTCGCCAAACTTGGGTTCTCCATTAGCCCAATATAGAGCCGTTAGCGCTACTTGCTTCCCATCTGTCCAGGCTATTCCATGCACAGGGTGAAGAGCTTGATGAAGAGCATTAAGACCAGTCCTTAGCAGCTTTGCCTTGCCCAGATCCATCCTTCTGAAAACCAGGCACAACAAGAGAGCAAAGTTCAAAAGCAGCTCATCACAGAAATTAAAAAGTGGAGGCTTTTTTTAATGAAAAAACAAAAGAACACCATGTGTGCTGTATGCAGTTTACAAGGAGACTAAGAATAAGTGTGCTCGAAAAGCCTCTTTCCTCCGTCTCTTCCAACGTGAAGCACTTAATCCTAATAACATGTACATTACCACACCAGCGTCAGAGCTGATTATATTCACGTGTCCCTATGCAGATCAGGTTCTCAGAAATCTGCCTTCCCGCTATTTTTAGAAAACACAGAGGTCAGCCTCCCCTAATCTTTTCAAACTCACACTTCAAAAAAGATAAGTGGTGTGAAATTTTAAGATGTGTCACTGCTCGTTATGAAATTGCCAAACATGCTGCTGAAGCAGGTTTACAGCTCGGGCTTTTTCTACAATCTACATTTCAGCACTAAATATCGTCCCCTCACTAGAAAACTAGTGTGCTTTAGACAAGAGTAAAACATACTTATCAACCAAAAAAGTACTGCCAACTTAGTCTTATAGATAGCAATGCACCTTTACAATCCAATCCAACTACAATAATAAATCCAAAGGCAGATTAAAAGAAGATTCAGATCGTACATATAGAAAGATATAAACGAAATATTTTTATTTTGCAAATTTACTACAGTAACATACGGTAGTATTTATTGAAAACTGCTATTCAATGATTTGACTTAAAACACAAATATCACCGAAAATACATAAAACAATACATACACATACAACAAAAAGTATGATTTCAATTCAGCTGAGTACTGTTTCTTGCTTTTTCATCAATTAGAAAGGTTACTCTTTTTAAAGTTTAGTTCTTTTTTAGGTTTACCGACTTTGCACCACACTTCACTTATTCGGTGGTTTATTTTTAAGTGCAAACAATGCCTATGTTTATAAAGCAGACAGGTCTGATGTGCTAATGGGCTAATGCCCCAGAACAGACAAGCAGCAGGGAATAAGGCTGTCATGGCAACAACGGATTATCAGACCACGTCTCTTACAAAATGACCATTTAGTATTTAATCATTAATTATAACAATTATTGTACGTATAGGAAGGAACATGCCAACGTATGAATTGCATAATTAAAAACTGTACATCGAAATTTAAGATGATGAACAAAGGAAAGTGATTCTATAATAACATAACTTTTTCAAATCAAACGCTGTCATGAAATTTAACATACGATAAATCGTTACTTATTTTAATAGAAGGTAATAGTGGTTAGTCAACAAATGAAAACCATGATTGCTATTTCAGGTACCTGTTCTGTTAATCTTACATCACAATCGCTCGTACTTTCAACGTTGTTTATGGCCTACTCAGGTGCATCTTCCCGGGTGAAATTTCAGCAGTGACTGATTGCCGGAAGAGAAACGATACATCCTATTCGAGGTGCTAAGCACTGTGGGAATTGTAGTGCCGGGTTGTTTATGCCAAGACAGGAGAGCCGTACTCAACTGGCATGTACTGTAAAACAATGTGGCGACACTTTCGCTGTTCAGAAACTTAAACAAAAAAAACGTTTATAGAGGAGCTTACTGCATCTCTTTACTGTTGTTGTTTTGGGAGCTCTTATTCCTGGTAATTAGCCTCTAAAATCGTGAGAGACTGCGATGGGTGCCTAAATAAAAAATAAAAGGCAAATTGACCGAAAGGTAAAGAGTACAAAATAGCAATCAGGTTTGAAGCCTAAACCTGTACCCGTTTCTCGTGCTTTGACTAAATGACTATAGTTTAACTTGTGTCAGATGTGAAAACTCTTTCTTTCTTGATGTAATCTTGAGAGTTTCGAATCAATCGATGCAACAGTTCATAAGAAGATGATTTTGAACATTTTTCCTCATCCCAGTACTTGAAAGACTATTTGTGAAGTTTGTTTGCATATTGGTGCTCCTGTACTCCAGTTTAAGACTTTCTCCATTTTAGGCGGCACTGTAAAGGACAGATCTTCCCAAGTGTAGTAAATTATTGGAAACCATCTGAAAATGAGGTGATTCAGCCCAGTCTGTTTGGTTGCTAGTAGTCAACTGATCAATAATAATCATATTATCAAGATATGATCTTAGGTATAATCTTATACAATATGTCTGGGTAGCCTGTTTTATGTAATTTATTTCCCACAACCCTTTAAGTAAAAAGTGCTTCTCATTCTGAGTTCCTATTCTGATTGTGTCATCTGGTTCATGTTCGTTGATTTCTGAAGTCTGTTGGGTTGAGTCGATCAGCACCTTTGAGGATTTTGATTATTTGGTTGTTTTACAGAAGTCCTTTGCATTACCTTTGTCAGTACTTTTAACAATTGTTAATACTTGAATCACATTTCTCTTTTAGTCTTCATTGTTGAAAACTAGGAAGTTAATATTTGTGTCATATTGGTGTAATGATCTGCAGATTTAACTATGTATCATAACATCCTGTTTTCATTGTTTCCTCACAACTAAAGGGATGTAAATGATGTGTGAACTTTTGTAAGTAGCTTTTCAGTCTAAATGTTTCCCCAATTTGTGTCTACAGTGCCTTGCAAAAGTACTGTATTCACTGCCTTCCAATGTCTCATTTTGCTGAATTACAAATGATGTATATACGCATGCAAAATGTGAGTATTTTAATCAGAACTTGACTGTGTACACGACCTTAATGTCTTTAGAATTGATGCCGTATCTAATATTTACGCAAAAGATGATTTTAAAAATAAAGGATAAAACGTCCTTACGTATTTCTTATATTTTAATAAAATACGTTCAAAAGCTGTTCATTATTTATATGTACTGTATTTGTTTCCTGCTTAAATTCCTAAAGTCTTATTTGAAAGATTATTTATCATTCCAGTATTGTTGAAAAAAAAAACTCTTACACATTCAGAAGCCATTCTGAATCATGCAGTCAGAGATCAAGCTTTTTGTAAAAATCTTAAAGATTATGCTATTCTAGAAATAATTATAGAATTTAGACTTAAAGGAAAATTTATATTTCTTTTAAAATTCTCCTTATAAATAATTAAAACAGGTGTCATTAATGACCTGTATCTCACTAAAATATAGCTTTCTAAAATTGTTCAGGTCTAATGGAAAATAACTGAAGATATCAGATGTAAATATTTATGTTAATTTCAAAAGTAGCAGTTAAAATGTACTTATAAAGTACAGTACATTACTTTAAGAACCCCCTCATTAAGGAATATTTCCTGTTTTGAATTCAGGCATAATGAGTTTCTAAAAAGCTGGCTTCCTGAATAGTCTAAAATGGCAGTAGCTATAGTTCTTATCTTAGTACGACACTAGTCCACTAGTCTGTTAATGGATTTTGGTTTGTAAAGATGATACTTTTACACAATGTGTGTTCACTTCCTTTTCCTAATGACTTGCAATATTTGATCAAATTCAATTTTCAACACTGAAAAAGACAATTTGTCAAATTTTGTCCTTGAAATTGTGGATTTATTGTTTGGGAAACACAGCAATTTTTAAATCTGTGCATTCATAGAACATGCCTGTCTTACAGCATCAGTGAAGTGGCCTGTCATTTTTTTTTATTTTTAACATCATTGTTATTGTGCAGTGGTGATTTTTAAAGAAGGAAAGTAAATATACTGTACTAGGATTCAATGAAGACTTCCTGTGGAAAAAATCTTGCATTAATTGAATCTTCTGTACATAACAAAATTGGTATATTTTGTCACATTTCTTTCTGATAATAAGAAACATTTTCTATTTTTATGTCACTTACATTCATAACTCTGTTGAAATAAGTACAATAAATGTCCATCAATTTTGTATGTTTATCTTGTAAAGGGTCATGAGGAAAGCAGAGTCTATCCTAGCTAGTCATAGGCCGCACACAGAAACAAAACATACACACACCAGGAACATTTTTCCCAGTAGCCAATTACCCTTCCATTATGTTTTTGAACTGTGGGAGGAAACCTATGTGAACATGGAGAAAACATACAAACCCCATGCAGATAGCACCCCGGGAACTGAACCCAGGCTCCCAGCGCTGCAAGGGAGCAATGCTAACCTCTGCGCCACAATGCCTCCCACAATAAATGTCAAATAACAGAAGGATTTACAGATTGAATAATGTTTCTTGCTTAAAAAAATAAATGCAGTGTTCTTAATAGAATACTCTGAATACATCTGGAGGGAACTGTAAAATATTTAAATGTGATGATTTATCATTTTTCCTTTCATAATGCTTTTAAAAAATGTTTTATATTGACAAAATCTAGTCAATATAACGTTTGTCTTAAACCTTTAAAGCATACACAATATGTGTCTTTTATAATCTTATAAACAAGATTACCGAACACTGTTCTAAATAGGCAGCTAAAGATGTTAAAAAAATAATCTTTTGGAAGAAAATAAAACTTTTTTAAAATCATATTTTGCTTCCAGGCATAGGATGTTTTGTTCAGTTTGTAGTAAATACTACCATCTACAACAAGCTGCCTTTCCCGATTCATTGAGCCATCAAAGACAGAATGACTAAATGCTACCATAGTGAGCAATCTGTAAAAATATCCTCCTTCTATCTAAAATGGCAGCTGTTTCAAGGCACTCCTGCCTTGCATTTTCAGACTGCAGCTATCAGCTTTCAGACTGATAAAGATAGTGCTATGAACTCTCATTTCTCATCAATTTTCACTGTTGTCTAAACACTTAATATTGTTATGCTGTCTGTGCAATTCTGTGTGTTTGTGAATTCCACACAAACAATAAACACCTCATCACTTTTATAAACCAGTATGACTGAATCATTGCTTTAAATGCTAAGCTTCAAAAGCAATATCACTCTATTAAAAAAATGTATCAGTCCATTTTCTAACCACCTGATCCACGGTTGGTCGCTGGGTATGATTTTGGACTGCGGGTGGAAACCGGAGAACCCAGACAAACCCCTGGAAAAAAGGGGGAGTACACACAAACTCCACGCAAAGAGCAAAGGGTGCAGACAGCATCCCAGGAATTGAACCAAGGGCCCCAGTGCTGCCAGGCAGCAATTTTAAACATTGTTTATCCATGCACGGTTTTAGACAAATTAAATATAAACATGTGGGATAGTATTTTTGTCAAATAATTTTGATCGATAAGTTCATTAATAAATTCATGAGTGTAATATACTGGGGTGATTTTGACTGTTGCATAAGCACTACACCTCTTCACTATTGAGAGAGCTCATAGGCACAGATGCTGAGACTAAACCTGTTGCAATCTTGCAAAAAATGGCAATCACAGATTATCCCCATCTTCTCAAGGGGGCTATGGCTTTATGCATTTTGTATATTGGCACATGGATTTAGTATACTGTATGTACTGTGTGACTGTCACCTGTTGTCTGGGGTGTTCACAGCTAGCAGTTTATAACCTGGGAAGATGTTACAGCCAAACACAGTGTGTCAGTTATAGGCCACAATCTGGAAGAGCAGGAGTCATGACACTGCACTACGTTTGACACAAAGTGTGACGATCTGGGCAGAAGTCGCTTATTGCTAGAGATCTCCATTTGTAGTGGTTGATGGTAACCTGACCACACGGCAATACATTGGTTAAGCACTGGGACTTGATCACTGCCTCACGGGCTGCTCCTCCTGAATGTTTGACCTGTGACGGCTTTCCAGCAGAGCAACGTTCATCCTGCAAGCAGCAAAGCATGTACCGCAGATATACAGCTTGTATTGCTTCCAACAGTGGCCATACAAGCCTGTGACTTACACAGCAGACTTCATATTCCCTGCCTCCATCCTCTGGATGACAAATATTAATTAACTAAATGAATTTTATTGATGTCATCTCGGTTTGATTAATTCTTAGTCAATCTGCTTAAAAACAGATTTTTTTCTAATAACTTTGTGAATCTGTTGCAGCTATATGTTCTGCTTGTCTTCCGTGTGGCAGAGAAGTGGCAGCTCTTCAGCCTCAAGGGTACCATGTAGTCCATGAAATTGTAAGAGAAGGCTAGTAAATAGCTTGTCTCTGGGCAACTGCCAAGCTCATAGATGGTTTTGTAGGCATGATGGATGTGATGGAAGTACTGATAAAAGGTAATGGATCAATATCCAAAACTTTCACTGTTAGGAGACAGCATTGCGAAAAGGAAATTGAATAAGTCTATAGAAGTTCAGGTGGGTAGCTGAAGAAGGATCCACGGCCGAAACGTTGTGTTCTCTTTCTTCTTTTTTCCAGCATGGAATAACCCTATTACTTGTTCCTTTAAGTCTATATTTAAGTCTATAGAATACTGGTTCAGGTGGGTAGCTGGAAAAGTAGAATTCTGTATAGGAACAAGTCATAGGTTTATTCCATGCTGAAAAGAGAAGAAAGAAAACACGTTTCGGCTGTGGAGCCTCCTACACCTGAGAAGAAGACTCCACAGCCGAAACGTTGTGTTTTCTTTCTTATCTTTTCAGCATGAAATAAACCTATTACTTGTTCCTATACAGAATTCTACTTTGTTCTCATTTCATGCGTGTCTCACAAATGACCAGTTATTTGAGCTGATACACATAAGATAAAACACCAAGCACAAAATAGAGCACATGGATATGGAGCAGCACCCTGGAATTGTGCATTATGAAGACTGATATTTTTACCATTAAAGTGTTGAAGTGTTGTGGGGGGACAGTAGACACTTCTGAAATGTCTAATACACTCATTTTAATGTGGCAAAACTGTATTTTTTTAATAAATAGTAGTTGACCACATTTTTTAGGAGAAATTCTGTTTTTCTCTTCTTTTTCTAGGAAAGACACACATTTGTGTTCCAAATGAGTTGAATTTAACCAGTCTTATAAAGATATCCTGTATAAATTGGATTGCGTTTATAAAAAATAGGAATCTTTCTTTAGGATAACACTAAATGTCTGCTTGCAACAAAAATAACTCAAACTTATTACAAATCTTTTTCTTTAAATACAATAAAGGCGGAGCCAGTAAAAGTTTATAAATATGTAGGTCATTAGTTGGACAGTGCCTTCATTTTCAAAATTCTATCCAGGTATCCTTTATCAGAAAGCTGCTTATCCCTGGTAAGAGTCACAGAAAGCAGAAGCCTACTCTGGAAACAGAGGATAAAAAGCAGGACTAAGTCATAGACTGAACATCAGTGCCTCGTAAGGCACGCTCACACGTGCAAGAACATAGGGGCAGTTAGAGATAGCACTCAACCTACTGCAGCCAGTCTTTAGAATGGAGGAGGAAACTGGATGAGCTAGAGAAAACCATGCAAACACTGGGAAAACAACAACCCAAAAGCTGTGAGACAGCCTGCGCTGCCTCGCTTTCAAAACTCATATTAAGCAATTACAAGCCAAAGTCAGGGGTTGACTCATGTCTACAAGCAGCGCGTCTTGTTTTGCATGTTCTTCCTTCTATCCACCATCAGGTGTCTGTACTTCTCATCTGGGACAACTGTGATGTTGGTTGGTTACAGCCAACCTTACAGTTTAGGCTACAGCTAAACTTGGGAAATGCGATGTCTCAGACCATTCAGCCACAGGATTTATTACTGTATTTGCTCCTTGATATTCTTTGATATTTGATATTCAACGGGTGCTTCACTAGTTTAAGCTATTTTACAGAATGTTAGTTGGGGATGTCAATTTATTGCAGTTCTTCAAGCCTTCCTCCAATTCTGTACTTTTGCTAGATTGAACTTAAAAAAATTGCAACCACCTGACTTTGGGCACAATTGGTTGCTACTAATGTTAGGCAAACTTAAGACAAAACAATCCACCTTCGCATTTGAAGTGTTCTCAGCTGCAGTGGAAAACGACTTCTGTTTGGTATTTCAACTTATTAATACTATGTTATGTCATCTGCGCTGCAGTGGTGACAGATGTCTTAGCCAGGTCATCATTGTAAATGGGAATTCGTTCTCAGTTGAATAAAACACGTGCTGGTAAAAACGTTTAGCAAGCAAGGCACAGTAACACAATTTTAACCATCCTTCATGTTTGACTTTGTTTAGGCAAAGGACAATAGTTTGGTGTTTAGCTATCCGGTAAGTGTTCACAAGACATCACTAGAAGAGGCAAATCAACAACAATTCCTATGGAGCTTAAAACTTTCACCAGTAAGGACGATTCCGAATCAGCGCTCTGCACCGCCTCACAGCCGTTTTCCTACGTCAATTACACAGTTGCCAGTCTCCGGCTGAAGTACAACCCCGAGCCTCCTGGGGCAGTCAGTCCCGCCTACCCTCTGTTCCTGCTATTTTATTGGGCCGTACGCACCAATTGCCGCGCTTAATACAGACAAATCCCATCGCTGAGTGGTTGGCGGCAGTCGTCAATCACAATTAATCAGAATTCCTTTATTGGCAAGTCTTTGGGGTTCGGGCAGACCAAGTGAGACGCTGTCTGTGTGAGGTGTAGTCCGGTTATAAGATTGCTAGACATCCTGTTTCCAGTCAGCTACCGAGTAAATAAATAATGGGTGTGGAAATTGAAACAATATCTCCGGGTGATGGTAAGGCATCTTTTTTTGTATCGCTTTCTTGGTTTGTACCGTGCCTTTTCCCCCTGCCATTTTTGTAAATGCAGTACTTGTATCGATGCATGTTTTTTAGTGTCCAGATGGTCCTAATGCAAAGCCAGTGGACATTTGGGTAACATAAAGGGGTGATGTGTGTGGTTTTTTTTTTTACCTGCTTTGTTTAACGCATGTGAGTGTGCAGGCGTTAAGCAAAAATTCCCAGCTATAACTGAGAACTTACTGATCAAAATGAAAACACCCTCATTTGTAAGATAGTAGTATCTGTTTTCGACGGGCCACTCTCGCAAAAGATGTTCAGAATGCGTGGGTTCGGAGTAAATATTCAGCAAATCAAGACCCTGTTAAAATAACTAATATCCACAGTAGTCTCTTCTTGCCTGTTGTGCTTTAGTACAGGAAATGCAGAAATGTTGCCCTACTGAGAAAGTGAGCACCGATTGTGTATCGCGTTGTGTGCCGAATAGCTGGAAAAAACACAAACGTTTTAGATGCGCGCTGGCGGCGAGGAAGGGAAGGTATCGAGTTTATAACTACAAATTGTGTGCCAACCGCTTTGCATAAGCAGCGCCAAACTGTAAATTAAAGAGCGAGGTATGCGGACTGAGAGAACTTCCTGAGTGCGAGTTATATAACGGCAAAGCGTACAGTATGTGAGCCCCACAGTGACCGCTAATAAAACACCTTTCACAGTTCAAAATACCGGAGGGGAAATGGAGATGGTTGTCCATCTATTCCATTGGTTGATCTTGGCACGAAGGAAGTTGCTCTGGCTTTGATGTCGCTACATTTTACTATCCTGTGGCTTGCTCATTGTCAATCGTTATGTAAAACTCAGCTTCAATTAGAATGGAGAAGCCCAAGCCTTGAGATTAATGTTTGAAAGGTTTTCTTTTTACAGGATTTGGAGTCTATGGAAATTACAGCGGTAAATACACACACGATAGAGTGGGGAAAACGTAGCCCCCTTACACTGTCAAAACTCCTACACCCTTTCGAAAGCGTTTACGAGTTTAAAACACCCCCTTTCTCGTTTGAGACGTACAACCTGGCATATTTACATATTTATGGTATCGCCGGTAGAATTGATATTCTTTTATGGACAAATACCGGTAAAAACAAGGAGACTGGTATTTGAAAATGACAAGGACGCCTAGAAACGTTACTGAAATAATTTAAGAACTGTAGAAACGATTATGACGACTAACACCCCTTTTCTACATAATGCAGCAAAGGATTTTGTCGTTTTATGGCACCAAATTAAATATCCCTATGTTAGGTCATTACAGCTTTACAATCTGGCACACACCTTTTGTAGTGCATCAGTTTTTCCCAAGTGAGTTATTCTTACTGTCCCCAAAGCATATTTTTGACAGGCTTCAGTCCTTACTCTTCACCTCTTTATAGAACGTTCCAGCCTAGTTAAGATGTGATAAGTCAGATCAACAGGGTGGTTTCCTTAGCCAGTTGCTCTAAATAGTTTTTTTGCACTTGGAAAAACAAACCTTGCACCCACAACTCCCCTCCCTGAGGATGTTGCTTGACTTTGAAGAATGGAGCTTTTAAAAACATTGATTGGTATCAAACTTGTACCAGTGTCTGCGTTTCAGAATTTGCTGAAGTAGCCAGTTGTGATTGTTCACTTGTTAAGAGCTGTTTTGATAGACATAAAGGAGTAATCCCCTAAGATGTTCAGGAGAGAGGCTGCAATAATATCTGCTGAATACATTTGCATTATATATTTTTGAAACCAGGAATTTAATACAGACATGGGCAAATGAGTCTCAAGTAGAAAGCAGATCAATTAAAGGCATTAGGTCGCATCTGTGATTAACAGCTCAGTTGGAATGAAAACCAGGACGCATGCCTTCCCTCAGGACTGGGGTTAGGAGTGGTTGATCTAGCTTGTTTGGCTGCTGGTAGCTAATTCTTTTGAGGATTGCTGGCCAGGGTATTGGCTTCAGCAGTATAGATTCATAATGTAGTCACGGTGTTCTGTTTTTCTGCCGGAAAACCCATCATTAAGCGTCTGAGTTATTGCCTCTGCTTTTTATGGTGAGCATTTCCTCAGCATCCTTTGCATTTAGTTCCCTCCCCCCTTGCTGTTTGCTGTAGCAATGAAATTCAAATGTTTTGTCAAGAGCTCGCCAGCTTCTCTGTTGGCGTTGGGACCCGTCTTTTGAGTATTCCAAGTAGTGCCCATTTTTCTTGGCAGGTTCATTCTCTGAACACAAGGCGTTGGAGATGATACTTCTTCTCTCGTTACAGCTCCTCGGAAAGTTGTCTCCCCACAATTTAGAAGTGGCGTTGAAATTGACACCATCTGGCTGGTCTTCCTCCTTGGCCATTGTTCTGGCTCTCTTCCAAGGAGCCCCAAAGCGTTTGCCAAGCCTTTGTGCAATAACATTTTTTTGCTTATGGCTCTTAGGTCGGTCACACTTTTTAAAAGAACTGTGTTGAGTCTTCTGGGAGAGGGGCAGCAGATGCCTTATGAGGGGCAACGCTTTCTTGGCAGTACACGGGGTAAAATTCCTAACACATCAGGTTAAACCTGTACCTGTGAAACCTGATGCGTTTTCTTCTGATATGAGTTCTGAACATTTTCATGTTTCAGGACTTTGCAGGAATTCATTATGTAACTCATGATTGTGCCCCCATGTGAAAATCAGAAGAAGTCTTGGACCTGATAACATCAGTGTGCAGGTACTGAGGTCTTGTGCTGAGCAGCTCAAATTTAATTGAATTCTCAAACGCACTCTCTGAATCGGCAGAAAGTGCAGAAACGGGGAAACAGCCGTACCAGTTGCAAAATGCAGATCCCCTAAAATATATTAAGTGATTTCAAACCAGTGGTATTGACCTGTGTAGTAATGAAGAAATCTGAGAAAATTGTTAAAAGGCACATGTTCTACCTGGTAGAGCACCTACTGAATCCTAACTACACTGGCTACAGGGCTAAAACAGGAGTCGATGATTCTACAATCACATTTATTGAATCTCTTGTATACATATAAGATGCATGTCAGACTTCTGTTTCTAGGTTTCTCATCGGCCTTCAACACCACGCAAACACACTTGTTAGTGGAGAGATCACTCTAAAATTTTAATCTACACCTTAATATTGTAGTTTGGATTTTAGACTGAGTGGCACAGTAGCGATTGTTGCGGCCCTGCTGGAGACCTGGCTTAAGTTCGGGACCTGGGGAGCTGTCTATCTGGAGTCTGTATATTTTCCCCTAGGATCATGTGGGTTTTCTTCACGTGTTCCAGTTTCCTCCCACGGTTGGAAAATACTGGTGGGTGAATCGGCTTCTGGGAGAATTGGTTGGTGAGAAGGACCTAGGTCTGTGTGTGTCAACAGTTACGAATATCTTGGCACTGTTGTGGATTACGAGTTAACCTTTGAGGAAAATACAGATGTAATATGTAAGAAAGGCCAACGGCGGTTTTTTCTCAGAAAACTGCTCTTTTAGTGAGTGTAGTACAAGGATGACTTTTATTGAATCTGTTCTGACATTCAGTGCGGTAACTTTAATACACGCAATAAAAACAGACTGAGCTGGATAGTGAAGGTACTGTAAATGGCAAATTTATTGGTACACAAGAGTTACAGCTGTCGGATATCCACATCAAACAATAGTGAGTGAGGCCAATATAATCATCGGCTGTCATGACCACCCCTTGCACAGTGAATCTGAACTCCTTCCATCAGGGTGTTGACTTGGGGTACTCAGATTGCAATAGTACTACATTAAGCAGGTTAACATCTGTAGGAATAAAGAATCATTTTAACAATTGATTGTATATTTTCCTTATTTTTTCCATCATGCCTGCATGTTTCTTATTGGTTAAATATGCATCGTGGTATGCCTTTTACCTGCATGCAAAGCAAATTTCCCATCTGGGTATAAAGGATAGATAAAATAAAAAGGAAACTTTTATGGGTGTATCACTGTAGTTCTCAAGTTTTTTCTGCCTGTGTTAATATTGATGCAAAAACCCAACTTTAATCTTTGAAAAGAAACGTATGGTATTCTTATGGTTTCCTTTTAAGGTGAAGCTGTAGGTTGCGACTGAGAAGCATAAGTCAGGGCTGTTTCAATGTTTTCTGTATATCATTACAAGTGTGTTCTGTCAATAAATTCAACAGTAAATGACTGAGGAAAGAGAATCCCGTTTTTTAATTGTTAACATTCACAACAAGGAATGGAAGAGATGATCATATGTGCCACAGTCTGGGGTTTCTGGTGAGAATAACATGTCAGTCACACCAAGCATTTAACAAATTGTCACTTTTACCTGCAACAAACTTCCAAATGCTGTCCAATTCCTGATAACATTTTTGTAACAGGTGCACTGACATATTGTTGAGCGGACATGTACTCAGTACATTTATCATTTTGATCCATAATTATCATCAAGATGATTGATCTACCGGAATGTACCGTTCAGGGCAAGTACAAGTCTAATAGTATGTCCCTGCTGTTGGAAACCATTCAAGCTGTATATCCCCAACATCTGTTTTGCACCAGGTTGCAAATCCTGTTTTATGGGATACTGTTCCATTCTTCTTGTAAAACCATAACATATGTGCCTGGTTATTAGTCACTTGAACCCTACATACACGCATTGTCCCAGCTTATCCCACAAATATTCAGTTGGGCCAAAGTCTGGAGCGGCATGAGGGTACGCTGTCCCATTGGAATGTTGCTCTTTCATGAAGATCTGATCATTGTAGTGCTGTGCAGTCAGATTGCCATCAGTCACTAAAAGTCCTGTAGTGACAAGACACCTGCTGAGACCTGTGTTTACACCTCTGATTGGTTTGTTGTACGGAATAATTAACGTATCATTCTGCACAATCTTTCTTGCTTGCTGATGCTCATCCTTAAAGAGGGCTAGGCTTCACTCCTTGCGAGTTCACCTTCAGTGTTACTTAAATACACTAACAACGCCGAAGCATTTTGTCGGTATGGGTGGCGTATTTATTTCCTCCCCTGCTTTTCTTTCTTGATTTTTAGTAGGTTGAATATTCAGCATGTTAAATTGCTTCGACATCTCTGCCCAAATCAACGCTTGCACTAGGGAGAGGTGCTTGTGTGATATTTCAACACTGGAGCTCACACAATGTGAATTGTGACACAAGCTGCAGTGAAAACCTGAAGGATCCATCTTGTTAACTAGGTCCTGCTTCCAGTTTAAGGCCAGAGTTTGTATGGAGAGATGTGGTTTTGTTTGGTAGAGGTGATTTGTGAAGGAACATTGAAACGGTATTTCCGTGTGATACCTTCTGCTTTTAAAATCATTGGTGGGTTTTCATGAATGCATTTAGCATTTTGAAGGACTTAGGACTTGGGGGTTTTAATTGTGAATTTTGCACTCTGAACATAAAAAAGAAAACCTTTGCAATTCCTCCATGGGACTTTAATGTTGAGTTGTAACTAATTTTAATAAAACCACCTTGTCAAACCCTCATGTTCACTTAGCTGTGATAGCTTACCCAAGTACTGTGTGTGCTGAAGTCACGAGGATGAGCTTGCACCCACACAAACTTCTGAGGGTCCACTCATCTCACTGCTGGACAGAAGAGCTGCAGTGTGGGCTGCCTTATTCTAGTGCCTGTGTAATCCCACACAGATGCTGTAGTTGAAAGTATCTTGCATGTAGAAGATTATGCCGCTGCAGGATTTATAAAAACGGATTGGAGCATCAGCTCGTATACAGTACATAGACGTACTCGGGCAAATGCTTTTGTTTGAAGGTGTCTGTATCACAATGTTACCTACAACTATCTCTCCATTTCCTAACTACTTTATCTGATACAAGATTGCAGGGGAGCTGCGGCCTGACCTGGCGAGCAGGGGGCACAATGCAGGATACACCCTGGATCGCAAGGACACGCAGACATGCCCCCACTCACACCAGAGCCAGTTATCCCAGAAGCCAGTTTACCGACAGTACCTGTATGTTTTTGGACTGTGGGGGGGGGAACCAGAGTAGGTGGAGGGAATCTGTGTAAACATGAGGAGAAGATACAGATAACACCCCAGGAATTGAATCCAGGGCTCCAGCGCTGTTACGCAGCAAGACTAACCACTGCACCCAGTAAATTAACAAAATATTTATATTTTTAAGAGTGCTTTAGGTCTTATTTGTTTATTCATGAATCTACAATTAGCAGCTAAATTAATAACAGGCCTCTCGATATATGTATATAGAATGTAGATGTTTTACACAGAGCTTAATATTGTGCATGCAGCTTAATCTTTTCTGGGGCATTGTAGGCTACTGACAATTGGTTCCCTTTTCCAGACTGATTTACAAATTGAATGTGGCTTTCAGCTTCTCAATAGGCTATTCAGTAATCTGACTTTAGTACAGCTGCATGAGAATTTTATTCCTTTTGAATATGTACTTACGGCCCAATGGAGGCCTTCAGCCTAAATATTTCACTGCACATGATTGCGTTTTCTTGTTTAGCTGATTTGCTCGCGGAGATGTCATAGGTTGACATCAACATGAGGAAAGCTTAGGGCTCGCTAAAAGCCAGTCTGTTACAGATGTCCTCTTTACAGCCCCCGGAAAAGAACTCGGGCAGATGGAAGTGGCTCTGCTGCAAGCCAAGAGCAACCACACAGTTTCCACTTTGAAATTAATATTATATCTGACCTAAAAGCCCAAAGGATGCGTTCAGACCCCTGCCATCATTAGGTGAGCACCTTGGAACGTGCATCAGTGTTATTCCTATTCCTGTTGTGCATCATGGGGGGGGGAGGGGGGATATATTATATGCTGTATTTATTTGCTGATGGGTCAGATTTTACTCTTGTTTTTCCAAGGCCTGCTTAGTCAAGACCTGTTTTGATGTCTGACGTACAGTACTTTGGGTCAGGCATCTGAAAATAAGCTGGCACTTATTTTTTATGTAAAGAAGTATGCAACCCTGCTTATTTGGTGGTCTCTGTTAACTAGATACCACTGTCAGCCCAAAGCTTTTACACCTCTGGCTTAGCCAAGTAACCTTTCAGAAAGGACTTAATGTCCAGTCTGATCTAGATTGAATGCACAGATGTGTGATAACCATTTGGATTCATCTTACTGTTTTAACCTTTCTTTTTATCACCTTAATGAAACACTGTACTAGATATTCTATTCAAATTCTTTTGAATACCATTTCCTCAAAAATCCTGGGTACCCTTACCTTTGAGTACCCCAGTAACCCACCCTTAGTTATGTATAAAGTAGCCTGTGTCTTGTGTAGTATTTAAATAAGACATTTAGAAATCTAGCTGTATATCCCTACAAAGACTGCTTTTTATGATTTAACCTCAAAGCTGCATTTAAATTGTAATGTGTTTTTACCCCAGAAACAAAATCTAAATCTAGTGTAATAAACTGTGCTATTAGAAGTTCATGAATGCCACATCCCATGGAGCTGTTCCTCCTAAATCTACAGGCTTCTGATCAACACATTGTACCCCAAGACAGCCAGGCCCTCCTCTCGTTCCACTCTAATTTGGGGGTATGGGTTTCACTCCTTATTTCCAATCTGAGTAATCTAGGTAATAAGTATAAATTCTATTATTGTACTAATATTCATACAGATATTTTACAACAAAACACATATTCATGACCAAATAATGATTATTGCCTTATGTCTTGCAATATTGACCACCCTGCTTTTTCCTGGCTTTATAGTTTTGTTTCTCTCATTTAGGTTCTAAAATAAGAGCTGTACCTGTCTCCTGGGCCTTACTCTTAATGTTTGTCAGGTGTTTGTCTGTTTATTGCTATGCTCATCAATAAGTAGACATATCTGGTCTTGTGTGATAGCAGACAACTCTATAGGAATTTGTGTAAGATCAAATCTGACCATGACCCCAAGTACTTAACTGCAGTCCTTTTTCCGGTGTGCAGAAAGACTGAAATGGGTAGTAGTAGCTCAAACAGTTTTTCCGTAGCTTGTAATGAGCTCACGGGATCTTTTCAGTCAGGGTTTCATATAGAGACCTGGTCCTGGAGACTGGATTGTGTAGAGGTTTTTCAGTCTAGCAGACTTCTTAACATCTCTAATTACTTTTAGTGGCTCAATTAGCCCAACTTGCTAACATTTGCTGTTTAGAGCTGCATCAGCTGAAGACCCCTGGAAAACTTAGACATTGGTGCTCCAGGACCAGTACTGGGGACCCCTGGTTTAGATGTGGAGACAGCATGGAAATAGCTTTTACGTTACTGATAAACTAATGACTTGTGACTGAATGATCATTGTGCTCATTCAGAAATATAGGTGCAGCTTCAGATGCACATTACAAAATTCTGTTGGATTACGTGGCTAGTTGTCTACAGATCTCTGGTACTGCCCTTCTTCGGTTTAGCTCCTATTTAGTTACCAGCAGCCATTTAGTACATCTTAGCTTTTTTTAGTTCTGAAGTCCCCACAAAGGGTTGGCACAGTGGTGCAGAAGTAAGCACTGTTGTCTTGCAGTGCTGGGTTAAGTTCCTGGGGTGCTTTCTGGGTAGAGTTCATGTAGGTTTTTGTGGGGTGCTCCAGATTCCTCCCCCAGTCTGAAGGCATACTGGAAGGTTAATTGGCTTCTGGCAAAATTGTCCCTGGTTGTGATTGTGTCTGTGCCCTGTGATGGACTGGCATCCCGTCCAGTGTGCACCTTGCCTTGTGCCAGTTGCTTGCTGGGATAGGCTCCAGCTCCCCCAGGACCCTGAATTGGATAAAGTACTTAGAAAATAGAAATATATAAGTTTCTGGGCTAGAAGCTTAACATTTTAGTATTTACATGTTGCTTCTTGGTTAGATCATTCACTTTGGACTTACAAATTGTGATGATGACTCTTGGATTTATAGTATGTACAGGTGAGCCTGGTTGGTGTTATTTTGGCAATAGAAATGACAATGATGCAAAAAACCTGAAAGTGAGGTTATGCTAATAGGACCCCAACATTCTTTTTGCTAACTTGCTGATGTCCTTGGTTTAAACCCCATCAACAATTGTTTGATGGGTTAAAGCTAACATCACTATTGTAGTTTGAAGCATTTTAGACATGTCACAAGGGTATGTTCTGCCTAAGGGCTGACATTGCTTGGTTAAGATGCTGATTCTGAAGTATTGATCATTGCATTACAGAAGCCTAATCTTCTTGATAAAGACATTACTTACTGACCTATTATCTCTGATGCTACGTAAGATTCACTGTCTAGAATTCTGTGCCTCATGGTTTACTAAAACTATTCTGCATTGGAACATTATCTCCCAAAGCAATTTACAGTGGATCCCAGTCTCTTCTGCTCATTTCGGCATTCTGACCCTTTAAACTTGTTTAGCCAGTTCAGTTTCTTAGTTAAAGCCCCTTAAAATCTTCTAATTGCTAAACAAGGCCTGAGCTGCTTTTTGGTTTACATGTGTTGAGCATTTTGCTTCATGCATCTCTCAAACAGATTTTACGGGAGGTGATTGGGTCACTAATGTTGGAACTCGTTATCCAACCGTTCAACAGGTGTTGTCTTCAACAGAAAGGAAATTTGATGTCTTGCAATGGCAGCTATGATTTTTACAAATTTGATTCAAATCCTATACCTGGAGGGTAATGAGTATATTTTCCTAAATTGTGTGAATCTAGTGAAGTTATGTCTTCTAATTCCTTGAAGGAAGACACATGTTTGACAAAATAAATGGGAAACATTGGTTACAAAGTGTCAAAAATCTAGCACGAGATTATTTTGAGGATTAATTGCACGAATGTAGTACAGGTCCTAATCCCAAATCTGCACATTGAGGCCTTCTTACTTTGCTGAAGACTAGGCTCCACACAACAGGTGATATAGCCTTTTTGTGTGCAGCTCCTTGTCTGTGAGCTCCCTGCCCGAGTTCATTACTTTGCTGTTTCTAAAAGCTCAAAGACCTTTTAGTGAATAGTCTGTCCCTCTAATGAGCAGTTTTACTCTAAGTTTCATAAAGTCTGTTTGCTGGTTCCTGCCACTCTCCATTTTATCTGTGTGTGCTCTGAAAATAAAATGATGAATTCAGATTGTATTGCAGTGTTTCTCTTCATCTGGTCCTTAAGTTTATACTGTGTACTTCTGGATCTGCTCCTTGTAAACCTATCTTTCCTTTAAATTCGGACAAGGTGCAAACGGTCATTTTTTAAAATGCTGGATCAGCCCAGATATGTATGCTCAAATTCACCTGCTTATGTTTTTTATGGTTAAGCTTCACTCTTGTGCTGAATGTAGAGCTGTGATTCTAACGGAAATTTAGAATCACAGCTCTACACAGCTCTTAGAATTTTCGTATTTAGAAAGTAATTGCAGGAGGGAGAATGCAGCCGGGTGTGGAGAAATGGCTGGGGAGTTAGGAAATATAAACAGGCCCTTTATTTTGATACAGAAGAAGCACAAAATGTCTGCTTTAGCTCTTTAGGAAAAGAGCCAGGAAAAACAGCCCTTAATTTTTTGAATGTTCATGTTCAACCAGAAAGCTGTAGATAGACTGTAGTACAGCAGTAAAGTGGAATGTATATGACCTTTATAAATCCATTCCACGACCTTTTATATCTAATTGAACTTTCTACCTCTTTCATTTTGAAATCAATGCCATTTTATCTGTATTTGTCACATGCTCACTAGTCTTGTCATTGATGTTTGGCAAAATATCAATCATGAGATTTTGTAGCAGTTTTGTACTGTAGCTGCTATTTGGGGGGATCTTATTTAAGAACTCAAATAAGAGGGTCAAATAACCTCAGGATTTCTTCCAGACTTTTCATGAAAGAAGTAAGGGTACTGGCTTCAACAAAAGCTACCCAACCACGGTCTCATACTCCCACAGCAGTTTGTGCTTCTTATTTTCGGTTTTAAATTAAATTTATTGTTTCTACTTCTGCTTTTCTGGTTTGTTTCACTTTTCATTCTGAAAAATTCTGCGTGGACATTCTGTCCATGTCTTTGAATACTTGTCCTCATGGTCACCTCAGCCTTCTCCCTTTGGGATTAAAAATGTTCAGCTCCTTTAGTGCAGAACATTACCTTAACCTCCAGAATATGTCTGATTGCTGCTCTGGATAATTTCCTGCAAAGAGCCATGTCTCTTCTTTAATGTAGCAACCATAATTTTACGCTATTCTTAAGGCCTTAATACTTTAATTTGGACATAAGATCCCTAGTGTTAAATAGTTAAAATCATAGCCTTTTTAATTACTTCCCACCTTGTCCAGAAGATGTCTTTTCTATAAATTGCCAATTCTAGCTCGTTTTCCTAATCATATTAAGATATTCTGTGACTACCTGCATGCAGTACACAAGTTCAGAGTATATTAAACATCTGCCAAGTGTTGCCCACTTTGAATTTGAAGTATTTTTTTAAATTCCCTTTGCTTCTACACTTTGATAATCCTCTTAAATTCGTATTCTATACAGACATTATTATTATTATTATTATTATTATTGACTATTTTGTTAACTATACTTGAATCTAGATTATTTAAACTTAAGAGCAGCAGTGGTCCTAGTAAAAGATCCCCATGATGCATCACTAATTTGAGTCTGCACCAATTATCTGTACCCTCAGTTTTCCTTGCATGTGATCCTTTAGGTTAGTTCTTATTCTCAATTACCTTACGTTTAAAAGTCCGACTTACTGGTCTTATTTTAACCTGTTTTTGAAATGCATTGTACCTCTTTCTTATAACCAAGTTTTGCTAAAGTGCTATACCTCCCCCTCTCCTGTGTTTCCTATGTCTTGCAAATCAAGTGTATCTGCTAGTGCCATATTTCTTTCCACCGTTGTTGGTTAAATCACAGAATCCTGGCTCAGTACTGTCATAATGGCCATTTAGTGTGGTAGCTTCTATCACATCTGAATTGTTTCTGATATTCCTTTTAGGTATTAACACTCAATTACCTGGTCTCTTGGCTCTCCCTTGGTTTTTATTCCCCTTGAAACCTTATTTTCAATTATCCTCTCCCCCATCCAGTCTAGTTTACATTTTCCTTGATTTCTTTGTTGATTTTTGTGCCAAAGCTATAGGTGCCCATCTTGCTTTGATGAGATCCACTATGTCTTTACTTGGATGGAAAGTGTGCTGTTTAAACAACATTTGTGGCCACATGGTCAATACCTGGGTCTTCACTGTATACATGTCAGTCATCTTTGTTTTTATCTCGGTTTTGCTGTTCTGGAAAATGGAGTCTCCAACACCCACCACTTTTGTTTGGCATTCTTAGCCACGGAGGTGTCTTGGAGTTTAGCAGATATGTTCAGTGATGATATGCTGAGTGTTATTGTTTGAATCGGTGAGTACAGTTTCTTTTCGCCACCTGGGATCAGCTTCTTTCCATTTGTTCCTCTGAGAATTTAGGTTTTATACCTCTCTAAACGCTTGTTTTTTCAGGTCATCGATCTCTTCAAGTGCCTTTATTTCATTCTCCGGGATATTAACATTCCCCCTTTTCTTTCAGTGTCTGGATTTCGTGGCAGTTACCACACATGTATGCATTCATTTGGGTGTTGGCTTTGCAAAGCAGTGTTGCACCAATAGAAAATTACAGCACCAAGATGGTCTAGCACATCAAAATAACCAGTTTAGTGTGGGTCTGAGTTTAAAAACATGAAATATGATTTAGTCTTAATTTTCATCCTGTTCCTCATGGAAATCTGTATTGGCAGTGGTAAGACAAGCCTGTGCCGCTTAGTATGTATAACACTGCTGTGGTTTTCTTCTCTTGGTTTTGATGTTCAGCACAAAGCCGTGTTTTGTATTGAACTGTTAGCTCAATAGTTTTCACAAATTTCCCTCCAGACAAGTTCTGTTTTACTGGGAATCCACTGGGGGGGTTTTCCTTTTATCTTTTTTTTTGAATGTGTCATTTTTTTACAAGGTTTGCAAAAAACCTGATGACAAAAGTGAAGGATATGAGGTAGGAGTACACCCTGGTTTAGATGCCAACCCCTTCACAGGATGTGAACACAGCAAGGGTTAATATACACAAAACACTTAACACGGCCAGCATATCTTTGGGAGGTGGAAGGAAACAAAAACGGCAATAGCAGCTAACTAATGTAAAAAAAAAAATCTCCATTGCCTACAGTCCTGTCTTGATTTGAAAGATCATTGTAATGTTTATAGCAGCCAAGTTTTGAATCTGCCTTGTGGTCATGCTTTCTCCAAAATAATTTGCTTATATTTCCAGGTTTTATTTTAATGCTTGGTGGAAAGCACAAAATGTAAGTGGCAAACCTGAGGAAAATTCCTTCTGATTTCACGTGAGACTTGATGTCTTCAAAAAACAATGCAGAATGCTTATTATTCCTTCATTATTGTGTACAGTCTGCAAACTCCACTGCAGATGAGTTGGAAGTAGTCAAGACATGAGGATATTTGTTTTTAATTCTGACCTAAGCTTCATATAAGTATTGTTCTGCATGCCTAATTAAAGGAATGTGCCAGTGAAGTAAAATAACATTGTAATAGGTTCTTTGCATGGTTTTCATTTTGTTTCAAATTGTCTTTTGACAGCTTTGTGACCTATTAAGTGCCTTATTAAGGCCATTTCAGTAGTGCTGTTTGCAGAGCTTCATGCAGTATGTAATAAAATGTGACCACAAAGGTACAGTTGAAATTTTACTTTGAATTCTGAATCACTCTGGGCTTTTCTCCTCTGCAAGTTCCCTAGCATTCAGGTTCTATTAGGCTTAAAAACATGGCCCTATACCTAACACGGATACTTAGAAAAACACTGTGGAGTTTTAATGTTTTTCAAAACACTGAAAAAGTGTATTAAAAAATATATTTTTTTTTAATGGAGGAAATGGTAAGATTGGTCTGCCAGGTATTTCACAGTATCTTTAATTCCTGTGGACAAAATTAACATCTATGGGCTTCCATATACTTGTTTTAATTGAGATACTCTAGTATTTCCCACGGATCTTGTGCTTATCTTTATAAACTTGGGTTGTAACGTAAATCACTGTTGTGATTTGCTTTTTCTTTGCCCAAATTATTCATTATTCGTTTTCTGTTCCACAGGAAGAACATTTCCGAAGAAAGGCCAGACATGCGTTGTTCATTATACAGGTAAAGTATGAAGAAAACTTGGAATCTGTCACAAGCAGAAGATCCATCACAAACTGTTGGTGTTTGTTGTACCATTTGTAATTAGTATTCCTCATTCCTTTCAGAGAAATTTGAATTCTAGATTTTAATGCTTGGATCTGTTGGATTATGGTACTATTCTAACAGTTCTGGCACAAGCATGTTCTTCCTGTTTTTGTTCAGTTGGCTCCTAGTAGTCACTCAGAACTGAATTTTCTTAGCACTGCTTTGCAAAGGAAGTTGAGATAGGGGTTGCAGGCGATAACCTGAGATGCAGAGCAAGTGGTATTTTTGGGGCATGTTAAAAAGTGACGCATCAGCTTAATGCAATATGTGTCTTTGTGGGCTCAGGACTTGAGTTGAAGATCTAGTTGTATTCCTCTGCGCAGGGCTGATGTAACTGATCTTTAAATTCTCACATCCTAGAAGAACAAGCATTCCCACTTTCAAGTAGCCTTGCTTGTGTAAATCAGCTAAAGGGCTCTGGTAGTCTTTTTAATCCTTTTTTTCCCCCTCAAAGCTGTTAAAATTTCAGGGATGCATCTCAAACTTAGAGTCCTTTTTTGTTTTTTGTTCAGCTGGATTTATTTTTAATATTTGTTTTTACACAGTGTATTGGGAAAGGTCTTATTATAAAGGCATGGTATTCCGACCTTTGCACAGTTTTCACATTCTGCCTTTTTAAAGCTGGCCAGACATGATACTTTGAAGTAGTACATATGTTCAGTTGGTAAGCACCTAAATCATTCAAAAGCAAACAAGTAAATATAGGAGAAAAAAATGGAAAAGTCATAAGTATTTAAATCTCTTGCGGTGGCAAGCCCACATTTAGGGGCACAATATGTTAATAAGCAACATTTGTTGCGTGGTCTCTGTCTGTATGCTGTAAGTGGTTTGCATGATGTCGGAACAAATGCACGTGACTACAGTCGCACTGCAAATACAGTCAGGTAGTGAATTTTAAACAAAGGTTCAGTCATGAAGACCAAGGAGCTTTCAAAAAGGTTTGGGGAAAAAGTTGTATAAAGGCAGGAATCTGGAGAAGGGTATAAATAAATTCCAGAGACTCGCTTGAGTATGGTGAAGTTGAAGGGACCAACTTGCCAAGTAAACTGGCTAAGGATGCCAATGGTGACTTAGATCTCAGTGCCTGAAATTGGTGGGGGGGGGGTTTATGGTTACTGCCCAAAGAGGGCTTGAATGGAACTGAAACGCCTCAAATCTTGTGTGGGGTTTGCAACAAAGCACCTAAATGATACTGCAAGCAAGTGGCCAAAGGTTGTGTGGAATCCAAAGCATAACATCTTCTACAAACCCACCATAGTGCGTCACTCAGTCAACATGGTGGCAGCAGCATGATGTTAGAGTTGCAGAATCTGTGAAGCTTATCAAGATTGGAAACGGATGGAGAAAAGTAGCAAAGAGGAAAACGAGTCACCTCTCAGCAAGACAGTGTTCCAAAGTGCAAGGCCAAAGCCACATGGGAGTAGCTTAAGATTTAAGAAAGTGAATGTCTTGGAGTAGTGTAGTCAACGTCCCGACTTCAATCCTGTTGAGAATCTGTGGAGCGATTTGGAAATGGCTATCCATAAGTGATCCCCAAGTGATTTAGCAACAAAAATACTCCTGGCTAGAATTGCTGGCAAAGACACTTGCACCAAATATTGGGTTTGTGGGTCTGGATACTTACACAACTAGTTAGTGTATATGTCGGCGAAAACATCTTAACCGGAATGCTGAAACTGAAGACTAAGGTTTTGAATAAATTGATTAAAAAGTGGATGCATTGTCTTGTAATGTCCCAAAAGATTATTTTTTTTTATTGTTCATTCTGTCCAATGGGTTGACATTGAACCCTTTTAGTTTTCTATATTAAAGATTTAAAAATGTTTGATTCATTTGGTCTGTATGATATTCCCTCAAGACTTGGAATGTATCTGGTTATTCTTCTGTAGACAGTACTGATGTACATCTTTTTTATGGTAATGTGGTTCCCAAAATTGTACACTACTCTGAATGTGGTTGTGACTTAAATTCCATTTTTTAGATCCTTAAATTGTTTGATTGTTGTTTCCTCACATTGTCTAAGATATAACTGTTGCCATGAACATCTAAATACTTCGTCTTATTCATGAACGTCCTCTTCAATCTTGGCATTTCTCATTTTGTTTGTATTTTTTTCTACCTGCATGTAATATTCGGCACTTGTCTACCCTATATTTAAACTGATCTGCCAGGTGTTTGCCCAGTCTTGATTTTGGTCTGTCCTTCTGAAATCCATTTGCTGCTTCTACAGTCTTTGGCCATCCTCCCATTTGAGTATAATTAAAAGCTTAAGTAATTTGAACCAGTATCTATCATTGATATAAACACAGAGCAGCAGTGGTACTAGTATATATCCCTGTGACACTGCACTAATTGCATAACCTAAATTTCTGTTCTCTTTCCTATTAATCGGTTCTTAATCCAAACACAGTTGTCCAAATTTATACTGACTGTAATTTGAGACTCTTGTCAGAACCCCGTCAGCTCAGACCTGTTTTAGCTATTAATTAAAGAATTGAATCGGTTATTTTTTTTAATGGATCTTAATTTGTTTTGTTTTGGAATATGTAACCATTGTAAAATGTCATGTATTTTTCTTCACAAATTACAAATGATGCTGTGTTTTGACAGAAAAAATTCATTTGTTCAGATGTTTAATTAAAACATTTTTTTTGTATCTATAAGAATGTTTCAGAATTTACATGTAGGGGTCTGTTACAAATAATTCTTCATGAAGCGAGGAAAGAAGTTTCCATGTATCTAAGGGAAGTGAAATCAATATTTTTACGGGGAAAGAGCTACTCCAGAAGCCTAGAGACCTTACATCTAAAACAAAATCCATGTGTACTTTTATGTCCTATGAACGTCAGAGTGCTGTATTTGAACAGCCAGACTTCTTAGGGCATTTTGTTTTGCCCCAGCTGTCTTATACAGGGACAAGTGAATGCTAGGATGTGTATGTTTCATCCTATTTCATTTGAAATTAGAATAGCTGATTTTAAGATTTCACAGAGAAATCCAGAAATTGCACAAACTGCATTTCTGATATTGGTTAACAAAGTTTAAAAGTGGCTATTAGCAGTGTCAGCGGCTACTTCAGGGCCTGCAGGAGTTCTGTTACTAGGCAAACATTGTGCTGTACATAAAGAGGAAAAAAATTCTGTTACTATCAATTATTACAGAGAGGAAATTCCGTTCTAAGGTGATGGAGTTTACCCAAGCCTTTAAAAGGCTTGTTTGTCCTTCTCGGACATGATTCCAAACAGGCTGGATATTTCTATTGTGGGGATAAACTGTATAAAGCTGCTTAGTGTCTGCGAATGTTCCTAATTGGGGACTGCTGGTTATAAAATTACATTAACCAGCGATACTGGAAGATAGCTGCTGTTAAGCATAACAAGCTGAGACATAAAAAGCTAGAAATCAATATGTTTGAATTATATTCTCTCTTAACTACTACATCTAATTAATCACTGTCCTTGTTACTATTCTGTTCCCTATTTTATTTGGCAAAAACATCAGTAGTTAATCATTTTAATAGGATTTGTATGTGTAGCTGAAATTATACAAGGTTAAAAATGAGTGGTATATGTATATAAAGAAATGGACAGTTTAGTCTGTAGATTGAAATAAATCCATTAAAATTATTAAATATGAGGACGGGAGACTCCAAATTCTTTTTCTGTACAAACCTGTTTAAATAGCAGAAACCAATTATCTTTCCAAAAGGACAGTTTTAGAAAATGAAGTGGAGAGCCTAATTTTTCTCTCAGAAGTCTAATTGGATGCCATGTAGATGAATGTGGTTAAAAAATACCCTGGTTGTTGAGCTCACCAGTCTGAGCTTGGGCTATTTCAGGAACTGAAGCCTCAAGCGTGATGGCCGTGCTTGCGTCTTTCTTGGTTATTTGGTTACCTCTTCCCTTGATTTAATCTCTATAGGGCTTTTCAAATGCTAGGTAAAGGCAAATGCTAGATTTGGGATTAATAGCGTTAGGATTAGACGTCACACACTAAAATGTAGCGCAAACCTCTGCTATAAATATTACGAATCTCATTTAGTGTATAGTGCAGAGAGCAGTTAAGATACTGTGATTCTGGAAGAGGACATTGGCTTGCTCAAGAAACTGTAGATCATAGTATAAGGCAATCTTGCAGTGCGTTTTCTGTTTAGAAAAATGTTTGGAATAAATATCCCTTTGCTGCAACTGTCCTGTTTCCATAGGAGTTGTGAGGATACAAACTGATCTTGATCGATGAGCCATCCACTTGTTTTGCACTGTGAACTCGCTGCATCAGCAGCCGAGTTAAAGCATCGGCTGGATGGGAGTACAGCTCTCCCTGGAAGGGCTGTAAGCTCAGTGGAGTCCGGTCAGCCACCGAGGGCAATATAACCTTACAAGACTGTCCAGTCCTGCTCCTGGAGGGCAAGCTTGTCTGTGGGCTTTCGTGCCAACCCTTAAAGTGCAGACGTTAGCTGGTTACTGGCTTAACTGAGCCAGTTCAAAAGCTTTTCTCGGCTCTTCAGGTGCTGCTACTTTATAGAGACCTAGTAAACCTGCAGACGCTGGCCATTCAGCACCAGGATTGGCCACTCCAGATTTAAAACCCTTTAGACATTTGTAAATTTAATAGCTTTAGGATAAAGCACAGTGGTTTCTTGTACATGTTTTAAAATCAAGTTCCTAATTGAAATGGTTATTTTAGGTGATGTTCGTTCATTTGTCTGATGGCAGTCACTGTTGTTGAAATGGGTCAACTATTTTTTTTTTCCTATAGTGTTTGACCAAGCAGCACCAGCTGGACTGTTGGGCCATTGTTCCAACGCACTTGCATTTACTATATTAAGACCTTGGCAGCCGTGACGTTGACCCTGTTGGCCAAGACGTAGCAGACAGTCTGAGCTTTAATTCCACTCTCTTACTCCTTCCAGCCCAGTGACTGTGCAGCTGCAGTGAGTGCGCAGTCTGTAAGGTCGAAAAACAAAAGTGCTTTTGTTTCAATGCTTCCTATTTACGCAACAAATCTGGATTTTTATTGTATAGGACTTACAGGAATTGTATACTTTTTCCACTGTGCAATGGACATTTTATTTGATGAGTTACAGATTAATTACTGTCTATAAATGTGTGTCAGAAGAAAACATTTTTTGCAATGGGTGTAGTTTAGGAATTTTATTATTTGTCCATCTCCAAAAAGGCAGTGGCTCACTTTGGAATATGCTGTCTGTTGAAACCTGAGGTAGAGCCGCTGTGGAAATACAGTATTTTCATCTTAGTGTTTTTTTTTTGTAAGCACTTGAAATATAGAAATAAAGGTTTGTGAACCCCTAGTGTAATTATAGGAATTCCACATTCTTATTATATCCTTGTTTAATTGAATAACCAAAAGCATTTATATCAATGTTGTGTATGTGTATATATATTTTAAATGCAATGATTCCACAGCATCAACAGCAGGTGCGTGAGAGTTCATTAGTCATGTGAAAAGGGATTTTAAGACCTTAGAAAAAGTAGTTGATACTCACCAGTCTGGAGAGGATTACAAAACCATTTCTAAATATTTGGGGCTCCATCCATCAACTGTCACAGTCTACAAATGGAAAATATTCATGTTCGCTGTGCCTCTAGCCAGGACTGGTTGTCCTGCCAAGATCTCCCAAGAGCTACCCAGAAAATTTTCCAGGAAGTCCCAAAGAATCCCAGCGTAACATGTAAGGATCTGCAGGCCTCTCTTATTGCTGCTAATGTCCATGTACATTATTCGAGTATCGGGGAAAAGACTAAATAGAAATGTTATCCTTTCATGAAAACTGGGAAGAAACCATTGTTCTCTAAACATTGCTGCCCCTCTCGAGTCCAGCAAAGATCACCTACACAACCCACAAGAATACTGGAAGAATGTTCGCTGGACATAGAAGTTGAAGCTCTTGGCCACAGTGCAAAACATTTAGCTTTTGCCTTAAAAAACTGAAGAACCTATCCCAACTATCAGCCGTGGTGCTGCCTCAGGACCTAGAGAGCTCGCCATCGTTGATTGAACTATTGGGATTCGTTCCAAGTGAATTCTACAAGCAAGTGTGAGGTTAACCAGTCAGCTCAAACACTGAGATGAAATGGATTCATGCAGCAGATCCTAAACATACAAGAAAATCTGTATTGGGTGGGGGGGAAGGAATTTTGCATTTTGAATTGGTGTAGTCAAAATTTGACCTGAAACAAACCTTTTATGCATGCAAACCCCTCTGATGTTAAACTTTGGTTAAAAGGTCACATATTAAAGTTTGTGTAAGCCTGGTAGCCATGCTAGCCATTAATTACAGGTTGCAATAGAAAGCCACATTGAGATGGTTGGTAGGATCTATGGTGACCATGATGGCTAAACTTATTGATGTTTCTTTAGCAACAGTGTTTAAAGTGACGTTGGCAATCCCAGTAAAGATCTCATTAACAAGGGACAACAGTAGGTGGAACACAAACAAGGTTGGCCAGGTCAGTGCAGTATTTTGCAGGCAAAACAGGCAAGCAACTGCAGATCAACAGATTGTACACATCAACCTTCGTTGTGTGCAACCTAGTATGTTTTTTCAACCATGGTCTTCTGAGAACTCCAGGGGTGGATACTGTAGTTGGGCTGCAGTCCACCGAATACACATCAAAACTGGCGATGCATGTTTGGGAGTCCAGTGGTGCAAGGAGCAAAGGCGATGGAGAATTGCGATAGGGTCAGCTTAATCATTCTTTACCATGCTCTTCACAATTGGGTGAGTGCACATGTGGCACCAACCTGAAGAGCTCAACCAGCCCTCTGTACTTGGTGAAGGGTGAAGGGTCCTGGTGGTTCTATAGTGTTGTAGAGTGCTTTTCCTGGTGTGGCTTGAGTGTATTCATTTCCTTAGAAGGCAAGGTCAGAGCTAATTATTTCTTAATGGTACTGAATGGTCATTTTCATCCCATGCTGCAGTGTTTCCTCCCGGAATGGATGTCTTCCAGGGCGTCAATGTCCCCGTCCACATGTAGCCACCCACTACATTCTGTACTTTTGCCTCATGTTTATATTTTAATCCGAAATTTCAAAAGTACACAGCAAAACAGGCGTTTCACTTTCCTGACCAAATAAATACCCTTTCCACTGTATATCAGTCTGTATATCACCACTGTCTTGCAGTTAGTCACATTCGTCTTCTCAAATACAGGTAAGTATTCCTTTACTGTAATGAACTGAGCATTATGGAATGTGTTTGGAATAGAAGTTTAGCTCTAGAGATAATGGGAAGAGCAAATCCTCGAAACCCTGATTGTCTGGCCAAACGCTTCTTGTAGAGTTTAATTTCCCCACTGAAAATCGGGTTGGGCTGGGTTTGTCACAGTGGTTGGAACTCCTCTTCAGCTGGCTGGCTCTGTTCAAGGGATGTCTGAGGGTGCGGAGAGCGTGTTGCTCAGCTTGCCACAGGCCACTGTTCGTCCGGGATGTTAACATTTGTGTTGCGCACCGATTTTGAAAATCCAGTCTGCGCGGGGTGTCTGATTCGTGAGGTGTGTGTGGGGGATAACTTGGTTCATCCCAGCTGTAGCGCTATTGTAGAATATGAGCCAATTATCGAGGCTGCTAACAAAAAGGTACAACTGTGTTAATTTGGTTGGAACGCGCAAAATAGTTGATTTGTGACGAGCAAGATTATTTCTGCTGCAGAGAGCATCTTGGGCAGACAAAATTGTTCCATATGGATTCACTCTCTCTTGGCTTGTTGTCTTGAGTCCCAGGTCAGACGCTCTTTAGTCCTGACTCAGATGGCAGTGGTTGAAGTCACATGGTATCGTATTACCGTGGCTTGATGGAGAAGGAGTGAAGGCAAAGAAAATGAGCTGTGCAGTACCTTTTAAAACTGGGAGAGCATGGTTGGTGATTCACACCTGAGGACATCGCAGTGTGTCTTTCTCTACCCTCTAGATTTTTTATTTATTGGTTGGTTATTCTGGCCCTGATACACTGAGAGGAGCCATGTTGGACTGCTCATTATTAGGGAGGTCGAGAATGGTCCCAGCTATGACATCCTGTTTAGTGTTACGGGGGTATGCTGCTTCTCGGAGAAGCCCATTTCAGCTGCAGTCCTAGTTCTTTACACTGCAGCTTGAGATGCCAGGTTAGTGTCAGTACAACAAAAAATATTGGAAGTCTTTAACAACATAATTCTGAGTGGAATATCCTTGCTGCTACTTTTCTTAAGTGGAGAGTTCATAAATACCATGTTATGCTTACAAGGTGCGTAGAAATTTGCAATTACATTATAAAATGCTTTTATAGTACTGTGGAATTTTTTTTAATTTGCTCGACTTTACAATGGAAATGTGTGAAGAGGCATTTACATTACTCTGTGGTATTTTTGCTTTTTTTTCCTGCAAGATGCGTTTTAGTCAACAGACCATAAGCCTTTCTCTGCATAGTTCTCTGTGTGATGCGAGGTTAATTTCAGATTACACATTGCTTAATTCAGTATGAATGCGTTGTCTGTGTTTAACCAAACAGGATGGATGGGCCAAATGGCCACCTCTTGTTTGTAGCTTTTCTTATGGACAATGTAGGGTCTCCTTTGCTATTGTTATATTGCCAAAACGGATGTATTATGTGCTTTTACTGGGCCACATTAAGAATGCTAGGAGTCTTTTTTTATTTGGTATGAAAGAAATGGTCATGTAGGGAGTGGATACATGCATGGATGGCTGGTTTTAAAGTCGTGATGCAAAAAGGATGGTAATGCAGACTTCTTAGCCTTTTCATTTTTTTTCTAAAAATCTGATTACAAAAGGGAAAGAATGCTCTTTGAAGTGAAAGCCAAGTATTTTGGAGTTGAGCTTGCAGTGTTGTATAACTGCTTGCTTTTTTTTCCCGTTTTGCTAAAAACAAGTTGTATTCTTATGGGGTTTCTGACCGATTTCTCTTGCAAAAGAGTGTGCAAGAAATGGCAATTGCGGTCTTAAGGTCTGCCCCAGCAGACTTGCAGTAAGAGTTTAACTTTATAAGCTTCGGTGTATTCTATACTGAGTATCAAAAACATTGCTTACACTGGCAGCTAATTCATAATGTTCTAGGGAAAACAATACTTGTAGCAGATGTGCTGACATTTTATTGAATAGATAAATTCATTAGCTGACTTAACATTTGTCATCTGTAAGGTTGGTCAACAGGGACCAGGGAGATTACTGGGTTTCTGTGAAATTGCAGGCTAATAATGTGTAGCCACCGTGGAAGCAGTACAAGCTGCACATCTGCAATGCATGCTTTGCACAGCGTTTGTTTTATGAGATTGTCCCATTAATCCCATAGATCCGGGAAAGGTGTGTACCTCTTCATTGGTTTCTGGAGCCATAGGTTCTACTCATTTATCCCATCTCATCCTACTAACATTCACTGGTCTGGTGTCTAAGCTATCTAATGGACACATATTAATCTGGAAGAAAGCTGTTACATTGGCAGAAGGGGGAGTTCATTGTCCGCTGGAATACTGTGACATTGGGGAAAAGCCTGCAAGGAAGGGTCAACAATTGATGGCAAAGGACTGGTTCAGTTCACTGTCATGCAGTCAGGTTGCAAGTTGAGCTCTTTAGCAACTAAACACTCCTGCCCAGACCATTACACCTGGAACTCCCCATTGTGTGATACGCCAATCCACGTCTGCGCTATATTTATGATATTAATGATATAGCTGAAGTCCTTCAGAGTGTTCCACAATAAACCTAGATACTTCGCTAATGAGGACATGGTTCCACTGTTGGCTAATTCTTATGAGGTTACTTAATCTAGCCTCTAAAATCCTGATGGCACCAAGCTGCTGTTCCTTTGATAAGAAGGGCATATCGGTTTCTTTGTGTTTATTTTAATCCAACTACAGTTTCAAGTGCCTCATGACCTGCGCCCACTAATTTCTCCAACTGATTTATTGCTTGTGCACCTGTAAAATGACACTAAAACATTATAATCAATATCCTACAGTTATATTATGTAATGCCTTGTTTCCTTTGCTGGTCAGTGGTATACTAATACATTCAAAGAGCATAGTGTTTAGAGTGTGCTACAGACCGCTAAAAAAACACCTAATGTTCACCTCAGTTCTTATTCATGATGGGAGGGTTAAATCTTGAATAGCCCCATGGATAATAAAAAAAATCAGATATAGTGGGGAAACAAGCTCTCCTTTAACATATACTCACCATTGGTATACTTAATACATACCATAGAAATCAACATAGAATCACATTATATCATTGTCCACAGAAGGACAATGGAAGAATATAATACTGCAGTTTTGTGTTGTAAACTGTAGGGATTTTTATGAAAATGAACATAATGCATGTGGCTTTATAGCTTGAGTGCAGTAATCTTCAGAAATATGTTCCGTACTGTAGACTCATCACATGAATATGCAAGATGATGACCATAGGTGGTTTACTCTTTCAGATTTACGTTTTTGCATGTTTATGAGGATGTTAACGCAAATACTTGCGATAGGCAGTGAAGGACTGTGAGGGAATAAAGGACTGGAAAGAGCTGTGGGAAGCTTGGAAATGGCGAGATGTTATGAGTCAGGAGTGTGAATTTTGAAATTAGCCTCGGAGGCTCTGATTTGGAGACGCTTCAGGGATACTTTCAGGCCAGGCTTGGCCCGATGCTGCGGGAATTCAAGACTGCGGAAGAGCAGGAAGGGGTGAAATGAAATCGGGAGGGTGCAAGTCAAGTTACAGTTTTTTTTCCAATGCGAGTAATGCTAAAATCTTCAGGGATTTCAGCAACCGAACCAGACATGACTGCCAAATGCTTTCTCACTCAGTTTGTCAAAAATTCCTAGTAAAGGGGCACACCTGCGTTGGTGGGGTGTTTTTCGGACGATCAGGTTAGAGCTACTGGGGACCTGCGTTGACCACATACGGTAACTGCAGCATTGCCGTCTGCAAGACGGATCTCGTCTGACAGTGGTAGAGGGGAAAGGAGTAAAAAATAAAGCAGTCTGCTATAAGACCTTGTCATCTGGAAAAGGTGTTCAACTAAGGTCATAACTCTTTGGGCATTATAGGTAATGAGAGTAGGAGTATTAACTTCTGGCTACATTGCACTGTGTCCTTGCTCGTTCTAGTCTCTAAGTTCTTCCTTCCTTCAGCTGAAGAAGGAAATTCTCGCTTCCCTACTAAGCTGCTGTATTGTGATGCTGCAGGTGCTTAAGCTGCCACACGTGGATACTGTACATTGGTGATGGATGACAGATCCTCGCAACACAGAAAATGTTTCCTGGTTTAAATTGCAAATGCACTTTCCCACAGTTTCTACAGTTTCCTGAGCCCTCTGGTTCATGTTTCACTCCTGGGTCAGAAAAGAAGTCCAGTTGGTTCAGTTTTGGCTTGAGGGTTTTGCATACTTGAATTGTCTTCTTGGTTTAACATTCCAAAAATCAGTTCTTTTATCCTGTTAATGTAAGCCTGGGAATGTATGCAGTCTCTGTGCCCTAGACCGACTCTAGTGCAGCAGTATATTTTTATAATGTGGTGACCAAATTGGTCACAAATATTCTGAATGAGGTCTTGTATAACATTGTGTATACAAAAGGAGAACAGAAGGAATTTGAACATTCCTTAGTTTATGTTGTACCCAAAGGGGAAGTGTCTTCCGATCTGAGAGCAGGAAGCACCAATGTGCAGAATCTGGAGCAAGCTGACTGCTTTTGTTAGTCAATACACTGTAGCCTATAGGTTAGTGATCCTGGGACGATTATATATTGGCACCAAAACGAGCTAGATGTGCTGAATGTTCACTTCCTTTTGGCAAGAATATTGAAATGAAAGACCTGTATCCAAGTCTGATAATATAGTTTTATTAGCTTGTTGAATTGACACAGAATGACTGCAAAGCAATTGAGGTACAGTATGTAGTCCTCTTATACTTTTTGAAGTGTCATTGTTTTAATTTAAAGAACACCTGGGTTCAAATGCATTTAAATGCAAATGTCTTTCAGCTGTTGCTATGGTAAAATTAAAAAAACACAAGTACAAATATCATCTGCCCAGACACCCAATACCAGGCATGTATGCAAATTATTATTCCACGCACATTGTAGATACCACTAGTAAACTTCCCACTAGTTCAGATGATGCAGTTATGTAAGGGAAGTGGGTATAACTGCAAGAATAAAGTAGTCTAAATATTCATAACGTTATGCAACCGTTATCAAAATGTACTGTAATAGTTCAGTCTTTAGATGCTAGCAATTGGTATCCGCATTTAAGCAGTTGGTCAGTGCTACAGCAAATATCCTTTATATATTTGTTCCCCTGTTTCACAGGCTGAGACGATTACATATTTTAATTAAGATGACTGCAGTTGGCACAGGTTGTGATTTTGCAGGTTTCATCTTGATAATCAGGAGCTGAAAAAATGAACATTTGTGGTTATTTTCAATGCATTTGAAATCTAGGGTAGCTTAATGTACAGTATTTGATCTAAAAATGCAAAAACATTTTTGAGGATTGCTTTTAAAATATTAAGACTCCTATGGTTATATTTAACCATTATTTTAATCTTTTTTTTTCTGTAGGAAAGACGATGTGGAATCTGTTTTTGTGGAACAAACAGGGCAGTGTGGTACTAGACCCATGATGGGTCATTGTCCAGATTCTGTTGGTGCCAAAGTGGCACAGTGCATTTTCAGAACGAGCTGCCTGTGCACAGTTATCAGGCAGCCCTGTGTGAATTGCTTTAGTACTGACCACAGCTTGCCCTGGCAAATGGAGTAGCATCATTGCAAGCAGTAGAAGATTTTCTCTAACTCAAATTCTAATTTTAAACATGGGTGGTGTGGAGACCGCTCTGGGTCCCTGTGTCCAGTTGTTGGGGTACTATCCGTGTTGGGTTTATATGTTCTGGTGTGCATGCATGTGCATTTGTCTGTGCATGTCCTCTGATAGACTGGCGTCCCATCCAGGGAGTATCGCGCCTTGCACCTGTTGCTTGCTGGGATAGGCTTCAGCTGCCCCGGGACCCTGAATTGGATGAAGCGGTTAGAAATCAGATGGATGAATTTAAATCCTGCTCTTCTCCTAGGCCCTCTTCACACAGCAGATGCGTTGTTTCAGCTATCATTTGGCTAGAATTTTTTTTTTTTCCCCCAAAGAAAGGGTCATGCTTACTGCTTTTCATCTCCATAATAAGATTGAGCATTATTGCATGTTGTATCCACAAAACTAAATTAAAAAGGGTTGAACACATTTTACTGTGTTGATACTGTAGTAGCATAGTATCGTCAACACGCTTGTATTTCTAGCATTGTAGAGGAATTCACCGACAATGCAGACTTGAACAGAAAGCCTTGGCTGTTCGGCTCGCACCGAAGAAGGCTTCACAGCCGAAACGTTGTTTTCTCTCTTCTCTTTTCAGCATGGAATAAACCTATGACTTGTTCCTTTGCAGCTCAAACCTAGACCTTTATCGTTCTGTAATCTTGACAGCCTTCAGTCTTTCTCGTGGTTTGTGGAGATTTGAGTATTTCAGCTCACGGTTCTTTGACCTTGAAGCTTCATATGCAAGGAATCCCTTGAATGTGCAGCGAGATCAAGACTGTCTCGTTCACTTGAACTGTGGTGTTGGCTAGCATGCCCATGTGGTTTTCCATCACTTTGCCAGGTACCCCATTAGACTTTCTGTAGCCGGCCTTAAGCTTCTAGTGTTTCTTTTGCAGTTGCCATTTTCTGTTGCTAATTTTAGCAAATGGAGTGTCTGCTTTACCTAATTTTATCCGTTGGCAGCTTTGCATCGAGTATTACATAACACGCGCTACGAGACGTTTAGTGAAAGCTGCAAACAGATTTATATATGGACAGACTGCAGACAGATACTGTACATGATCATATTTCGTATAATCCCCATCTGGAGAGATTTGCTGTCGGGCCACTAGGGCTCGGAGGCAGCTACAGTAGACTGCAGTAAAAATAGCCATGCTGTCTGCAACTTCAAGTAGGGCTCATGTCTGAGGGACACCTCACGATAAGCATTTCAGTCTGCAGCGCTGGTGAAGTTAGTATCTGGAAAAGACTCCTTTGTTGCTTAAGCTTTAGTGATTAGGCACGGCACAAGCTGTCATCTAAAGTGGTTTGTTTGAAAGCCATCTAGTATACTGAAACATTTTAGAAGTTCATCATGAATTCTCAAACCAAAATGCAAGTACACTACTCTAACCATTCATAGTGAGTTTTTTTGAGCATGATAAGAGTCGGGTTTAAGGGTGTCCTCTAGAAAATGTTAGGACTTTTTGAGATATTAGGACTTGCATGGCAAAACATTGCAATGTGCTTGTGGGTTTGCTGGCGCAGACTTGCAGGGCCCTGCTGGTTTAAATCCCATTGCAGCAAGGCGGCAGTGTGGGGAGAGGGGATATTGTCTTGGAGCCCTGCTGGCGGGAACGTGACTGTTGCTCTGAGGATCCACCACCACTTCCTGTGTTTGTTGACCTGACCTTTTTATTTTATTATATCACTATATATAGTTGAATATTCTGGAAGACTAACTACAGCGGGGAACTGGGAACTCTGTTCCTCGAGGGCTTTGTACATTCTGGGTTTTTGTAAAAACCTATTTTTATGGTCAGGTTTTTAAAATCTTTTGTGCGCAGCTGTCCTTTGCCATATAATTTCAGTACGTTTTTTCAGTGTTTTAACGGTGGAATATGTGTATGTCAAGGGAAATGATTGTCTAATTGATTAATCAAACTGTAACCAGTTTCACAAACTACCATGGAGTCTTTATAGCAAGAGGTGCCATCCTTTCGTGGAGATGTTAACCAAGGAGCTGACTACTCGGTCATTAGTGTCGGTATCCCTGGTCGCCATACTGGAGGCGTGACCCCAGCAGCATTTGCAGCAGCAGCTTGGCTTTCCTTATAGGTTTCCCATCTGATTCCTGGATCTGCCGATCAGGTTTCAAAGCGGTAACACTGCTGTCAAAAACCAAGAAAACCCTTGGCCATCCAGGAATTGCTTTTAATTTGTCTCTACTACAGTTTGCATGTCAACAGTAGAATGCAGGCAGATAGCATAATACCTGTTTGAGGAATGGCTCCTTTGGTGAGGGCAAATTCTCTACACGGGGTTACATAGATATTGAGAATGTAACAGTTGTTGCCATCTGTTATGGAGATGGCAGCTTAACCTCTTAATATTTCAAAATGATAGCATTTGTCACCACGCAGCTAAGACTGTCTGCATCATCATTAAGAGCAGGCCACTGTGTTGCCAGATCTTAATCCCGTCCCCAAGCACCCGTGGAATGAAGTGGATAGACTCATGTCAACGTTGCCCACAACCAATATGTTGATCTGGCATTTGCTTTAAGGGATCATTTGTGCAGATTCGATTGGATAATGCACAATTTCACTTTATTTACTTTCCCGCAGTTTAAAACAATGTACTGTGTTCTCTGTTGTCACACTGCAGGTGCTGCCTGATTTGCTCCTGGGGCAAAATGTAATGGAAAAGAGCTCTGTGTCATTTCTTGGTGACATTGATTATATTTTGCCAGAACATATAATCATTTTATATTTTGCCAGAACATGTAATGTGGGATATGTTGAGAAGTCATCCTTTTCCCCACTTTATAATTTTTCCTAGATTTAACAAGTTTTTTTTTTTTTGTGGCATTGTGGGATTTTTGTTATTCCAATGTCAAAAGGCAGGTTGAGAAGGAAATGAGAACCTGAGGTTTTTCTAATCGGTAACTTTAGTTTATACCCCGATGGATACTGAACAAATACTGAAATGTGAAATAAAATGTAGGCTAATAAATCTGGTCTGAGGTGAGTACACACTACCTTGATGAAGGCTAGAGGGACTCTTTACTACGGGACATGCGCTTAGAAGCACTTTTCCGCCAACTGCCCTTCTGCATCATGCTTATTCACAGCCTCAAGTTTAACATGCTAATTTGCAATCAAGCCTTTATAACTCCAGGCATTTCAGTCAGCCTGTAAGATGAGCAGATCAGCTAGCTGGGACATCTCTAGTGCTCTTGAATTTTCATTAACGTTGCACTACAATATTACTATTCCAGTATGTAAGTAACAGCAGTTTCCAGTTTGTTACAAAAGAACAGCTGTGGTGTAACCAATGACTTTTAAATTGTTATATAAACCAAAGGTTCCCCCAGTGCTCAATCACAAATGGACACATATAGGCCCTCCGTTTTTCTTAGGGGTTATTTGTAAATGGACAGCTACTTCTTTGCTTAGCTGTTCTCTTCCTATTAGGATGAAATTCCTATTAGGGTGTATTTGATGAGATTTAAAAGAATGTGTTTTTTTACCCGTCAGGGATCATGGTACAAGGAGGGTTGGCATTTTGTTAGCTCCAAGTTGAACAAGGAAAATACTTGCCAAAAGTATTCTGCACACCATTTTTTTTTCTGTTTAAACCTAGTTAGTTATGCAAAACTATGTAATTGTGGGTTTCCATTTAAGAAATATATTGGAAAGTTTTACGTTTTATGGATGTTCTGTTGTGTAAACATGAAGGCTCATGTAATTTTGATTTCAAGTAGTTGACATTAACAGCACTAGAATGCAGACATTCTCATTGCAGCTCTTACTAACAGGAACCAGTGCTTGGAAACCCTGTTGCATCACTGCATAGTTTTAGGTCAGTCGGGCACAAATGCTTTACCAGGAAGTCGATGTGACTGAGGGGAGGGCCTGTCTGCAGTAGCTGTTGCTTTGCCATTCTTTCCTCTCCTGTCCTGCCCTTGGTCCAGTTGTCACTCTTTCCTAGTTTTGGGCAGTCTGTTGTCTCGTTTTTTGCTGTGCAGTTGCTCGGCAGAATTCTGAGTTCTTTAGGGAAAGGGTTTCCTACCCTGGTCCCTGAGAGACCCAATCCAGTTATTCCTAAAGGTAAAACTAAATCCCCTCTCATTTATACATTAGAAGCATGACTTTAATCAATTGCTCAGTTAAGCCCAAAGTGCTTCGATGAGGGGAACACTGAGCCTTAAGGGTTGAAGGATATTCTGATTTTTGTCCAAATTTCTAAATTACTTTTAAATGAACATGGGTAGTTGGACCGAGGCTCTCCCACCATAAGTATTTTCTCTTGTTTATGTTCTGATTTCACAATGTCCAGATTAGTACAGGACTCGTAATAAAGTTCTGTGGTGTGAAGTGTACTGTTAGTGTCCTCATAATGCATTCACTATGACTACAACATGTGCTGCAGGGGCTCCTGTTACCAGAAACAAAGTACACCCATTTCAGGCTTTAGTTTGCTGCACTTAAATTGGTTATTGCAGTTCCAGTTATTTAGAAGTTGCTTGGCGTTGGAAGCAGACAGAGAATGTGATGAATTGTGGGGTTTTGTAAGCAATAAGACTTACAGTATACTCTCTTCATACTCAGGACCCATTATACTGTAGACTGGTTGGGTGGTACAAGGTTCCAAGACATGGATGATGTTTTTTAAGCCTTTGTCTAAGCCATCTCCTTTATTAAGCTTCTAAAAAATATGGAACCACTTAAGGAATGCACCCTTTTCAAAGGTATTAGTTCTGTATAGCTGTTCGTGAGCTTTAATTTGAATATTTAAATATGTATGACCATTGTGGAAAAAGTGTGGCCTTTGAGAATGGTTACTTGTATATATCCTGTGCAGAATGTCGGAAAGTCAGGTGCTGTCGAAAGTCCTGAAGTTTTTTTTTATAATTGTTTTATGTCGATTACTGAATTTCTCCACCAGAGGGAGTGGTTTTGTAGTTCCTAAAGGTACAATCTGGAATATTCTGTGATTAGATATTCTGGGCTAGGGGTGTGATGCAAACCTTTGTTCAGTTTCCTTGAGAGTTCACACTGCTGCATTTTCCCCTTCTCTGCACAGATGGAGACGGTAGACAAGCCTGCTGGTCTGCAGGAATTTGTTAGGATCCGCTTGGGAAGTTTGGAGTAGCGGAGTCACCCCTTCGCCTCCCAGATCTTGGACGAAGGTCATCGCTTGGGTGATGGCCAGGGGACTAATGGAGAGTAGGAAGTAGACTGGAAAAAGGCATAAAAGCAACAAAACAATGCACGGAAAAGCCAGCATTGTGTGTTTAAAAATATACGTAGACAGCTGTTTTGAGGGGTAATCATTTTCCTGAAAAGTTAAACAATTCACCACTGTAAGCTATACATGTATAATTAAATTAAAACTCTTTAAAAGTATTGAAAAGGACATTTAAATGAGTTATTCTCTAGAATAACTGCTGAGGTTATCAATTGATTTTTATAGTGTACTTAAAATGTGTGGATCAAAAAGTAGCTTTATTAGAAGTTCAAATTCAATATCTTATTGCCATAACTAATTGCATGGTATTAAGATCAGTCAGCTCATATAATTTGAAAAATACAGCAATTATAATATACATCATAAAGTTCTTAATAGAATACGTCCACCTAATGCATTCACAAACCATCCTAAATGCACTATAGTAATAAACATAAAATAAAAGTGAGATTAATAATCGCAAGATCTGGTAGAATAACAATGAGCCATGCAAAAATATCAAAAGTTAAAGTACAGTTTGATTTTCGCAATCTCTGAGTAGGTGCCTTGTAGTCCTGGTCTTGATAGACCTGAGCATTTTACCTGAGGGGAGGAAAGTAAAAAGGCTGGGCAGGGTGGGAATGATTTGCAAGGATCTCTAGAGCTTTACATTCTAGTCTAGAGAGGTAGGGGGAGCCCACAGAGAGAAGGTGGCATCCCCTAGTTTTGAAGGTGACATTCCAGCTCTCTCTAGCTGTTTTATGACCTTGGCAGAAGTGTTGTTGGTAAGTGTTGTTAGGTTTTGCTCTGTGTAAGCTTGGACATAACAACCCCCCGTTTTAAGGGATCATTTTTTCCAGGTCTGAGCACGTCTGGCTATGAAGTATTTGTCTGTTTCTTCTTGTGAAGTGCTTCTGTGCAACAGGGCCTTATGATTAGCCAGTCACCTTGCAATCGTGAAGTAGTCTTGACTAAATGGAATAAGTAATAGGTTTATTCCATGCTGAAACACACCTCCTCTTACACCTGAAGAAGGCTCCACGGCCTTAAACGTTGCGTTTTCTTTCTTCTCTTTTAAGCATGGAATTAACCAATTGTTCCTTTGCAGCCTACGCATGCTGCCGCAACTCCCCACCTGAACTACTCTTAACTTAATGCACCCCGATACCGTTCTTATCCTCAAGGCAACTGATGAAGATGGTCAGATCTTTGCCTGCCCTCACTGTGGAGACCTACAGTAGATGAGAAGAAAAAGAGGGTTCATCATCTGCCACAGCTCCTGAACAGCAGGGTAGTGGCCTATGACCATGTCCAGTTCAATGCCTATAGATCGTCTACACACCCTTCCCAAAGCATCACAATTATGTGGTCTAACAGCCTGAAATGAAGACATTAAATCAGATTTTTTTTTTTTATCTTTACATGTTGTAACACAGCTTCTGGGAAAGAAATGCTCCAACAACGCGTTTACAAATGAAAAGATAAATAAGTGTACACCCCTGCAGAATTTTGTCTGTTAAATTCAGATGTTTCTTTATAGCTATTTTTGTGTTTGTTGGTTTGAAATGCATCATTTTGAAAAGGGTAGTGACCTTATCTTGGAGAATGTTTTAGATGTTACTCCATTTAATTTGGAGCAGATGTAGAGCCATTGTGCTTTGTGTGCGTGTCTCAATGTACATTTTTTTTATTTCTAGGGGACTGGCTGGAGGCAGGAAGTGGCCTGCTTAGTTTATAATAACCCACAGAATTAGGACAGTGTCCTATTTTTCAGTTGGCGTTTGTTTTTAGCATTACTGTGTCAAGTGTACAGTAAGATCACAGTTAGGAGAATCTTAATAACCCTTCCTCAGGGACAGGAAATTATTTTCTGAATTTCACATCTTATCTAAGACTTAAGATGTGCTTTTGAAAGTTGTAAAGGGTGTTAAAATCTTCCTGTTGGAATACAATACTTTTGTTTCGAATGAAGAATGCAAAGCTTCCCCATAAACACGTCCATTTTTAATTTCTTTCATTGAATTAGCTGTGACAAAAAAGGAAAGAAACTGAATCAGTGACATTATGTATGGGGAATTTTCAAAATCATGGTTTCACTTATTGTTCATTTTCTTTTCTGAAAAATTGCCAGCAATCAGTTCATTAGTTCTGTAAGGTAATGAATACTAGGCTGATACTGGCACTTGTAGCAAATTTTCTTTGTTCCAGTCTGTATCCCACGTTTGAAGTGACAAATTATTTTTTGTGGCTTCTGGACTGCTATGTAGTGCTGGGAAAATTTTGAATAAGCCATTTTTGTATCTAATATCTCTAGCACATTTTTGAATGGTTTTTAAAGTTCACTTTTGGCTATACATGATAGTGAGAAATGCACACTACACCAATGTCCATTTATAAATATAAAGTTGGCAGACTTTATAGGAGGATGTGTGTATGTCATTGCGCATCATACCTGCCCAGCTCGTTAACCACGGCAAGAAGCATATACTCAGGTTGTTAAGAGGTGCCACGTTGGAGCAGCGAATACTTGAGTGTTGTTAATATTAAACCATCTAGTAAGCTTTTGAACCATTTCCAAACAAATGAATATCCAAACGAACATGGTCTTAGATGAATGTACTGATGCAAAACTACTAATGCCACTGGACTCGATCAGTAGAATGAAATCCCCACAGCTATTCCATGCTTACATCATCTTAGACACTGCTGCTTGTGAAACATCTGAAAGTCAAGGTCTTGGCTCCTGCCAGACACACCCCCGTAATCACCCCTCTTCCAAAGTCAGTGAGGTTTCCTTCTTGAGGTACAATCGTAGAAACCTGTCTAAAAGTTTCATACCTGGCTCTAAGCATGTTTTATTTAGTTGATGCAGGAGCCACCCCTGTTTGAAAGCCCTTCCTTTCCGTATAGTTGGTGTTCTCCATTTATTCTGTTTTTTCTATTTTTATCCCACACCTGTAGGAGTATGAGGTTTATATTCTAAATTGTCACCTGCTGCTAATACTGTTTTTTGGATTGTGATGAAAAGGCTGATTTGCATTCTATTGTTATAGCATGGAAACACTTAACATCACTTGAAGACAACAGTGGAGTGTCCTTCAGTCAGGTTGGTCAATCAGGAAGTAAAGCACTTGGGTGAAAGGGAAACCAGTGGGTGCTGAGGCCTTCAGGAACTGGTAGTGAGCACCCCTGCCACGGAGCCTTGCCTCCTGTTACAACATGCAGGTGCACTTTCCAGAACATTTCTCCATCCATCTGTAACGCAGTGGTGTTCCCACAGAGTGAGCTTTGATTGGGCTCTTTCAAACATGTGAGCTTTGGCATAGAAACTTACATCTGTTTTTCACATTTTATCATCAGCGTCTCTGCGTTTCATGCATTTTAATGAAGATTGTAGAGATGAGACTGGAAACACTTTTCAGGGGAATTGTTACCAATGCACATACAGTACTAATAAATGCAAACCTGAAATGTCTGAATTAGAGCTGCTTTGGCAGCAGTTACAGCTGTGAATCTGTTGGGATACCAACTTTGCATACCCAAATTCTTTACCCACCTTTTCAAACTCAGTCAAGTTGATGGATAGTAGTCTTTGGGCTATATTACTGATTTACTTTTCTGTCCTTGAAATGTCCAGTTCAGCTCTGGCTATGTGCTTCAGGTCTTTGTTATTCTGAAAGATTACTTTCTGTCCCAGTTTCAGCCTTCTTGCAAAAGATGGCACGTTTTCCTCAAGGACTCTTCTGGACTATGCTCCGTTCTCTTTTTTTTTTCCTTGTATCCTGACAAATGCCCCAGTCCCTGTTCATGAGAAACATTCCCGTTACATGATGCTACCATCGCCATGCTTCACAGTAGAGGCGATCTGCGGGTGATGTAGTGTTGGGTTTTTGCCAAATGTAACACTTTGCATTTAGGCCAAAAAGTTCCATTCTAAGTTTTCATCGGATCACAAAACGTTTTGCACTATTGCTTTGTTTGTCTGTAATGGCCTCCCTCTGGCGATCCTTCCATATTCCAGATTTGCAGAGTGCATGAGATTTTGTCAAGGCACACATTGGCAAGTCTTAGCCATAAAATCCTGTAGCTCTTCAAAGTTGCGATTGGTCTCATGTTAGCCTCCCTGATCAGGCTTTCTTGCGTGGCTCCTCGCAGTTAGGAGGGACTGTCTGATCTAGGCAGGGTCGTGGTGATGTCATACGCTTTCCACATCTTCATCATCTTGACTGTGCTCCAAGGGATATTTAAGGACATTTCTTTATGCCCACCATTGCTTTAAAATGCACTACCCAGCAGGGGGAACCTGCACAAACAACTGAATTATCCTGAAATCATGTGAATCACTACAGTTTAATGCAGGTGGAGGCCAATTAACTTGTGAAAGCAATTGTCTACACCGGAGTTCATTTAGGATTGCTATTATAATGGGGGTGAACACTAATTCCTATCTTTTTTACTTGAAAGTTGTAATATAGATAAAAATATTAAATGTTTTAGAAATGGCTACACTGTTATAAGAATGTCATTAGTAGCTTAATGTGGTCCTTGTCTGTTTTGATGGTTGACGCATGAAATTGTGAAAGTCCTTGCATCTATGAATGACAGCACCTCTGCCGAAAAGGTGAAAAGATATTCTGTGTAGACCATTATATAAGAGTAAATAACGATGACAGATAAACATTTTACCTGTTGTTCCGTTTTAATGCCTTAGTGAAGATAAATCCACTTGTTTTGAAACTCAAGTCTTTTGGAAAAGAATGTCTCAAGTGTCTTAATTTCTCCCTAGCTATTAAGTTAATTTCTAAGATATTAATAGATCAACATGAAACTACAGATTATGGAAATTAATAAATGTAAGGGATTTCTGAAAATCAAAGATGGTGAGCTGTCAGAAGGACCAGGCTTGAGAATTGTTACATTGCATACTTTATCATTTTGACAACACGGAAGGCAATTTCTAAATTAAAAAAATGCAGTATTCGGTCTTGTTTTTCTTTTTCTCTTTTAACTTGCCTTTGGCTGCTTGTTTCCCCAGTTAAAAATACTATACAAATCTTCTACAGTGGATTTAAGGCCTGAGCTGCTTTTCACTTTAAATCAGACATCGTGTGTTGCTTTTTCAGACCTTCAAGCTGTTTACAGGCAACACAGATCATTAATCCCCAGAGCCCATTTGATTCATGTTTGTTTTGCAGTTAGTACTAATAAAGTAGTAACAAGACAGCAGTGTACAGCGAATGAACAAAAAAATTGAAACAGTTGAGGCAACCCAAGTTAATTGAGAGCAAGGGTTTCCACACAGGTGGCACATCCCAGCATGCTTAGTGTCATGTGTTGAGATGCTGGACAGGTCTGGAGCCCAGGTTAGCTGTGATTGAGAGAATGTTTTTTGTTCTCTGAGTGGAGTTAATAGTTCATTCAGAGAACTAAATTGATTTTTTAGTTGTCAAGGGTGTGGGATATCGGCAGATCATAATTTGGGAGTTTTTTTTTTGTCTGAAGTAGGAAGAGGGGCTTGGGAGAAGGCATGCCCACCTGGTTTTTTGTAATGCAGGAAAGTGAGGGGGTGATGAACAGTGTTAAGTATCACTGTCAGGTGGATTGATGTCCAAGTTTAGAAAGACCACCTGTTTTTTCTGGGACCAAAATGTTGCAGGAGACTAGTGCTTTTACACAAATTCTGGGTTTAATGGCTCCTTTGTTTGTATCCTTTAATATATTCATTCCTGGCATGGAAGCCCTTTGGGAGTTATAGGAATTGGGCAGAGTCCTTTTTACAGTTATGCTCAAGATGTGTCCCCACATTCTCATTATTTTGTCTCATTTCTGCCATGGCCTGGACATTCGCTAAACACTAGATCCACTGAGTACACATAGACTGGATAATACACTGTGCTTCTAAAAACGGTTTGCTTTTGTGTTGGCAGGCATGCTACAGAATGGAAAGAAGTTTGATTCCTCAAGAGACCGAAACAAACCTTTCAAATTCAAGATCGGCAGACAGGAGGTGATCAGGGGCTGGGAGGAAGGAGTGGCGCAGGTAACGAGCTGTGAATATCAAATATCTGCTGGCTGGCTTTTGTGAGTCTCCCTGTGGTAATGAATCAGTAACTTGAACTGCTCATGTGATCAAACGTGAGATGGGTACTGTCGTATGTCAGTAGAAACCAAGAGTTAAATTCACTGCAATCTGTTCTATATTTTTATGTCACAAGCTATCCCCTTTAATACACTTAAGAAATAATGGGAAAACATTTCCTATCTAATACCTGAATTACTAGAAATGAGGCATTTTACAAACCTTTTGATTCCACTTATTGGACAAGACAGCTGGCAAGCATATTCCAGCAGCTGCAGGATGGCTTGGTGTTCTCTGAATGTCATATCCTTACTGCCACGGGCACACAAGCCCCAGTGTTTCCAGCACTGGTTTTAGGGTGGGTTTCAGTAGTAGGTCTGGGCTGAGCATCAAATTTGGTTAAGTGGACTCATGCTTTGTGTGTATTTTCAGACCCTTCCAGAAGTTTACAGGTGATGCAGATCACTAGTCCCCAGAGCCTGTTTAATTCGCTTTTGTTTTGGAGACAGGTGGGGTGGCGGTAAAGAAATAGGTTTAACGTCCTGAGAGCAGCGCCGTGACTCTGGTACTTGTGTATGCGGAAGAGGTGCTCCAGCTGTGACAAGCCTCCTGTTTCTTCCCTCATAGATGAGTTTGGGCCAGCGAGCCAAGCTAACCTGCACACCAGACGTGGCGTACGGCGCTACAGGGCATCCTGGAGTGATCCCGCCCAACGCCACTCTCATCTTCGACGTGGAGCTCCTCAAGCTGGAGTGAGCGGAGGACGAGGGGTTTCCTGCTGTTTGTTCTCCTTTGAGTCTCATCTCACAACCCTTTAGTATCTTAAACATTTTACTTACCATCCTTTCTGCTTCGTTGCCAACCGTGTCATTAGATGCTGATGTTGTTTTGGATCGGGTTTTTTTTTAATTTCAGTGCCGTTTTTTTTGTCTTTTTATCGTATTGATTCTGTACTTGGCTTCTTTGTTTAACATGTTTATATTACCAAAAGCGTTTTGTTCTCGTTTAAAGGTTGTACATTTTATTGAATCTGCAAATGACTTAAAACAAAGACGGAACTATATATATATACAAAAATATATTGAAACCACTGCCTTACTTTCCATTGAAACATGGAAGCAGAGAGTAACTGTGTCCAGCATTCTGTACCATAATGGGCATTAACAACCACTCAAACTGCATTGCTTCTTTGAATTAGAGAATATCCTAATTTTGAGAATGGTATTGCTGTATTTAGTTTCTAAAATGCCCCTCTTTGGAAAGGATCCTGTAGTCAATGTCATTGTAAAAGCACAGCAAAAACGTGTATGGCACAATGTAGATTTGCTTTGCCTGACATGGTCAGTAGGGATGCTAACCATCTAATGAGTTAACCTCTTACAATAGAAAATATGCATGTTAAAAAGCAGTGCTACTGAATTTAAAGTGAGGGTGTGGAGATCTGTTTTTCTCAGCTGAGATGCTGGCTGTCTTGTGCGAGCTTCTTGTGCCACACTGACTACCTGTACTACCCGAGCACCAGGTAAGACAGCCGACATCTTGTTAGAGACGCTTTTCACCTTTTGGGATGGGTCTTCTTTCACCCAAGTCCTAAGATTTACTGTAACAGACCTAATGAAATTAACAAAATTTTTACGTATTCTATCATCAAACAAAAAGAACCACCATACTGTAACTGATTTTTTTACGTGGAGTGTTCACAAAGCCATATCCTCTGAAGTGTCACCAGTTCCATTTTATCCGGAATCGTAAGTCTTACAAAACTTGAAATAAACAACCAAAGAAACTTAGCAGATCAATGTGTATTTCTAGTTTTGTAACAATAAGCAGCTGTTTGATGAACACAGTGGCAGGGACTGTGCTTTGGAGTAAAAGGCCTTGTGGATTTCCCCTTTGTATGTACTGTCTAAGGCCTAGGCTCTCCTTCTGCAGCTAGGGTGCTTATGCTCTTGCTTTTTCAGCTTATAATTAGTGCACTACTCTGCATGATTACACAATGGCAAATGGAGAAAAGGCTGCTGAAGTTCAAGCACAGGAATGACGTGGTAAACCTGTTACCGTGCGCATTCATCCACAGTAAACGTTTTTTTTTATAGCCGACATTGCTGGCTTGCAAATCTCCAGGTGGTGTGAAGTGTTGAACAGAAATGTGACATTTTGGAATGCATTTTGTGAAGCTTTGTGGGCAAGAATAAAACCACCATGAATAAGAAATCTATCTTTGAATGTAGCATCTGTATGCGTTTGTCTTGATTTTCTTTACGGAGGTTGAGGTTTGAAGCCCTGCAGGACTTTGTGTATTACAAATTTGATCAAGGACGATTTTCTCATAGTTCTTAATTTGGTAAGGAGTGGAACAGAGCTGATTGCATTTTCATTCCACTCAACTATATCCTTCTTAAAGCGCTTCAACAGGAGTTTTTAGGGTAAAGCCATGGAGCTTGATTTCTGAAATGAGATTTAAGCTTATATAGAAGTTGAATACAAAAAATGTATTCCAAGGATGGAATACAGTAGTGTCTTGACATTCTGGAGAGTTTAGTTCAGAGAACTATCATAGATAGCCAAATCTGCATATATGCCAACCCACCCTTTTACTGCCACATGGTGTATGACAATATCCGTTGTATGTTAAAGTGCTAAAGCATAAGCTTTAGGCTAAATAAAAATAACATGGAGCAACTAAAAAATCTTAAACGTATAGTATTCAGATAAAATAGCCTGAATTCTTCTTTCTCTCTCTCTCTGCTGCTGTGATTAGCACACCCCACTGTCGGGAAGAGGGCAGTGCAGTTGTCAGTGAGCCTGTAAAGTTATCTGCAGCCGGTCCTTCCCCTACCGAACCGGGAGAGCTCACTGCAGTACAAAAACAAGATAACATTGAGAGGTGGATGCTGGTACCCAGGGCGAGTCTCGCTTACTAGCTGCGTTCATGTTCTCAATCCTAGTCTCTTGTGCCGTTAAACTGAAAGTTGCGCTTAACCTTGGTTTCATCCAGCTCTGCCCCATCAGCCAGACCAAATTGTGAATAAGCAAATTCGCCCATGTTAAATCCACAGACTTTGGGCCCTACTATACTTGAGAATATCACCAGTGCACTCTTTGCAGTGCAGTGACTGTAGTGTGCAGCTTTACCAGCGGAAAGCACATATCAAATATTCAGGATCCAGAACTACTGTTAAGGTGGTGGGGGAACAGGAGCGGGGAGAGCTGTAGAACCAACTTCAGTTCCCATAACTCCCCCCCCCAGTCCTAAGACCATAAGAGCCCAAAGCAATGACAGGAGGCCATTCAATGCATCTAGTCTGTTTGGTGGTTCATAGTCAATTGATCCAGGGAGCTCATCAATTCGTTTCTTGAAAGAAGCCAGGGTATCGACTTTAGCAATGTCACTGTGTAGCTTGCTAAACATTCCTTTAAGGATGAAACTGTCCTCTGGTTTATGTTTGTGTTCACTGTTCATTTTGAAGACATCTGCTGGTTTTCTAACCGTCAAACTTTGTTACACAACTGAACCCTTAAGTGACTTGGAATAGGATTAATTTGAACTGTACTACTGTTTAAAGCTCTTAAGTGCTTTGGACTAACTAATTGTAGCATATAAACTTTCAAATGTTTCAAACGAATAACTTCTAACAGATACATTAGGGTTCCAGTTAGGTAAATCAGCAGGTGTGTGGGCCTCCGGGCCAGGACTGGGAATCCATACTCTAGAACAGTGGTTCTCAAACTGTGGTACGCGTACCTGCAGTGGTACGTGGCATGCCGCTAAGTGGTACGCCAAATGACCCTGGAACTGTGTCGTGTGCGCTGAAAAATCGGGACGGGTTTTCATATTTTGTATTTTAATACGTGTCGAATACGCAGCCTGCGTACTAGGATACAGTGCGCGCTAATAGTTCAGTGGACACAAGAGATACTCTGTAATTCTATACCACTCTATAGGAAGGCGTGCTACGGATGCAAATGACCAATTGTATTTAAAAAAAGCTACTGTATCTCCAGCAAATAGGGAGAAAGGAGAATGTGCGTGATTTTGGAACAATGCTAACGTTGTAAACACAGGAATGCATAGAAATACGTGCTACGAACGCAGGTAATCTTGTGAGCACACGAAAGCGTGATAACAGAAAAATATTTAAGAACTGTTCTAATTTGAGAAAAATACACCGAGCGTCTCTGTGTTTCGCTCCCATGCGCATGAAATAAAAACTTTAAATAAATACGGAAATAAAAACGGAAACGCGGAAAAATGCAAGCTTGCGGATTGCTAAAGCAGGTAAGCTACACTATTTTTGAAAAACCTTATTTACCGTTGGCAAAAGAGCTGACGTGTATTATGTGTGGAGAAAAGGCTGCTAAACAACTCGACCTGCTGCCCCCCTCCCCCTGAAAGACACAGTCATTCATAGAATTATTGAAATGAAGGATTATATCAAAAGTACGCTGACAGCGCGCGTTAAGATGAGCAGATGTTTTTCACTGCAATTAGATGAGTCTGTAGTCGATTTGGCCAATTTGCTCGTTTACGTTAGATACGAGTTTGAGGGCATGTCCCATGAAGACTTTCTGTTCTGAAAACCGCTACCAACAGGAACTACAGGAGAGCACATATTTCAGCTTCTGAATGAATTTATCGAAGAGAATGGCCTCGACAGGATAAAATGCGTCAGAGTTTGTACAGAAGGTGCTAGAGCAATGACAAGCCGACATAACGGTGTAGTTTCACGAATTAGATTGGTTGCTCCAGAAATTAATGTACGCATTACAACATCCACCGCGAGATCTTTGCCGTCAAGAAAATGCCTGACGATTTAATATCTGTTAGACTCCGTTGTGAATTGTATCAAGGCTCGAAAAATTAATTCACATCTGCTTTGCTCAACTAAGCAGGCTCACCCCTCTCACTGAAATGGTGCTTTTTTATTAGTTGTTGTTAATGTTTTTTTTCTGTAAAACACTTTGAGAAGCCACCTTTAAAGGCGCTATATCAAATAAAGTTTATTATTATAATATTTATTATATGTATGTGTGAGTGTGTGTGCACGCGCGCTCATGTAGGTCATTGAGAATTTCTGGGGTTCCTATGAGATGATGACTTGTAGGTGGTACTTGGATGCTTTGGTTGGATTAGGGGTGGTACTTGGTCCAAAAAGTTTGAGAACCACTGCTCTAGAAGGCAAGGTCTAGGTCGGGAGGGATGTCTTCCTGGGTGACAGTGCTTCCACAGAACATAGGCACAGAGGAACAGGGCATCAAAAGCAATATACTGTGTTTTATATAAAGGATGGAAAGGTGTTAGGTTGGTGCAGTATGTACTGATATCAACACTGATGATATGATGCTTACACCCATCCATTTCTTTATCCAATACAGGGTCTATGAGAAAAAGGTTGAGTCAGGGTTCTTAAATAATTCCTGGAGAGCCTAGTGTCTTCTGATCATTGCTACATTAATTAATTAATAATAATAATTGCTTACACTTATATAGCACTTTTCTGGACACTCCACTCAAAGCGCTTTACAGGTAATGGGGACTCCCCTCCACCACCACCAATGTGCAGCATCCACCTGGATGATGCGACGGCAGCCATAGTGCACCAGAACGCTCACCACATATCAGTTATCAGTGGGGAGGAGAGCAGAGTAATCTAGCCAATTCATAGAGGGGGATTATTAGGAGGCCATGATTGGTAAGGGCCAATTGGAAATTTGGCCAGGACACCGGGGTTACACCCCTACACTTTTCCAGAAGTGCCTTGGGATTTTTAATGACCACAGAGAGTCAGGACCTCGGTTTTACGTCTCATCCGAAGGACGGCGCCTGTTTACAGTATAGTGTCCCCGTCACTATACTGGGGCATTAGGACCCACATTGACCGCAGGGTGAGCTCCCCCTGCTGGCCACACTAACACCTCTTCCAGCAGCAACCTTAGTTTTTCCCAGGAGGTCTCCCATCCAGGTACTGACCAGGCTCACACCTGCTTAGCTTCAGTGGGTTGCCAGTTGTGAGTTGCAGGGTGATATGGCTGCTGGCAATTAGAGCTCTTTGTTAATTTAGACTATTATCCGTCTATGTTCTAACCACTTTATTGAATTCAGGGTCACAGGGGAGCCAGAGCCGATCCAGGAATCTGTACTGCCAACTGGCGCAGGGCAGGATACACCCTGGACAGGACACCAACCGATCACAGGGCACACGCAGATACAAATGCACACGCTCATGCCAGAGTCCATTTTCCCAGAAGCCAACTAACATGTCAGGTCCATGCAGATAGCATCCCAGTACATTCATCCAGGGCCCCAGCACTGTGAGGTAACAATGATAAGCGCTATTGTCCTGATGCTGATGTACCTGTATTAAATTCCTCGCTTTAATACATTTATTAAATTATGGCTACAGCGATATTGCTACACTTCATTAATTGTATTGATGAGTATACTTCTATACAGCAAGAAACTGCATGATAACAAATGTGTGATTAAAAACTGTGCCCTTAGATTTAGGTAGATTTATTTGTACATTTGTAGTTGTATAGATTTGTAGATTTTGCTGTATTCTGATTTAGTTTGGCCACTAGTTTTTGAAAAACATCTAGGTATTCATAGCTCACAAGATAACCTGCTTTAGTAATTTATGTGACTGGATGAGGAAATAAATGAGTTTGAAATATATATATATATAATTTTAAGATACTATGTGTAGCGCAATTCATTTTTAGTAGAATACCTGCTCTGTCTCTGACTCAAGATTTCTGGTGAAATTGATAGGTTTGATAAACACTAAAGAAATTTTAAAAAGTTGAAATACAGAACTTCACCACAAGATGGCAGCAAGATAAAGCTCTGATTAGTTCCTGGAGATATGTTGTATTCTCTGACTTCTAAACGTTATTTCCTTTGATTTTATACAGTGTTAAATTAGAGAAAACTATTTGTATTAAATCACACTGCAACATAGTTCTTTACTTCCCTAATTTATGACAGTCTAGGTAAAATTATGGTTTCATTGTGTATTTGCCCTCATGGGTGTTTGAATAAATTATGCTTAGTGAAAATGAAGAACACTCCTTGTGTTAAAGACTGATGTATTTATTGAACTTTCTCAAATCCTACATACAGCACTTCAATGTTCTGGAATATTTTGAGCTTCTGATTGAGTAGTTTAAGCAAAAAACAGACACAGGTGGCTCAACAGCAGTGAATAATATCTTCACAGTACTGATGACTTCTCTCTTGTGTGTTCTAGAAGGGAACATAACCATTTTAAAATGAGAATCCAATTCTGTCATTGCAATTTACAAGTTTAAAACCTTATTAAACATAAGCAGCAACATTTTACTTAAGAACAAATATCTTAAATATCAAATTAAAAAGGGCACTCACTTTTGTTATGTGCTCCAGGAGGCCATTACTTGTCTTCAAAATCATCATCTTCATTTGGATTTTCTACAGAGTTTCAAGGGCTTGGATTATTGAGATAAAGCGACATGCCTCCTAGAGTGGTAATCTGTGTTATTTTTAACCTTTTTGAATTTTACAATTTAATTTAAAAAGGTTAGTGTCAACCCACATTAATAATAATGCCCTCTTTCACACAATATTGTAAAACCCCTACAGTCCTTTGTTATGAATACATTCATTGTAACAAATCCCCCTTCACTGTTAATGTACATTAGCAAGGAGAACCTGCATATAAAACCATCCCTTTATATGGGAAATTAAGCAGGAAACAGATCAAGGCAAAACTGCCTTCCCAACCACATATTTGTCCATATGAGTGCACATCTACCTCCCACTTCATTAGTGGCAGTGGAAATCTGCAGGCTTGCATGGCAACAATTGGGGTTGCTACTCAATGAGGTAAGTCTGGGTTTCAGTTGTAATGCAGACAGAATTGGTTAAACCAGTGAATCTGCCACATCGACTCTTACCCTGAGATATAAAGTCTCAGCCATCAAGAATCTGAACATCAGGATCTGAACAGACAACCTCTGCCTACTCAGAGAGTCTTTTATAGGCAATCCACGTCCACAGGTAAGGCCAAATCCTGAATTTCCAAGTGAAACGTTTGCTATATTTGGCATGACTCAACCTACCTGGTTCCTCTGGTGTAGTCTCGCCATATAGCATCTAAAAGGAAAATGTTTGCAAGGATTACAAGTGCAAAATCAGAATGTATCTAAAGATCCATTTATATCTTCCTTGAGATGAAGCTGGCTGAGCTGGTCGAAGCATTATAGAAGCATAAAAGGCTCTTATATTCTCCAGATTCAGAGACAGTTTCTTCCTGCATGCTCTCATATTACTGAACTCTGCCACTGGCTCACACTACTGTTTTTTTCACACTGCTTATGCGGACTCATATTTAAGTGGCATGTTATTTAACTTTTTTGTTGCTGCTGCTGTTCTCTGTTTATGTTGTTGGTGTTTACTTATTGTCTTTGTATTGGAAATAAGCAAAATAAGTATGCAAATAAGAATTTAATTGCACCAAACTGGACTGAACGTACACTGACATTACACTGTCAGAATATTGTGGGCTATGCAATATGAATTTACCTTTATTAATTCATTAAAACAAGAAAAGAGTTCATAGTTTCTAATGAAAACTATTACAGCACGTATATGGACCATGACAAAATCTGAAGATTTTACATATGTGTAATTTATATAATCCTTTATCTTTCTGCAAGGTGTTGGGTATAGCACCGTGTGAGGTTTTAATTAAAAATTCCAGGACATATGAGCTTAAGAAAGCTAAAACAAAGGAGAACAGGCCGTTCAGCTTATATAGCCTGTTCAGTTATCATCAGTTAATTGGTCCAGGTCATCTCATTCAGCCCTTTCTTAAAAGAAGCCAGAACTTTGGCTTCAACAACATGGCTGGGTAGCTTGTTCTATATACAGTATCTTCAACTCTTTGGGTAAAGAAGTGCCTCCTGTTCTCAGTTTTAAATGCACTTCTGCGTAGTTTCTACGTCTGCCCTCTGTTTTGTGTTTCACTGTTCGTTCTGAAAAAGTTCATTTGATTGACTTTGTCAATGCCTGTGAGGTTTTTGAATACCTCTATCAGGTTCCCTTCTTATATTCTGTGTTCAAGACTTAAAGTTCAGCCTTTGGCCGGTTAGTGTAGGACATTCTCTTAAGCTCCTGAATTATCTGGTTGCTCTGGCAGTGCCACAACATAGTTTTTTAACATGATGACTAGAATTCTACACAATATTCTAAATGAGGCCTTACTAATGAATTTTACAATGCTAACATAATTTTTATATTTAAACATATAAAATATGATGTTTGATCACTTATAGAATACTCTTTACTATTAATATGTTTACTACTAGTACTGTAAATCTGGACAGACGTTCTTACCTCCCAAGTGTCATAATATATATCTGGTAAAAAAAAACCAACAATAAATTAAGTATTTCTAAAAGTGCTATTTACAACATTTTTTATCAGTAATACAAGTGCTTAAAACTATCTTCTACTGAAAGAACAAGTAAAGGTTTATTCCTTGCTGAAAAGAGAAGAAAAGAAACAAGACAAGCAGTAATCAAGTACGTGTCAGACTGATATGAACACATCCTTTAACATAGCCGTTTTAGAAAACCTGAACAATCCTGAGAAAATAATAGTTTTAAAAATATAATTCAGAAACAAAACATAATCAGTCCAGAATATTATGAGCATTTGTAATTTTGACATGCATATATTTATAGTTGTTTTAGATTTTAATGAATATTTTTAAAACTGGTATTTTTAGAATTATTTTCTCTTTCAATGCACAGCTACTGTATATACTGTAACTGATTAATAGAGGTAAAGTTCTTACGTTGAGTGGTGTCTGGAATCTGAAAAAAAATCAGTTAACATAAAATTGATATTATGTACAAAAATACATTAAAAATCAGCATTTTAAAGTTATATAATATATGGAAAACTTAATGAACTAGTTGAAAAACATGGAAAATTCGATAAACTTTTAAAAGTAAACATGAACCTGCAGAACTACAAGATCAATTAAATGTTTTCATGTGTTTTTAATTGTCTACTTTTGATTATTTCAAAATGTACTTTGCAGGCAGGATAAAATGCAAGCACGGATCCTTCCAAAACATTGATCCCCTCAAGTTCTATTCCTTCATTTTGAGATGTTTTACATCTCAAATAATAGTGTCAAATAATAGCAACGGGACGGAAAAGAACTGTGTTTCACATCTGAGAAAACAAATATCACTGATACAAGCCTCCCTTTCACTTAATACTTTAAAACAGTGATGTCAGAGTACTCCCTTCCACAGTACTCTGTGAGTCTACTTAAACACACTAATACTGATATACTTTAGCTGGGGTGTAATACTGAAGTTGTCTCAAAACCCTTTTTTAATCTTCCTATACCAATGACAGCCGAGAGGTCCCGTTCATATGAAGGTCTTGGTCACAGCAGCAGTGTAGCACAAATAAAGTACAGTGGCCAGACTTCTAGCTCCCCTGACAACTCTGCCCCCTACCCAGTCACACTCACCAGCTTGTCAAGTGACTACAGATGCAGTATCTCGGATGTCTCTCTATCGTTCCTTATTACCCAATTGTACCTTCTCTTAGAATAAAGCAGGACAATGGCCCACAGTTTCCCACAGGGAAACAAGAAACATGTCTTTTTCAAAAAGGAAAATTTGTGTAGTCCCTCTGGTCAGGTGCACATTCAAGAAGCTAAAAAGAAAATGACTGTAGCATCCCTGGGTGTTTTTAGATTTCAACTGACTGACTTACCAAAACAGCTGTGGAAGGTGGACCTGGAAATATTTTTGAAAAGAAAGAAAATCAGAAGAAATGTGAGTGTGCTGAGAAAACGATTCCCTGTAAGTGCTTGTGTTTCAAAACTACTGAATATTTACTTTGTTTTTTTATTACCTGAAATCTTTCTCAAATGAACTGATGAAGAGAATCTTCCACCAGTGCATACATGGTCTTGAATCCCAATGAAGACACATCTCATTTATTCAATTTCCTTTAACTTGGGAACAGTAGCCTGAAATAGTGCCGTGCGATGAGAAATCTGGTGGTCTGGTTTGATCTGGAGTTGGCTTTGATGCAAACAAAAGCCGGCTGCAAAGTATATTTCTTTGCCCACATTTGGCCTTTTCTTGATCATGCTGCTGAAGAAACCCTGATTCATGTGTTCATCACAACTCGAATGGGGACAGAAATAGTCTTTATAGTAGTCTGTCTACCTGCTCCCTAAACAAACTTCAAATTGTCCAAAACTCATCTGATTGACTTCTAACATATTCAAGGCTCCATGATCACATCACCCCAATTCTGACACTTCTGCCCTGGACATCTTGTTCAGAATATTACTCTTAACGTTCACAGCCCTACACACCAATTCTCTGCAATACTTAGCATCTCATCACGCAGTATGTTCCAGGCAGGGCTGTATGCTCTGCTGAGGCACATGTTTTTCTTCCTTTTCCACGTTTTATCTCTGTCTTTATCTCTTTATTTTTGCTCAGTCATTATTGATTTTTTTTCTCTCTTGTGTTTGTTTTATCCTGTAAATTGCCCCAAATTCTGTTGGTGTACAGTAAATGGTGTGACACAGCGGAATTACAGTGTCCCTCATCCTGTGACTCTGCTAGTCCCCTCTAGAGGGTCCAAGAAGACAAGGAATACAGGCCTCTCGCTTTCCTCCTAGACAGATGCATAAACATGCAGTTATATTTTAACACCTGCTTTCCTTATTCTAATTGAACCCACTACGTTAGATACTGTATGTACACGGCTGCTCTGCTGTTCGTTCCAGGACCACGCCAATAGCTCCACAGCTCAGGTGCATTTTGTTTTCTTTATGATCCAGAGAATTATTAGTTTTACTGAGCCTTATCGCTTGCCTTTTAATTTAAATAGGAAAGATAAAATTACCATCGGGGGATTCCGAACTGATATGAAGCCGGTGGAAAGCGCAGCTCAGATATCTACACATTGTCACAATGGGCGCTGAAATAAATGCTTTGTAAAATCCCTAGAAATAGGGCCTAGAACTAATTCTAGTAATACCTATACATTTCTGTTTTTGTATTATTGATGTATTAATCACAAACATATAAAAAATGACTGTTCTTCATATGTCCTGGAGTTTATAAAAGAACTTTAGGAGGAAGGTTAGATCCTCATCTCTCCTACTTCCGTTTTCCTGCTGTCTGGACACCTCTTTAAGTGTTTTTCTCACATACAGTACCTCTGTTCCCCATCTATACCCTTGCAGCAGTCACTCTCATTCTTACTGACAGGCTGCTGTTCCCTCAGCCAAGCCACTTATGCCAAACAACCTCTAATGCACTCTACTCTCTAACGCATTGATTAGGATTTAACCAATTTCCAATTAGGCTGTGTTATTTTTACTTTTCATAACCTGCACTGTAACCTGTACTGTAAGTTTCTCCCTCTCTGAATTTTTTACAAATAAACTAATGAGGAGAATCTTCTACCAAAATGAAACTTATAAGAAATATGACACATTCAGTTTGTATCCCTTCTGTGGTGAAATACTTTACAGTTTTCTGTGATCAATAAGCGATTTGAGTTGAATAGATTTGGTTGAATACTTTGACCAAGATTCTTTCTTTCTTGGTCCTTTTGTCTCTATAAATCATTTTTATATTTATAGGAAAATATAGATGAGACCTTTTCAACTAAATTACATTATTATTCACATCATTTGCATATAGACCACATTAATAGTACAGTTTAAGATTTAAATTAAATATTTTGAAGACCGGAATTGCTGGACAAATTGTTCATCTGTAAAAATATGTTTTGTGAATAAAGATACAGATGGAAAAAATGTTGTCTTTTTATTTTGTTTTCAAAGCTGCTTTGACCATAAAAAGATGTTCAGATAATTTTGATACAAAATGATTTAATCTTAGTTTATTATGAGTGAATCTAATGTTGCAGCAAAGAGACAGATCCTACCTGGTGTAGTCTTGCCAAATATCATCTGAAAGGAACATGTTTGTAAGGATTACAAGTGCAAAATCAGAATGTATCTAATACTACACTTATATCTTCCTTAAGATGAAGCTAACTGAGGTATAATTTTGACAAATTACATTGCAAGTATTTTGTGAGCAGTTAATCTAATATGATTTTCTGTTTATTACTTAAAGTAAATAAGCAAATAGTTGTTTCTAATGAAAAGAATTAAAGCACACATCTGGACCTGATAAAATGAAAACATATATATAAGCTTATATAGCCTGTTCAGTTATCATCAGTTAATTGGTCCAGGTCATCTCATTCAGCCCTTTCTTAAAAGAAGCCAGGACTTTGGCTTCAACAACATGGCTGGGTAGCTTGTTCTATATACAGTATCTTCAACTCTTTGGGTAAAGAAGTGCCTCCTGTTCTCAGTTTTAAATGCACTTCTGCGTAGTTTCTACGTCTGCCCTCTGTTTTGTGTTTCACTGTTCGTTCTGAAAAAGTTCATTTGATTGACTTTGTCAATGCCTGTGAGGTTTTTGAATACCTCTATCAGGTTCCCTTCTAATATTCTGTGTTCAAGACTTAAAGTTCAGCCTTTGGCCGGTTAGTGTAGGACATTCTCTTAAGCTCCTGAATTATCTGGTTGCTCTGGCAGTGCCACAACATAGTTTTTTAACATGATGACTAGAATTCTACACAATATTCTAAATGAGGCCTTACTAATGAATTTTACAATGCTAACATAATTTTTATATTTAAACATATAAAATATGATGTTTGATCACTTATAGAATACTCTTTACTATTAATATGTTTACTACTAGTACTGTAAATCTGGACAGACGTTCTTACCTCCCAAGTGTCATAATATATATCTGGTAAAAAAAAACAACAATAAATTAAGTATTTCTAAAAGTGCTATTTACAACATTTTTTATCAGTAATACAAGTGCTTAAAACTATCTTCTACTGAAAGAACAAGTAAAGGTTTATTCCTTGCTGAAAAGAGAAGAAAAGAAACAAGACAAGCAGTAATCAAGTACGTGTCAGACTGATATGAACACATCCTTTAACATAGCCGTTTTAGAAAACCTGAACAATCCTGAGAAAATAATAGTTTTAAAAATATAATTCAGAAACAAAACATAATCAGTCCAGAATATTATGAGCATTTGTAATTTTGACATGTATATATTTATAGTTGTTTTAGATTTTAATGAATATTTTTAAAACTGGTATTTTTAGAATTATTTTCTCATTTTTTCAATGCACAGCTACTGTATATACTGTAACTGATTAATAGAGGTAAAGTTCTTACGTTGAGTGGTGTCTGGAATCTGAAAAAAAATCAGTTAACATAAAATTGATATTATGTACAAAAATACATTAAAAAAATCAGCATTTTAAAGTTATATAATATATGGAAAACTTAATGAACTAGTTGAAAAACATGGAAAATTCGATAAACTTTTAAAAGTAAACATGAACCTGCAGAACTACAAGATCAATTAAATGTTTTCATGTGTTTTTAATTGTCTACTTTTGATTATTTCAAAATGTACTTTGCAGGCAGGATAAAATGCAAGCACCGATCCTTCCAAAACATTGATCCCCTCAAGTTCTATTCCTTCATTTTGAGATGTTTTACATCTCAAATAATAGTGTCAAATAATAGCAACGGGACGGAAAAGAACTGTGTTTCACATCTGAGAAAACAAATATCACTGATACAAGCCTCCCTTTCACTTAATACTTTAAAACAGTGATGTCAGAGTACTCCCTTCCACAGTACTCTGTGAGTCTACTTAAACACACTAATACTGATATACTTTAGCTGGGGTGTAATACTGAAGTTGTCTCAAAACCCTTTTTTAATCTTCCTATACCAATGACAGCCGAGAGGTCCCGTTCATATGAAGGTCTTGGTCACAGCAGCAGTGTAGCACAAATAAAGTACAGTGGCCAGACTTCTAGCTCCCCTGACAACTCTGCCCCCTACCCAGTCACACTCACCAGCTTGTCAAGTGACTACAGATGCAGTATCTCGGATGTCTCTCTATCGTTCCTTATTACCCAATTGTACCTTCTCTTAGAATAAAGCAGGACAATGGCCCACAGTTTCCCACAGGGAAACAAGAAACATGTCTTTTTCAAAAAGGAAAATTTGTGTAGTCCCTCTGGTCAGGTGCACATTCAAGAAGCTAAAAAGAAAATGACTGTAGCATTCCTGGGTGTTTTTAGATTTCAACTGACTGACTTACCAAAACAGCTGTGGAAGGTGGACCTGGAAATATTTTTGAAAAGAAAGAAAATCAGAAGAAATGTGAGTGTGCTGAGAAAACGATTCCCTGTAAGTGCTTGTGTTTCAAAACTACTGAATATTTACTTTGTTTTTTTATTACCTGAAATCTTTCTCAAATGAACTGATGAAGAGAATCTTCCACCAGTGCATACATGGTCTTGAATCCCAATGAAGACACATCTCATTTATTCAATTTCCTTTAACTTGGGAACAGTAGCCTGAAATAGTGCCGTGCGATGAGAAATCTGGTGGTCTGGTTTGATCTGGAGTTGGCTTTGATGCAAACAAAAGCCGGCTGCAAAGTATATTTCTTTGCCCACATTTGGCCTTTTCTTGATCATGCTGCTGAAGAAACCCTCATTCATGTGTTCATCACAACTCGAATGGGGACAGAAATAGTCTTTATAGTAGTCTGTCTACCTGCTCCCTAAACAAACTTCAAATTGTCCAAAACTCATCTGATTGACTTCTAACATATTCAAAGCTCCATGATCACATCACCCCAATTCTGACACTTCTGCCCTGGACATCTTGTTCAGAATATTACTCTTAACGTTCACAGCCCTACACACCAATTCTCTGCAATACTTAGCATCTCATCACGCAGTATGTTCCAGGCAGGGCTGTATGCTCTGCTGAGGCACATGTTTTTCTTCCTTTTCCACGTTTTATCTCTGTCTTTATCTCTTTATTTTTGCTCAGTCATTATTGATTTTTTTTCTCTCTTGTGTTTGTTTTATCCTGTAAATTGCTCCAAATTCTGTTGGTGTACAGTAAATGGTGTGACACAGCGGAATTACAGTGTCCCTCATCCTGTGACTCTGCTAGTCCCCTCTAGAGGGTCCAAGAAGACAAGGAATACAGGCCTCTCGCTTTCCTCCTAGACAGATGCATAAACATGCAGTTATATTTTAACACCTGCTTTCCTTATTCTAATTGAACCCACTACGTTAGATACTGTATGTACACGGCTGCTCTGCTGTTCGTTCCAGGACCACGCCAATAGCTCCACAGCTCAGGTGCATTTTGTTTTCTTTATGATCCAGAGAATTATTAGTTTTACTGAGCCTTATCGCTTGCCTTTCAATTTAAATAGGAAAGATAAAATTACCATCGGGGGATTCCGAACTGATACTGTATGAAGCCGGTGGAAAGCGCAGCTCAGATATCTACACATTGTCACAATGGGCGCTGAAATAAATGCTTTGTAAAATCCCTAGAAATAGGGCCTAGAACTAATTCTAGTAATACCTATACATTTCTGTTTTTGTATTATTGATGTATTAATCACAAACATATAAAAAATGACTGTTCTTCATATGTCCTGGAGTTTATAAAAGAACTTTAGGAGGAAGGTTAGATCCTCATCTCTCCTACTTCCGTTTTCCTGCTGTCTGGACACCTCTTTAAGTGTTTTTCTCACATACAGTACCTCTGTTCCCCATCTATACCCTTGCAGCAGTCACTCTCATTCTTACTGACAGGCTGCTGTTCCCTCAGCCAAGCCACTTATGCCAAACAACCTCTAATGCACTCTACTCTCTAACGCATTGATTAGGATTTAACCAATTTCCAATTAGGCTGTGTTATTTTTACTTTTCATAACCTGCTTGTACTGTAAGTTTCTCCCTCTCTGAATTTTTTACAAATAAACTAATGAGGGGAATCTTCTACCAAAATGAAACTTATAAGAAATATGACACATTCAGTTTGTATCCCTTCTGTGCTCAAATACTTTACAGTTTTCTGTGATCAATAAGCGATTTGAGTTGACTAGATTGGGTTGAATACTTTGACCAAGATTCTTTCTTTCTTGGTCCTTTTGTCTCTATAAATCATTTTTATATTTATAGGAATATATAGATGAGACCTTTTCAACTAAATTACATTATTCTTCACATCATTTGCATATAGTCCACATTAATAGTACAGTTTAAGATTTAAATTAAATATTTTGAAGACCAGAATTTCTGAACAAATTGTTCATCTGTAAAAATATGTTTTGTGAATAAAGATACAGATGGAAAAAATGTTCTATTTTTATTTTGTTTTCAAAGCTGCTTTGACCATAAAAAGATGTTCAGATAATTTTGATAGTAAATGATTTAATCTTAGTTTATTATGAGTGAATCTAATGTTGCAGCAAAGATACAGATCCTACCTGGTGTAGTCTTGCCAAATATCATCTGAAAGGAACATGTTTGTAAGGATTACAAGTGCAAAATCAGAATGTATCTAATACTACACTTATATCTTCCTTAAGATGAAGCTAACTGAGGTATAATTTTGACAAATTACATTGCAAGTATTTTGTGAGCAGTTAATCTAATATGATTTTCTGTTTATTACTTAAAGTAAATAAGCAAATAGTTGTTTCTAATGAAAAGAATTAAAGCACACATCTGGACCACGACAAAATCTGAAGATCTTACATATGTCTTATTTTCAAAATCCTTCATCTTTCTGCAAGATGTGAGGTTTTAATTAAAAATCCAGTGAATCTTAATAACAAATTCTAGTACAAATTCTTAAGAAAGCTTACAAAGGGAAATAGGTCATTCAGCCCATATATCCTGTTCAGTTATCATTAGTCAATTGGTCCAGGTCATCTCCTTCAGCCCTTTCTTAAAAGAAGCCAGAGTTGTGGTAGCTTGTTCCATACATCTTCAACCCTTTGGTTTTAAATGCACTTCTGCGTAGTTTCTACTTCTACTCTCTGGTTTGCGTTTCATTGTTCATTCTGAAGAAATCTGTTGGACTGAATTTTTCAATGCCTCTGAGGTTTTTAAATACTTCTATCGGGGCCCCCTTCTAATCTTCTGAGTTCAAGACTAAAGAAGTTCAGTTCCTTCAGCCAGTTAGTGTAGGACATTCTCTTAAACTCCTGAATATATCTGGATGTATTCCAGAGCCACAACATAACATCATGAATAACATTGTACACAATATTCTAAAAGAGGCCTTACTAATGAATTTTAAAATTGTAACATAATTTCCCTTTAAGCTTATAAAATATGATGTCTGATCACTCATAGAATACTCTTTACTATTAATATGATTACTACTAGTGCTGTAAATCTGGACAGAGATTCTTACCTCCCAAGTGTCATAATGTATATCTGGAAAAAAAAAACAATAATAAATTAGGTATTTCTAAAAGTGCTATTTGCAACATTTTTATCAGTAATAAAAATGTTTAAAACTATCTTCAGAATCACAAAATGAGTTTGAAGATGCATCTGAAAGAATATGAACAGTTTGCAGCACTCATTATTTCACATTAAAAATAAATACTATGAATATAGAAATAGCACTGAAAGAACAAGTAAAGGTTTATTCCATGCTGAAAAGATAAGAAAAGAAACAAGACAAGCAGTAATCAAGCAGGTGTCAGACTGATATGAACACATCCTTTAACATAGCCGTTTCAGAAAACCTGAACAATCCTGAGAAAATAATAGTTTTAAAAATATAATTCAGAAACAGAACATAATCAGTCCAGAATATTATGAGCATGACATGCATATATTTATAGTTGTTTTAGATTTTAATGAATATTTTTTAAACTGGTATTTTTTAGAATTATTTTCTCATTTTTTCAATACACAGCTACTGTATATACTGTAATTGATTAATAGAGGTAACGTTCTTACATTCAGTGTCTGGAATCTGAAAAAAAAACAGTTAACATAAAATTGATATTATGTACAAAAATACATTAAAAATCAGCATTTTAAAGTTATATAATATATGGAAAACTTAATGAACTAGTTGAAAAAACATGGAAAATTCGATAAACTTTTAAAAGTAAACATGAACCTGCAGTACTACAAGATCAATTAAATGTTTTCATGTGTTTTTAATTGTCTACTTTTGATTATTTCAAAATGTACTTTGCAGGTAGGATAAAATGCAAGTACGAATCCTTCCAAAACATTGATCCCCTCAATTTCTATTCCTTCATTTTGAGATGTTTTACATCTCAAATAATAGTGTCAAATAATAGCAACGGGACAGAAAAGAACTGTGTTTCACCTCTGAGTAAACAAATATCACTGATACAAGTGAACATTTTTATGAAGAGAAGTGAGAAAAATATGGAAAATGCAGATAAACAGAGTTTGAGAGTACACTGCTGAAACTATAAAACTGCAAGATCTGTTAAATGTTTTGATGTGCTTTTAATTGTGAAAGTCCGTTTTTCCCTGCAGCTCGTGATTTGAAACCAGACCTTCCGATACATCGATCTCTATTCCTTCATTTTGAGATGTCTTACAGCTGCCTTTTGTCAAAAAATAACGGGACAAGCATAGAACTGTCTTTCAGATCGGAGGAAACGGTGCAGTACCACAGGACCACAGGTGCAGTAGCTCTGATGTCTCGCCACCGTTCCTAATTACCCAATTGTACCCACTCTTACAGTGAATTATGAGAATGTCCCATAGTTGTCCCATAGAAGCCTGTGTCTTTTTCAAATACGAAATTGGTGTAGTCTGTCTGGTCAGCCTCAGATTCAATAAAATTAGACACATAAAGTAGTAGTATCCCAAGGCATTTTAGTATTCTGCGTATTGACTTACCGGAATATCATCATCTGTGGGAAATATTTTGGGAAAAGAAAGAAAATAAAGACTTTTTAGAAATGGAGGTTTGTTCAGTAAAAATAAAAACATTCCCTAACTTATTTTTGCTTCACTAACTACTAAGAATTTACTTTATGTTTCTTAATATCTGAAATGTTTTTAAATGTAATCATGAGGAGAATCTTGGACTGTTTATACTACTGCATAAACAAGCATCTTGTTAAATGTATTGAAAACTGTTTTATTTATCTTTTTCCTCAAAGCAGGTCCAGGCAGGAAGAACAGGTCATAGAAATAAAGACAAAACCTCCTGATAAAATGAAAACATATATATAAGAATAACAACATTATTAAGAGATAGAAAGTTGTTCATACATTTTCTTTATTAAAAGTGTAAGATCATGCAATATGAATTTCATTAGTTCTGTGTTTTATAGTCATACTGTACCTTCACTTTTGATATTTTGGAGTCGTTTTGTTTTCTTAAGAACAGTACACATTCTCATTACATGTGGTGTGAAAGCTTACTGTACATTAACAACTTTAAATGGACACAAAATTAAGAAAAGTACCTGAATCATCCTCCTTTATAGGCTGAAAGACAAAAATTAACATTATTTAACATTTGTATGAACTTGTTTGACATACCTGAAATAACAGCATCAATATCTTTATAAATGTACTGTTTAACGTCATACAGTGTTATTCATTCTGTACAGTACAGTGATATTCATTCTGTGGACTACATTAATTTGGGATTTCAGCCCTTTTGGCTGTCACAGATTCAAGACTTTTGGGTTTCTTTTGGACTGAAGGGTTTTGCACATACCCTATGGAAATATTAAATCAAGTCCTGGATTTGGACTTTAGCCTTGCAAGGTGAGTTTACATTTTATTTTTAATGCATTCCTTTGTCAGCTAGAAAGGAGTCTAGCATGTCTTCCTATTTGGTTCTTAATTTTATCAGTTTGCTGTGAACTGTAATTAGTAGTGAAATGTTTGTTGGCACACCAGTCTCCATTTGGTGGTTTGAACCAAATCTTTGAGCTGATGTTGCCATTAACTGCTACCGAGAAATACTCCAACAGGCACGTCACTCCACCTGCCGTCGGAGTGGGGGTGGGGGAGGAGAACAAAGTAATGTAGCCAATTCATAGAGGGGGATTATTAGGAGGCATGGGGAATTTGGCCAGGACGCCAGGGTTACACCCCTTCTCTTTTCGAGAAACACCCTGGGATTTTTAATGACCACAGAGAGTCAGGACCTCGGTTTTACATCTCATCTGAAGGATGGCGCTTATTTACAGTATAGTGTCCCCGTCACTATACTGGGGCATTAGGACCCACCTACATGGAAGAATGTAGTGTTATTTCTGCTTGTTTTTCTATAGCCTTAATTGATAACCACTTAGGAATTGTTAAAAAGGTTATAGAAGAGAAACAATTTCAAACAGTTACCTTTTTGCTGTACTATCTAGAAAGTAGAAAGTAGATAAAAGAGATTGGGAGTATCAACTAAATAAGAATTGAGTTGGAACAGAAAGTAAAAGTCACAGAAAAGAGTACTTCAGATCCAGGGATGAGAAAAACTGCAACAAGTAGTGGAATGAATTCCAAATCTGATGAATAAAACTTTTGACAGTAATAAAGAATTAAATACAAGTAAAATTTAAAAGTTCATAAATGGAAGCTCCATGATATCAAAAGAGCTATATGCTTTTAAGTGCACTGGAGTCTAAATGACTCTTCTCCTAGACGGCTTTCAGGTCTAGGGAATGAGAGGGTTTTCCATTAAAGTCTAAAATTTGGAACTGCCATTTAATCACATAATTGCAAGAAGGAAAACCAGGTCGAAGAGGTGAACTTACGGCACTGTGACTCCCTGAGAGCAGGACCAGAAGGGCGAGAAAGGTGATGCTGGCAAACTTCACCATTGTAGCAAGCCTAGTTCTGTACTTCCCGAGGTGCAGAAAATGTATAAGAAGGCATGAAAACCAGCACTTATGTATTGCTTAAGTGGAGGTGGGGCTTAGATTAATCACACGAGAGAGACTCTGATCCTAAGCAAACAAGTGGTCAAGGCACAAAAAGTGTATGTAAAGTACTGTATATAGTGTTCTTGTATCACTGCGTTGTACATTAACACTACACTTTCCAGCTCACTGTCAGATTATAGAAACCTGAAGAGCAGTTTTCAATGCTTTTTCAAGTTCCCATCATTTTCTGTACACTTTAATTGCAAGTCTTTCATTACCCTTTACAGCAAAGGAAGCTGTGTTTTGACAGATGATGTTTTGAATGCTACCTGGTGAATACTGAGAGAGCTCAGTAAACACTAAAACACCTGACTGGCAGAGCTGTCTCAACAGACTGTGGCTGAAATAACATAAACCAGTTAAGACAGGCCAGGAGAGAGATGGAAAAGACTATCGCAACAAATACTTTTTCAGTACAGTTTTTTATAACTGCAAAAGAACAGTTAAGGATAAACTAAAGTGTCTCTGAATAATGGAAGGTGTTTAGACAATGAAAGGGAGATTACTAATATATTAAATTAATATTTCTCAGGACTTTATCAAGGAAGTAAAATAAAATATGACTCAGACAGAGCAAATACAAAGTTATATATTTATTTAATATGAGCACTGGTGTTTTAATTGTACATAAGGAAATAAGAGGTGACATTCAGATGCTTGTAATATAACTTCCAGCAGTCACTGAAGAAAATGGAAAAAATGGTTAATGTAGCACACATCCATAAAACTGGTGACAATATTTATTGGTAGGCATAGACTAGCAGGCATAACAATCCTATATGCTATAGCAATAGGATTTAAGGGGAAAAGGACGTGGATTAATACAGGGATATGTATTAGGAAATGGTTACAAGTAGGCCTTTAAGTCTTTTCTTCTCACCTAAGGGTCTTATATAAGTAGCCAACCAATCAATCTCTGTTTCCACATACTAATTTAGTGAAAGGCGATTCTTCTTTTTCTAGGACAGACGTATGATTCCCAGTTTCTATATATCTTTTTTCCTTTTAGCTTCCTTTCCTTTCTTACATCATATTTTGTTTTCTTTTTAGGTAGTGCTCGCATGCTGCTGGAGTCATCCAACTAATTCACCCAAGCTCTAAAACCATAACTTTTTCCTAGAAAAATAGGCACCATCTGTTTAAGGCTAGAATTCACATGTGAATTATTCACATACTAGCATATGCACGTAGACATTCTTTCAGGATTAACTAGAGGGCTAAGATAATTAGAGGCCTTAAACAGAGGCCTAATAGGCCCCTGTAATGACTTTAAGTGGAAGTAGCCAGCCACCTTGTCACAGACCACTAGTCTTCTTAATTCATGTTAAAAATAAATTGGGAAGGTTAATACCATAGTAAAAAATAAGAAGAAATTCAGATGAGCAATTAAAATATCAGATGAAACACCTCCTGTAGCACGGAATGAAAACTGACCAAGGGTGGTTTTTTTTGTATGCCTGCCACAGGGAGATTGCAGTCCAATGGAGAGACAAGCTTAAAATGCCATATTTACAGTGCAAAAGTATTAACTGTTGCTAATAATATTGCATATACTTTTGTGAATTAACTTCTGTTATTCAGAACGGTAATGATCAAAGCGAACACTGCTAGATGTAAAAGAAGGCTGAACATCAGGGAATCACTGACTTGCTGTGGCAGTGGGGTCCTGGCCATGGATGTAGGCCAACAAGATCACGCAGTGGTGCAAGAGCTGTGGGCGATGCTGCTTGCGCCAGGTCCCAGCGCCTGCAATCCATGTCCTGCTGATCTCCAGCCTTACCAGTCGCCCTCTGGAGCCAGGGTGACCCGACTCCAGCCCATTCTACTCAGCTCCGACCACTTCACCAGAAAGGTTATGAATGAGATTCGGCCCATCTAGGCCATTGGTATTTAGCCGTTTAGTGATCCTAGGGTCTCATCCAGCCATTTGTTGAAAGAAACCATGGTATCAACTTTAACAACGGGGCTGGGAAATTTGTTCAACACTCCACTTTGAGTGAAGAAGCCTCCTCCTGTTCTCGGTTTTAAATGCACTTGCATGTAGTTTCCTCTTGTTCATGTTTTACTGTTCATTCTGAAGAAATCCATTCGGTTGACTAAAATATATCGATGCCATTCAGGATTTTAAGCAGTAGGATCAGGTCCCCCAGTAATTATCTTTGTTCAAGGCTATTAAGGTTCATTTTTTTCTGCCCGTCAGTGAAGGACTTTCCAGTTTGTACAGTTGGTGGTTTCTCTTGTCTGGACAGATTCCAGAACAGCAATATCCTTTCTGTAACATGGGGACCAAAGTTCCCTAATATTCTAATGGAGACAAGATAAAGACCAAAGTCTTTTTCATAAGTAGCTTCTTCTATCTCTCTGTTTCCCATTTTGTATTATTATTTTGAATTATAAATTCATGTTTTTACTACATTCTGCATGCAAAAACCCTGCATTTGCCTATATTAAATGTCATCCAGTAGGTGTTTGTCCTTTTGCAAATTTGATCTTTTTTAATTAAATGTGCTGCTTCTTAGCTAATCTTCCTAATTATCATCTGCGAACTTGACTAGTGTACCAACTATTCTGGAACATACATGATTCACACATCACCCAGATTTGACTATTCACTCCTTATGTGCACCGTCTGTATCAGTATTTTTAATGTAATGATTATTTCTTAATAATTCTGCAACTTGAGAATTTAACTTATATGGGGCACTTGGTCAAACCCATTTTGAAAACTTAAATACACTGTATCATATGTTCTGTGTGTGTCCACCATGTCTGTTGTTTGTTCGAAGAACAAGTTGGTTAGGAAATACTTTTTCTACATTCATGGTTTTATTATTCCTAAAATATTATTTCCATATAGGTAATACTCTAATTTAGTTGTATAATTGTTTCCATTCCTTTACATATAATAAAAGTCAGACTTATAGATCAATAATTACTTGGTTCAGTTTTTTCTTCCTTTTTGTGGATGGCCACTACCAATTCTTCAGTCCCTGGCTTCTGCTGCTGTCTTAAGCAACTTTTGGAAGCGTTGCATCAATGGCTTCTGAATAACATCACTTATTTCCATCAGTACCACTGGGAAGATGCCACTGAACACTGGGGATTTACTAGGGGATTTTGTTTTTATTCTAGTATGCACTTCTCCCTCTTTCAAACTAATACTTTCCAGTACAGAACTAAGTCCTGACATGTTGTTGATTTTTGCCTTAGTGAATACATGAGTGAAATACTTGTTCAGTACAATTCCCTTGCATTGTCTAGAAGTTACCAATTTTTGTCCCAGATATATTTTACTTAATCCTTAATGCTTCCAAACAAATGTTATATTTAAAAGGTGCTGGAATCCAAGGTAAAATACAGACATTGAAGGAGAACTAGCTAAGAGATAGAAAACAAAAGGAGTGATCTCTGTGGGAGAAAGATGAGGATGGCATCTGTTATAGAAATGGCACTCATTTTGAAGGATCCAAACTTGTTGAATATGTGAACTGCATAAATTACTAAAACTTATATGAAGCAGGAAGGTTCAGAAAAAGCACCTAGACACTGTGCAGAGCTGGGAAGACACTACTCAAATGAAAATTAATGTAGGCAAGTGCAGAATATAAATGCAGAATTCAAGAGTGTAGAATATAAATATGGGACAGCACCGGTCTAGAGGAAACACCTTAAGAAACGGATTAAAGTGTTCATCTGTACTTGTCAATGTTCTCAAGAAGTGCGAAAAAGCAAGGAAAACATCCAAAAGATGCTAGAAAATTATGAGTATAGAATTTAAAACAAGGAATTTAAACATTTTACACATCAGTAAGACCTCACTTGAAATAACATGTATAGTTTTTGGCTTCTAAATTACAAAAAGGTAATGACTACTTTGGAATCAGTTCAAGCAAGGGCAGCTTGGAACTCAGAAGTCAATAAACCTTGGACTCAATTGCAGGTCTTCTTGGAAAAAGACACTCCTTCTAATTTACATGAACAATGATTCATTTGAGGAAACAAATCAACATTTACTGGTGTGTACTCATCTCTTTTCAAATATTTTGAGAGTATAATACTTTCTCTTGAAAGAAAATCTGATACTCAGTTTGGATGTACAGTAGTTCATATGCACAAGAAAGTTAAATCCAACATAAGATCAAATTTATGAGGTTTAACTCTAGCAGGTGTATCACCAAAGGAATAAAATAAAATGTTTTTTTTTCTTTTGACATTCTGCTTATAAAGATTGTAGGAGATTTTCTGTCTGCCAATATGAGCTTTGGTAGAAACAAGGCATAATTTACCATTTGAGGTACTAATTACAAATTGTGAATGAATGCTAAATATTTTAGTTTTCTAATACAAAATAATTTAAAATAAAATATTTAACTGTAAACTGATCAAGATAAAATATAGTACAGAGTTAATTTGATATAAATACAGTACAGTATTGCATTTTATGTTGTGTTGATTGAACCAAAAGTTCCATTCATGTAGTAGTGTATTTTTTCATAGCACATTGAAATTGCAGCTGGTTAAAACCATGGTAACGGTAACAGAAAATGAAAATTAATGTATCTACAGTACTAAAATTAAAGGGGCAATGCAACATTATTTTCATATTTCAGGGTTAGAAAGAATCACCATTGATGAGTGAGTTTTAAACCACAATAAAACTAAAAGGTACACAGTAACTTGCAAAACCGCCAATTTCCATCCCAATATAGACTACATTTCCAGGTATGTGCAGCGTGAGGCAAACAAAACTTTCAACTTTCAGTGAGGCAAAGTGGCCCTATGACATTGTAAATAATCAGGCTTTCAAATACATCGCTTTTATTATCTCTCTCTTGTCCTAGCGTTAATCCCGCATCAGCAGGGTCCACTTGTCGGCATGCCCATCTCCATTTGGTGGTTTGAACCAAATCTTTGAGCTGATGTTGCCATTAAATGCAACCGAGAAATACTCCAACCGGCGCGTCGCATCGCCGGCCATCGGAGAGGGGGAGAACAAAGTAATGTAGCCAATTCATAGAGAAATTTGGCCAGGACGCCAGGGTTACACCTCTAATCTGCAAGCTTGCATTTTTCCCCGTTTCCACTTCAGGAGTCCGTCTCAGAAATTAAAAAAATAAAAGTTTTATTTCATGCACATGGGAGCGAAACACAGAGACACACTGTGTATTATTCTCAAATTTACCTAGAACAGTTTTTATATTTTTTATATTTTTCTGTTATCTATCACCCTTTCCTGTGCTCACAGGATTCCCAGAGTTCATAGTACACATTTCTATGCTTTCCTGTGCTTACAACATTGGCATTGTTCCACAATCATGCACATTATCCTACCTATATGTTGAGGATAACTTTTTTTAAATACAACTGGTCAGTTACATTCATAGCACACATTCCTATAGAATGGTATAGAATTACATAGTAGCTCTTGTGTCCTCTCAAGTATTAGCACATGCTGTATCATAGTACATAGGCTGCGGATTCGACACAATTTTTCAGTGCACACAACAAAGTTCCGGGGTCATATGGCGTACCACCTGGCAGCACTCCACTTATCACAACTGGTGTGCATACCAGTTTGAGAACCACTGCTCTAAGCAATATCAAAGACCCTATTCCCTCCAGCTACAGACTGTTTGGACCCTCTACCATCTGGAAAACAGTACAGGAGCATTTGGGCCCGGACTACCAGACTTGGAGACAGTTTTTACCCTCACACTATTCAGCTATTAAACTCCCAGCCTCTCTCACCTACGATCTGAACCCTTACGGTGTCTTCTCTGTTTATCAAAACTCAAACACACATTGAAATCTACCTCTACCTCACATGTCAAGACATTCACTCCCCATAATTTTCTATCCTTTATTTCATTCTGTTGTCGTATGATTTTGCACAACTGACATTGTTTTGCACATTGCCAGTTGTCTCTCTCTTGCTTTTGCTACACAATTGTATTGTTGTTTTTTGTACTACTTACTGTCTGAGAGCTAGCTAAATAGCTTTTCATTATACAATATACTCATGTATGAGTAGAATGGCAATAAACCTAAACTTATATCGTAACCAACAAAAATACTGTAGCTCTGATAGAATTGACGTGAATATGAGTTTATTTGTAATCCAATGATTCTTAGCATGTCATGGTAAAGGATTTTGACATAATAGTAGTAAAAGACTGTATATTTCATATTTCTGAACATATTATTGAATAAGGTTTAGTAATGTAATATTTACAGTGGATATGATAATTAAATACTATGTTACTCTATTCAAATGTAAAGCAGAGCCTTTCTGATAAACTAGAAAAAAGCCAATTTCATATTTAAGTTTCTTGAATCATGATTTCCTATTCACACATGCAGAGTTCAACATATCTGTGGTCAACAGAGTTTGGAAAGTTCAGCAGGAGGCCAAACCCTTATCTTGCCCACTTGCTATGCACAAGAACATGACTGTAGTTTTATAATAATAATAATAATAATTGCTTACACTTATATAGTGCTTTTCTGGACACTCCACTCAAAGTACTTTACAGGTAATGGGGACTCCCCTCCACCACCACCACCAATGCGCAGCATCCACCTGGATGATGCGACGGCAGCCATAGTGCGCCAGAACGCTCACCACACATCAGCTATCAGTGGGGAGAGCAGAGTAATGAAGCCAATTCATAGATGGGGATTATTAGGAGGCTGTGATTGGTAAAGGCCTATGGGAAATTTGGTCAGGACGCTGGGTTTACACCCCTACTCTTTTCGAGAAATGCCCTGGGATTTTTAATGATCACAGAGAGTTTTACCAGTTTTCTTATCTTCCTAACAATTTTACAGGATGAAGTAATAAAATGTTATGTTTTCTTTGTGCCTTTTACAGTACAAGGAGGTACTGTACAGATGTCAGAGATTAACATATGTTGATTTAGTTAACACACTTAAATAAACATGCAAAGCATGTACTGTATTTGTAATTTGCAGACTTTAATAAAGCTCATTGTGCCATAAAGACAGCTTTCAATTTCAATCATCTTTGAGCTGTCAAGATAAGATGAGTATTTCCCTACTGTATGTACTTTTTTCATTTTAAACAAATTTGGTGTATTTATTGATTTTCAGAAACTTCCCTTCTTCTTATAGTTTGAAAAGCAAGAGACAGCAAATATTGTGTGAAGGAAATTGTTTATTATTTATTCAAATTACTCAGTGCTCATGTTAGAAATGTGACAATGGCATCCTTCTCCAACTTCCAGCTAAAAGTTCTTGCTCTACCTAAAGTAAAAAAAAAATACACATTTTTTTTAATCAGACTAGAGCAACATAAAACCTTATTTACAAGGCATCTGCTTAGGTACTAAAGCTTTTATCAGAACCAGAATACTGCAACTTGTGTGCTATCAAAAACTATTCTACCTCAGCATTTAATTACTGTCCTGTGGAAATTGCGTTGGTTCTCTTTGAACTTTACAGGGGATTTTGTTTCAAACTGGCACTTAGCAGTCAAGGTCCAGATTACTTTGAGCATGCACTGAGTATAGTACTATACATAATTGGATATCCGATTCGGGTCTTCTTTTTCTGCCTAAAACTAGGCTGCACACAATCTGTGAAAGAGCCTTTTTTGTGTAGCTACACAATTGTGAAACTCACAGCCAAAATATATTACAGTCCCGTAATATGTATATCTCTGTAGGTTTTTATAACTTGCTTAACGGCCAGAAACTTTACTATAGCTTCACAAATATGCTTTTACTCTTAGCATTGGCTTGTCTTTTTTGTGCCTTTCTTTTGGTCTGTCTTAGTGTCATATAGTGTTGTGAAATTCTTACAGTGCTCTTTTGAAAGGTGCCTATGTAAATAATGGATTTGTACTAATACATGGATTAGTTTATTGCCAAGTTGCCAGTTAAAAAATTATTCATTTACAAAACAGATGAAAACTGGTTATTTAAAAGTATGGTTTCTATGTACAATCCTCCAAAAGCAGAACTATAGAGTAGCATCTTGAGCTCTGCACTCTAAGCCAGAGGGTTAGGAGTTCTACACATGTAGAATGCTGCTTTTGTACCCTGAGGTACAGTGAATGCTATGGTACATAAAGTGCTTCACAAAAGTATTCACTTGCACAGTTTTCACATTTAATTGCTTTAATGCTTGCAGCCATGAAATAGCGTGCGTTGAAATAGCAAATAATATCTTATATACACAACCTACTTGCTTTATATTCAAAGCAAAAAAAAGAAAAAAGTAAATACAAAATATGAAAGAAAAAGGAAGTCATGATTGCATAAAGTATACAAACCCTTTGTTGAAGCATATCTAAATTAATTTAGATGCACAAAATTACCTTAAAAAGCCTCACGTTTATTTGAGTGGCCTATGTGTGAAATAAGTGGTTCACATGATTTCAGTATAAATAAACCTATATCTGTAAGGCCTTTCAGTCAGGCAGTGAATTTCAAACACAGTTTCAACCATGAAACCCAGCCATAAAGGTAGATATAATAACAGAAAAAGAGGGGTATATAACATTTAAAGGGGTATAAAACATTTTACTGTCTTTTTGAGCATGATTAAGTTGATCATTAAGAAGTATAATACACTCACACACTGCCTAGATCAGGCTGTCCCTCCAAAAGGAGCAGTGGTCAAGGAGGAAACAGGTTAGGAAGGACACCATAAGGTTAACGGCGACTTTGAAAGAGTTACAGAGTACAGTGGCTGAGATAGGAGAAAATGTTCTTGACTCAACAATATCCCAGTCACTCCACAAAAGGGGATTGTATGGAATGGGGAAAAAACATCTCAAATGAGATTTGCAGCAAAGCAACAAAGTGATTTGTGGAACTTTTTCCATATGCAAAATGTTTCATGTGACACAAACAAAGCAAAAAAGCATCAAGCAGTCAGCACTGTCAAGCAGCATGCTTTTATAGCTCTGTATCATCAGCAGGAAGTGGGACGTTTGTCACGATTGGGGGAACATACACGGAGGAACGTACTGGCAGAGGAAAATCTGGTTCAGAGCTACATTTTAGTGGCTTAAGAATAAGAAAGTAAACCTCCTCAAATCTTACTGTGAATCCGTGGAAAGACCTGAAAACTACTAAGCAATCCCTAAACAATCTGAGAAACCTTAAACTAGTCTTCAAAGAAGAATGGACAGCAATTGCACCAAGTGTGAAAAGTTTGTAGAGACCCAAAATGAGTCCTAGTGCTCTTGTCAGGGCCTGTGAAACCACCGTTAGAGCTTCTTCACTTTTGGTTAGATTCAAATTTGTTATTTCTGTATACAATAATGTCTTGGAAGGAAACTGCAGAGCCTGGTCTGTCATACAGGTTTTCTGTGGTTTGTAGATAGTTCTAGCATGCAGCTTTCCTCTTTTTACCTTGATTTCTCTGTGCTTTACCACACATTCTCAAAATTTCAATAGGTTTATTCCGTGCTGAAAAAAAGAAGAAAGCTGAAGAAGGATCCACGGCCGAAACGTTGCGTTCTCTTTCTTCTTTTTTTTAGCACGGAATAAACCTAATACTTGTTCCTTTGCAGCCTACGCATACTGACGCAGCTACTCACCTGAATGATCAAAATTTAACCAGACTATACTAAAGGTAGAAGTGCAGTTCATACCCAGATATTCTAGCAATTTGTTCTGTGTTGGCATAATACTAACTATAAAGGACTACGAAGAAAGAAAGCTCCTTCAGAAAAAAAAGTGGATATGTTATGTTTTTCATTTGTTTCCATGTGAATTGCTAGAAAAATAATTGGAAAGAAAAACAAGGTCAAATGGTGAGAATAAGTTATTTTACTGCTATGCTCCATTTGCACAGCTAAGACGTTGGAGGGGCTGTTTTCACAGGTATTACTATTTCACTTTTTCTATTTATAAATGGATGAACTAGACTTGATTGTACACACTTAATAAATTCTAGACATGTTTAAAAGAAGGCTCAGCAGTCAGTACTACAATTTACATAAAGACATGTTGGAAGGACAAATATTTGAGCATCTGAAATTTCAGTTGCTTTCAATTGCAAATGTGTATACTCCTTCATCAAACAAGACAGAACAAAAAATACAATGGAAACGAAGTTCAAAGTTCAACAATGAATGCAAAACTCTAAACTATAACTCTGTGATTAGTATTTGCCAGGCACTATAGACTAATGTAACACCAATGCAAAAATCACCCAAAATTAATCTGGCCTGACAACTCTACTAGATCAAGTGTGTAGGTTGTGGAGCCTTCTTCAGCTGTGTGCACAGCCGAAACATTTTCTTTTCAGCATAGAATAAATCTTTACTTGTTCCTTTGCAACACTTCTAGATTACCTCTAATCACGATCAAATACCAATTTGAAAACGCTCCTCTACGTACAACTGTACAGACTCGGTAATGCAATTACATATTACTTTTCTGTGGAAAAAAATGCATCCATTAACCGCACGCAAGGCAGAGCTGACTCTGAAGAATACACCTTTCCAGAACAACTAACTCGCATAAAATCAGCATCAGAACAAAACGTTTAAAAACATTATCCTGGAACGTCCAGGGTAAGCAAGAAATAACACTGAAACATTCAGTTTTCATGCTTTTTAATTAATAAAAATACGCGGCTAAAACTGTTCCAAGAAGTTGTTATGCATCTGGAGATATTTGTAGAGTCCTTAGGAGGTCTGATCGAGAAGAATTCCAATGCCATACACGCAAAAACAGATCATGATGTTTTACCCGAATGACAAATGCTTTTAAAAACATAAATACTTCACAGGGCAGATTGTGGACTTAGGATTCATGTAATAAAATTGAAAATGGCAAAATGTTTGGCTTTGTCACAACAAAGTACTGCTGTACAGTTAAACATTATACAGTGTGTATTATAAACCTTTGTATGCCGTCGTTAAACGTACAATCGATAGTTTTGAGTTCAGAAGGCACTGTTTTAAAAATATATATTTGTAGAGTTAGGAGTCAGTGGAGACAAAGATGACTTAAGCTCTCGATAGCAACGTTAAAGTTTGGTTGCCAAAAAGTGTGGAATAGCAATTTCAAGTTTGTATTAAGTTACTAAAAGTCTGCTGCTCACAGAAATAAATAATTGGAAAGATATCTAGGGCGTTGATACCCTGAATTAGCTAAAAACGTGTAAGCTTTCTGTTGTGAAACTCACAAGAACTTCCACAAGACATACTCCACATGCATGCTCGCCGATTTCAAACTACAACACAGCCATCATACCGACCAGGTTTACAAATCTCGAACTATGTATTGTGTCATCATCCCCCTCCAACGCGTAAGCCAATTGGACAAAAGAACCCTCCCCTTCCCGGTTACCGACGTTTATTTGACACTTTGGCGCAGATGTTTAGATCGGTCGGTAAAATCTCATCCCGACTCACCTTCGTTTAATAGGTATACAGAAAACGAGTAACGACAAAGATATCATTATGAACTAATAACTCCACACAGAAACACTCATGTCTTTTTCAAGCATCCTCAGCCATATCCTATTTGAAGTATTTTGGTTCCTGGGTCAGAGGTCGAAGGTCAATGCCAACACTGTTGAACTGTGATTGGGCGTCTGTTTCTGTTGTACGTTCTGATTGGCGATTCACCGTTACAGCTGAACGCCCCCTTCGCAACTTCATCCAGATACCATCGCAAGGAAGGTCAGGGACTGTTTTCGCTGTTATTTTTTATGATTTTGTGATAATCTTACTATTGAATAAAAAACTTAATTCGGAAGCATGCATACATACATCATATGAACATCTATATGCATGATAATTAAATTGTTATTTGTAACCTAAAAAACAAACGTTTTGTGCAAACCTGATACTTAAGGTATTTAACACATTTAGAAATACAACAACAATAATAATATATATATTAGAGCTCACACCCGAAGAAGGCTCAATAGCCGAAACGTTGTGTTTTTCTTTCTTCTATTTACAGCATGGAATAAACCTATTACTTGCTCCTTTGCAGCCTACGCACGCTGACGCAGATACCCACCTGAACTATATTTTTAGACTGTTCTCACCTTTGGAACACAGTTCTGTAGACTGGCTCGTATATGTTACTTGATTTTCAGTGTAACATGGCTAGAACTGTCAAATGCAATCACAGCAGTTTTACATATTATTTTTAATTTAAGTAGCCATTAGGACATGTGCAGTTACAGTTTCACACACCTGAACGCGTCATAGCTTGATTTGTTTTACAGCTGTCCTATGTTTAAGTGCGAAGGGCGCTTGCGATGCTGACGGCCCGGAAGGTTTGCAGCGCTTTCGCTGTGCAACGGCTGCTGAGGCCAGCCGGTGTGGTACCCCAGTGCCTCGACAAGCAATCCCGGTGCTTTCGGATAGCGATCTCCCTGCATCGGGACGAGCTGCACCCACAATGGGCCGCCTTGGCGAAGAAACAGCTGAAAGGCAAAAATCCCGAAGACCTCATATGGCACACTCCTGAAGGAATACAGATCAAGCCAGTGTACACAGGTGAAAACACTGATAATATCCCTAATGAACTGCCAGGCGTGTACCCTTATACCCGCGGCCCGTATCCCACGATGTATACGTACAGACCCTGGACCATCCGGCAGTACGCAGGCTTCAGCACTGTGGAGGAAAGCAATAAGTTCTACAAGGACAACATCAAAGGTATGGCATAGAGTTTGTTTTTCCGTGGATTGCCTGCGATCGACAATATATCCTTATATATTTTTTAAACAATAAAAGCACAAAATACACGTGCAAACACGAGGAGGAAAAGAAGTTCAACAAGCACAATTTCAAAGGCAAGTTCTTCGTTTTCGTGTACTGGGGATACACTGTAATGTAAAACAGATAATTAATCATCAATGATCAAAAGGCTTTTAATAGAACAAAAAGCACAAACAGAGGCATCCATCACCATCACTGGAGATTACCGAGATATTGTGGAACAAACGTTGGCCAAAGCCATGAGAAAGTAAACTGATTCCTGTCAGTTAGATACACTGTGTATTCTGACTGAAGTTTTTGAAAGATTTATTATGCAAATATTTACAGTATGTCATGTAATAGACAGTATCTGGAATTAAAGGCATTCACAGTACACTGCATCACTTCTACTCTGCCCTGCCAAAGGGCATTTAGAATCATTTACATTGTAGAGGTGATGGGTGGAGCCATTTGAGCTACAGTAATAAGATTTTGTGAAAACATATCCATAAAGGAAAATGTAGGTGGGGGTAAAATTAACTCTATTATGAATTCCTTACAGAGGGTTATTGTTATGCGTTCGATGTAAGAATCCCAAAGCACACTGATCATAATGTTAAAGGGGAACTTCAATGCTATTTTTATATTTTGGAGTTAGAATCATCATTGGTGAGAGTAAACCACAATGAAAGGAGGATGTGCACAGTAATGTGTAAAACCTCCAATTTACACCACAATATAGACTAAATTTCCAGGTATGTGCAGCACGATGTTCTGCGATTCAGAACAATGCAACCAGCATTGCAACAAGCGAAGCGGCCCTATTGGATTGTAAACAAGGCAGGCTTGTGAATATCTCTTTAAATCCAAAAGACATATTACTCTCGACTTTGACATGATTTTGCAAATACAACTCACTTGTTATCTCTGCACGCAGATCACATTTGGAACATTGGAACAGTTGGAACATTCCGGCAGTGAAGTGTCTGCTGCACAACCTGTACTTATTTGCTAGTCCATCGCATTACATTAGTCATTACAGTGACTAGTGAGCAGGAAGGGCAGCTTCATGTTGCAGTTCGTGCAGACTTTCGCTCTCGCCTGTGGCGAGACCAGCAGTTTGCGACAACATGCGCAACCATACAGTACTTTCACAAAGTTCCCGATTTTGTGCTTAATTCGGAATTTGTCAGATTTTGTGATTATTTTGTTGCCAAGATTTAAAAACTGGTCTGAGAAAGAGGGATTGCAGTTATTTAAAATACAGTAGCTTTACTGTTTTACAGCTGGACAGCAGGGGCTCTCAGTGGCATTCGACTTGCCTACTCACCGAGGCTATGACTCTGACAACCCCCGGGTGCGTGGGGACGTTGGCATGGCTGGTGTTGCCATCGACACTGTGGAAGACACCAAGATGCTGTTTGACGGGATTCCCTTGGAGAAGATGTCTGTCTCCATGACGATGAATGGAGCGGTGATTCCCATCCTGGCGATGTTTATCGTGACTGGAGAGGAGCAGGGCGTCCCTCCAGAGAAACTGACGGGAACCATCCAGAACGATATCCTGAAGGAGTTCATGGTCCGCAACACTTACATTTTCCCCCCAGAGCCTTCCATGCACGCCATAGCTGATATCTTTGCATACACGTCCAAGGTAATGAGCATCTTATCTTTGTGATAAGTTCAGCATCTCCAGTGTCCTGTGTGAATGTCTTACATTGTTTGGTGCATGTTGCACAATTTTCTTAGAATGAAGTTCTGTACTTATTAAACTAAGATGTACAGACCACCAAAGTCTTATGTCCTGAACTGAAGCTTTCATTGTGATTTTGAATAACTTTCCCATTGTCTGATAGGTTAATTGGCTATTGGGGAAGTTGGCACTGGTGTGAGTGTGTGCATGTTTGTGTCTGTATGTGCCCTGTGATGGACTGGCCTCAGTCCCGTCCAGAGTGTGTCCTGCCTTGCTCCCGTTGCTTGCCAAGGTAGGCTCTGGCTCTCCCGTGACCCTGTATTGGATAAAGCGGTTAGAATATGGATGGATAAATTATGTTTTTTCTTGAACAGCACATGCCCAAATTCAACTCAATTTCCATCAGTGGGTATCACTTACAAGAGGCTGGAGCTGACGCTATTCTTGAGTTAGCTTACACTTTGGCCAATGGCTTGGAATACTGCAGGACTGGCCTGAAGGCTGGCCTGAGTATAGATGAATTTGCTCCAAGGTAAGCAAATTTGGGCCACTAATGTATTTCTTCTGTGTGGAAGGTTGTTTTAGGTATCATAACAGTAGATTAGGCCAGAGAAAAGTGGTGATTATTTTTTAGGTATTGTAAGTCTTTGATTAAATTTGTATGCACAAAAATAGAGAGATGGTGCAGTATTTAGTGCAAAATTATTGGAATGACTTGAATGTGGATCTGCTTACATTATTCTCGTGAGCACGTACTGTAGGTGCAATTAAGCTGGAATTTTATACTTTCATGCTGATTTCCAGCTAAAGACTAAATCGACTTCTTCATTGGTAAGCACATCATTGTGCAAATTCCAATGTTATATGCATGGACTCCCTTTCATAACAAAAAATAGGCAGAGGTCAAACTGAACACTCTTGCTGTTGACAAATTATAGAATGTGATGGCAGCATTTTTTGTTTCCTAGAAATTGTTGCTCCTCAGTAGTTGTAAATCTGCGAATTAGATGGTTTGGGTTTGAACATTTGTAATTGCGAGATGGGATGAAGCTCTTAAAGTCTTCTGAGCCCTTGTAAAGAAACGGTATTTTGATTTTTTTTTAGATTATCTTTCTTCTGGGGAATTGGCATGAATTTCTATATGGAAATAGCCAAGATGAGAGCTGCACGTCGCCTTTGGGCTAATTTAATTAAAGAGAAGTTTCAGCCGAGCAACTCCAAGTCTCTCCTGTTGAGAGCTCACTGTCAGACGTCAGGATGGTCCCTTACAGAACAGGTGAATAATGTGGATGCTGCTGTTTTCACCTCCCCTTGACAGTTTAATAACATCATGCCTGAACTGTTATTTATCAAATACTACTCTTAATAAACTGCAGATTTGCTTTTTCAGTGGTTGTATGTAATTAATTTATTTCTTAATTTTAGTGAAATGCAATTCCAGTTATGCAAATATAAAAGTGTGTAGCCTGTACATAAACACATGTGTGTTTAATTTCATTTCAGGATCCTTATAACAATATCATCCGCACTGTAATTGAGGCTATGGCGGCAGTGTTTGGCGGTACCCAGTCACTCCACACCAACTCATTTGATGAGGCTCTGGGTCTGCCGACAGTGAAAAGTGCCCGCATTGCCCGCAATACGCAGATTATAATCCAGGAAGAGTCTGGCATCCCTAAAGTGGCAGATCCGTGGGGGGGCTCCCATATGATGGAGTCTCTCACCAATGACGTCTACATGGCTGCTCTCAAGGTAGGCTTTGCATCAGAACTTTCATATTCCGGGTCTTGGTGAAGAATCTTTGCTCTCAGCTTTGATATACTGCAGTAAAACCTGTGAATACATCTGCATTCAATATTTTAGTTTAAAACAACAGAAGCAAACAATCTTGTTTAAGACCTGTATTGTTCACTTATGATGTACTATAAGAACCTCTGGCTTTGGTTAGATTAAAACTCTGACTTTACCACCAGTCACAGACTACAAACCTTCGACTTGATGTTTGCAAGATTCAAGTATTTCAAGTAATGGGGGTTTCAGAAATTGCGTAATGTGCAAGGTGAGATGGCCTTAAGTCATTGAGCTACCACAAGATGAAAAGAAGACAAGAATGCCAGAGGGAAATGATAGATGAGAAAAAATAGAACTTGGTAGACTTTGTTTAAAAAACAAAACAAAATATGAGCTGAAGTAAGAACAATGCTCGCAGGATTCCAGTGTTCATAAATGCCTTTCTTTATGTACCTTCCTCACAGTTCATACAGGAGATTGAAGAGATGGGAGGCATGGCCCGTGCTGTAGCTGAAGGCATCCCCAAACTGCGCATTGAGGAGTGTGCTGCACGCAGACAGGCCCGGATTGACTCAGGTACCACACCACAGTCTCCACACCAGGGCTCCGATTCAGGGAATGCCGAACATCAAGAAAAAAAAATATTAAGTCCATTAACTGTTATTTCAGTCACAAGTCTGTAATGTTATGGCCCAGCATTAGTTCGAAGTGGTTCCCGCTAAGGTTTGCAACAATCCCTAGCCTGTCCCAGAAGCACAGGGCAGGAATTGGGACTATACCCTGGATGGATCACCAGGGGGAGCCCAAACACACATAGACAATTTGGAGACAGCAGATATCCTTTCTACAGTGTCTTTGTAAAGTGTGGGGAAACCAAAGAATAGCAGTACCTGGGACAAACACACATGAACATGGGGAGAACATGCCCAGCTGGGTCATCTGGACAGAAGGTGACCCAGTCCAAAATCAGGCACAGGACTCCGGAGTTCTGAGCCGCCTGCACTGATCCTGTTGTTGTCAACCTGTGTTGATCTGTTTTTTTTTTTCTTTTGACTGAATCTTCTTTTAACTTTTCTGTGCAGAACTTTGGGATATTAGAGAAAATAAGACTGGTTCTTCTCTGGTGTTACAATGAGTTAGGCATGAATTCCTAGTTTTTTTCCATATCGCAAGATGTTATCTTTACATAAAATATCTTACAGTGTTACAGGCTCCCAGCCCTCATGTAAGATTAGAAAACGCTAGTGTGTCCTTTGCACTATTTTGCAGGATGGCAAAAGCAGGATTTGCTGAGCCTTCTTGCAGAGCTCTACCTGATTAAGAATGGAATTAACTATTTTGGCGGAGTCTTTTGAAATATATTTGTGACATACTCCTTGTACCTTTTTAAGGTACTCCTTTACTGTTTTTTATTACAAAGAAGGAAGTATTGAAGTGTCGTATTGTAGCTGCACAGTGTGAAGATCGATCCTATTTATGACTGAAGCAACGAAACAACAATTTAGTACAAATGTGTAGGACTGGCTTGATTCTTTGTAATAAGCAGGAAGAGCAATGAACAAGTCATTTGTTCTTAAATTTTGCTAGTAAGCTTGTCCTGGTTATGAGGTTTACAGCAAAAGCTTTTGATGGTAATACAATCAGGAAATAATGGCCCCTTTATTCTACTTTTTGCTTACCTGTGTTTACACTGTCAATAGGCATTTGGCAGCAATTTGTATCACATGATTGTAACACTTGATACTGTGTAACTGTTTCAAAGTGTACTTTGCAGGGTAAACATCACATTGTTTCAGTCATTGAAAGTCTTTTGAAATGTTTTTCCTTCCTTTGTTTATCACTCAAGGCAGTTTCTTTGTGATCTGAATCCATGGTCCATATTTCAGTGAACTCTACAGTACTTTCAGAAAGCAGTGTTGGGTTATATTATATTTAAGTATTAAGGCGTATTATTAGGGAGTATTGTAACAGTCATATTTCTATTTTTTGTAAAGAAAATCTTATCTCCCTTCTCACATTATTTCCCTATCAGAATGACCCTTCCTTTATTTCTTCTGCTACAAATCCCTTACGTACAGGTTGTCAGAAGAGCAGTGCACCTCTCACTGACAATTCTTCAAACTCACTGACGCCTGAAAATTCAAAAGACCTGTTCATTTGTGTTGACACTAGAGGACAGTATTGCCTAACTATATTTTTAATAGTTAAGGTGGGTAGCTGCGTCAGCATGCGTAGGCTGCAAAGGAACAAGTAATAGGTTTATTCCATGCTGAAAAAAAAGAAGAAAAAGAACACAACCTGTTTTTGTTATCTTTATCGTAAGTATAAAGCAATTACACATCTGACCACACAAGTTTAATGAAGACAGTCCAGCCTGAGCAGATACCAAATCAAATAAGATACCGAATCCGCCTTTAAGTGGGTAATATAATCCACTGGTCATGCATCTGCAGTTTTCACAGTAATTGGTGCACAGTTACTCTGTTTCTGGTTAAAGCCCCAGAGAAGGTGTCATTTCCTTTACTGACAGACAGTTTTTGCGCTTTTACCTTCACACTAAAGCCTGGTTAAGTTCATTCATCCAGTCCCACCCACCCATTTGCTCTTGGTAAGGATTGCAGTACCACCTTAAATCCTGTAAAAATGCTGGTATGCTGACTCTTCTGTGAACTTTTTTAAAAATACACCTGTGAAACCAGCCCTCCACCTCCTTAAAGCCGTAGACTGCTTCCGATTTCAAGCTGCTGTAAGAACAGCTTTTAAAAGGTGCATTTAAATATCTTGCAACCACATCTTGGCCTTATGTATTTCTTTGTCTTGCTTTCCAGATTTTATTTTATGTTCTATGTCAGATTTGTGTTCCTTGTCGAACAGCTTAAATGTGCAAATGCATTTGTTTAAACGCTATAATTGCTTCACCCTGCTCACAGACCTTTTTACCTTACATACTGCGATCTTTAGCACTTTCTCTATAGATTTGCAGCTTATGTTTACAGCATGGCTCTGCCATTACTGTTTTTTTCCTGGGTTAAAGATTTTGAACTGTTTTCTGAAATGCCAGTCACTTTTGAGTTAGTCTTCAGAGCCCCTGTTTGCGAGGCATGTTGATCTGTGGTTCACGTGCTTCGTACCACTGAAGTAGACGAGTTTCTTGAGGATGTAAGCCGTGATCCCAGGTGCAACATTTTGCCAAAGTCTGAAGGTATATGAAAACGAAGGAATTATATTTTTTATAGGATTGACCATGATAAAGAAAATAACCTTTAAACGTTTTTTTACCCTGGTTGACCTTTCATACCACCTTTGAAAAGACCCTTCTTGAGGGTTATGAATTTCTTCTATTAAATTTGACTTAAACTGCCTTCTTCTTTAACTTTACATTAACCATTTTTCAAATGTTAATGACCAAGAAGTGGTTAATACTTTCAAGTCTTTTTGGGTCAAAAAACAGGGTATGAATCAAAGGTTGCAACATACTGTATATGTTGCCTTTGGTCTGCTGCTAATTTTATTTGAACCTCTCTCATGTAAAAATGAAGGCAGAGTACAGTAGGTATGATTGTCAAATTTATGTAAAGGTCAGTGAACAGGTAGCAGATTTAAACTTTAAGAGGCACAACCACACCTTTCTTTAACATCTGTTTCTATACAGAGAGGCCAAACCCTGTTTAGAATTATTTTTGTTTGGGCTTGCTCCAACATAAACCGTCTTATCTGTTTTCCCTTTTTTAACTGTTTTAACCGATCTATCAATCTGCCACTCTCTTTGCCTGCAGGGTCTGAAGTCATTGTGGGAGTAAACCGCTATCGTCTGGAGAAGGAAGAGACAGTAGATGTGCTGGCAATTGACAACACCGCAGTGCGCAACAAGCAGATTGAAAAACTGAAGAAGGTAAGCTTTTTAAAACAGTGTCTGATACTCTGTAACACCTGCAGCACTTATGGGAGGGGATAGGAGTAGGGATCAAGGATGTTAGAATACTCCCTGGGATTAGGGCTACAGTCACAAACTTTAGAAATGGGGAAGAGCCCTTGGGAACCCAGCTATATCTGGTCCACATCCTCTCTGTTTCCTTCCCTTTGTAACACTTTTCTTGCAAGTCTACGTCACCGCTCATGATTTCTACCCAGCTAGAAGACGGGTAGTATTTGTCCTGTGACTCACAGCTCATTCCAGGTTGACAAATTAGAGAAAAAGTATTTTTTGGTATTTCTTTCCAAAACTCCTTTTTTAAGGATTTTGAAAATTTACACAGGTACAATGATTACAGGCGCATTTGTAGTGTTTTGTGTTCAGGATTGAAAAGGTTGAGCCCTTTTAGTAAGTAAAAGACAGTTCTTTAATCCCAGGAAAATCCTTCTCTGTTGACAAGCCAGATGCATCTGGCTGTCAAGATGTCAAGACAGGCTGAAATTTACAACCAGTCCCTCTTTCAGCCTATGATGTGCTGATTAACAATTTAGAAGCTTCATGTAACCAGCTGGGTTTTGGGTGTTTTAACTAGATGCTTAAATTGAATGACCTAGAGATGATACATGCGAGACCTAACCAAGGCATGTAAGAGGTGCTTGCTTGTTTTGTGAAAGGCCTAAGGAAGAGTGAATATTTCAGGTTTTTAGCACTGCAGTGAGTGAGACAACAGAGAGATCCTTAAGGCCCCTGACAGCTCACCACTGCCAGTAGATCCATCATTTCTGAGTAATATTCATTTTCAGAAAAATGAGTCATGTAGCCCTATGTCTTCAATTAGCTAATTCACCAGGCTCATAGTTAACTCTTCCATAGCCTTAGGAGGAGAAACATTGCAAATTAATTACAGATGGTGGACAAAAACATGGAAACAGCTGAGTAAATGAGGTACTGAATGTGAAACACTGAATATATTGAAAGCAAGGATTTCCACATAGCACAAGCAGAAGTTAATTTCTCACTGAAATCACAGGTGTTTTAGATATTGGATGCCGATGTGATGAGTGCAGCTCTCCCTGTCCCTGCTGGGATTCAGTCCTGGTTGCTCGTGGGCTTGAAGCACGCGGCGCACCAGCTGCGACTAGATAGCAAATAATTCCAACACACCAGAAGTCCAGGTTCTCCACATCTGGGGAGTTCTACATGACCCAGATTTCTGATCTCCCACTGTCACGATTTGATCATGGTCACTTGTGGGTCTAGAGTCAATTAGCAGCCCTCTCCTGCCAGAGTGATTTCCACTGTGCCCCAGGACTCGATCTTCTGATACAGCAGAGTTTTACACTGTCTAGATTTCAGAGGGGGGTGACATCACTTCTGCAGGCCTTTAACTGTATCTGCAAGAAACTGGGCCTTTTCACATTGAGTATCCAAATCTGCCTTTATTGCTCTCCTTATTTAATTACTACTGGAAAAAAGTGAATTTTTCTTTGTATATATGAACTTAGTGGGAGAACCCACTACATCCACCTATTGAAACCCCACCTGAGTGGCAGCCATTATGCTTCAGCAGCAACAGTTCAGTGCAGAACAGGTGAAAAAAATAGAAATTTACCTCTGCAATTAAATTAATAACCAGATTATAATAAACAGTTTATAATAACCATTTCTGGTGTACAGCAAAGAGTGCCTCCTGCTGGTCTACCAACATAATATACCTGGTTGTCCTTAGAGGTGTCCCACCCCTGTTTTGACCAGGCTTTGCTTAGCTTTTGAGATCTGATGAGATAGTGTAATACATGCTAAAGTGGTGCTTTAGCTCTCACAAATCGTTTCATATGAACCCTTTTCCATATCAACTGTTGTATCAGTTTTGTTTTGGGAAGTTTTCGTTCTTAGTAAGATACATAATTGTATTAAACCCCAGTCACTTGGAGAATGCCAGATTTTCAAAATGCTTAATTTTCATGGCTTTTATCTGTTTTGTTTCATATCTTTAAAATGTTTAAAGCCTTAATGTAATACTTGTTTTCTCATTAAAGAATAATAATGGACAGAGGTAAACGTGGTTTTCAGAGCATAAAAAAAATCCACTTGTCTATAAGGATTTCATTATCATTCTTGGAATATGTTTGATGATGCATATGAAGTAGTATTGTGGAAGGCTAGGGTACTTCCGACACAGAAAGTACACAATTTACAATTTTATTATTTTTCCTTCCTCAGGTGCTTTAATGACAGGCTTCTCTGTAATCAATTCTGAATAGGTCACAAAGCAATTGGTCCCATGGCTAAGCATTTCATTATATGAACGTTCCTGACCTCCAGACCCCTGTGCTTCAAGTTGTGGGGTGAAGCACATCCACTTTGCTTTCGCTGAAAGGTCACTTCACTTTCATTTAAACTAGACACATCAAAAGACATCAAGGATCAGCAAAACAGAGAAATAATAAAGAGAAACCTTTTTTTTTAACTAAGTATAGGGTCTTCATCATACCCACTTAAGCACATTGAAGGCTTTCACCTCTACTTAATGTTCCTTAACTTAAAGTACTTAGAAACAAATGAAAAATAATTAATACGAAAGTCCATTACTTTAAAAAAATACAAATTTATAAATGTTTAATGTTAAAAAAAGAAAGTCGCCATTTGGTTGTTTGAACTGTGGTGACTTATTGACCAGTATTAAATAGATACATTCACAGATGCTTTCTTGGAATTAATCAACTGTGTCAGTTTTGCTAAATTATGTATAAACAAGTCCAAACCAATTTCTTTACAATGTATAGGAACAATAAATACATTTTAAAACCTGTATAACCCTTTGTGTGAAGGAGAGCATGCAGGTTTTTAGCAGAGCTAAAATACACCTTTTTTATTTTCACTTGTGTTCTTGGATATTTGTTTCTGTTGCTTCGGGTAGTGGGCTCCAGTGGTTTAACCAAGAAGGGCATGTACTAAGTAAAATAGTTCAGACTTTTTACAACATTGGGCTATGTTAATAGCAGACTGTGGGTGGGAATCGCCAAGTGTTAGTGCATAATTGGTTGAGCACCATCATGTCAAATCCGTCCTTCGGGTGAGACGTAAAACCGAGGTCCTGACTCTCTGTGGTCATTAAAAATCCCAGGGTGTTTCTTGAAAAGAGTAGGGGTGTAACCCCGGCATCCTGGCCAAATTTCCCCATCGGCCTTTATCAATCATGGCCTCCTAACAATCCCCCTCTGTGAATTGGCTTCATTACTCTGCTCTCCTCCCCACTGATATCTGATGTGTGGTGAGCGTTCTGGTGCACTATGGCTGCCGTCGCATCATCCAGGTGGATGGTGCACATTGGTGGTGGTGGAGGGGAGTCCCCATTACTTGTAAAGTGCTTTGAGTGGAATGTCCAGAAAAAGCGCTATATATAAGTGTAAGAAATTATTATTATTATTATTATTATTATTATTATTATTATTATTATTAAATTGTCTGGGAGCAGAGAGAAGTTTATCTCTCTCTACGTTGAGGCCAATTTAGAACTCTGCATGGGTTAGGTCATGTGTTATCACTGATACGACTCATGCAGTGAGGGGGTCTGCTGTGTAATGAAGTGCATCTGTGGTCATTATCTAAAACTGTGGAAACGTGAAACCAACCTGTGTTGCCTTGCCTGTCATCTGTAGGTAAAATCAAGCAGGAACCAAGAGGATGCTGAGAAGTGTCTGGCTGCCATTGAGGAGTGTGCCAGGACCAGAGAGGGGAACCTGCTGGCTCTTGCTGTGGAGGCGGCCAGAGCAAGGTAAGTGAAGCTCAAAGGCTGCTTCCAATTGTTCCATTTTTTAATACAAATTATAAAATTAATTGCTTGAAACTATTTTGTCTGCAACTGAGCATCTATTTCAGTGGCAAGGCCTGGTGCTGGAGCAGTGCACTTTGACAGGTTATTATATACAGTATGCAGAATTATTAGTAATTGTATATAAATAGTTACTTGAACACAGATAATTTTATTTTAGTTTTTAATTAAAACAAATATGTAGTGGCTTTAATTACATTTAAAGAGCAAATAAATATGAAAAAAAGAGGCAAGACTAAAATAAAAATTTTGAATAGTGACTTTTTTGAGTCCAGTAAGTTGCATTGTAATAATGGTATCTAGATGAAGGCAGTCTGCAAGAGCAAGGCTGTAGTTCATGTACAGTATGGATATCTGTGTATATTACTTCATGTGTGGTATGTCGGGACATGTAGTTTGTTCCAACACCAAATTAAAAACTGCATGCTGTGAAGGAGACACTACCTGGTTTGTTTTAAATAGACTCTTTAAAAATATTTAAAAATTACAAATTATTTTAGAAAATGTATTTCCCCCCTTTTATTCACATTTCTTGTTTATATGAATGTAACTGCAACAGTTGCTGTTTTAGCCTTAAAAAGGGAGATATTAGGAAGCAGTTGCTTTTCATAAAAAAATAGCATGTTAGAATACTTTGTAGATGTGTCAATTTAAAAATTTATTATAATATAAATTTATTTATATATAATTTATTATTATGTAAAATGTATTACATTATTATTAAAAAACAATTGGCCGAGCGGTGGCTCTGTGGCTAAGGATCTGCGTCTGTGACTGGAAGATTGCCGGTTCAAATCCCGCGGCCGGCAGAGGAATCCTACTCCGTTGGGCCCCTGAATAAAGCCCCTTAACCTTAACTGCTCCAGGGGCGCCATACAATGGCTGACCCTGCGCTCTAACCCCAAGCTTCTCTCCCTGTCTGTGTCTCCATGGAGAAAAAGCTGGGGTATGCGAAAAGACGAATTCCTAATGCAAGAAATTGTATAGGGCTAATAAAGAAACATTATTATTAAAAACAACGAAGAAGAAATATAAAAATAAGCTATTTTATATAGTGCCTTTAAAAGTAGCATCTCACAGCACTTTGCAGTAGGTATATGAATCATGACTATAGAGAGACAGACAGACAGAAACTCAAGGAAATTAATCCCTGCAAGAAAACACTTGTGTGTCCTAGTTGTAAGAGAAAGTGAGGAAGAAAAAACACCCGTTTTATGTGCATTAAAAGTGTTAACTATGTAGAACAGTTTTCTATAGCTGTTTCTATAAACTTAGTTCAAGCTGTTTTGATTAGTGTATAGTAACTCCATGAAATTAATTGTTTTCTGAGACATTCCATGATACCAGGTACATTAAAAAACCGAGGTCCAATCCATTCATTCAGAAAAAAAAAATACTGCATAGCCATGATACAGTTTAAAACGGCATCTAGGCTAAGTATAAAATATGTTATATTTTCAAGAAATGTGATTATCAGTGGCGCACCGAACCAGACTGCAGTGTGCTTTTCCCTAATGCGGATTCTAGATGACTGTATCTGCATGTTGGAGTCAGGACTTAGCCACCTCAGAGTGACTCCAGCACTGGAGCACAAATGTGCAGAATGACAAGCTAATTGTTGTGTACAACACACTGGCCCATCAATTGAAATGGGAGCTCCAAGTGTGATGGTCAGGAAAGAGGTCCTGACCAGAGCAGGGCAGATGGTCAGACATTTATTACAGAGCTCCACTTGTAATGATTGATGGCAGCCTGATTGTACAGCATTACATTGATCACATTCTAGGTCTATGCTGGCTGCCCTTCCTGCACTCACCTTCCTCATGTATCATGCATCGTACACCTCATTCTCTTGCCAGACTGAAGACTCATTGAGGAATTTTGGAATGAGGTTGGCTGATGTATGGCTTATGGACAGTGAACAAGCTTATACTTGTCTATACTCTACCAGTAGGATATGACGGAATTCCACAAGACAGCACCTGCAACTGGTGCAAAGATACATAGCTTGTACTGCTTAGTGGTGACCACGCACACTACTGACTTCAAATGTTCATAGTCGATCTGCTTTTGATCAACCCTTCCAATGACAAATGTGAATCAGTGGTGTTTCTTTTAATGTTGAGTATAATATCTTATTTTTGTGGACAAAATCATTATAAATTAGGATTCTGTTTGTACTTACACAAATACCATTGCTTGCACGCTGAAAGACTTCAAGACACCTTTAAAATCAAATTGCTGTGTTAAACATAGTGTGTAAAAAAAAAATCAATGTACTGGTTCTCTGAATTTTACAGTTCACAGGATTTTTTGATACACTTGTGTCAAGATTCAGTTTTCACACATATAAATAGTTATAGTGGTGGTGCTCTTACTACATCAATGTGTAGAAAGAGCTCCTCCAAGCAGATTTAAAAAAAAAAAACCTTTCGTATGATTTTGACACCTACTTGTCATGGGATGTTATTACTTGAGGCACAAACAAGAATACACTATGGTCTGAGAGAGATTTACAACACATCTCTGAGATACTGGGTTTCCAAGGTGTCTGTGAAGTGAAGCGTTATTCAAAATTTGTTCTGAGGTTAGAGACTGAACTAGGGACCAGATTAATTTGAATCCTAAACTGAAACTGACATTTCAGAGAGTAGGTTAGGTAGACTGTGGTAAAATTCTTAATTAGCAAAAATCATGATAGTTGCCTGGAACATTTGTTTTACTCAACAATTTGCAGCATTTGGTTTATGCTTCACCTTTCAGTTTTAGAAAAATCACATTTGTGAAATGCACAAAGGAAAACACCCTCTATGCAGTAATAAAAAGAAATCAAGGAACTGTAAGCTCAGTTGTGAGCATTTTCACTTGCTGTCTTATACTGAGTTTTTTACGTTCTAGATACTATTTATAAAATGTATTTTGTTAAGCAAGCATTTATAGTGACCTGGTTAGGACTGTGGATCCAGCTTTTCCACCTGTTTGTCACCTGTAAAGTCATTGTACATGTTCCGTCATTAAAACTGAAGATGACGTGACTGAAATTCGGATAAGCATGTGTGATCGCAGTTGTAAGGCCATGCACACTGCTGTGACTGATCGTGGTTTGAATGAACAGAACAAGTTGAGATGAGTCTGGCTGTGGTGTGCTTAAAACATTGCTGTAGAGACAGAATACGTTCATAGCAATCAGAAGATTGCAGTTATAGTGTGAGCAGCTATAGAGATACAGGGATAGATTAATGTGTGGAACAGTAAACGTATTTAACTCAAATCATTACAGATATTGATGAAAAAATGAACACATTAATATACATTCTTTTTCATATTTTCTGCTAAAAATTTAATCTCCTATGGTAAGTGACAGCAATCCACAAATATTTATCTGTTGCCAACTGGGTGAAAAAAAAACTTTTCTGGATGAGGTGCTTAGGTGTTACGATTGATATGATTGACTCACTGACAGATGTGTTAAATATTTCTTTACACCTACACATGTATTCATGTTATGGCTATGTTTAAGGAAGGATAAAAACAGAAGGAGTGTTATCTACATTTAAGATGTGTAAGGTATACTGTTGTCTCATACAGGTACAGTATATGGAAATCTGTATGTAAGACCAAAATGTTAATTCTAAATACATGTGGGTCCTAAGGCGTCTCTAAACCACCATTTATGGTAATAGCAGAGACTGACTTGGGTTGTGCTCAGATTGTAAAAGCACTTTGAAAATGCATGAATGCAGAGCATTACAGGAACATGCACTTTAATGTGCTTCTATGCAACCCCTACACCAGCGAATTAAAATCTGACACATGGACACAGAGAAATGAACCTATATAAAACCCAACTTCCAATCAATTATGCTTTAGCGTTTATCATAAAAGGTTTTCTAATAATTGCATAATTATAGCAGCAACCTCAAAGTACTGACTTTCTTAGTCTACATAGAGATTGATTCAGATTATTTGGAATGATTGTGATTAAAGAGGGGTTTAGCTATTTTTTAATTACTAAATTGAACAGAGTGATTCTAGTTTTTCCCTAATATATTTTAGGCTTTGATAGGGTAAAACATTTTGAGGTGTTGTGTTTAATAATCTGAAAAAGCAGACTCAAGAAACAAAATGTTTAGTGCAGCCCAAGCATTTATTCCTTTATATGGGCAAAGTACATAAAATAGAAGTATATAGTTTTTTGTTCTTTGCAGATGCTCAGTAGGAGAAATTACAGATGCAATGAAGAGAGTGTTTGGAGAGCACAAGGCCAGCACCCGAATGGTGAGTGGAGCGTACAGGAATGAGTTTGGAGAGAACCAGGAGATTGTGGAAGCTCACAACAGGTAAGACTTATTTACAAAAAGAAGCTGTCAGAAACATGTCCAGATTCCAGAGGCTCAGCTGTCCGTCACACAGAGCATGCTAAATCCACAGTGGGGGTTAGCGAGTTAGTCTTGACTTCAGCAGTGTCAAAACGCATGTTAGATACTCCTCTGTGTGGTTTTTAAGATGTGAAAGGGCTTGGAAGTCTTAATGGCTTTGTCTTGTCTTTGAACATTCCCACTGGCATATTTTTACAAAGCATATTATTTGTGAAAGTTTTTATAAGGCTCATGAGGCCTCAGGACTCGGCTTTTACAAGCACCAATTTTAGAAATAGAAATACTATATAACACTCATTCTTGGCATCTGAAGTAAGGTTGTGATGCAAGGATCTGTGATAATTAATGATAATTAAAACTTTTTGGTGTTTCCTTTCAATAGTGTTTCAGTTTAAAAACGCAGTGTCCATTTCTAATGTGTAATTCAAGGGCTTTGGCCTCCTGAATTTCTGAAGTAAGCTCATGCTAACTTGAAAATCCCATTGGGCCTCCAGTCCATCAATGCTTTTAGAGCAGATAACATGTGTCATTTAGCAACCTTCTGTGAGGTAAATCCTTGTCTAAGAGGTTTCAGAAATGTGCAAGTCTGTAGCCTTGTTCAAAAAAAGGTCAGTTACAAATCCTAAAGAGACCATTTGTATTTGCCTAGCTGAGTTCAGACGGCATTTGTTAAGAGGGACAACAGAGGTGAACACAGCTGTAGAACATAAGAATTAGTGATTCAACATTTCACAAACCAAAAATTAGGTTTTTAGATTACTATTATCTATTATTATTGCTGTTCAGATATTTTTATTCTCATTATTTATTTTAAATTTATTATCCATATCCCTGTACTATTTCTTAAAAAATTAATAGCCAAATAACACTGGTGGATCAGACATATTGTTTTTCTTGCAATTTTGGGGATTTTATAAAGCTGCTTATGTGAAGCCAATTACAATATGTGATGGGATATTTATATTTCAGGAGGTGGGCTGCTAACACATGTCTGAGATTTAGATTTTAGGCTGTCTTTAGGGTTGCTAAGGACAGGTGGATTAACCACATGGTTGGCTGCCATATTGGATTTGTGGGAAAAAGTAAATCAGCTTCAACTGCTTGGTTGATTGGAAAGAAATTCCATGGTATATGTAATCTAGCACAAAACACGATATATTACTTTTAAAAACGTTTTCCACAAGCCAATCAAGTTCCAGATGTTCTTCATATCCATATATTTGCATATGTTCTGACATACATTTACAATAAAATCATCACAGAGGGAAAGATGCCTGTGGTACTTAAGATTCACAGCTGAAGCTGACCAGTCACATGATTTGGCAACTTAGTGAGACCTTGATCTTTATTTTCTGTCAAATGCAAAATTGGCTTATAGCTCTATATTAAGTGGGTCATAGTTACCATCATAACACAAATATAAACATTTTTATACCAGAGCATATAATATATATTATATGCTGTTCTGGTATAAAAGAGTCATGCCCATGACCATTGAACTTTCTGATTTCAGAAAGGCATTAGAAAACTTTCTTGCAACTCTTTGCAGAGACCCCCTATAGGCTGATGAATATTATGTGATTTATCAGAATTTTCTTCTTGTGATCTCTGACATAAAAAAATGAATGTAGGTCCACTTTGAGCCCAGATTTTTGTAGCTATATTTTCAATTCATGCTTCTCTCTTAAAGCTGACTGATAAATATCATAACTGTTCCACATGACAGAGAATAATGAAAAGTCATCTCATCAGCAGGGATTTATTTACTTTCCAGTTCTGTTTCAATTTTAATTATTTTAATAGAAAGACACTTTTATCTATAAGACCTTTTGTACCTTCAGATCTTACATGGTAATCAGTTTAAGCTTGTGACTAGAGTTCTCTGAATATCACTTCATCATGGCTAGTGTATAATTAAACCTAAATCTGGAAACTGGAGGACACTCTTGAAAGGTTTTTTTCTTTGCCGTACTGTAGCTAACCATATTTAAAAATATTTTAAAATCTTACTAATTTGTATTTGTATTTTAATCTATTTTGTATATGAATGCCAATGTGCATCTATTTTTCACTGCTGCTTTTGTAAATTAACTTTTATTACTCTTATTATTTCATAAGCATTAAGCCCAAAACAATTTCGAGTAACAATTCTTAAAGTCAAAGAAACCTTTGTGTCTCAAGAGAGCAGTTATTCTGATTCTCCTTAATTATACTTTAAATATTAAAATACAATTCTTTATGCTAAACTCTAAAGAAAGTCAACAATATCAGAGTTGTGTATTCTAATGTTTTTTTTCTGTTCTTCATGTTTTTGTGTTTCAAAACAAAATCTATTAAAGTTATCAATTTATGTAAATGGTGAAAGCATTTGATTTGAGCATAGTGAAGGCCGGCCAATTGTTTAAACTATTAGTTTCTGCAGGTTATGAAGTTAGACTAAATTCCTCTTCAAACAAAACTGTTGTATCATAATATTTACAAAATAATTGTCTGTAGTTGGTATTTAACATAGTACATACATTTAACATTCACATACGTAGTTGTGAGCAGTGTTTTAACAGCCTTACTAAGTAACTTTAAAATCGCATCATAATTGTATGTCTTTCGTATGAAGAAATCTTAGATGAAATCTAAGCTTAGAAAAATGTCTTGGAAATCTTCGAGAAGCGCTATCATGCTCAACTTTGTTATGAAAAACAAATCTTTCTGTGCAAATCTGTACATTATTAAACAACAACGAGTATATAAATACATTTATATAAATACATTCTTGCTTGCAGAGTTTTAAACTTCAGAGAGCAGGAGGGACGAAATCCACGCTTATTAGTTGCTAAAATGGGTCAAGATGGCCATGACCGAGGAGCCAAGGTCATTGCCACGGGCTTTGCTGACTTGGGATTTGATGTTGATATTGGACCTCTTTTCCAGGTGGGTTGATTTGTTTCTTTTCTTTCTGCTTCTTCTCAATGCGTTCCTGTTGTCGCTCTTGGGTTGTGTATCGATGCTGTAGTCCATGGAAGTAATTGAACTTTCAATGTTATGTATTAGTTTTGTACGTCTTTTCTCTTGGGATACATTCATTAAACAAGACAACTAATTTCACTGCAATTTCCCTCACGGGATCAATAAAGTATCTATCTATCTAATGACATTGTGATACTAGTCACCATATACTTTCAATTTTTCGATCTGAAATTGAGATTCAGACTATTTTTTTTGAAGGCAGTGTGCTTATTGCTACTGCCTCGTGGTTCTTAGCCCTTGAGTTCAGTTCTGGACTTGGATACCTTCTGGGTGGACTTCTCCCTGATTCCACACAGTGTTTCTGTAAGGGGTTAGGATTCATCCTCCTCATGGACATCCTGGCTAGGCTTACTGGCGTCTCTAAATTGATCCTGTGCTCTTGCATGTGTGAGCCCCGTGATGGTCTAGCCTGTCCTGCCTAGCGCCAAACCCGCTACAGGCTCCACTGGGGCTGGCAATTCACACTGATTACAGGGGAGGCACATTTCTTTGTAATGTCACTTCAAGCCCGAAGATATCTCAGAGGCCACAGGAGCCTCTGTTCTGCGTAGAGAACAGAGGTTGGAGGGACTGTGCCAGTGGGATCTGTCACTTCAGGACTTCCAGTCATAGTTGGCTGGTCACACAACCAAGACTCCAGCTCATAACCTGTCAGTCACAGAGCCAACCCTGCATTGGGAACTAGCTTCTTTACTGGTTGAGCCACTTGGGAACCCATGTATATGCTTTTATATGTTCATTTTTCTTACAAAAGTCCCTAGTCAGACACAGAAAATAAATACTCTGTTTAATTACATGATTTCTGCATCATTACCATAGATTGAAATGAAAGATATATTAAAAGTAAGTAAATAGTTAAAATCCCAAATACTAAAATTTGTAACAATTACAGCTAATGACACCTACATTTCAGAGTTCTTTAAACTGAGTACTTTGGGACTACTGGAACATTTCCTAGTTACTTTGTTAATGAAAGCTGTGTACAAATGAAGTAGATTTTTCAAAATAAAGAACTCTTGGAGCTAAAGAGTTTAACACTGCAATGTACACAATTTGACAGTGTATTTTTTTGTAATATAAATATGTCATGCACAAAAATAACTTTCTGCTGGAAAGGTCATTTTACAAATGACCATATAAAATAGCTAAATTTGTTTTTACCATTCATATTTTGTTTTGCTCAGACCAAATCTTATATTATAATGATATAGAACTTTATGGTAAACCTTGGTAAAATAAATTCTGATTTAATATGTCTTGATTTCAGGCTGTTAGGCCATAAAATATGTTGCTTTGAGAAAGGATGTGTAGACCTTGTAAAGGCACTCTACCTGCTTTTGAGGCAATATTTCAATATTGCACTCTAACCCTAACTTCTGACCAGTGAAATAAATGTTTACTGATATTTATTCATATCTCAGCACATTTGAAGTTAGCACACACTTGCACAAGAACATTAATTTATTAAATCCAGTGCATTTGCTTAAATTAATTCCAAATCCAGACTAAACTTTTAAACACACCTATACTGTATGCAAGAGTAAAAGGCAGCTACCCAAACTAGGTAGAAGCATTGCTTGCCTTACATGTCGTTCCACCTGAATTGTGGCTAGCAGTGGATACAAATCAAGTCAGCCCTTTAATATTCAATTCTGTAATTTTTATTGCAAGAGATTGTTAGCATTTTGTTATCTATGAGATCCAAATCAAGTCTAATTTTGCTGTTTCTTAAAAAAAGGCAGAGATCCAATAGTATGTACAGGGTTTCCTGCAGTTGTATACAGGCCACGTGGGCTGGCTGGCCAAACAAATGCGTGAACGCCAACAAATGTACACAAGAATCCATATTGAAATACTGTTTCATAGTAAAACACCACAAGGTCATTTCCCAGCCAGCAGCTGCAATGGTACGTAATCGCACAGCTCTCGCGTCTCACATGTTGGGGCAAATCTCATGGTCTCATGCTTTGGTTGGAAAATCTTACATACTATATTTGTCTGACATTTAGGTTGATTAAAAAAATAATTAAATTAAAATTTTGAAATTGTTGTACAGACTCACAATTTATTAATTTATCAGTGGGGTGTTTTGTATGTGAATAAAAGAAACCATCAATACAAATAGTATGTAATCGCAGTTTTTGATAGAAAATCTCGCGACAGACAGCACATCCTACAGCACAGTGTTCCCAATCACTATACTGGGGCACTGGTTTCAAAATTATCTTCTAGGGGGAAGAGTTTCACCTGCACGTCCACCCCACACGACTTACAGCATCAGCCTGGTTTCCTTGAAGGTCCTTCTGAGATCTAAGGAGGTTGAATACATGGTGAAGCCAATATGAAAGCCCATTTAGATTATGCTGTTTCAAAGAAAGCAGCAATCTTTCAGTTGTGGAGTGAAAAACGGCCATTTAAGAAGGGGAGTTATAGATTTCTTTGCCTCGTACCACAAGCTACACTACACCTGCAGCAAGATTTCTGACACAAGGTGTAGTAGTTTGTTATAGAAATAAATATGGTTATAGGGATACACTCTTCAAACAAAACTGAATATTTTGCAGACCCCCCAGGAGGTAGCCCAGCAAGCTGTGGATGCTGATGTGCACTGTGTTGGTGTCAGCACTCTGGCAGCAGGTCACAAAACACTGGTGCCCGAGCTCATCAAAGAACTGAAGAATCTGAACCGCCCTGATATCCTCGTCATCTGCGGAGGAGTCATCCCTCCTCAGGTAACTGGTTCTCCAGCTCAGATCGTATTGCTGATATTGTCTTGCTGTTTTATTTGAACAAAACTTATCCCAACTCTTTTTGGATACCTTACCTTTTTCACTTACTGTGAGTGTTTTCATCAGACAAAAACACATTGTTTAGATTAAGATTATAACTGTCAGAATGTGAATGCTGTTTTTGGCAAAGATGAATTATCTTTATAAGAGAAGATGATTATCTGAGGAATTATAATAGCATTTGTCTCTTTGAAATTTGGTATTTATCAAAGAATCACATTTTCTGGGTATTCTTGGTATTTTATAGTTTCTTTCAAAATTCTATATTAAATTTGGTTCCTTGTTTGCAGATTAGAAGGTTTGATACTGGGTTTACTGTCCATAATTTAGTTTCTTTTTGTCCTTTCATCATTTGAAGCAACTGAAAGATTTAGCACTGTTGTGCGTGAGAAGTTATTACTATGGCTGTAGCACAGTCCCTAGTATGGGAAAACTTGCAAGACAATCATTTGAGCCTCAGTCTGAAACAAAATCATAGGATGAGAGGATTCCAAAATAATTCCCAGTGAATGGGTTAAGTAGTAAGTAATTTACTACTGTTCAGAACTTCAGCTACACCTTTACCAACCATCTGTTTCTAATATGCACAACATTAGTCACCTCTGGTTAGAATATAAATACCCTTGTTATATTTTAGACCCAGGGCATATGTGAGTTTGAGTGGTCAAAGACCTGAATTTTTAATGACAAAATAAGCAAAGCCTGAGGTTGGAGGCTTCATGCTGTCGGACTCTTTCACACAATGATTGTTTTTTATTTAAACCCTTCCTTGTAATTTTGAAATTGCTAACCAGAAGCAAAAGTCATTTTTAGGTGAAATTAATTTAGTGAAGTACAAGCTTCCACTTAGTCTTAAAGAGCTGCTTTGTTATTTCACTTGTTTGTCTGTTAGAGGAAGATCATGAGACGTAGTATCAGACTTGCATCCATCAGATATCATTTGACAAGCTCCCAAATGATTTTTAACATCATCATTTTAAATAAGGATAATAGTATTTTCTCAAAAAAAGAAGATTTGTGAACTCCTTAGGAATTTCACATATTTGAAACCTATCTTGGGGCTGTATGTTGGTGCAGTGGTTAGCATTGCTGCCTCACAGCACTAGGGTACTAGGTCCAATTCCTTGCATCCCTCACTTGGAGTGTGTGAGTGTGAGTGTGAGTGTGAGTGTGAGTGTGAGTGTGAGTGTGAGTGTGAGTGTGAGTGTGAGTGTGAGTGTGAGTGTGAGTGTGAGTGTGAGTGTGAGTGTGTGTGTGTTTGTGTCTGTGTGAGCCCTGAGATGCACTGCCGGAACCCCATGACCCTGTTTTGGATGAAGTGGTTGGTAAGTGGATGGATGAAACATTGACAATGGATTGGTAGATCTCCAAATCCTTAGAAATGGTTCTGTAACCCTTTCCGGACTGAGGAGCATCAATAACTCTTTTCACAAGACCCTCAGTTATTTCTTGGCATGACCTAACTCACGTGTGTGGTGAAGGGCAAACATTTTCTTAGCACAGCAGATTCCAGCTTGTAAATTTCTCCATCTGTGTAATTGTTAGCTTTCAGGGTACGTAAGTAGGTGCAGCCTTTCAGCCAGCCATTAGCTGGGCTACACAGTCTTTGTGGCATTATGTTCAATGTATGTCACTGAATTTTGTGAGAAAAAAGCATGCTCCAGGGAAATGCAGAAAAAAATATGAAAAATACTAGAGCATTAGAATATAATTTGCCTAGGACATAACCTGTTTTCCCTCTTCAGAAAAACATTAATGTAAATACTGTGTATAATCGTATATGTGCAGCACCCATGGAGGCCTCTGTAGTTCAAGAAGCTTCCTTTACACTTCCACGGAGCAGAATGTAATTGAAGATTTGTTTTTTGGATTTAAAGATGTCAACAAATGATAATGGCACTAACTTTTTTTGGAGTAAATTTTATTTGTATGATTTTGCTCTGTGCAAGGCTATCAGGGGTTCAGCTTAATATTTTTTAGCAAGACACATCGTACAGTCCTTACGTTTTTGTTATAGGATGTTTTTGTTCCTATTTCATTGAGGGTATTTCATTATTTCATTGGGTGTACCCAAAGGTACAGTAATGAAACCAGTAATGATTTTTAAAAGGTTTCTGTCACACATGGTCAAATTTAAGAGTGTTAAGGTGCTAACATATCTGTTGACTTTTCTCATGTAACTAATTAAAAAACAGCATATTGTGAGAATTTAAATAGGGTTCAGGGGTGAGAAATGCTAATAGGATTATAAAAAACATCACTTAAAAGGTATTTTGTTTGTGCAATTTGAACTATAGAGAAACACATTATTTAAACATTAAGTCAGAATTACAAATATGCTAATACTACTAATATATGGTCTTTGGACTCTTGTTATATACCCTAGGCAGAGTTACATGATATGACAGAGTTGCAGGTACCAATGGAATTTTGTTTATAGGGATTATAGGACATAGTGTGGTGCTAAAGGTTGAGACTGTATAGTGGATATAAAAAGTCTACACACCCTTATTGAAATTGCTGGTTTTTGTGATGTAAAGCCAGAAATCAAGATAAATCATGTCAGACATTTTTCCATCTTTAAGGTGACCTTGCAAACAACAAAATTAAGAGAAAAACAAAAAGTACATTATTTTTCCTAATAATTATAATTAAAAAACCTACAATGCAGGGTAGGTTTTTCTCTTGAATTTTGTTTTGATTTCTGGCTTTACATCACAAAAACCTGCAATTTCAATAAGGGTGTGTAGACTTTTTATATCCACTGTATATAAAGAAACTGCATATTTCTTGCTGTTTTTGTAATTTCTGGTTTGCTGATCATCTTATTCATAGTCAAAGTTTTAAGACTTCTGTTCTTGTGATTGTGGGGAACAAACTGCAGTTGCCTTGGCTTTTGGCTGTGCCAAAAAATTTCCACAGGCTGTAACTATTCAATTGTGCACAGAAAGGATATTTTTGGAACCAGCACAGGTCTAAAAAAATATATAAGCACTTTAGCCTCCAGAATGTGAAAATGAGGAATCTGTACTAACCACTTCTGAGTTGTGGTGTTTTCAATGAGGCACATGCCTGTCCTCTAGTCAGTCCAACTGTGATGTGCTAAAAGAGAAGTGGCTCAGAGGTGAGCAGTTAAGAGACTTCTGCCTGTACTTGCTCACTCTACCTTCATAGGTGCTGGCTGAGATGTGAAAAACACAGCTGGTGGTGCTAAACTGGGTGTAACAAAAAAAATAATTGCAGATTTAAAAGTTCTTACAGAGATATTATACTGATCTGCATGGTTAGATCTAGAAATGTCCATTGTCTCTGCTACTGGCGCCAGTGTTTTTAAAAGAGACAGACTGCCTTGTGGTTGAAGCTTTGAAACTTTGGATTCTTTCAAGAAGTGGCTGGATGAGATACCAAATGAGTCTGATGGGCCGAATGACCTCCTCTTGTTTCTCTGGTCTTATGTTTGTTCAGTTGTTATTTGCTTTACTTTTATAAAACAAGAATGATTCATCAAACATCCAACACCCTAAGTGGTTTGTCTAGTAAAATGATCTCCTCACCTTGTAGGTGAAACAGTCAAATATTTGCGCTTGACTGGCTTGAGTGTTGTGTGGTTTGGGAATGGTAAAGCTGTCAGTGCTCTTGGCACACATCTGTATCTGTGTGTCTCACTTGCTTGACTTGTGTAGTTTAAGGGCAAGCTATTTTTTACCACTATGTTTATTTGAGATCTGCTCTATTAAGGTTTTGACCCACAGTGTGTCACAAAGGCAGCTGTTTTGACTCTGCTGACAATCTCATCTTTTTAAAAGTTTTAGATGTCAGATGAGCAAAAGAAATTGAGAAGAGATCTGATCCACGTAAAAATTCGAATTAATTTAGGATGCTGAATGAAGTACTTTGTTCAACAGAGAGCTACAATATAAAGTGTAGAATAGGCAAAGGTACGTTAAGACGTAAACAATTCGTGGACAGAAGTTTGAATGACATAAATTAGTAACCTAGCAAATGAGCAAGCTGGTCTAAATTGTTTGCAGTCTTTCTTATGTTCTTACTTGACCATCTTTACCAAGGACTCCATCTTTTGAAATATAAACCACCATATTTTTACATTCTTGGTGACAGTTTTGGAGCAAAATATTTCCATTTGATCAGATAATTTGGTCAGATAATCTTCCAACATGCTAGTTTATAATTAAAAATGCCCTTGAAGCTTTGTATAGTAACTGACCTTTTATGAACAGTATTTAGTATATGCCACAACTATTGGAATATTAAATTTAAAAAAAAAACATAAGAAAATACAGTTTTAAGAAATAATAGTCATTAAAAACTAGAAGAAAATAATCAGATTTTTTTATTTTCCAGCACTGTACAATGCTGCTTGGGATTGGGAATCAATACTGTTGCTCTTTAAATGTTACGTTGTGCTATGAAATCAGTCTGTAGGGGGTTATTAAACCATAGCAAAGTGTTTTGGAATTCATTAGTCTTATGTTAGACAGTCTGCAAATGGAGAAAATGTAAGTTCACGGTGACTACCCTTAGATGTGGCTGTCCTTTAGAATTATCCCTCTGAGGAACAAGAAAGCTCATACAGAATGTCCAGAAGACCACATCAAAGGATCCCCAGGCCCCCTGCATGACAACAACCCTAAACATTCCAGCTAATCTACCGAAGAATTGGATTTAAGATAAAAAAAAGGGTTTTGGAATGGCTAAGTCAAAGTCAATAAAAAAGTTGAAAAAGTTGAAAAGTTGAATCGGGCTGTTCATGCCAACAAATCTGCAGCAGTTGAAGCGGTTTTATAAGAAAGGATAAGCACACAAATTCCTCAATGAAGATCTGAGAGACAGATCACTAACTACAGGAAACATTATCTATTAAAGGATGTGGTACCACCCATTGAATTATTGAATTATTTCTATGTGAGTCTCTTATTTGGATTACCTTCATTAACAGTTGGGAGTTCAGATCAAAAACTTTTTTAAGATAATTTGTCTGAGATATGAAAAATACTTTTAAGCCCCATGATAAAAATGATCATTTAAATATGCTGAAATAAGACCTTCAAACTGAAGATAAATTGCAATTTGTATTTACTTTTAACATTAACATTTTAACCAGTTCATACAAAAAGGTATGGAGTGTGTTGGGCTCTTGCTTTGTTGTTCACTTTCAATTGCAGGATTTTTTGTAAAGAATGTGAGGTAAAGAAGGCCATTCTATTCAAAGTGGTGCAGAAAAAGTTTGTGTCATGGGCCTTATACTTTGGAAATTATGTTCTTGAAAACATAGCACTGTTGATTTTATGAAGAAAAGCTAAGGTGGATCAAGCTCAAAGCTTGCATACTAACACAGCGTCTCAGTATAAAGACATGTCACAGATGCACTTAGCTCCAATTTGAATTCTCTGATGTCCAGCTGGATGTAACAATTTTCTAAGCTAATGGCTGTGATTTTCCCTTAAGTGAGCTGGGAATGGAACAGCAAAGTACTGTGTAGTGTTCCTTAGGAACCAAGAGAAAAGTCCATTACCAATTGCTACCTAAAACATAGTGTTTGATTTGGACAGTGTATATATTTCTCCTTTTGTCTGGTGTAAACAGTCAAGACCTTTTTGCCCATTTTTAACATGACTTTATAGCTTAGTGTTTTCGTGTCTTTCAAAGGAATCAGTTTTCTGCTGACATGCTGGCCTGTTTGACCCTAAATCAGACATTGTTTTCCATTATTTGTGTATAAATAATTTACTTTATGTGTACTTTGCTATATATTTATTTTCTCAGATCTGTGAAGTTGGCCCCCCTATAAACACTACAAACAATGAAACCCACCTCATTCGTTTGTGCAGTTGAAAGTATCTTCCCAGCTGCTTTTGTTCCCGAGATATAGTGCCTTCTTTTTGGGGGTGTGACGATTGTTTTTATTTATTTTTTTGCAAAAATAAATTACAAGCTTAAGAAGAACCAGGATTTTTAAAAGGGGCACTATGCACTAAGTTGACCCAGGTAGTTCATAACTCAACTGCATGACAACATTGAAAACTCCATTGCCTCACATATGCAGACCGTGGTAACATTAGAAAATATTTTTATTTTCAGATAAAATAACCAAACATATATCTAGGGTCTTGATAATCAGTCATTATCCATGTCTTTGTATTTATAGTGCTTTTTAATAAACTGCAAATTTATAAATAAAAATATTTTTTCCATTACCACATTCTGAGAAATAATATAATACAGTATATGCTGAAAATGTGCTGGTGCAGAATCAGATTAAGTGGAAAATCATAAATCACTGATCATAAATACATAAGAATATTTACAAGCAGGAGGAGGCCATCAAGCTTATTTGGTTTTTCGTAAATAAATTACTGTATGTGAGAATCTCATTTAGCAGTTTCCTGTTAGAAATCAGTTATCAACTGGGAAGCTTGTTTCATATTCCTATAAAAAAGTATTTCTGTGGTCAATTCTTTGTCCTTGGAGATGTATCTGGTTGGTTTTCTCTGGACAGATTTAACTCCTTGTGTTGTGATTATTTTACACAATATTCTAAATGAGGAATCGTCCTTTGGTTTAAATTTTACTAAATTTTAGTTCTTTTAACTATATATAATGAAACCCATGAAAAACCAAGAAATGATCATTTCAAGTGAAAGAATAGCACTAATTCTTTTACCCTAAAGGAAGCCATATGTAAATATGTGAACAAGCAATTTTATATTCTTTTATTTTATGTGAAGTTACAAAATGTCAATATTAAGCTTGATGTTGTATTCCAGATTTAGAAAATATATAATTTTATTCCACATTTTTAATTGGAAAAAAATTATTTTGTTTTTTATAATTTCTAATATTTATTAAGTATGATCATATACAATGGCATACAAAATTATTTTCTCCCTTTCAAAAATGCCCCATTTTGTCAAATTACAAATGAATTGTGAATATTTTCTATCGAACCTGAAACTAAAATATGGCCATTTCAAATTTACCCAGTATGAACAGAGTATTAGATAACAAATAGTACAAATTATGCAACAGGACTACTGACCTAATGACCTTTTTATTTGATGAGGACATAGTAAATATACTTTTGCCCAGTAAGAACTTATAATGTCTTCTAAAAAAGTAAAAGAAGGAACTGTTATTTAACTAAGTGCAGGAAATCACATACATCTTTCTCTTTAGGCATAGGTCACTATTTTTTTCATATGGTACTCAATGAATCCAGTACATTTTTGTACTACATTTTAAATATCTTTTCTAAATACATGCTTTGCTTAGTACTAGTTACCACAGGAATATAGTTTTAGTCAAAATGAATTTAGTCCTTGTTCTTTTAATGTTGCAAGTTGTTTCTGGGTCATGTTACAGTACAGTATGTCACTGAGCAGTCAAATGTTTCATACAGTACTGCTCATATTATATTAATAATATATATATATTATAGTAGCACAGGAACCAAGCTAAATTTGCTGGTTTACCCTCATTAAAGAAACTGACTGTTATGGTATGTATATTTTATTGTTTTCCATAATTTCAGCTGACATAAAAATGTGGTCTTTTTTCAGGACTATGACTACTTGTTTGAAAAGGGGGTTTGCAGTATATTTGGTCCAGGAACACGAATCCCACAGGCAGCTGTAGAGGTGATTGACAACATCCAGAAAAGCCTGGAAAAGACCCGGCAAGCAATGTAGAGAAAACACGACAAGATACAGCTGTTGGATTTCCTGTAAAAATCTCATCCTGGTGTATATTGTAAAGCGTTATCCTTTGTATTAAATTTGGAGTTTGCTTCACATTATGGAACATCTGTAAAATAATTTTTCTAAATACAATCTCATTAAAGAAGGCTGTCGAGGTGCATTGCAAGGTGATGTTAATCTCAGGATATGTCTGAGATGAAAAAAGTACATTTTCTTTCAGTACCATTGCAAGTGTGGTGCTCCTGATTAGTGAGAAGTTGCTCAGACTTTGCTTTTCAACAGAATAACATTAAATGTGTAATTTTTTAATGTGACATGTCTAAATGCAACCGCTTGTTCTGCTAATGGAAAATGGATGATGCTGGATAGATCACCATTAACAGGTCAAATAAATCACTAATACAATAATTACTAATAGCTTCACCATTAATCCTGAGGCTAGGGTTTTCTTTCTTATTAGTCTTTTACTTAAAGATGTTTATTATCTTATCAGTTTACAGACATGATTTCTAGGCCAAAACTAGTTTATACTCTCCACTTTTAATACAAGAGTCTATCCATGTTAGCCCATTGCCTAAAACCATCGCAGAGGGAGTGACATGCAGTGTTGTTCATCAAACCAGGAGTTTAGTTGCACTTTACGTGGCAAAAAGAAATAAACAAAAGATGCAGCTTGGTTTCAATATGAATGTATATTTCAAAGCACTGGCAAGAAACATCAACCACTGCACCAGCTAAAAACTGAGTGACCACAGCCTGTTGTGAAAAAACAACAACTGGAAGAAGTCTGTATAGTTCTGTCTTCTTGTATTAACCTTCATTTGATTTTGGCAATTTTTCTAATGAAGTACAAATCTTATGTAAATTTAATAATTTCTTTTTAGCCATATTGTAGGCCAATGTTTCAGATGTTAAGCTGGACATTGGGGTTCCAGGTTGAAAAAGGGCATCAAACATTCATAAATGATTGGTTTCCATGTTCTTTTTCTGTAGTTTGACAGTTTTCTTTTTTCCTTTCTGTAGTCAACAGATGTGTTTAGATTAACTACGACTTTCACACCTTTGAGTGGATGAAGACTTTTGTCCATCACGACGTACACAATTGAAAATTATTGAAAAATGTGGAATACAAGAATTCATGTTTACTGTATCTATCAGTGGGAGGATGGTCTCTGTGTTTATATGATGTCAGGCAGGTACACAACACTGCAAAAGAGGCTAAAAGTCTGTTGATCCTGTTGTGTCATTAAATTTAAACAATGCTTATCATCCCAGGTCTTACCTAAAACGCTGATTTACTTGAATGAAACAGTGCCACTGAATTGTTGAAGTAATTTAACTGAATGACACTGCTGCTGTATCACTGATTCAGAGAAATAATTACTGAAATGAGCATTTACCAAGATAATTGAAAATAAGAAAGCATCATGTAAAACTATTGCCAAAGTGCACTAATTAAATTCCAATGATTTTTGACAACCCCATCAAATTAATTCCTCTCTCCTGTTCCAGAGCCAGCATGAGGCTCTCTCCTCCCTCTCTCCCTATCTTCAAACTTGTCTTCCTATTCTGTCCTCCCAGTCAGCCAACAGCTGTCAGCATTCTCCACGCTGATTGTGCAGGGAATTCTCTGTACTCAACCTCCACTGGAGGCAACCACATCTGCCACCCTTTCTTTCTGCAGTCTTGTACCAGATCTTCATATTCCCTCTTACCACAGCATCGTCAGCTCAATGACAATGAACTTTCTCATTTCAGGGGACCACATTGCCACGTCTGTCCTTAAGGATGTTTGTACAGACTCAGGAAACTGCAGTCTTCCTCCAAGGCCCACTCTCATGCCCCACGATAGAGCTTTATTGAAGATAGAATGTTTGATTTTCCTTGACCTTGTCCACTTCTCACTCTCCTTGACAAATGCAACTGTGTTGGTTGGTCCTCCATGAGCTTGCCATTTCTTTTATCTCTTTCTCCAAGATGCCCACGGGTGTCATCAAGGCACATGCACAGTGGGTCTTCCAGCAGGGTGTTGTATACTACCCACAGCGGAATAGGTGAAAGGGCTCTACACCCCCCAGAATTCTGTCCAAGTCAAACTTTCAGAAAGATTACACTTTGCACATACTCCCTGCACTCCCAAATGCTCCTTCAGTCCTCGTTCCCGCTAGAAGTGTGTTGTTCTCCAGCCTTGCCTGCCAGTATATGGGTTTCCAATGATCTCCCACAGTCCACCCAAATGTTCTCACATTGTTTACTCGCAATTGCATATTCTTCATTCAAAATGTTATATTTGGTAGTACTTTAAGCAGGAATTTATTAATTTTACAGTGTATTTGTTGACATCCTGTTAAAGACTTGCTCCTCAGCATAAAAGCAGTGTCTTCTCAAAAACTGCTTTCTCAAAATATTCCTATTGTCAAATGTTCTTAAATGTTTCCAAATGCTCTCAAACATCCCCAAAATAAAGTACAGTAGCATCACTTTTTAATATTAACTTACTCTATGGCATATGTACATTTCAGCTGAAGAACCAAGACAAAACAACTTACAATGTTACAAAGATGTCAGTTCACTTAAGCTTCACACGTCATTAACACTAGGGCTATGTGTGTTTGAACAATTTAACAAATTACAATTGCTTGATGTTTATTGCATTTAATTTTACTCAAGTTTCTACAAGTTCCTCCCTTCGTCCTTTGAGATGTAAATCATTTTCTCTGTTGACTAAGCATGATGTTCTATTTGGCTCAAACAGTCAAATGACTTGTGAACCAATTAATTTAATTTGTGGAAATGACTCGTCCAAAACAAATTATTTGCTTGCTCGCTGCACCACTCTTTATGATGTGCATCTGACATTTGCCAGCAGCCTTGCTGATCATGTACAGAAGCGAGAAATTGCTTCATCGGGTGAATTATGGGGAAACGTGGAGGAGGCAAGATTGTGCAAGTCAAGTGTGGAATTTAATCAGGACAACAGGATTAACACCTCTATTCTTCTGTACTGTATAATGCAATGGGTTTTTGATGACCAGCCTGTGAAGAGTGCATTTTAGTGTCTTATGTAGCACCACCTACACTACAGTTTCCCAGACACCATACCAAGGCATGGGTTTTGAAAATTCTGGTTGAGAAGGAAGAGTCCCACCCACTGGTCCACCAGCCCTGCTTCAACCTGGTTCCTTTAGAGCTCGTCCATCCTGGTTAGGCTCTGCTCAGCCTCTGAGTTCAGGCTAGAAGGTGGTAATCTATATACAGTATAAGAGGTTTTGGGATAGTCTTTGAACAGAAGCGTGTGGTGTGTGTGGTGCTCATCCTGCGGTTCTGACCCGAGTCTTTCCCTGGTTCAGCCTGTTGAAGCCTCTTGAACAGGCAGGTGGTATTGGACTGTTGCCTTCACTGTGCTACAGGGCACAACAACCCATCAAGCTACACCACTGTTCTCACTGTAAATGGAATTTGGCAATAAGTGTCACTTGGATGGAAGGTGCACCCAAATGACACTAAAAATTCCTTGATGGTCTCAGCATTCTGTTGCTTTTTAACAATGGAACAACTGTCCCTGACTGGTATTCACCTGAGCATAGCTGACGTGACTTCACTGCTACTTACAGTAGAAACTACAGCATTTAAGAAATGCACCCCTCAATGTATAAATTGCTATCAATCATAAACCCTCGGAATGAGCAGTAATATGCATGTCAGTTTTTCAGCATTAAATCAATAAAGTGTGTTGATAGGAAACTTTTGTCAGATGCAAAAACAAAGAGTGCATGAAAACTCCACCCAGACCAGAATCAGACCCAGGACACAAGAGATATAAGACAGCAAGTAAGTTGAGAGTGTGTAAGTTGTGAGTAAACTGTACACAAATAGCTCGGGTACAGTGACACTGTAGTGATACAAAATGTTTGAATTAATTTGTTTAGTCTCATTTCATCTGACAAAACTGGATCAGGTGGCATCATTACTGTACGTCTAACACACAAATAATCAGCCATGTATGATTTTAAAAAAAAAGGTGGAAGTGTCACTTAGGTGTTCTTATGGTGCTAATCATGCCGATGTCAAAGGAGAATTCACCTGATGTTTTCATGCTGTTACCGCATATCTTGTTTCAGGAGGGAGTCCAGAGTGGGGAAGCTGTGATTGCTCATCTTGAAATGTTGTTTTAAACACTTCTTTGGCCTGCCAGAGAGGAAGGACACAAGATACAAAGAGGAAAGCAGTGGTTCCTGAAAAAGTGCATTCAAATTGAAAACCACATTCTGCATTGATATTGAAAACAGCTCAATTATTTCAAACAACTTTTTTGGATTGTACTTTTAGAAAAATAAGCAGCACCCATGTTTTTGATATGGTTGCATGAACAATACTTTATTCGTACAGCAACATTAACATTATTTATTCCTTTATTTCAGCTATATCAGCACCTTGAGCTTAATTGAACACATCAAACACATACAGCAAAAACTATTTTGAAGGAAAAAAGGAGATTCGAGGTGCACCATGCTAAAATGATAATGAAAATGTTCATATCTGTGGGTGGCTTAGACGTCAGTATCCTATAAAATGTAGAATAATTGCATAAAATCAATCAAATAGGATTTGCTTATATTTCAGAGGTGTCAAATAATATAAATGACAAAATAATGTAATAGTATGAAAGTGGGACTGTGCAGCAGCACACCATACAGTATACTTTGATAAAAAGTGAAAGCACATATATTCATAAGTGTGCAGTGCAAATATAAAATTAGCATTTCAAAATGTACAGAAAACACTTCCACAACAGAATTATGTGTATTTGAAATAAATACAAGAACTGACAATTCAAAGGAGGAGATGAAAATAAACACTAGTTCTTTTACAGCTCAATTCACTGCAAAATGTGAACATTTTAATGATGGCCTTGTCTTTTCAAGGCAAACCAAATATTTTAAACAATTTTCCAAAAAATGTTTAGTGGTACTAGACTATTTCCAATTACAGGACAAATCACTAAGAATACAAACAATTCCTCAAAATAAACATTTACAGAACATTACAAAAAAAAAAGTTAATCTTTTCAATGCAGGACTATAGTAAATAATTACATACCCATAAGTCTGACTTCAGTTACATGTAAGGTTATGGAAACAATTATTAGAACTAAACTAGAGGATAACCTATCCTCTAATAACATCTTTGGAAATTGTCAACATGAATGTAGAAAAATGTTTGTCTTCATTAACCAACTTCTTAGACATTTTTGAACAAGCAAAGACAGCAATGGATACACACAGAGCACAAGATAAGGTATACCCGGATTTTCAGTACTTTTTCGATAAAGTTCCCCATAAAAGATTAATTCTCAAATTGTTTGGTGTTAGGCATTCAGGTAATAACATCACCCAAAAATTACAGGTGTTGAGAACTATTTGTTTTTAATCTGTCACGATTGTAGCCTCTCCCCCTCAAGGGCGCTCTGGCTCTTTCACTTTGGACCTGATTTTGTGCACCTGCCCCTTGTTCCAGCCTCCTTCCAGCCCCCCTTAAAAGCCAGACGCTGACATTAATCCGGGCTCTGCTCTGGTTTCCATACCAGGCGAGTCCGGGACCTGGAAGCGCCTGGTCCTGTTATAGTTTTAAGTTCCTGTTCCTGTTCCTGTTCCCCCTGCCGGTTCCAACCCGGTTCCCGTTTTAAATCGTCCGTCTTGGATGGACCGCCCGGTTTTGGTCTTTTGCCTCCGTTTGGTTTCCCCTTGGACTTACTTCAGGATTGTTTGCCTCGGCCACACCTCCCCTGAACACCAGCGCACCAAGAACATGCCCCCTGTTTTCATTCCCGACTCCCGCATGCCTTTTTTCCCCGTGTTTTCTTAGTTTATCCTGGATCGTGTCATCCGCATAGGGTCCAGAAAGAACTGTTCCATTACAAAACTTGGGTAACCCACTTTGCTCACAGCCAGGTCCGAGGCCACAGGACAAGGAGGTTGGGACCCCCACGCAAAAATGCAGTAATACAGTGTACTGTAGTATTACTGTAGTTTTTCAACTTTAGGAAATGAAATCAGGAATGTATGGAAGCCCGTTTCCCCCAGGGAGTAAAAGAAAACGTGTTATGGTATCTCAGAATTGAGACGTAGTAACTCAGAATTGCGACTTAGTAACTCAGAATTGCGACTTAGTATCTCAGAATTCCGACTTAATATCTCAGAATTGCGACTTAGTAACTCAGAATTCCAACTTAGTATCTCAGAATTGTGACTTAGCAACTCAGAATTCCGACTTAGTATCTCAGAATTGTGACTTAGTAACTCAGAATTCCGACTTAGTATCTCAGACTTCCGACTTACTACTGGCAAGACCTGGGTTCGAGCCAATGCAGTGAGGCACGAACTAGGGTGGGAGTGGCGAGGGCACAAGCCCTAGAACCCGAATCCGTTACAATAACAAAAGGACAGACAATGAAATATGGGCTATTTCGAAGTCACAAATGTGAGATATAAAGTCGGAATTCTGAGATACTAAGTCTCAATTCTGAGTTGCTAAGTCGGAATTCTGATTTACTAAGTGTAAATGCAATTAAATTAAATACAATTAAATACAAAACATATACAGAAAAGGGGTAAATATTCGTATGGGGAGGTGTGACGGAGTATGTGACTGGAGTATCGAGAGGGATACTACTAAGACCACTACTCTTCTTAACTGTTATCAATGATCATTCTGGTGTTGTTAATAAACGAGTCAAGTTTGCAGATGATACCAAATTAGGAGGATTAGCAAACACTGAAGAATCAGCAGATGAATTCCAAAAGACAAAAAAGCTGAGCAAACACCTGTTATTTAATATAGACAAGCGCAGGGGTTGCATGCAAGTAGAAAAACAAACTATACAGTAGATACAAAATGGAAAACACCAAGCTATATACTGTATGAAAAGGACTTAGGTGTTTACTGTATGTTAACACATCATTTCTATCTATAGGACATGTAGGGGAGTTATTAGAAAGACAATCAACATGTTAAACTACTGTATAATGCTAAAATGTGGATGTTAAATCTAGAGATGTAATGATAAAATAACACTAGTCATGCATCATTTAGAATATTGTGTAAAAGTTTGGTCACCTCATTCTAGAAAAGTTAATGCTGCACTGAATTCTGCCCAGACAGGCGGTTAATAACTTAATAGGGGAATGTCCTACACTGACAGGAGGAAGGAAATGAATCTTTTTTGAAGGTGTAATGCAAGTTTTAAAAATCTAAAAACAGGGGATTTCTTCAGAATGAGCTGGAAGGCTCAAACATGAACCGGAAGGCTTGTATCCTGTACTTTGGGGTTGGGACCCAGTTGGATCTTCACCAGAGTTTGGTCTGGTTCTCGGGAGGCCCACCACTTCACCAGTTTCAATGTCCCCTGTCCACTACCCCACCACCAACAGCCTGCAGGCTGTGCTCCATCTCTACCTACATGAAACCAAAACCACTACAGCCTGCACAACCAATCTGTTTCACTGTCTGCATAATCCATGCAACCAGATTGACCATCAGCATATGGCCAAGCATGGGCAGCACACTGATAGCACCTGGTGCTCCCCTCCCTACCTACCCCTAGAACTATGGCCATTTAACTACCCCAAACCACTCCTTGACTGGGCCTCTCTTCTGCTCTTCTTATGTTGCCAGCCAGTTCACTTGCCTACCAATTATGTTATCCAACAAACATTTATTAATTTATGTAGCTATTGCTTTTACCCAAAGTGATTTGCATTCATACCTATTCATACATCTGTGTATTGTACAAAAGCAAATAATCTTTTTCAAGGATGCAACATTGGTGCTCTACTCAGAATATGAAACTTCAACCCTCCCTTTTTGAGTTCTAACCACTACCCCCTCCAATAACAAAACATTCAATGTGCTTTGATCAACACGGAAAATTAATGAGTACATATTTTATCAAACTGTTAATAGCTAAGATTTTTTTTAAAACAGGTTGGGTAGAAGGGGTGATGAGAATAGACTAAATATCAAAAATATCCTGCAACTCAGAGGGAAAAGAGGGTACAGGCACTTCAGAATCGGTGTGGGTTAAACTGCAAAATTAAAATTCTAATGGTATAACAAAAGAAGTATGCTATAGATGACCTATTGCAGACATAAGCACACATTCTATTACTGAGAGACTATGAAGCAGGCTATGGTGCAATCAGACAGAATTTGCAATCTGTGGATTTTTTTGAATAGAAGTTATGTATCTGGAATAGTTGAATCCCCAAGAGCAAGATAGAAAAATAAACTGAAAAACATAATGCAAAGCATTTTATTCAATACAACAGTAAAGGATATGTAAAAGCTGAAGTAAAGAATTCACAAGATTAATAGGGAATTCATAATAGAAGATTATTTATAAAGAAATAGCATGCCAAATAAATATTTCACACAGATAGTAGACTTAGTTAACATGCACCACATTACAGAAGAAGCTCCATCTGTATTAATAGAGCTCCATCAAAACTAATAAATCACCAGGGCCTGAAGGTGTTTCCCCAGTCATCCTTAAGGAAACTAGGGGTGTTATTAATAAGCTGCTAGCTAGGATATTTCAAATCTCACATAAGATGAGAAACTGCAGATCTGGTCCAGTCCAGGACCAGTCTGATGTGGTGGTCCTGCTCTGGTGTGGTCACTCAAGGGAGACCGGATCTTGGACAGTCATCTGTCCTGCCGGTCTGCTGAAATCTTGTCTGCAGTCGGGACACAGTGGAGTGGCTCACTCCATAGTGTCTGGCAACGCTGGCACATGACATGCCTACCTGCAGCATGCTAATGGCATCTCCCTTGCTTCTGGTGACATTTGAGGCATTATGGAATGCACAGAAAACTAACTGATTGTGGCCTTTTTCTTGTAGCGACCTAAGCTTTTAATGAAGGCTTTTTTGAAGGTGACCTGATCAGGCATTGTTCCACCTGGACCTCGTTGGGTAAAAAAGCACCTAACGAGCTTTCTGTGATTGGCAAGTTGCAGTGCCTCACTGCGCAAGCTGTATTGCTGGTCAGAGGGCTAAAAACAAATTGACAACTTTTTGTGAAAGTACATAAGCTATAACTATAGTATTCTCATTCCAGAAAATGTTGCATTTATTTTTTCCATCAGTTTATTTGGAATTAACCATTTGCTTTTACATGGAGATTTCCATACACTGTATGAGAAAATGGTGTGCCTTACACAGCTTAAACATCACATGCATTTTCTGTAAAAATACAACACAACAGGTGTTTGTTTCTCTGCTCATGCACAGCATTTAATCACCTTTAGAATATAGACAAAATGTCCACATAATCTCAGCTTTTTTAAATTTAATACAGCATAGGGCTCTTTACTATTTTTTTTCACAAAGCAAACTTTTTGCCACACAAGATGTATTAGTATTTCTAAGTTTACAGATGTTGCACAGTACAACGACGTTTTGCACCTTTAGACTCCCCTTTACAATACCACCAGTTTACATGGGAGTCTCCAAAGTTTAACAATTTGCATTATTTGAGAAGCTTGAGTCTGGCTTTGATTTCCCAAGTTAACCTGGAAGATCAGTCATTCGCAGGGGCATCTTTCCCTTGTGTCCAATGTGAAGCAACAGAACTGTGAATCACATCTGTCTTCATCTGAAATCCGTCTGGGCAAGGTGTTGTATCGAAGCGCTGCTACTCAGGCCCTAGAGCGTTAAGCTAGGTCTCAGTTTCGAGGTTGCTGATTGACAATCTGTTCCCTTCTGGAATGTTAGACTTTTGTAGCCTTTTGCTATCACGTGTCATAAAAATTGGACTTCCTCTTATTGTCTCATGATCAGTGACATTAACTAAGTTATTTAACCTTCCACAGAAGCACGTGAGCTGTTTGATTTCTTTCCTGAATGTCTTGCTGAAGATGTAGTAGATGAAGGGGTTGTAGGCAGTAGATGACTTGGCAAAGAGACAAGGAAGCAAACTCAGCTCCGGCGGTATGGATTTGCTGGAGCGAAACATCGACCAGAAGCTCACCGTTGCGTAAGGCGCCCAGCAGCCAATAAAACCAGCGCTGATGAGCACAGCAATCTGAAACAATACAAACATTTTCTTTTTTATTGTTCAGCTCTCAGGGGGATGTTGGTTACGTCAGAAATAACAGTAAGAACATACATCCACCCATTTTCTAACCACTTAATCTCATACAGGTTGACAGGGGAGCCAGAGCCTATCCTGGCAAGTAACTGGCTCAAGACTGGGTACATCCTGGATGGGATGCCAATCCATCACAGGGCACATATAGACAGAGACACTCTCACCAGGGCCATATTTCCCTGAAGCCAATTAATATACCAGTATGGTTTTGGACTGAAAGTTGCACATTTTTCAGATTTTACATATGCAAAATTAGACATCATTAGAACTCATCAGGGAACATAACCCATTCATATGTTGAGGACATTATTCTTATTCTTATTATTATGTGATTCTTTGTGGCAGTGTACAAGGATAAAACATTCTTTGCATGTCAGGACCTTGGTACGATTAAAATAACAAAAACAGATTGCCTTGTTATTTTGAACACCATTCTTCTTTACAAGGTTACATGGTTGAATCTGAAACAAATTAAAATAATGATGATGCCCACTTCTGTTCTTGTTCCTTGCTTTGCATGGTTTGTTCTCTTATGGATTTTAAGGGAGTGAAGCAGCCTTTAATTGGAAGAGGGAGGCTGAGATAATCAGTCCGAGCAAGTCCTTATTGCTCCTGGTGACTGGAATGTGCCCTTTGATGTTCTTAAGAAACACCTGCTCACCTGGGCATGACAGCACCTGAGCCCACTTTATTTCCCATGGTGTCCCGATTAATAATGATCTAATGCATTACTAACTAAAAGAAAAAGCCTGGTAAAATGTTTTCTTGTGTGCAATCCTTGGACTTAAATACACTTCCCTTTGAATTCCACTCGTGTTTCTGGTTTGTGTCTCGCTGTTGACCCAGGAGAAGTGGATTGGGGTCCCTTTGTCAATGTCATAAAGGATTTTGATTACTTGACTCAAATCTCTTATTCTTTTCTTTTCAAGACTAACATGATTCAATCCTTTTAGCATTTTAGAGTAGAACATTGCTTCATACACAGGGAGGTGTATGATACTCTTCTCTGGACTGATTTCAGAGCAACAGTATCATTTTCTATTGTTGCAATCAACACTGAAAACCACAATGTTTTAAATGAGCCCTTTAAAAACAATGGTTTAATAAGCATTTCGGAGCAATTTATTCTTGGTTTTGGTAAATCATTAAATAATCCTTTTCAATGACATCAGTATTTTTGTGCAAATACTGTCATTTGTACCTAATACCTTGGTATGAGAGTTTGCTGGTTTATCTGATCATTGTGCTGTGCTTAGAAGGTGTGCTTTTAAAGGCAGCATTTGTTTTCATCTTTAGCCTTATCTAACAAGAACGAAAGCATCAGATTGAACCAGGAAAAGAAAATTAAGGAATTTTGATCACAGTTACCAGTATGTTATTATTAGTTTATGTGTCTGGCAACCCATACTTGTTTCTTTCAATACAGCTTGACATTTTAATTAAACAATCTCAGTGAAATATCTCGCTCAAGGGTACTGTAGATCAGCAGTGGCCCACCTGGGATTTGGGCTGAAACCTTTCCAGTTACTAGGACAGACCTCCAACCATTACTTCTCCTTGTTGCCTGTCATATCAGCAAATATATTATAGTGCTGTTATAAATATAACATTGTAATCTCACTTACTGATGAAGCCATGCTGACACAGTGGTTAGCATTGATGTATTGCAGTGCTGGGGCCCTGGGTTCAATTCCAGTGATGCTGTTTGTGTGAATGTTGTATGTTGTCTTCCTCATGTTTGTATGGGTTTGTACCAGGTGATCTGGTTTCCACCCACAGTCCAAAGATACACTATGCTGGTAGGTTAATAAGCTTCTATAAAAGTGTGTGTGTGCATGTTTGTGTCTGTGTGTGCCCTGTGATGGACTGGCTCCCAGGCTCTGTCTCCCCACCAACTTGGATAGGCAGATTAGAAAATGGAGGAAAGTATGAAAATTTAACCAACAGTTGAAAACCTTTTCTGTAGGCATTTCTATTTATTTCCTGAAATTTATAACCCTGACAATACAGGCCGCTTTGTCATATCACCTTGTTCCTGCCCAATTGAATTAATTTCAAGATGATGAATACTTTACAATGTACAGTATTGTTAAACAAACTAGCTTTCTGCAAATATTGGTCCATTTTAAAGAGCCTAATGTGAAAACACCATTCTCTGTACAACACACATTGCAATACTATTCTCTAGTATAATACTGTCACCAAATGATATAAATGCACCAAAACAGTTTATTGTTGAGTGCAAAGTAGAAGATCCCTAAGGAGACACCATTTTGGACATTGAATTGCTGTTCATTTAATGTAAATGTTTGTACTCAAGTAAGAGGTGTCAACATGTTTATATTTTAATTGACTAAAATTGATTAAAATATGACTGCATATGAAAGCAACTGATAAGAAGCTGTACTGTGGCGGTCTTTCTATAAACTTCTGTTTGTCATTCAATCTGTAGTAAATTCCACAGCTTTGGAATTTTAGAAACAGAATTTAAGGTATACAGTATCATTCTTAGACATTTACATCACAGCTTTATAGTACACTCTTAATACCACCATGAACTCTAAAGCTGATAAGACTCATAATTACTTCCAATACAACTCAGCTCCTTATTCTCAGACTTGGCTATATTGCAATGATGAACAAGATTTTCTAAACAAAAGCTACATGTTTTCTCAGAAAATATTTTTTGATAGTTAAATCCAAAATATCAAACATATACAGAGAACGCTTTAACCAAAAGAAAAAAACCCTCAGATAACAGACTTCATCCATAAAGTTGTACAGAAGAACTTTCACATTCTGCAGTAAGGCTCATCTACTGAACCGACTTTTAAAATACCACCCCTAATTTCACAGAGTAGGAATAACTAACCTAAAATAATATTTGGTGTGCAATTAGATTTTTCCTTTTATCAACCATTTAAAAGACACCTTTAAATACAAATTAATGCCACAACATTCCCAGCTGATTACTTCAATAGCATTAATCAAACTACTGAATCCACCAGACCTACTGTACGACCCCCCAGCCTACATGCATTGTCTCATCTCTGGCCCCCTTTCCCCATTCTTTCCTCTCTCCCTGAAGGAGCTCCCTAGTCACTGTTTCCCACTCCGCTCCACAGGTGTGAGCGCACAGCGTCAGCCTGCACTGTGTCCAGCCTCTTCATTTTAACAGCTCCATCATCCCTGGCGCCTTGCTGCGCTGGCTGTTAGGTTGGGGTTACCAACCTGCACACTTTACCCTCACCAAGCTAGCATCCAATTGGCATGGTCCAACCCTGGACTCACCTCCCATCTTCTACCCAGCAGATCCAGTTATCCAGGCTCCTGGGATTCAAACTTTTTCAAGTGCTCCCCAGTTGCATCCCCAGTGCTCCCCAGTTGGCATCACTGACTCCTTCCTGAGCCCCACCGACATCAACGCCCACTGTCCGTCTGTAACCGGCCCAGCCTTCTTGTTCATCACTTTTGCCAACCCACAGGACTTTTGCTTTCCACTATTTCGGGCCTCTGATATGAATCCTCCTACTGTATATTCGGCAGTATGAAGTGGACCAGACAGGTCAACACTTTCGTATGTAGTGCACTAAGATCAGTTCCGCTATCAGTCCTACAGTACAGTCGCTATTCAATATTTCGGCTCTTGTGACAGGTGCAATTTTACTGTTTAAGAAGCAGTCCTTTATCATTGAAAGCATGTCACCCCACAGACCGACGTGAGTTTCGTCAAATCACACTTGACGCCATCGCAACCAGTACAAACACAACGATGGCACATTCGTAACCAATAACCGAGAAATCAAGACAATAACATCCTGCTTGAAAGTTCACAAGTGGCAACATTCCTAAATACTTCTACAGATACAGTATGCCCATCGTCTGTGTTGCTTCAGGCGGTAAACAAAATGTAGTGCACTTGAAAATGTTATTCCTTCGTGCACTCCACTCCTGGGTGCCACTTACATCTTTGAATTCACAGTTCAGAATGTGCTACTACTTGATATGTTATGAACTCTTAGGGGATTATTCTTTATCCTTCTGAGCCTTACCACCTTACAGTTCAGTCACAGCACAGAGTACTTTCCACCTTTTCCCTCTGTCCCTCCTACAACCGAGAGCTTTTGCTCTTTTAGGTCACCTCAATTATGCTACAAGTCACACCCTTCCCTTATCTCCAGGTTTTCAAACTAGAGCATTTATTCTCACTTTTAGCTTCAGGGATCCTGGGCCTTGACTCCAGCTGTGAAAAAAGCTGGAGACAGATTCCATTTAAAATGTACAAATGTAGAATATTACATTGGAGCAGCAAAAACACCAACTACAGATACAAAATGGGAAGCACTGAACATTACGAAGACAAATTCAATCTTATAGACAATGTGGGGAAGTAATAAAATTAAAGCTAAATGTTAGGATATGTTGTTAAAAATGTGGAATTGAACTTAAGTGATGTTATGTTAAATTTCATGCTGTCCAGGGTGCACCCTGCCTTGCACCTGCTGCTTGTCGAGATAGACTCCCCTCCCCCCCCCCCCGGCCCTGAATTTGAAAAAGGCATTAGAAAATAGATTGATGGATGGATGTTAAAATCGTACAATGCATCAGTAAGACTTAATTTAGAATATTGTGTCAAGTTGAAATGACCATATTACAAATATATACTGCTGCTGTGGAGATTCAATCCAGAGAAGAGCACCTAGATGCACTTCGGAGTTTAAGAAAATGACCAACACTGACAAACTGAAGGAAGTGAACCTTTATAGCCTTGAACAGAGAAGACTATTCTCTGAGAATTTATTCAGCTAAAGTATTCAAACCGCTCAAAGGCAGTGACAAAGGCAACCCAGTGGACTTCAGAATAAGTAGCAAAACCAGAAGTCACAAATGGAAACTATGCAGAAGTGCATTTAATGCTTAAGAGTGCTGGAACTATGGAACAAAGTACTAACAACCAAACAGGCTAGATGAGGTGTACTATAGGTTGTCTTTGCTTTAAACCTCTAAAAATGAAGGTTGATTTATGAGCTGTGGCTCTGTACCGAGGAGTCAGGCCTGAAAGATGGATGACAACAAGATCTCTGTTGCTTTTATTACATAGAATTAGCAAATGAGAAAGGTGCCATCTAGTGGCATTTTATTACAGTTCCATTCATATATCTGTGACTCCACGGGTACACCCTCTGTTTCAAAAATGTTGTGCATTATTTTTTTGAATCTGACAGATTACACAATTTTATTAAAACCCTATAACATGCTGTATACCCAAATCTATTTCCTTCTTCAAAATTGGTCAAATCCCTGAAACTAAAACATTGAATGCCACTTACTAAGATTTGATTGTGTTGTGAATAGCCAAATGTCTTCCTCCTGTTTGCCTTCAGAGATGCCTAATTCATTAGTAAATTAAAGCCAACAATCTGAATACTTACAAGAGCAAGTCGTCTCTCCACTTTCATTGCATTAGGGATGTGGTTGCTGTTCTTAATGGTCTTGTAGGCCACATGGAGCTTCCATGCTATTCCGAAGTAGCAAGCTATGATGGTCACTGCTGGTATTATTGTGCAGAGTGTGAATATGCATATCAAAAATGAAGATCCATTTTCTTTGAACTCAGCCCAGGCAATGGTGCATGATATCCCAAAAGGTTCAGGACCATACTTCCCCCAGCCAAGCAGTGGAAAGACTGCCCACAGCAGGGAATACAGCCAGGTGAAAATAATCAGAACGTGAATTTTCCTTCTGCTTATCTTCTCCCCTAAAGAAATGGAGACATACAGTAGCATATATTTTGTTATCATACATTGCATTTCTCATAAGAATAGCTACTAATGAGAGGAGCCCATTTGGCCCACCTAGTCTTCATTTCTTTTCCTTTTTGAGAGTTACGTGTCCTATGGGTTAAGAGGTGTTAAGAAACGTATTTTAAAACAGAGCTTCAGGAGAAGGTCAAAGTCCTAATCTTGTGCATTTACATCATTACATCATTACAAGTGAAATTTGTTATTTTATTTTTTAATAATTAAGTTGTATCATGGTCAAAGCATTCAGGGAAAACTTTTTCCACAAACAGCAATTTTATGAAAATTCATTTCACTTTGGTATTCATATTATCCACCATGGGCACTGACTACTCCTACTAAGGACAAACTGTCAACCCCCAATCTTTACATTGTGATGAATAACCCTCACGAAATGTTAGCATCCCAATTAAAAAAAAAATCTATATCTTTTCAGCACACTATACAGTACAGTATATCTTTTCAGTATTTGACTTCTGTGCCTTTCAGTACAATCCAGTTCAAGTTTTTTTCCAATGATGAAAGCTTAGAACTCCCTTTATTAGTCATGCATCTGAAGACTGCCAACTTTTATATTGTCATATACAGTAAAAATGAAAGCTACATGTTAAAAAAAATGATTGAAAGCATTAGATTGCAGGCAAAAAAAAATGGATTACAGGCTGCTGAGATGATTTTAGTAGGAATGTCAAGAATCATTATCATAATCACCTCACTTTTATGCCCTTAGCTTCCTAATGTCATGACCTTCCTGGCTGGTGTGCTAGGGATTACTAACATTACCACTGCAGCTGGCCATTACTCTACTCACCGGTCTATCAGCTGCTTGCCGTGGTCCCATAATCAGAAAGGAAATCTGTTCCAGCAGTGTCTGCTACTGCCTTGTTAGGATCAGATTACCTACAGCAGGTCTGCTCTGACAGTGCTCTGGGATCTGTTATCGCTTGCAGCCGCAGCTTAGTTCTCATGTTGCCTGTCTGTTTTTCCCTCTGGTCTCCTGACCCTGCTACATATTGACATCTCTCTCCTTCTGGTCATGCCTTATTTCTGTACCTTGGCTTAAGATTCCCTCTGTGCTTCACTACACTCCCTACTTGTTTTCCACACTTTGCATTGTCCCTATCCACGGCTCTGGATGACCGCTTGCCTGCTACACGCTCGTCTGTGCTTGTTTTCACCACCCCAGCCTGTTCTCTGTAAGACTGCTGCTTAACTCCAGTTTCAGCAGTGGGTATTACAACCAAATGTTGCAGAAGACACAACATCTCATAGCCATGGGATAGTAGGTTTGTGATAAAAAATCTCCTTTCTTCTGTTTTCTTTAGGGTTTTATCACACATGACAAAAGTAGCAACAAACAAATATTCCAAAATAATCTAGCACACATTCTCTTGAATTTTATTCAAATTTAATTCATGCAAATTAATCTGTAAATAAGAGAGAAGTCATAAATCCATTATTTTTTAACAATGGTTACATAGCTTCAATAAGACTATGTGTTTGCATTGCTGATATCTTTTGTAACACTTAAAACATTAAATGTGCTCTTCAAAAAATATATTTTATTATTTTGGGGGGGATTTCAAGGATCTCAGGTGATACAGAAATTCATTAAAATATTTTAACATAAAATATAAAATTCATAGCTGCCTGATTATATACAGATGAGACCACACCATTTATAAGTGAAGAGCCAAATCAGATCAAGATTGATGATAACCTTTTACTTGATTTTCAGATCTAGCATGATATACAAAATATTAATATATATTCTAGTGCATATTCTGTATTCTGTGATGTACAGATCACAAATTATCAATGTTAAGCTTTTGCACAATGTGACTATATGTAATAATTCCCTCTCCTGGGGCTTCAAAGTTCCTGGAGACCTCATATGGGGTTGTGTTACATTGGTCGTTCTACCTCCCTTCTACATTGTATGGGTGACAGGGCCTTCTCCTGTTATGCCCCCAAGCTCTGGAACTCTCTCTCCAAGGATATCAGAGAGTCACCTTCCCTAAACTCCTTCAAATCCAGACTCAAAACCCTCTTTGTCAGAAAAGTCTTTACTTAACTGGTTCCATTCTTCACCCCTCTGGATTTCTTAGTACCACCATCCACGGTCTTCTCTATATATTGTAGTTGTGTTTTATCTTGTGTATTCTTTTTATTTATTGTTGTTGTCATTCTGTAAAGCGCATTGAGAAGCCACCTTTAAAGGTGCTATACAAAATAAAGTTTATTATTATTATATATAAAACAGGTTGAGAAAAACTCAACAGCTGTGTATGAGTCTTAGAGTGATTCCTTTAACTATGATCCCACAAAGCATAATCTGAGAAGGCCTTAATGTACAGTATGAGTAAGTAGTGTTTTCAACAGCACAGGGAGTGTGCTCTCTCACACTACTTGTGCTCTCCTACACATAAGTATTTTCAATCTTCATAAGTATTTATCAATTTCCCTTCAGGATCAATAAAGTCTTATCTATCTTGACTGCCAAGCAGCCCCCCTCTTCTGTGCTTCTTTCTCATCCTGCTCCCTCTATCTTATCTTCTCCCTTCCAGCAGCTCCCTGGCTCATGCCCTGGGATGAAAGAGACTTATCCTCACAGGTAGTCAGCCATTCCCTTAGTCAAGCAAGCTGTGCCAAAAAAACATTAATATGGCATTTTCAAACTGCTATCCCCAATTCAGGGTCTCATGGGACCCTGAGCCTATCCCAGCAACCAACAGGCACAGAGCAGGATACACCCTAGATGGGACACCAGTTCATCGCAGACGTTTCAGACTTATATTATTAAATATATTTCACTTCTCTACATTGCATTAATTAGGTTTGAGCTGAAAAACTGAAATACAAAACTCAAAACAATACCTAAAATATAATAAGCTAAAAATGTTATGCTATTAGGAAGATAGCAAGAAGACCAATAAACCAAAACCCTCTGTTGTATGTATTTTCTATAAATTCTGTAAGTATAATTACAAAAGTATTTTCATGTTTAAAAAAAAGGTTTACTCACTAGGAGACTGCAGACTGGTTGAAACCACAAATCGAACGACGGCCATTACAGCCAAAGTCATCATGCTCGTGACCCCAAACAGAAATCCCATGAGTCCATAATAAATGCAAGAGGTGTCTCCCCCAAGCCAAGCATGGTTCCAGGCAGAGGCAATAGCCAGAGGGTACATGGTGATGGCCATGCCGAGGTCAGTCACAGCCAGGTTCACACTCAGGAGCTCTGGAGCCTTCAGGTGCGAAGACCTCTTGAAGGCAGTGATAAGGACTGACAGGTTGCCCACAGCAGACAGCACAGCTGAAAAAAGAGATTTAGAATTTACTTTGTAAAGCAAGGAAAGCATTTCCTCATAAATCACTCATGGGCAGAATACAGCATGAATAAAAAAGAAAACCCTAAACATAATGCATTACATATTTTCATGGGCAATCAACAATACCATGGTGATATCCAAACACTACAAGGCAAGAAGGAATACGTCAAATCTCGAAACAAACTCCCTTTCATGATAAGATTTAGGGCAAATAATCCTGTCATATTTGTAATCTTTCTTGGGTTTTCTTAGAAACTTCAATTGTATTTGCTTGAAAGATTGTATTATCCTTCTTAAATTTAATCGTTTTTGTATGTTCTTTTGTATAGGTGTTTTTAAAAAATGTTCTTACAAATTAAATGGATCACTGTTGTTGTTGTACTTGATGTTAATAATTCAGTATTAGCTCAAGTGTCCTTGATAAAGATGTTTAGGGCCACTTTGGACAGTCAACAAATTCACCTCAAGGAATTTATCTTTTTCCTGATTGCTTCCAGCAAATGCCTTGTCCCATTTTGTTCCATTTTATCAAAGGGAGAGCCCCTGAACCAACACCAGTGTATTTTAAATGACAGTAGAAGTTGAGATACAGAACAGTCTGTGTGGCACTGTTCCCACAGAGGGCAAAAGTGAAAATGACATGTAGTTACTGTGTAGTCTATTGAATTAAAAAATGCCTTTCTTTTTTGTATGACGACAAATCCACTTCTTGTTTACTGCCTGAAGTAACAGTTTAATACTAATTTGACAATGGGTGTCCTATGACCTTATGTAAGCATCTGTCAGGAGACTGACTGCTACCCAGCCAGTGGCAGCATGACAGATCATGAAAGATCAAAAGATAGAGATAATGCTTCATGATTGTGTATCAGCTAGCTACTAGCAGTAACCAAGCAAATGAAGAAGGGCTGAACAGCCCACTGTTATGTGTAATCCTTCTTAAATACTCAGAAAATAGACATGCAATTGACATTTTTCAGTAAAACAACACAAACCAGTTCTCTTATGAATGACAGAGTTTGGGGCCCTACTTTCTGTAGCTCCCTGTCAACATGGCTTCATGTTCAACACCCGTCTTCATTTAAAAATCAAGTTAAATTTTGTTATAGGGTAGTATGCATTACTATACCCAATTATGCAGATCCCTGAGAAATGGGACTTGCTGGCTGGGACACCTACTATCCAAAAGAGTAAGAAAGTTGTGGGCAACAGGTGCAGGTTTTATTGTGGAATGCTTCAGGCTTTTGGAAAATCAGTCTTTTGACTGTGACAATGACTTGTTATTCATTTCCTGACATATTTCTAGAACCCTGCCATAGCTCTGCCTGCAAATGTTTTTGCATACTTTTTTGCAGGTATATTTCCATATATCTTTTATTCCTCTTGAAATTGAATTATGAACTCTTGTAATGACTTTTTCTACAGTATGCCATTTTCATATGGCTTATTCTTTTGTACTTATGACTAGGATGATGCTGTAATTTGCTTGATATTTATTAAATTAAATGTAATGATCTTTGCTGTATTGAATTACTAATACTTACCTACTTTTGTCCAATCAAAAGATTCTATGCTTCTTGTAAGGCTGTGTCATTACAGGCATCAGCTCTCTGCCTGAGACAACCTTACCATTGTTGTGTCCTTGTCCAGTGTTTGAAATATACATGGCAAGGCAATGACTCTGGGTCAGTAAAATGTAAAAAAGTAAAATGTTCAGAGAGAAAGCAATAAAATAACCTGGTTGCATTTTTGAAGTCAGGCAAATACAATGTTTGAATAAGATTAAAGAAATGCAATCTTTGTTAAAGATATCAATTTCCATCTTGGCACTAAGACAGCTTTGAGTAATTTCTGTGTATTACTTGTGTTATTGTTCTAAAGGACCTAAATTTCTATATTTGTGTTCCACAGGCTGCTCTGGAGAACCATAATATTTGAAATACATACAGTAATAACAAAAAATACAAGTTTGAACAAATAAACCCACAGTCAAGAAAAACATGTTAAACATTTTCTTAATAATCTACCTCTGTCTCCCCCTTTCACATATTGCTTAAATGAAGAACCATTGCTGAAAAAATGTTGATTTTATGAGTTCAGGTGGAAGCAAAGAAATTCTATTTTTATGGTAGCCCTAAAACATTTATGTTCTGACAGTACACTCTCTTGTATAGTATGCAGTATTTGATGTAAATTGGAACAATTTTCAAATAAATCAGAACCTTCATTTTAACAGAATCAGTTGAATCAAGTGGGGTTGCAAAGAACAATTTTTGCTTCATCTAGTTGATTTTGATTAACTTTTTTCATTGCGGGCAGAAATTCTTATAAGAGGCTAGCTGTCATAACTTGTAAATTATGCCATGTCATTTACTATGAGAGCTGTTGCTTTTCATCAGTGTAAACAAGCTCTTACTGCGGTACCTCATTCACCTTTTGGTTAATTAAATATTTAATTCAGAGGAGAAGGGAGATTTCAAAGCAAACCTCAACAATGGATCTGTTAATATTTTAGCAGCACAAATCCTCCAGAGAACTACAGTACATAGCAGCAGGTCTGTCTAGAATTGTGCAGAGTATTTGGCAAAAGGTTTATAGTAAATTGTAATTTAATCTTTCAAGTATGAAAACATAGACCTTTTCTTACAGGGTAAGTATGTACCACAGGTAAGATAAGCAAATTAACAAGTTAACATCAGAAAATAAATTAGTCTTAATGATCGTTTTCTTTCTGCTTCTATGACATTTTAGCAGCACATAATCATGTTTGTATTACTTTGAGTTGACAAATACAGACTTAACTAGTATTATTTAAAACCAAGATGGGGATGAGGTGACCTTAACAGACATAAATGCTGTACTCCCTTGGGCTGCAAAATACAAACTCAAATCTCATTAGAAATCAAACAGTGATCTTGAATACACTGATGATCAGTGTCATGCCCATCAAACCATTCGACAATAACGCATGCTCTGTGCTGGGAGTGTTGTCATTTTGGAAGACACCCCTCCCACCAGGAAAGAAATGTTGCAGCATGGGGTTAACATGTAATGGTCATTTGGTGGTATGACCAAAATGATATAAATTGTCGGAGGTTACCTGCTCCGCAACATCCTGCCTAAAAGGCTTAACAAACATTCTATGTAGTGTAATGTAGTGCACAGCAAAACCAATATTAAAAATGCTGAAAATATTTCATTATTTCATTGCAAACTCTTTGATGCTAATAATGCATATGTATGCTACCATAGGTGTAGTGGATAAAAAATAGAAACACCAGGAAGAACTGTATATTGAAGTACTGTATATTGAAAGCAAGGTCATCAACACAATTGTGTTAAATAATCAAATAACACACCTGAATGCTTAGGGTCAGGTATAAAAATAATCTTCAGGCTTGTTCACTTATGATAAAGGCTAGCATGGCTGCAAAAGGAGAGCTCAGTGACTTTGAGAGAGGGGATGATTCTTGGGGAGCATTTGGCAGAAGCTTCAGAGACCAAGACACCTCAACTTGTTGATGTGCCAAGAGTAATGGTCTCGAAGGTGATGTCAGCAACAGAAAAGAACAGCAGCAGGTGGAAGCACATCCTCGATGTCAATGGACTACAAATTTCTTATTGGGAAGCAGGCAGCTGCTTTAATTAGAAACGGTAAGTCAAGAGCTTCACAGGGCAGGATTCCAGCAGTGTACAAACTGTTTATCACACCTTGAAATACACATTTGTGAGGCTAGTGGAGCAGAGAGTAGAAGAAATGGTCTACTGATCATTGGAGAAATGTGATATGGTCAGTTGAATCATTATTTACCTGGTTCTCAACAGATCAACCTAAAGAAATCTACAGACCTGAGATCCTACAGTGATGGATTTTAGTGGTTCTACAATGTGACGCTCATGTTCCTGGCAAGGTTTGGGTGTGTTCATTTCATTGGGAGGCAAAATCAGTGGTAATCACTACTTAATGGTAGTGAATGATCATCATATTTATTTTATTCTAACTGAAGTCTAAAGTAGTAGACTGGCTGCTGAACATGAAGACTGCATGAGCACCTTTTATAAATTTTTAAATTGTTCATTTCCCAAGTCCAGGGCTGTGTTGGATATTCTTAAATCTAATTTTTAAAAACTGAAAGCAGCAATATAGTTATATAATTCCTTATATGAAGCAATACAGTGAAATACATATAAGCCGGTTGAGAGAATGAGATGAGATACCTGTAAATAAATAAACAAAAGAAAGGATGATTTTGCACAGGAACGTTTGACAGAACAGACTAAACAAATAATTGATTTAAATGTTTATTCAACAAATGAAAAATACTGTATATGTTAACATATAGTAGGTCTTGTAAACAGGGTTCACATTTGCCTCTTATTCAAAAGCCTGCAAAAAGCTCTCAGAATTTAACTGGGATAAATATCTAAGACAATCCAGCTAATTAGTTGGCTACGTAGATGCTGGTTCTTTTAAACTGTGCCTGAGAGAGAAGAACTTAGGATGTGAGCTAAATTCACTCATGGAAAGGAGGTAATGGTGATTCTGTATCCATAATTGTTTGCTTCTGAAGAGCAGCAGGAAAACAAAGGGAACAGTAATTGTTTTACACATAAAAAAGGCAGGTCACAATCCACAGATAGAGAAAAAATTGTACATATCTAAAAAATATTTTGCCAAAGCAAAAAGAAAAGTTTTCTTTTTTATTGTGCAAGCCTAATATTTTCCAAACGCGCATTTAATTGCTGACTTGTTATTAAAGCAAATACTCTTTCAAGAAACAGCTGAATGAGTTTCTTGGATCATTTAACTACTGCAGTATCTACTGTGGCAGGTGGTTCTAATTGTTTTTATAAGCAATGGACCTTCTCAAGTTTGGAATCTCTCTTAAGGTGCTGAGAGAATGACATATTTTTTTCCAAAAAACAAAATATTTTACGCTTCTAGAGTTCATAAATGTATTACTTTCATTTTTTTTAATGGCTACTCTTTTAAAGGAACAATATTATTCCATCCCTTAATTGTTCTTGTAAGAGGCAGAAGTCTCTTGCATTTGGGGTTCCTAGATCTTTTTTACCTCTGTCACTCCTGCGTCTCTCACACACTCCTCACTTTGTCCCCACCTCATCATCTCCTCTCACCCACTCACACATTTCTAGAACAGACTCATCGATCCAATCGCCATTAACATCCTCCAATCCCACACAGCAGTCACTTTCTTGTGATCTCTAACAAGCAGCTCTACAGCCCCAAACTCTACATAGATTACAACCATGACCTTATATCAGCCCTTTCATTCAGTTCTCCTGCTGTCAGCCTTCCTTGGACCTCTGAAACAACTGCTACTGCTCCATCTCCCCTGTTCCCTTACTGCTCTGTCTCTTTTCCACTTTTCCTGCTCACTTGTTTTTCTTTTCCTCTTCTCTCAATTTCTGGTAAAATAACATGTCACCTATGTCCCCAGCCTGTCTTCACTGTTTTGTCTCTATTCCCATCCTCCACCCCCATCCTGCTTTTTGAAGGCCCCACAGGAGGTGCTGATGATAAAGTTTGACTACTGTAAAAACAGTAAATGGACTATTATACTATATATAACAGTCTTGTCTGGCCTGTATGCACTGGTGGTTCTGGGAGATGAAAGAACATGTGGCAGTGGGAAAAGAGTCCTGGCACCCACTAAATCGCTAGGTGGCATAATTGTGCACAAAGTAAAGTAGTTTCTGTATTTTAAGTAAATAATCAAAATCTGGAATCTGATTAAAATGAAGTGGCAAAAGCGTTGGTTTCTATTTTCATCAAATAAACACAAAACGTGTCAAACCATGTCTAGTTACAAAACATAACCCTTACAGTGTGCTACGGTCTAGGATAATTCTGAATTATATGAATTGAGTTTTAAGTAAATATTGATCACAAGTAATAATTACCCCAGGAAACACCTTTCACAAAGCTATTTGTAAAAAGTGAAGGTTACAATACCTCCCGGTGCTGTGAGATATCGATGGGGAAGGCTTTCTGCACCACTTATCTTCACTCAATGGATAATTACCTCATCAGCGCTGGATACAGTCTCTGCTCTGTCTGACTGCCCAGTGCATCCCCTGTTCTGCCTGTCTATCCAGTGCATCTTTAGCCTCGACGGATTGCCTAGCACAAATTCGGCTCTGCCTGCCCACTTGCTTTTACCCAGACCCAAAGGGTGGATTCCTCAACCTCGCACAGCCGCAGTATTCCCCAGGTCAGTGCCAAGCTATAACAATAACACTTCGTATTCATATTTTATTGATAGTAATATTGACACTTTACATTAACCTTTATTGTTGCCTTATTACCCTTTTTAGAAAAATATTTGGACCTTTTTACACATATACACCCTCATTTAGAATCACCAGTTGATTCTGTTTGGCTTACGACTACAAACTTTCTACCAGCACAGTACAGCTGAGGGCTATGCATGCTTTTCATCCAAAGCATTCACTTGTCAAAACAATGAGGTGCTTTTAATCCCACAAGCCCTACAGCTCCAAACTGACAAAACTGAAAACTCACAGGAGCCTGGCAAGTCTCAGCAGCCTAGCAGCTTATAATTTTAATCTTTATTTTAAATGTAGCTTTTTTTAATTTAAAAGCAAATTGCTTCAAAAATAAACAATAATTGTTATGCTGCATCAGGTGGTAAGCTGTGCTGCAGCATGATGGGTCAGAGCCCAAATGCAGGTTTCAGTGCACTATTTAAGATGTCAGTATATTTACGATAATTTATATTTAGATAATTTACCAAAAAAAGAGGAAAAAAGTACAAAGAAAAAGGGGGAAAATTGGGAAAAAAGGAAAAACTTTGTTAAGAGAGAAATGACAACTTACACTGTCATTAGGTTGAGGCTTTAATGACAGAGCAACAATACAGCAGTTTGAAGAAACTATATAGGGCATCTAATTATTGAAATAGGGAAATAGATCGGAAGCCTGAAAAAGGGCTGGCTTAGCTGAATGGCATCTAATCGTATCTAGTTTGAGTGACAGATTTGGAGCACGTTGGACAAACAATAATGGAAAACTACACACTATATAAAGGATAATATTAAATTTATTTAAATAGTGTCTTTCACGTAAAACAAAAAGACTCCAAAGTAATTCATATTTTAAAAAAATGATCATAAGAACTGTTCTCTGCAGAAAAAACAGATGCTGTTGCACTCACCAGTAGCAGCGCAGTGACCTTAATACAGGGGGCTGAATCCAATAGCAGGTGAGGAGATGAGTAAGCGCTGAATCTGGCGGTGACCAGGCTTACCAAACAGGCTTAGCAAACACAAAGTAAAACACTGTCCCTAAGCAAGGTATAACAGTCAAGGGTCCAATCCAGTGAGTCACAACGGACCTTGTAGAGGGAGAACCCATGAAACAAATGTCAATACATCAAGCAATCCAAAAATTATGTTCTGGCGGTATTGATCGCTGTCCCAATCCTGTTACCATGTTTACTGGTGAAGTAACAGAGTGGGTGATTGCCTGGAGATGGAGGAATCATGGTTGTATGCATGAAAACAATATCATAAACTGGGGTCCAGTACATGTCAGACAGAAAAGAGAGACATCATTCACCTTGATTAAAGCCCAAGCTTAGAGTTCCTGCAGTGGGTCCCCGTTTTTTGTAATGTTCTTTCCCCGTGAAGTTGTTTTTTGTTTGTATGTGCCTTGGAGTTGTTTGGGATGGCTGGGCCTGAAAGACGACTCCTTGCCCATACCTTCCCTAAGTAAGAAGAACCTGAAAGAGCAAGACTCTAAACATGAGGCTCCGCTGCAGCAGGTTATAGAACACAGCTTGTTAAAACTGAGATGTTTACCTCCCCGGTTGCGGCAATACCCAAGACCCCCTAGAGATAAACTCCAGATTCTCACAGATTATTCTAAATTATTATTATTAAATAATAATAATAATAATAATAATATTATTATTATTATTATTATTATTATTATTATTATTATTATTATTATTATTATTATTATTATTATTTGGACATCCAGTCTCACCAGGTGAAGTGTAGATGGTGTCTCTGGTTTCTTAATAATTCTTCTCTTTGTCTTTCAGAGGATGCCGTGCTAGAGGTACTGTACCTATATTCCTGTTTGAATTAATGAAGATGCGTCAAGACATGATAAATCAAGTTCTAGACTTTGATGGCATTTCTCCTGAATTATATGACTTTATTACCAGAATTTTATCCAGTCTTTAATTGAGAGAGGTTCTTCTCAGAGTGATTTGCATATAGAATATAGAATATAGAATATAGAATATAGAATACAGTGATTCTAATTAAAAAGATTTTTGAAACACTTTGGTCACACTATTGGCCCATCTCACTAATTTGTTTTGCTTAAAATGTTCTCAATCTAGCTGGAGGTCTGTACAGCCAAAATAGTTCACCATGATCAGACAGATTTTATGGTGCCTGGGATCTGGAAATGTTAGACATTCTCTCCATATTTTATACACGACTAAAGATTGTCTTCTCCTGTGCTATTTTTCTTTAGAGGCAGAGAAGGCATTTGATTTACTTTACTGGCCTTGTCTATGGTCAGTTCTGGGTTAGATGGGCTAGAGTTCAGGCTTCATCAATATGGTCAAATTAGTATACTCTAATTAGTATATAATTCAGCAATGGTTTTACAGGCAGCTAATGTCCCTCTGTTTTCTGGTTGCCGGGGCACTCATCAGAGATGCTTACTTTCATCTTTGTTTGGCTTTTATTTGGAACCTCTAACTCAAACTGTTCATCAATCCACTACTTCTATCCCTATTGTAGGTAACAATACTCCACATTGTACAGTATATCGCAACATATTGATTGCTATAATGACTCTTATTCCTTACCTCAGCTGCAATTTTTGATCATTTCAGTCCTTTGACAAGATATGAAATGAGTTAATTGGTGCAGGTAAGCATTACTCTGCACGGGAGAAAGAAAATTTGGCTACCACCGGCTGTCCCACTCGTCAAACACTTCAGACATCCTGGCTTTTAGATTAACTCCTCTTTTACAAGCACAGTAAACAATTTTAATAACCTTTTTAAATGATAGCGAAAGTGTCTGACTTCAGCTGATAGGACTTATCTTCTTTTGTTTTGCATTTCCATAATGAAAATGAATATGATCTCTCACTTGTATTTTTCTAGTCTATAACTCTCCGGTCTCCCTTAAGACATTGGGTTAGATAAGATGGCAAAATTTTGGAATTCATATGGACAAGGAAGTGACCACATATTAAATTCTAAATTAAGTTTCTGTTTTACAATGCATGCCTGTGGTGTCCCCGGGGGCTGACGTTGTCTCTACACCCACTGCATAATCTGCATTACCTTGGAGGCAAAACAAATAGACTGGCTTCTACTACTTGTTTTACTTTTCTTATTGCAGTCATCTTGTAAACATTTAGCAATGAGAACTCAGTGGAATAGGGAGTTGGAATGTTGCACTTGAATGTTTTTTACTATTCTTGGGACAGAATTTGAGATAATACAAATTTCGCCTCCATAAATCCTAACAATTAAATGATCCACATGAATTTCCTTCAGAAAGTGTATCTGATACCTAGAAGATGGTAACATATAGTCCCCTTCGTATGCCATGTCCAGGAATAAGGTGCATATCCTTTCATACCTTTTTTGGAGTGTCTAAAGTGGCTACATTTTAAAGTTAGATCTCTTCCTGTTTGTCCGTTATTCTAAACAGGGATATTCCCTTTTTGCATTTGGTATTCCTACTGGATGGTCACTCTACCTCGGGCCTTTCATGGCAGCAGAACTCTGGTTGGCTGGTATGACTGCAGCCAAGGGCAGCCCTACCCTTATGTAAACTGTGTGAAGCCACCATGGGCAGGGTCCCATGAGGGCAGTGCCATTCCCTCGAAGTACTGTACTTTTAAATCATTTGTGACCTTATTAGGAAAGCTGACCGAGCTGTGGGTCACAGCCTTTTTATAGCAGGTAATGAGGAGCATATGTTTCTATTACATTTAAGCTTAAGAGAAGAGACATAAAGAAAGACCACAAGAATGCGAGTAATACAGTGCATAAAGAAAGAGACTACAAGTAAGAGGGAAACTAGAAAATTGCCAGTGAGAGAAAGAGTAAGAGATGCAGAAAGCCAGAAACCCAGAGAAGAGAGAAAAGGAGAAAGCTGTAAGACCGATCGGTTGAAGGAAAAGGGAAATGCCATCCGCTACATGATACAGAGGAGCCTGGGAGTGAGGGACAGTTTTGGAGAGGAAAGCACTGCCCAAGAAAGGCTGGAACGCTGAAACTCTGTTATAATATTATTATAAAAGACTAAGAGGAGCTGAGCTCAGTGAGAAGATTATATGAGTATCCACCACATTATAACTAAAATAAAAGTGCTGGTTTTATGTGAACACCAGTAAGCAGCTACCTGCTCAGCTTATTACTTAGTTGTAGTGAACAAGTGATAGCCAGGAGCCCAATGGAAGACTAGGTGTTCTTTTGGTTTATTTTCTTTAGTGGCGAGTATAGACCATAGAAACCTACCTATAAAGACCAATTTATGTTGATCCGTCCCTGGTGGCATCACAACTGGCTGGTAAAACATTTTTGCTTTTTTTTTTTAAATCCTTTAAAAACTGAAGTTTAATTGTTTGTCCATCTGTCTGTCCAATCAATGTCTCTGGGGTCAGTTAAAACTCAATAGCTAGATACTATTTGAGTCCAATTTAAAACAAAACCTTAACATTGAGAACATTATATTATATTTATATTATAAATTATTATTATATTTTTATCACAAAATCCAAATCCACCACAAACTAGTGAGCTTTAACTGTCTTTATCACCAAATCCAAATATAGAAAGAAACAAGAAAATTCTACAAATTAACTTTAACATGTATTTACAAAATACAAAATAAAAAACACTGTACTCTTAAAACATGATTTTATTTCATTAATTATTTTTCTTACATATTTAAAAGGAAATTGGTACTGTACATTGACACCAGATGTCAGAAAGCAGGAGTTCAAGGTTTCCCAGGATGTGTGGAACATGCTACAATGATCTGGAAGCAAACTCAAAGTTCCAAGAGGGAGAGAGCTCTTGACCTCTTGACCTCCATGTAATTTGGTTGTTCCTTGCTAATGCATATGGATATATACCACACCAACTTATTGCATTTTCCCTTCTCACTGGAGCAAGGCAGGTGATGTTTGGCATTAGGCTAACATCAGGGCAGAGGTTACCACCACTATGAGTCTACATCGATAACCTCACAAGCTTGCTGAGTATGGCAGCATGCACAGCCAGATTATTAAGGAAGGGGATGAGAAATGACAAGATCTCCTTTCCGGTAAGTGGAGAGTACAATCCCCCTGGTTGTAGAGCAACCCATCCAGAGCCTTGGCAAATATTATACGTCACAGATATTGTATAGAATGATGGGAAAGGCCATTCTTCAGCAACTTCCAGATGGCCTGGGTAAAATCAATCCCAGCCAATTACCTGGAAATACAGGGTATGGTCCTACCAATTCACACTGTACCAAAGGATAATATTGTCACTGAAGATGTGTGAGATCACCTCAATAATAGTTAGAGAGATGGACATAAAAGCCAACACTTACATATGAAAGTGACCAGGCCTCCCATACTCATCTCTCAGAAAAAGGACTCTTAGGGAAGAACTCTCTCCAGCTTCGTATAAAATCCATAGCCTATAGGCATGAGAAAAGCAGGCTTATCGTGGAACTGGGAGAATCCAGTGACCAGACAATTAGAGGTGTCAATGCCCAGGTGCATACTGGAAGACATTGGGGGGCACAAATCGAAGTGCAGAAGGCAGTGAACAGGCTGCAATACCTGGAGATGGTTGGCCCAGTCCAAACAGGTCGAGTAGGACTAGGATGAGGTCAGCCACTTTCATTTTCGTCCAAAGATGAAGGAGAAGGAACAGAAAAAGATGGTGGTCATGGAGGTGACAGAGACGGAAGAGGAGAGTTGGAGAGTTGGAGGGTGAAGGCAGTGTCACAATGAAAAGAGGGAAGCTGGACTAAGTGGGAAAGTGTGGTGAAAAGGACAGAGACAGAGGAGGCCTGCCATCTTTGCAGTACAATCAACACAAACCTCCAGCATATACTGACAGGCTGCAAGAAGGCTCTCTCTTACAGGGCCAATACAGGTGGGTGGTGACATGACCAGTGTTACGAAGCGTTTTTTCAGGACCCTATGCAGACAGCAGTATCTGGAAGGGAGTGAACAGACACGGGGAGACGAGGAACTGGGCTGGTAGACGAACAGAGTAATGTGACGAAGGTGCGCAGGTGCTCGGGGGGGGGCGTGATTCAGGCAAACAATCCAAGGGGAGTCAGAAGGGAAATCCAGTGCAGGCAAAAGTCCAGAGCTGGGTGATCCAATCCAAGAGACATGACAGAGTTAAAAACCAGAGCGGGATCTAGCAGACAAAGTTAAAAACAGTAGCAGGATCCGGGGAAGGGTCGGGGAGATAAAAAAAAGGGGTAACGGGACCAGGCATTCTAGGTCCTGGACAATATCTCCCTCCTTTCCAGGGAAGGCGTTGCATCTTTTATTAGTGATGTGGGCACAAGAGACCAAGACAGTACTCCTTGTAGAATTGACAGTACCATGGGAGAAAGGCATGAAAGCTGCATATGACAGAAAGAGGCTGAGCCTAAGACTCGCAGGCCGAATGGAGAAAAGGTGGCTCGAGGCCCTTAATCTACCCTGAAGAAGTGGAAAGCTGATACTCCAAATAAGAGAGAGGCCAGCTGCAGGGTTGACAGGGAGATGTCCCTGTCACTGCCCCGCCACTAGAAGCTGTACTGGTGTAAGGGGCAGAACATCAATGAATGGTGGTCCCCAAGCTGAAGACCCTGCTGGTCTCTAGGCACTGCAGGATTTGCGGTAGGTGAAAGCTGTGCAGGCTAACATCGACCTGTATAGATGATGTAATTAGGGCATCATAAACATCTCCTAGTTCATAGTGAAGAGGCTTCAAATTATTTACAATAACAATAACAACTAAACAACACAACACTTCACACAACATAAAACATAACCTGAAATCCTATGTAATGCCCAAACAGGCTAACAAGAAAAAACCTGGCTCCGTAAAGCACCGGAAGACAACTCATTATTTTGTAATCTCCCTTCCTGTAATTCAGGATGTCCAAAAGTCAAAGGGACTCAATCTGCCTATTCTGAAAATATATAACCAAATCCAAGATCAGAAAAAGGTCCACTCACCTGGTACTTCTGCTTCCTTCTGTTAATTCCCTGTCTTTCTCTCTCCTGTCTTTCTATGATGTTTCTCTGTGTTAAATGTTTATTCTTCCTCTATTTTGATTAACCTGAGTAGATGATTTCCTTTTATCCACTGTCTCTTACAGCCTACCCAAAAGCAGTTAAACAGCTCACTTTCCCATTATTATTTTTTAATTTTATGACCTGTCATAATTATACTAAGAAATGTATTCTGACAGTTACTGTAAATGACAAAAGCATCTTTTAGCCCTTATTTCCTACACTTAGACCAGTTATAAAAGAAATAGAAGTTAATTATAGAGAATAGTTCATAATTATACTGATTTGACTATGGTTTAATAACTCTAATTTGGATTTATAAATCTGAAAGGTGCTACTGTAACTCAAGATATCACTGCTCTGATGGCAATAACACAGGCAGTACAGGCAGTGCAAAGAGCAATAGTGGTAGAGTGTGTTCTGTCAGAGCGCAGTGATAAATCAAGAGGTGAGCTTAAAATTCACATTGTACAGTCTTGTAAGTGTATTTACGTATTAGTAAATTCTCAAAAATGTACTAAAAAATAAAAATATTTCCTCTTTACTTACATGAGAATTGAAATAATTACACCTTGGTGCAAGCCAGCGGCCATATCACCCTGCAGCTCTCAACTGGCTACCCACTGAAGCTCAGCAGGTTTGAGCCTGGCCAGTACCTGGATGAGAGACCTCCTGGGAAGCTATGGTTGCTACTGGAAGAGGTGTTAGTGGGACCAGTGGTGGGCACCCACCTTGTGGTCTGTGTGGGTCCTAATACCCCAGTAGATTGGTGGGGACACTATACTGTAGTGGGTGCCATCTTTTGGATTAGACGTTAAACCGAGGTCCTGACTCTTAGTGGTCATTAAAGATCCCTGAGCATTTCTTGATAAGAGTAGGGAGTTATCCTGGTGTCCGGGCCAAATTTACCATTGCCGTGGCCTCCAAATTGTCCCCATGTATGATAGGTTTGCAGTTGTCCTGCGATGGAGTGGCGCTCTGTCCAGGGTGTACCCTGCCTGGGCTCATTGCTTGCCGGGTAGGCTCCGGTTTCCCATGACACCGTATGGTATAAAGCGGTTTGGCAGATGACATGACATAACAAATCTTGGTACATCCTTTTTCTTTTATTTGTATTTTGTAAATCTCTTAATTCTTCTAAATAGATTTTTAAAACTATTTTTTCTCCTCAATTGAAACTTAATTTCACTTGGCGCCCTAGGCGACTGCCAAGGTCGCTTACTGTATATGCATGAGCAGATCCTGACTGCAGCTTAAATGTCCCTTGTGCTGCTGTGAGATCCTCTGGATTCCATCTCCAGGACTCTCTGGACTCTAGCCTGTCTTGATATTATTTACCTATTGACTTATTTGAGCTAGTACCCATAATCCCCTGTGGACACAGCCCTAGCTCCGTTGCATGGGGGCTCAATTAGACCAGCAGACTGCATTTTTAGGGGTCACTGGGTCCAATTTGGGTAGAAAATTGGAGGTTAGTGCCACTGAGGATCATGGAGGGAGATGGGTGAGAGAAGTTGTGTGGGGTGCAGGAGTTATGTTGCATTTTGTTTGAAAAAAAGAACAGTAAAATAAAAAGGTATACAATAGGATTTTTGTCTAGATTTAGGTTCATATAGTAGATTCCCTACAGTACATTGTCTTTAGAGATGTCTTGGAGCATAATGACAGCACTTGGATGTAGGTTGGATGTATTTTGGTTTGTTCAGAATACTTAGCAAGCAAGAATACAGAGACTAAGGACTGTCACTATGAAGGTAAAAAGAGAGCAAATAACCTGGAGCTAAGACATTTAGAGTTTGAAGGTGATTTTAAAAATGAATTAATTGGGGAGAAGGACATACATGCTTTTATAATTTTCTTACAACCTGGACCTAAGTTGTGGATTTGCTGGATTTGTAATATATTAAAAAAAAACATTCTTAGATACATCACCAAGTAAAACAAAAACGTCAAAATAAGCTTTTGGAATCTGGCTGAGAAAGAAACAAATGAATGTTTTAGCTGTTGCAAAGATGAAAAAAGACCTTAGTAGCATAATGAACTTCAAACGTCAAAAGATCAAACCATAGTTCGAACAAAAATGTTCTGTTGCTACAAAAATACCAAAAAGATTTGCCAGCTAAAGTCTTTGTAGAAAGCTCATTAACATAACCCCATTGTATCAAATAATTAAATTGACAAAGGGCTTCACACTATAATTGGCACAGAATGGAAGAGTGGTGCATTTCTCTCTGACTTCGCTACAAGGCTGAAGAGACCACGGAGTCTGCAGCAGTTGCTGCCCAAATTTCCCAAGAATCAAGAGTACTCTGGCCAACCAATCCCAGGCTCAGAGACAAGGTGGGGAGGGTAGAGAAAAACATCTTTTAGTTTGAACACTAAATATAAGCTTTAACAAATTTGCTTTGCTTCTGTTATTTAATACATGAGCAAAGGATACCAAACGACAGCACCTACACACTTGTTTATTAAAACACAATAGTTTTTCCTGTGATAAGGCAGCATACTTTACCCCAGTGATTTTTCCGATGCCAGTTGCCATTCATTCAAACAGCTCAGGAGTTTCTAGTGCTCATGTGCTCCAGGGCTTTAAAGACATTGCCCCAGGATGTTCTACTGTGCAAATTCAACTTTTAGGGCAGTAGCTGTGATAGCTGTAGGAGGAGCTAGTTGTAGAATATATTATTCTTGTAAGATATTACAGCATATAGTAATTATTGTAAATCCATCTAGTGCTGTTTCAAAACTTCCAATTCACTATATTATTTTATTTCTATATTTCTATATTTTACTGAGATGCATTGCATTTTGTAACCCCAGTAACCCCCTACTGACTGACTATGCTTGTCCTGGTATACCACTATGTTGTGTTCTCCTGTGGGAAATCTTGTTTATTTAACTGCAGTAATAAAACATGAAACAGAGGTGAGTGCATAATGCAGCCTTTTTTTATTTTTCCAAACACATGCACACAACAACTCAACTCAAATGTTCTTCAGACTTTCCCACCATCCCTTCAATACTAACTATGGCAAGCTCAACACACCACTCGACGAATACTCATCTCAATCACCTACTGTAGCAGCATGACCCAGACTTCCACCAACAACACTGGAGATGTAAAGCTTACCCTGTGCTTGGAATGAGTGCCTTTACTGGTGAAGCCACTTGGGAGAACCATGATTATGTATTTTTGTAGGCATATAAATTAAATATGAACTTATTCTACAGCAGCAGCAATAGTTAATGAAGAATTTGTTCATATTAAACTACCATAGTCATAGGAGAATCAAATAAAACCCTAATACATAAATGTATAAAATACCTATTGTAAAACAGAATTATATTGATTTTAATGCGGTGATAAAAATCACTATCCCATTTCGCAGACCACTGACATACAGCACCGACTTGGGTGATGCATGGCAGCCATTATGCACCAGCTGCCCCATTGCAAGTTCAGGTTTATTGTCATATGTACTGTACTGTACCTGCATATAATGAAATGCTTACATGTGTGCTTTACTCACATGACAAATGACATAACAGATGACATAAAAGAGGAGATCACACTGACGTAGAAAATGGCATACAGTACAAATGACATCACAATACTTGGAGACAGGGACATAATTTTAACCAGCATTAAGATAGCAGCTGTGTGCAAAATTCAAGCAGTGGCAGTATTTTGAGTTCACTACTAAATTTAAATAGTGACAGTATTTTGTATTTTGAGTTCAGTGCAAAATTCAAGCAGTAGGCAGTATTTTGAGTTCAGTGCAATTGCAGAGAGGTGTAAATGAGGGAGGATTTAGGAGTCTTTTGGCTGTGGGGCAGAAGCTTTCTGAAACAACTAAAGCCTTTATTATTTCTTGTTAGCATTTAACGTATTTACAAAAGAAAAAATATCATATTTATATAAATATGCCTTACTGCTTGGAAAATGAAACACTTGCATCAATAAAATATAAAGCTTGTTTGTTATATCTTAATTAAAACGTTGTCATCTGTTTTGCTAAACACCTGTTTTTATAGTCCCCGTGTTTTTTCTAGTATGAGTCTAGTAATAAAGTGAAGTGACAATTGTTCCAGTTTTGTCGATACTTACTGATACACAACAGAACTGTAGTGCCGAGGTTTAATGGATTCAATTAACTATTACTAAAATAGTATTGTTCCAAATACAATGTCATATTATTTTTATGTTTTATCACGTCATTGACAAAAAGCCTTTGATTCTGAGTTGTCTGTCATCTCACAAAAACTTCACTTCTGCGAAACTCCTACAATAATTCTTTTTCATTAATAACATAGTTCAGGGTTTTAACCTAAGCATTTATAATTATTTATTATTATCTGAAACGCAACTGGATGTTTAGGCAGTATTTAATTTATTGCTAGTCCACCTTTTATCCTACGCAAATACAATAATTCTAGTCCTAGTTTGATTTCTATATATATTTTTAATTTTGTGAGCTCATATATTGAAATTCTATAAAATATAGTAATAATATTATTGACGTGGTGAAATAGCTTCATATGGAACTTTATTATTTAAAGGCGTCCTATTTAAACGATTAATTTCTTACTGTAAGTTAAGTGTAACAATAAAATGATAAAACATGAAATCATACTTTGTTGCCCATCATTCACTCACTGGATATTATCACCAGTTTCAGATTAGTTTTAAAAACACAAAACCACTGTGGTAATGTAGATTCAATAAAACTATCATGATTACTAAAAGATAAAAATGTTTCCTTACCTATAAGAAGTAAAAAGGCGCCCGCTCCGTAATCGACAGCAGGTGACATCTTGGATAAATAATGGTTTTCCATTGGCGATTATTAATCTGTACATACGTATGATTATATACCTTATGTATTACTTAGAAGTGATAGCTACCTGCGAATGTTTAATATAGCCTCGTTGTGTCCTAATAATTAAGGTTTGAATTAACAATACTCACGAGAATGTTAAATACAGAACTTAAAGAATAGCGCTGTCTTGTTTCCCTATCATCTTCTGTGCTCAACTACCTTTTTTTTTCTCCGAAAGCTCCGGCAGTGTCTTGCTTTATGTCACAGATCCCTTCAACTGAAGTGAGTGGATAGGATAGGCAGGACTCCCTCTCCTCCAAAAGACATCGGAATTCCTCTTCTGGAAGATTTTTTTCTGCTTTAACTGGATTGGTCATAGTTCTCATTTTGACGTCATATTAAGAGATGAACAACAAGCTAGTTGATAACGCCAACGGGAGTAATAAAGTAATGAAGAAATAATAAAAACCTTTTTTTGTTCCTTTGCAAACACGGTTTGTGAACATTTCTGCACAACAATAATGTGTTTTCAGATAGCAAAAGGCTGTTAATGCCAGCATTATCATCAAATCTAGCATAACATAGCAAAAAAAACGGCTTGAAAAACAGATTCTACAGGATATATATCACAAGGTTTAACCTGACAAGTAGAGTATCAGAAAATAACGGATGTTTTTCAAATGCATAAACTCAGTAGAGCAGTTTAATTCACAGGGACAGCACGTTTGTGGCGAAAGCCACTCTTTAACAATAGAATAACGGATTAATAGTTGCATTTACAAAATCACTGAACTGTTTTTAGTTTTAACAGAAACAATGCCACTTATTTCCAACGCATTTTTGAGTATCCCGTCTCTTTGACTTTCACGAAAATTATCAAGATAAAGAGATTTTGATACTTTTCTGCATGTGTTCTTTGTGATAGAAATCCCGTAAAATATTTTTCCATGTGACTAGTACACAATTCTTCAATACTCTTTAATCTGTATTTTTTAGTGTGTAGTGGAGATTTTTGAAATTCGTCTCACATCAGCTATGCTTTTTGTGCCCGCAAAACCATGTCAACTTCGTGGATTTAAACCGTTGATAAAGACATCTGACGCACGATTGACATCAACTGGATTTTGACGTATGTTACTTAAAGAATTTTCATTTACACATTATTTAGGTAGAGACAGTAAGCCATTTACCCTTAACAAATGTGCTGCCGTCTACAGAAGAACAGCGACTTAATGCCGTAATGCCTTACTGATGTTCGGTCTCCAAGTCACAAAAAAAGGACACAGAAAAATATGAAGGAGGTTCATCAAGAAGGATTTCATTCTTTTACTCAAAAACACCACCCCAATAAAATATTCTGTCCAGTACTGGTTTCACAGGTCACCGTACCTCTGCCACATTTAGATGGTGTAGAATGACCAAATTTGGATGAAAATGGGGGAAAAAGGGATTTGTCGTGAAGCTGAATCCCTTTTGAATTTTTTAGCATAACACAAAAAGACACAGCAAATGTGTTTGAATGTCTGAGCATCCATTGTTTTTTTTAAGAACTGAATAGATTTATATCAAGTGAACAATCTCTAGAAAATAACATTCAACCTAGTAAACAAGATATTTAGTTAATTAGAAATGTGTGAAGTACAAAAGTGTGACTCTGAGATGTAATGATCGTTTTACAATACACTCTGGAAGCCTATGAATGCAGGGAAAAGGGACTCGAGATGGTCAGACAGTGGGTGTGGACCACCTAACATCCTGTATGGGACGAGGCAGCTAAACCTTTCGCACCCCCAGTTCGAACTGTCCCCCTGACCTCTCCTCTTTCCCCCTCAAGGATCACCCTTTCCCAACTCTTCCTCTACAAAATGGGGAACCTTTCATGATTTACTGTACAACAAGATGCTGCTAAGTCTTTTGTTTCATTGTCTTCACTGAAACCACAATATTTTCAAAATACATTTGTCCCTGTTACTCTCTGTCAGCCAAGCTTCAGAGAAGCCTGTCACAGTGTTTTTGTATGCGCAGTACCTTTTAGTTCTGATATTTTATTTTGATAAAAATAAAGTTTGTACAAACTACAAACAAGAATGGCTTTCTTTGGAACTTTGCTGGAATGTTTCTCATTGTGTTTTTTATCTTTTTTCTTTTCCTTGTTTCCATTCAAAAATAACCTCTCTGTTCTGATTAAAATGCGAGGTACTTGAAAATGCTGATGGTTAACTCATTTTTGCTGTTCCTTGATTTCTGGTCAAAATAAGGACGCGATATCCTTGTATCCATACATTCAGAAATGTAAAACTGTTTTAAATCAATACACGTATAACTGCATATGATATTAATAGAAACGTAGAGGATATATTTACAAATAATCTGCTGAAATGTATTTAGAAGAATTCTATGTAAACAGGATTCTGGACTACAACAAAAATCTTAGTTTGTCTATGAGATTCTAGCCCACTTATGGAGTTAGACAGCTGGTTTGTATTTCTGATGTAGCTGTAGATGTCATATTTTGGTTGACCTGACAGAGAAAGTTATTCATTCTGTTCTTAATTGGTAAGTTGATCAGAAAACAGACTTGGTTCTTCCTCATCATTACTGAGTTTAACCTGCGACATTTGTTATTAGTGAAAAATTGTTTTTTTACATTCTTTGGTTTGTGATAAAGTGTACTCAGTGCTAATGTGTATTGATCTTTGATGTTGTCATTTTTTTAACTGAGTCATAATTCACTATTGAAACATTCAAGATCTCTCTTATCTGGCTTCATACTCCAGTAAGACTAATGGAACTTCAAGGGAACTGCTTTTAACTATTTTTTTTCAGAAATATATGACAATTAAGGTAAAAGCAAAGGAAGTGAGATAATAATAATAATATAATTGCTTACACTTATAAAGTGCTTTTCTGGACACTCCACTTAAAGCGCTTTACTCCACCACCACCAATGTGCAGCATCCACCTGGATGAGATGAGCAGAATCCTTCATTCAGTGAGAATGGATAATGGTAAGAACTGTAGGGGGTATAGCGGTCAACTCATTATACTGGTATCGCTAACCAGTTTGTCCACTACAGACCGTATGCATTTCCTCAGAGCACATGCTGCATGTAGATAATCCAAGTGACACAGGCACACAAAAATACAAACTTCTGAAGATGCTGAAGCAGTATGAATAGAAAGGATTTTTCCTCCCCTCCCCTTCATGTTAGCGAAAAAAAAAAACCAAACACTCCTTTAAAAGTGCCAGGCAAAGATTGGCATTCTTGTTCGTATTTGGAAGCTTTCGTGTATAGAGATCATTGATTGTGCCCTTTTAGCATCTGTGAGCTTACCTGAGTAGAATTATCTGGTTCATAAAAACTTTAGAAACTTGATATCCCAGGCAAAGATATGTACTTTATCCTACTGAATGTATTAGGGTTTGTCGGTGATAATTCTAAAATTTGAAATACTACTGCTCTATAAGACCCACTGCTACATCAGTGCATTGTTCACTCCTTATCCACTTACACATCATTTGTGCTCTTTGAACTCTGGTCTTCTTTCAGGTCTTAATGAGATGCTCTACACTCTGAACACTGGGAGGCTGTGCTTTCTGTTCTGTTGTTCCAGGACTGTTCAATGATCTTCAATGTTCAATGACCAGCCCATATCAGACTCATTAGAATCTCACTATTCACTCAGTACTTTTCAGATCCTGTCTTTAAAGTCATTCTTATACTCTAGCTTTTACTTCTGTTGCTGTATTTATTTATGTATATAGTATCTACCTCTTTTTATGAGTTTTTTATGAGTTTTTTCATTGTAATGTACAGCAGCTTGGGATGATATACAGGTGTACTTTTGTATAATTTGTGTTATTAAAAAAGGTAATTATTAAAATAATTGAGAGTGTGAAGTTTGAATGTAATGTATTGTTTTAGCTATAGGCAACTCTAAGAATACAAAAGTGTCTCTAAGAATCTAAATACATTGGATAACACCTGTTAAGTGTCAAAATTTCCAGCTTCAAAATAAAATGATGTTTGGCTGAGATGTATGGGGTCCAGATTCAGTGATCAAAGCAAAAACATTTAGAGTAAAGTTTACCTAGGTTTACCTGAGTCAATTAAGCTCTTTAAATAAATGATTAAATTAAATCAACAGTCCAGAAATACAGCATGTAAGAGGATGGTAAAGCAGAGAGAAGAGGGTGGGGTAGAGAAAGAGGAAGATATCGAAGGTGAAAGTTCCAGATCACCTGGAAAAAACAGATTGGAGCTAAGGTCTTGATCCTCACCAAGAGAGCTTGTTATTCTGTGGTTTTAGTAAACTCTGATTTCCTGGTAAAGAATCCTACAGTTAAAATGTTCTCCCCTGGTTAGTGGGTGTATTTCTAGAACAGGAAGACAGGTTCACATTTATTTAGTGGCATCGGGGTTTGCAGAGAGAGAGATTTAACTGCTGGTTGCATTCTGTTTAGTTTTTATCTATTTTTTGGGGCTTATGGTAGCCTTTTGGCTACCTGGTAGCAGTCTGGGATTTTTTCTGGGTGGTTAGAACATACAGTATGACTCAGGAATGCCTTATTTGTATATTTGTAGATAACATAACTTATAAAGTATGTTGTATATTTATGCGTAGTTTAATGATGTTTATTGTCACTATTAATAAATATTTATTTAACTAAGCGTGTAAGAATTATTACTCTTTTCACCAAAGCTGTGCCGGAGAATAAAGAATTAATGTGCCTCTATAATCTAAAGTATATTCTTGGCAAATGCTTTACCGGTTGGGGATTATGATTATTTTATGTATTGATTTATCCATTACTGTTGCCCCCTGCTTGTAATAATATGAACTCTGGAACTCATTCTGTCCTCACATAATAGTCAGTATATGTCACTTAATAGTCAGTATACGTCAGTTTGTGTGTTGTGATGTTGTTAGTTTTTTTTAAAATACATAACCTTTAAGCTATTACGTATTTCCCAACAGGTCACAGACATAAAATGTATTAAAAAAAATTAAACAGGCTACAAACATAATGATTTTATGTAAAGACTAGAAACTTACAAACATAAATATTTTATAGCACTTACCAGGAAATAAGGGTTATTTTTAAATGTTCTGATGTAAACAATGTAGCAATACATGTTTTCAGAAACTGATGATGTATGAACCTGTTGTGAGCAACACGTTATTTATTTATGTGGTAGTGGTAGTTGTGTGAGGCTAAGCTTCTTGATATACTGTGAATCCCCCACAAACACTTAAATATGCATGACTTACATTGTTAACACCTTTGAGGGCTGAGCTCTGTAAACACAAGGAGCTGAAACACTGGTGTTACAAATGCTTTCCTGCCACTTCCAGTGTTATCTTACTGGGATGTTTATTAGAACCAGGAAGAAAAAAGTATCCATTACATTTAAACAAGATAATAGCCATTGAAAATAAAAGGTTCATTTTTAGATTCAAATCTGAAAGCATTTTAAATTCCAATTTGAACTTGTATAACTGAAAAACAGGGTACAACAAAGACATCTATCCTGGCAAAAATGGCTATTGTGCAAATAACAAGGAGACACTGGTCAGCTGAAAACTATTATGTCAATATCTGAAATTCTTTGTTCATTAAAAAAAAAATCCTTAGCATATGACTATGAGCATATGCTAAGATTGCTTTCTATATTTAGCCATGAGCACAGTGTAGTGCAACTACGACAGAGCGCACTGAAGTTCATGTCATTTTGATAAAGCTCTACTGAAGAGATTTCCCTTCTGCCCCTACTGTTCTCATTTCAATTAAAAGGGATACGTATTGGTACAGTGGTCAGCATAGCTGCCTTTCAGGCAGTGGATTTGGGTTTTATTTCTGGCCAACACATGACTGCAATTCATTGCTGTTACCTTCTTTTGGAGTCATCATAATGAGGCGTTCACTCCAGAAATGCTAAAAAAGCTGGTGAAGGTGAGGATGAGCCATCTGAAATGAAAATGGCAAGCGAGCAGATGGAATATTGTCCTCCTGAGCAGAGCCTGTACTATATTCATACTCTACAATGAGTTGCCCATGATGCTATGGAATAAACAGGCTCTATCAAAACCGTGATGCCAAACATCCACAAACTTGTGGCATTTTCCCACACATCCTCAAAGGCCCATGAAATCTTGAAAGAAGGCTTCAAAATTCAGCTGGCAATTTGTCACCTGATGAAGTTGCCAGGTGAAGATGATAGGTTCCAGCCTGCGATGGGGTCTTTACAGAGCTTCCCTGCTACATTCAGCTAGAAAACTATGACCTGAAACTCACCATGACTATATCACTACATACATGATGGCACTAAATCCCTGCAATATAAAAGGACTGGGATTTCCGCGTAGCACCAGTGCCATTTCAAGAGGTCACAAATAAACGTCAGGCTGAAAGGGTCATCACAGCTAGTTATATCAGAGCATAATTTGGGGTCTTCAGGACTCCAGCGTGAGGAATAAGGGTGACTGACAAGCATGATGTGCCACCCCTGATCCATCTTTTAAACTGGTCATTGATGAGAGAATCAGTAGCAAAGGATTGTCAACAGATAGGCTCACTCTCCACTCTCTTTCCAAGAAGAAGGCCACCATGACTTTTTACCCCAACAAAGAAGCACATTTATTATATTACATACTGTATATGGATAGTCAGTCCACAACCCCACCGATGGTTCCAGCTACAGATGAAGGCCCAGCATACCCTAGCTTACCTTGCTTGGAACAGGCTCCTGATCCACTTCCATACCTACCTCATCTGCCCCCACAGCCTGGGAGGAAAGAGGATTCTCAGGCCAGAAACAGGCACATCATTTGAGTAACTTAATAAAAATTAGATGCAACACTGATGAGTAACAAATGTTGGATTGAAATAAAGGAAAATACATGTGAAAACAAAACTTGAAGTTGTTTCTGTTTGAGGTATTTACAGTTTTTTAAGGCTTGGCAATGTTTATAGAAGCAATTTTGTGTCTGTGTGTTTGCTCATGATTAATAATTAAAAGATTATGCAAAGGAGGAATAAAGAAAAACAATTGATAAAGGACTAAAGTGGAACTATAACATTTCTAACACAAATGTGAAAAAATAAATATTTGAGCTACAATTAAGGTTGAACTGGCATATATCTACGAATGATATTGAACTCAATATGGTTTACAGTGATAAATGCCTTTGGCAGCTGACTAGCACATCTGTCAAAATAAATGGCATTCATGTTTTAAGAATAGGTAGCTTTGAATGTCATGGAAATAAATTCTACTCTCATTCCAATTCAAAATCCAGTTCAGTATCCTAAAGAACATTACATTTCAAATAATAATTCATGAATTAATTCGGGATCAACCAAACAATTCTGAATTAACCAACCTCGGCCAGATCTCTAGCTTCTGGATGAGATCCTTACTTACAGACTACCACAATGGTTAGGAAGGCCAGAAGTCATACCACCCTGTAACTCTCAATTGACAACCCACTGAAGTTCAGCAGATGTAAGCCTGGTCAGTACCTGGATGGGAGACCTCCTGGGAAAAAACTAAGGTTTCTGCTGGAAGAGGTGTTAATGGGGCAAATGGGGGCACTCATTAACTGTGGTCTGTGTGGATCCTAATATAGTGACAGGGACTCATTATTGTAAAAAGCTCCATCCTTTGGGTAAGATGTAAAACTGAGGTCTTGACTCTGAGGTCGTTAAAGATCCCAGGGAGTTTCTACAAAAGAGCAGGGGTGTTAACCCAGCATCATGGCCAAATTTCCCATTAAGCTTTAGCAATCATGGCCTCCTAATAATCCCCATCTATGAATTGGCTTAATCTGTTGTCCTCTCCACTGATTGCTGGTCATCCTGGTGGTGCTGTAGGGGAATCCCCATTACCTGTAAAGTGCTGTGAGCGAAGCGCTATATATGTGTAATGAATTATTATTATTATTATTATTATTATTATTATTATTATTATTATTATTATTATTATTATTATTATTATTATTATTATTAAATATTAAAGGCATACAGCACTTTTACTCTGTGTAACAAGATTTCGGTTTGGAAACAAACTGAAAAGTATTTTCTAGGTTCCTCTAGATGAGGAACTGCAAATGTCAACCCGTCACCCCAATACCTGGCTGAGGGCGTGATGTGCTGAAGAACGCTTCAGCTTTCTTGGTCAGTCTTATTGACCTTATTGAAGACCAGGTGGATCTATAGTCTGTCTCAGATACTTTCATTCTATAGCATTTGGGAATCTTCCGCTTAATTAGTCTCCAGGTGCCATGACATGTCAAGAACCTTGTAGTTTATGCATGCACATGCTTCCTTGAACAAATGGCTCTTTGATGGACCTCTGAATGTCAGCTTTTTAAATAAGAATATGTTATATGATACATGTTTTAGGTACAGCACTCATTCTGTAATTATAGTGCTGTACACTACAAAAAGGCATTGGTATAGACTATTTTATTTGGTCATGGACTGAAATGCAGGTGATCTTCCAGAGCACTTGCTTTAACTGAAATCTATTACTCTAAGCTAGCCAGCATCTGCAACACATTCTCTGCTTTGTTGCTAGAGGGTAACACCCTAAAATGCCAATAACAGCAATGCTATTTCAAACTAAACTTGTAGAGTGTGATTTTTAGATCTTTCTGTTTGACCATGCCTGTCCTGGGTGATGTTTTTTTTTAATGGACTCACATCACACCTGGTAATGTTAGACCACAATTTCTAAGACTAACTTACTAATAAATCAAGAGCACTAAAAATTGCACATTTACAGAAAATACAAAAATGGCATAACTATCTGCTAGAAATCTACCCTAATGTTAATCCTCTTTTGCCCATAGCCAGCAAAGAAACCTACTCCATTGGTTCCCTAAGAAAGGCCCTTAACCCCAACTGCTCCAGGGGTGCCGTATAAATGGCTGACCCTGTGCTCTGAACCCAAGCTTCTCTCCCTGTCCGTGTGTCTCTTGGTGAGCAAGTTGGAGTATGCGAAAAGACAAATTCAAGAAATTGTATATGGCCAATAAAGTGATCTCTTATCTCTCTGCATTGTCTCACAGCAAAGCAACTAATTAATCTGTGATTTATTTCCAAATTATGATAAATCTTTAAATATACTTGCATTTTTAATTGCAAATGTAGAACATCTGACCTAAGCATAACTCAAAAAGCTCTTCATCAGATGGCTGTCTAGTTTTATTTGTCAGAAAAAATAAAACTATCTTCAAATGTATCACCCTTTCAAACATTTTTTATAAACACTGTTACATTTAAGTTCACTTTAGAAAAGATTTCAAAATATGAAATGTAAACCCATTACTCCAAAGACACAAAAGATTATTTAGTCATTTGAAATTTTGTCTTTGTAAAGGTAGAGCAAGAGGAGGAACGACATGGAACTTTTATCACTTGGTACCAAAATTGGGAAAGGGAAAACAAAGAGAACAATCAACAGAGTAAGACAAAATGAAATAAAAGGATATCATACAATCAATAATCATTCTTACCTAAGACTATTAATAAACCACTAAAACATTTACATGCTGTTGATGTGCACATCCAAAAAGGTTTAGAGAGACATGCAGAAATCAGGAGATAAGCATCAGGTTAATCAGAGTCTGCCATATTTCCATTTAATATTCATATGTAAATATGAATTCTGTCATTATCTTGTCTTCCCACCGACATATTGTAAAGAATAAAAGTGGCAAGCTAATCTAGAGTCGATGGGTTTAATAGGTTTATTCTGTCATAAAATAAAAATTTAGAATAGCTAATATAATTGTATAATCACTGGAGATCACTTGTAAATATTTACAAGGATCCTTTTTTTTCCACCTTCAAGCAGATTTAGTGGTTGAGTGGTAGATTCTCGTAAACCAAAATTACAAAAATATTTCAGGTGGGTAGCTGCGTCAGCATGCGTAGGCTGCAAAGGAACAAGTAATAGGTTTATTCCATGCTGAAAAAAAGAAGAAAGAGAACACAACGTTTCGGCCGTGGAGCCTTCTTCAGGTGTGAGGGTCACACCTGAAGAAGGCTCCACGGCCGAAACGTTGTGTTACAAAAATATTTATTGCCTTACTATAACCTCAGGGTAGGGCTTGATTTAGAGGCACAATATATGTAATCTTATATGACAACAATGTTTTAGAAGAGGTAACTACTTCAAATTTCAAAGTTTCATAGTTTAGAATTCAAATTTTCTTTAACAGTGGTAACCAGAAGGTGAAATGGTCAAATAAACCCATGACTCCTGAAAATACTGTAATGTACAGTGAGTACAGAGCCAGAGCAATAAGTTACTCACATATAAGGACAGACAGTCACACAGGGCAATACAGACAGTTGTGCGTTGTAACACCTCTCATGGTGAGGGATGATGCAGCCATCAATGAAAAAAGAGTTTCACAGATATATTACAATTCAGAAAACTTGGTACCCAGAAGATCCTAAATTAGCACTGCATTTTTACAATTTGCCTTAGTGGTGTGAATGTCTCATTCCTTCAAATCAAGCAGAATTGCACCAGTGGACAGTGCCACAATGTTTTGAAAAGAATGATAAAATTTATCAACCTATTTGTAACCAAACAAAAAAAGGAAAAGGCCCATGCAACAAACCAGATCTCTTTTATTCCATCAGGCATGTGCAGTGTGTTATAGAGGGACTGACACAGTCTAAAGATTAATATGCATCATGAATTGCTTCACCCTATTGTCCTCCAAGGACACTCGCCTAATTCTGCAGTGTAACAATGGCAAGAAGAATAAGGTCGGGGAAAAGAGAAGGACATTTCCTGTATTGCTCATTTTGTTGCACATTGCTTATTGATCTGAGAACCTCTTTAAGGCATCTGTTGAAACGGCCTTGCATGACAGCACTCACCATATGGCCAGGCCGAGTCTTCCTTATGGCTGAAGTTCTTAATTTAAAGGCATGCCTCTTAGTTTTAACCAAGAACATATGCATTTCATTGCCCTGTTCTTTTTTTCATTATTATTGTAGCTTTCATAGGCGCTGATGCTTTCACTGCTTCACGGATTCTTTCCTTGTCCCTTCATATTGTGGATATTGGCAAATGAGAAAGCCAAAGTCTCGTGCGATTGTCGATACCGATTTTCCATTTTCGTGCTGCGTCATTATGTTCACTTTAATTTCTGAATCTAGTATCTTTCACTTTTGTTTTTTCCCTATTGGCACCACCAGAACACTCACTTTTTTGCTTGCTAGCCATTTGCATGCTAACCACCCAAACAATAACATGTGGCAGCATGGTGTCGCGCAGGCTGATGATGTCATCAATGTTAGACGTTACGCCCAAGCTCCGGGACATGAAACAGATATTCAGTTCTGTACAGTGATTCTGTACGATCAAGGGGACGGGGAGTGTTCATAAATCGCATACGTTGTAAGTCGAGCACTACCTGTAAAACTGACACTTCCTTAAGATGCAGGGTGAAGAGCAGTGGAGTTGTCTAGGGAGGAAAGTGGGCAAGCCAGAGGAGTCCGCTGCTGTTTCTCATTTTCCCTTTTGTGCCACCATGGTGTTCGTAGCTCTACATAGGATTATGTTGTTCCAAAAATCAAATTAACATGAAAGTAAAGAGTTATTTTTGTGTTGTTGTGTTCACTCATCATCGTTGTCGTCATCAGGCCTTTACAATACACTGATGAATTACAGTGTCCCCAAGGTCATTGGTTTTCGTTCTCTGCAGCTACAGCATATCACTCCCACAAACACCTTAGTTTCAGCCTCCCATCTTTCTTGAGGCTTCCTTGCTGGTCTAATATCTTTTATCTTGAGAATTGCCTGAAATTTTCCTTCATCCTGCAGTGACCTGTTCTCCTCACCAGCTCACCATTTTCAGCACTCTCATTATTATTAATGTCACAGTCTTAAGGCAAAAACACACTTGTCACCTCAGGATTACACTTAGTCTTCTAAGAGATCTTCTTTCCATTTTCACACTCCTTTATATTTCACACGGCTGCTTCTAATTAGCTTTAATGCATTTCCCTCAAATATATATCCAGCAACTTCTTCAACATTAGCTCTGATGACTTCAACCTTCAGAGACTAAGCATTCAAGAGTTTTGTTTAGCAAGGCTGAGTTGTAGCACCACGCTATATTGTTTAGTAAATTCTTTTGGGTTTGGTACAAATTCCATATTGATCAAAGAACCACAGTGGATTCCATTCGTTTTTTGTGCAGTGTTTTCTCAGTCATGTATTTTAAAGACTTTCACAGTTGTAATGTGACTGGAGGAAATTGTAACTGTGAAAAGCTACTTTCTCTCTTGTGACCTTTACCTTTGTTGTTTAAATACATTATTTGCTATTCTTAATTGGTTGTTGATTTCAATAAATAAAGATTATGTCACTAAGGGCTCAGGCATCTATTGTTTAATTAATGTGCTGTCCTAAATTGGACTCTGGAGGGCTTACACCTGAACACAGCTGCACTAACAAAGTCAGCCCAGTAGACCTGTAATTAACCCTATTGAGCTCAGCAAACTAATTTGTCATGAGTATAAATCAACACATTCCTCCTATTGTACAATACAGAACCCAAAAGCACAAGAAAAACAGTTTTCAAATTTTAAGATATTTATAGGGGAAGACAGCAACCTAACAAGAATGTGTCAATCAGAAATCATCTCAATATCATTCAGAGTTTTATTTTTAATTTACACGTACACTGTACGAAAACATAAACTCAATAGAAGGAAACCAGTTAACTCAACTGTTCAATTTCTTAATTTTCTGCATATAATAACAATACAATTCACTTCAGCATATACAGTGTATGGGTTTTGTGAATTGACTGGGACAATTTATTAATTGTAGCAGTAATCACGAGGTGACTCGTTATGGCTATTAGAAAATCAATCAATCAGCGACAACACACACACACACACACACACACACACACACACACGCACACACACACACACACACAGATTCAATAAATGAGATACATTTATTAATACATAAATTGTACATATAAAACATACAACAGTCTGCCTGGATACAGATGGTAGATCTCACTGTGAGGGTTATCAAAGTGCAAGGGATATAATCACGAAGAGATGCAAAGCACAAAGAGATACAAACAAAGAATATGCTTCAGTATTCTGTTAGGGCTATACTACTGTTAATCAGTCTACATTAGCTACTCAAAAGTAAAAACATTACTCCTAAATGAATTGAATTGATATCAACTTGTGTTGAGGTAACAATTGAATTCTCAAGATGCAATGTACAACATTGGGCTTACTTATCCAGATATGGATTTGGATTTCCCGGCACGGACACCAAGACCAGCTAGCAGCTGCTTCCAATCACTGCGGCTTTCAATAGGCGTTGTCCCGGCATCTTCTGGCTCCCGGCCAACCAGTCGGGGTGCAGTTTGGAGAGCTGGACGAATTAGAAGGAGGATTTCTGCTTTGGCGACAAGCCCGACAGTGTTTCTCTCAGGGACCTACTAGTACACTTACATTACAGCCTGCTGCAACCATGGCTGCTGGTGCTCCTGTACATGCCATTGTGTGTCCCTATGTTGGCCCACCAGGTAGATACATCTGTGCTGATCAAACTATCCTATTCTCCTCCCCACATGTCCGGATGGCGCTTCGGGCTGGGTACCATCTGAGTTGAACGCTGCCATGGATCCAAGAGGGACATCATGGATATAGCTATCGTTTAGGAGGAATTTACTGGTCTACAGAGATCTGCACGGATTACTAACACACAGAAGACATGATGGATGGACTAATACCCACATCATTTCCTTTTTTTAAATGATATAATGTTAGCATGCCCAAAGGGGTTGGACAACCAGTTGATCTTGTACCCCTAGAGGTTTTTCTCTTCTTACTAAGGAGTTTTTGGTTTCTCTCCTCTGTTGTCTTCTGGTCTTCTGTTCTGTATTGACAAAATGTATCATCAATTGTATTGTTAAGTGCTTTGGGGCGACCCTGTTGTGAAAGGCGCTATATAAAAATAAATTGAATTGAATTGAATAGTAGTCCGGATGACTAGTAGAAAGTCTCTATGCACAGAGGGTGACCGCGGACCACAGAGCAAGTCACTCTTCAGGGGGAAGAAACTTGGTTTGCTTCCAGTGTAGCACCGCTGCTGAATAAAAACTTATTCGGGTTGTCGACAAGAGTCCAAACGTTTACTCCGGTGTCAAGCGAAGCGTCCACGTTGGAGTTGGCTAGCGATTTACGTACAGGCATTCCCTGGGCCGACACTCAAATTGGCCTGAGAAGCAAAGTTTCTGAGCTGTGTAATGTCTTTTAACCCAGATGGAAGACAGATGGTGATTGGTCGAATGATTAGTGGGCATTTCAGACCCACGTGGGGTTACCGCACCCTGCTGGTTCCTGATTGGTTGGTCAAGGTGAGAGATGCGTTACAATGATCTCGAACATCTAAGACCGCAATCCAGATGTTCCCAAGAATGTCGCAGACAGATAGGCACCAGGAATGGCTATTGATCATGATAGCCAGGCATGGCTGGGCGCATCCCCATTTGGGAGCTCCTCCTTATCTGAGAAAGAACACCTTTAATCAGAACTGCATGAATAGAGATGAGAAAGAGAGATGGGGCCTCATTTAGGAAAGCACAGCAACACTTAATTCTGACTTATTAATAATTAATAAGATAATAACATAGAGAATTAAGACCTGAATTCCAAAAAAAGAATCACATATGAACTTTTTTTGGCAATTTAAACAATTAAAGTGAAATTCTTCTCATCTGCTGAAGTGGAGGTTTTAAAGAAAACATATAAATTGAAACTGACAAATAAAAGAAATGTATCATGTCTAAAATGTATACAAATAATATTTTTTATCTATAGAAGACTGGGAAGTGAAATGCAGAAACCAGGGAGAGTAGGATCACTTACCAGAAAGAAGTGAGCCCAGAAAGACACTCCAAGGGTGTGTGCCAATGTGACTCTTCAGGCATGTTTCCCGTCAGGGCAATAACCACTCTGTTAAATGTGCAGTTCTCTCATATAAGGAGACCCTTATCTGAATGAACCGAGTAGGCAATAACAGATACCAAATTCAAGCATTGAAGATTGTTGTCCCATTGGACTTCTTCAGAATCACAGTAAACAGTACAGCATAAACTAAAGGATACAAGCGGATAATATGTGGACATACATTTAATCCAAAAACAGGAGGCTCATCTTCACAACATGGCTTGCAGGAGTATGGACAAATATACATGCTGTTTAAGTCTGTACCCTCCTACATAGACTCCTGCCCACAGTATACTGTATCCTACTGGATAGAATCAGAGGATCAAAAAAGCTGCTAGTGTCAAATGGCTTAGATGGGTCTTTCATAAGCTTTTTGATGATGAAGTTCTTAAGGCGCAATAGTTTTCTAGATGTGATGTTCTTCAGCACCCCAGTCCTGTCTTTATCTCCAGTGTCCTCCTCAAAGTCGCAAAACAGAAAGGCAACTTTCCACACCACTTCGTGCATCTCCCTCAATACACCCACCTTTAGCCTTCACCCCCTTTTCTCTAAAATGCATCAAACGCTCCTTTTATTGCCCCCCCCCCCCCACCCCCACATTCGACTGCAAATGCGCAACGCGTACGTTCCAGTTCCAGTTAAGAATCAGCTGGCGTCATCAGCCGAAGGAAGGCATGGAAACACAATGAGGACCAGCTTCCACAGCTTGGCCAGAAACAACAGACATCAGGAAGACACAACCCAGACCCAGCAACCAGTGCGTCAATGCCGGACGTGTGGCAGATCACGTCTTCCAGGAGTCGCCTCCTCAGGACTCCAATAGGTGCCAAAAGGCCTAATAGACAACCAAGTTTGACTTCTCCAGCGTCCCTGCATTGCCCTCCCTTGTCTTCCTTTTTCCTTTTTCTTACTACCTGCACATGTGCTTTTTCTTACTTTTTAAACACCCTGTGAGAGTGCCCACTGTTATCGTTTTAGACAGGGGTGCTTTTATGGGAAATCTGACCAACTGGCTACCCTCCGGCATGCAACAATAGTTTACCTTTTCTCTCATTTTGTCAACAGACAACACAAAACTGGATCTTAGTCAATTAGTGTGTTACACCAGACTTTAAAGTCTCAACATATTGAGATCCATTGACAAACCAGACATTTTAATTGTTCAATGGTTTAAAAATAATTTTAAAAAGTACATACCTAAGTGTCTAAAATTTGCCATATCTACTCTAGAACTTTCAGTCTGATTAGTCACCTGACTCATCAACTTACATTGTTTTTCTACTAAAAGGAAAGTTATATTAGTGTTCAAGCTTACAAGAACCTGTTTCACTTTCATGAGTTATTTCTCCATGCTGGCTTATTACAGCCCTTTCTCCTTCATTTTGAAAATCTTTGAAAAAATCTATATCATCACTGACTTACAGGAAGAGAGGAACAAGTCAAGCATGGCAGCCCCAGGCTACTCCATCCCATTCCTCCAGAGACTAATTCAGTTACATCACAAGCAACCCAATGACCTTGGTTCTCACAGTTTCATTCAAACCTCAGTGACCTTGTCCTTTAAGATAGAAGACAAATAAACCTTCTTAGGACATTTAGAGATGTGATTCACTCTTCTACTGCTTATTTAGAAGTCTGGTGTATTGTCAAAACTATATCTAAAATATTTCTATGTATTAATAGATATATATTTTCCCTGGAGGTTAATCAGAAATCAAATTACTCTTGAATGTCAACTATGTGTCCATGTTTAAAAGCCTTGTTGATTGTTTTTTTATCCTGAAGAACATAAAAAATTACAAATGAGAAGTGTCATTTAGCACATCTAGCCTTGTAATTAATAGCAAATTGATCTAAAGATCTCATCCAGCCATACAGTATATTTCCCAGTTTCTGCTTTAGCACCATACAGTACATGTAGCCGGGCAGCTTGTTCAATATTTTCAGAAAAACAATTAACCTCGTATGCACATTACACATTCCATTCAAATAAATCTAGTATTAAACAAACATTCAGGAGAAGGTCAATCACTATTTTTGCACACTTAAACCCACCTTATTAAAACATCTTGCTCCTTGCCGCTTGTGTACTTCATTTTCACATCCCTCTCTCTCTGACACAACTTTGCCCTTGCAGCAGCTCAGTCCTACTTCATTCTCCTCAGTCAGATGCATTGCCCCAATATAGCTGACCTTTTATTTGATTATTATTTGATTATGTAACAGGTAAACTATGTATGGGTCTTGTAGAGTCTAAAATTCCCTAATGGTCACTGCAATTCCTCTTTCTGGCTCCACATTGGCAACCAAGACAACATACTATGTCTTAGATACTGTATATATTGTTGGATACCCATAGTGCTGGACAGTGCAAATCGTAACATGGCTGGGAAGCTTCTTCCAAACTCAAACCAACACTGTAAGAGGGAGAGTGCTGGGTAATGCATCTTTCTGTGCTTTAAGCCCATAGTTGTACTTCTTAATAAAAATGGGATTTTCCTTTTAAAATGGTAAATGTCATTTCAGATTATTAACAGTAGCAGCACAGCACAGCACATTGTGGTTAGAGAAAACTCTAGATATTTGGTCAGATCATTCTTGTTTATTTTTTGCACAACAATGTGCGCCTCTGGGTGGTACTGTACAATAGAAAAGATTAAATACCGTATCATGTTTGCCAAGACACAAACTTACTTTCTCCTTCCCCTTTTGTCATTTGATGTTCCCCTTCAGTACATCAATTCTTATTTCACCCAAAACATATATGTACATGCATAGATTGTTTTTGTGTGAGCCCCAAACTAATTATGAATTGGCTTTATTACTCTGCTCTCCTCCCCACTGATAGCTGATGTGTGGTGAGTGTTCTGGTGCACTATGGCTGCTGTCGCATCATCCAGGTGGATGCTGCACATTGGTGGTGGTGGAGGGGAGTCCCCATTATCTATAAAGCGCTTTGAATGGAGTGTCAAGAAAAGCGCTATATAAGTGTAAGCAATTATTATTATTATTATTATTATTATTATTATTATTATTATTATGTCTTCTTCTTGAAAATCATTTTCTTTTAATATTTTCGAGTTCACTTTATATCACTTTAAGTGCTCCCAACACTTAACAACAATTTGTTTTTTGAAAGATAAGTATATTTGAAGTTGTTTAAGAGATGTAAAGATTTGTCATTTTCCATGCTTATTTGAAAAATAAGTGGAGCTCGAGGTCCATGCTGGGAGCGATTGTCACCTTTAATTCCCTTCAGAGAGACATTGTCCCAGGAGTCTGAGAAAAGGTCAGAAAGGACATATAGCCTATTTGGATGAGCTAAAAAGCCCCACCATGAAAAGCTGTTGAGAGTGGAGTTTGTCTAAAAATGGAGTGAGCCTGCCACTCTAGTGCTCTTTGAAGTCACCTTTAATCTTTTCACACAAATATTACGAGATACAGTAAATCTAAAGATCCCCTTTTCTTATCATAGTTAGTAAGCATAATTATAATACATCTAAAAATAAGAGTGCTATGTTCCTTACTTCACCAAACCTTTTTCATCCTGTGGAATTCATGGATGAATAAAACACACTATATCTAATGTATTTAATGCTCTTTCAATTTTTCATGATACAAAACGTTTCTGCACATAATCGGGTCTAATGAAAAAAACGTGCTAGTAGGGTCAAGTAAATCTCAGGGTAAATTAAGGGTGGAGAGAATAGTAAAAGTCTTTTCAAGTAAAAAACAGAAAAGAACATTTTTTATGAAAGTAGGTAATTTATTACAGTATATAAACACCTGGGCGTTTTTTGGTATTTCTCCTATGACTTACAGACATGCTGTATTTTGTGTTGTGCCTGCATAGAACTAGAATTGTACAGATGAATCACATTGTAAGTCACATAAAAATACACAATATAAAATGAATTGGAGTGTGTGAAATCAGTTATTGATGAATTAATAGTGACACTTAATAATAGTGTAACACTTCCTGATGAATCTTATACTATGACCTTTCAGGTCTCATAGTTCATTTGTTATAAAGTACCTATAGTTGCTGTGCTGTTTGTAATCAGATTTTCTTCAGTGTTTGATTTAATTTGCAACTTTCTATGAATTCTATTATTTAATTTTCTGTGTTCTATGAAGCTCCAGTCCCAGAAAAATATGATTTTTCAGAAAAATAAGTTAAATAATTCCCCCCCACATGCAGCAACATACTATACATGCTGTCCATGTCTCATTTCATTTTTTACATTTAGATTCTTTTTACAATTTTACCTTTGTGATTTACGTGACTATAAAATTCCTTTAGAGTGTGAAATCAAATGTATAAATTGAGCAAACCATAGCTTAACTAATGACCATGAATTGCAAAGAACAATAGAACCCAATTTATAATGCCAACATAATATTTACAAAGAACAGAAAACCAGTTAAAAGGCAAAACTGTTACAAAACTGAAAGAGAATGAGTCTTTTAAAAGGCCATTAAATCGAAAAGGATTAGCTTGTCCCTCATCCGGACATTAATAGAGCTGACTGTTCTAGCGATTGCCAGTCAACCTCAGCTGTCAATAGCTGAGCACTTCAGGCTTGCTGTTCAGGAAGACTTCATTTTTAAGCCAACATCAGAAAATTTGAATGCTTTACAGATGCCCTAAGCAGAATTACAAGAAATATATATATTTTAAAATCTAATATTATGGCATAAAAACTGTTTGGAAAACGTGCAATATTTTATTTATTATAATTTAAAGTTTAATTAAAATCATAAGCTTACCTGTAAATAATTCTTCACAACTGAATATAAGTAAATTTGCCTTTATTTTATTAAATGATTATTTTAATAAAAATTAATTAATTGATAAATAGTATGCACATTTAATATCTGTGATGACAGCGAGAGTGGTCATAATGCCGGTGATGACAGTAGCAATGGTGTTTGTAGCAGTGGTGTTAGTTATACTGTATGGTAGCAGTGTTAGTAGCAGTAATGGTAGCGGTAATGGTGGGGACAGTAGCAATGGTGTTTGTAGTAGTGGGGGTTGTAGTCTCTTCCTGAATGTGCTTCTGTTGGTACTGGATTTCTTCACTAGGGCCTCTGAGAACTGGGTGATAGATTCTCATCTGAATGACAAGAAATGTCTTAACCTTTGGACCAGTCTTAAACACTTGGGCGATGAGATGGGGTTTTACTCCTTGAGGCCCTTATAACCTTTGTATTGGAGATTCGATGAAAACTGCACAATATCAATAAATAACAGAATAGAGAGATATCTCAGTTGACTAATTTAGTCATTGGTTTCAGCTAGATTGACACTGATAAATTACTTATTGTGCTAACGTTCTTTAAAAAAATGACATACAGTAGGCTTTAAAAAAACGAGCCATCTGTCAAAAAAGCTGGAACCATTTTCACACTAAACGAGACATACTGTATACAGTGCCTACATAAAGTCTACACATCCTTTCCAAAGTAACACATTTTGTGGCCTCACAGCCTGAAATCAAGACACATTAAATCAGAATTTAATATACCTTCATTTACATGGTGTGATTCACAACCTCCAAGTGAGAAACAAAATATTCTTAAATGAAATGACAAATGAACACCTAGAAAAATAGTTTGGATAAGAGTATACTCCCCTAAGTAAGTTCTTGCTAGGAACACCCTTTGCTTGAACTACAGCCATAGTTCTGTTTGGAAAAGTTCCTTTTCCCTTATGTCTTCTACCAAATCGTCAGCAGCAGATTCAGACAGGAATCTCTACCTTATAATCACCCACCACCCTCCTACAATCTTACCTGACAAAGCAAATTATTTTAAGTCTAAGCTAACGCAAACATTTTCTTATCATTTATTGTACATCTGGCAGTCTAGTAAAACTCAACTGAACCCACAAGAACAGGCTATTGTGGGGAAAGAGTAAAACTTATGAAAGGCGGGGCGCTGTTTCTTTGTTTGAAGCTGTAGGTTAAAGAAAAGACGCATCCTTCCGTTTGAGACTCTTCCATCTGAAGCTTTTGAACATACTGTATAAGACCTTTTCAGAATGCTGGAAAACATTCACAAAAATAGGAAGAATGAGGGAAGGATTGAAAATGTAATGGAAGGTAGCAAAAGAGTGATGAAGATTCTGAAAATGTGGTTTTCTACTAACAAGCAAGGACAAGTAATAACAAGTATTTCAGGCCTTTTATTTTTACTGTCGGAAACTGGACAGCGTTGAAGAATAAACACATTGTGTGACACAAAAGATGATACTGTACTGCAGACTATATATTAGATGTCCTGAGCAGAAGATATAGAAAAATATTGCTCAATAACATAAAGCTAAATTCTTAGGCGTAGTGGTTCTTGAGAATGAGTAAAGCCTCAAATGAATAAAGTGAAGCCTGAAAGGCATTGCTACTATCAATCAATAGAAAGTTTGTCTATGTCATGGATCGTGGTCTATTGGAATTTGTGTATTGACAAAGCAACCAACAGCTTATTTGTTATTTTTCAAATATTGCATCACTTTGTGTCTGTGTGTGTGTGGGGTGGGGGAGGTTGTGCACAGAGTATACAAAGTCTTTTGTGGCAGTGCAGTTTGTTCATCCAGGACATATCCCCTTCCGGCTGGAATTCCCAAACCCAGCATGGTGAGCAAAGGAGAAAATAATAATATCAGCCTGTGGTCAGAATGGTATGCTATCTACTTATCCATCATAGCAGAAACGGCTGCGTTTTTCATGTAACACCTGTTAACAGACCTCTAGGGACTTAAAAAGCATTTGCAATACTGCGTCCTCTAGACACTGGTGATTCTGATTAATGACTTTGGAAAATCTAAATTCACGTAGGTCAGCATCACATGACCCTGCGACTCACAACTGCCAGCCCACTGAAACTACGTACTGTATGTGTGAGCCTGGTCAGTATCTGGATGAGAGACCTCCTGGGAAAAACTAAGATTGCTGCTGGAAGTGGTGTTAGTGTGGGCACTCACCCTGTGGTCTTTTTGGGTCCTAATGCCCCACTCTAGTGACAGGGACACTATACTGTAAAAACGTGTCATCCTTCAGATGAGACGTAAAACCAAGCTCCTAACTTTCTGTGGATCTTACTTATCCCAGGGAGTTTCTAGAACAGAATAGGGGTGTTACCCCAGCATCCTGGCCAAATTTCCCCCTGGCCTTTACCAGTTATGGCCTCCTAATAATCCCCATCTATGTATTGGCTTCATCACTCTGTTCTCCTACCCACTAAGAGCTGGTGTGTGAGGAGAGCACTGGTGCACTATGGCTGTGTCACATCATCTAGGTGGACGCTGCACCTGTAAAGTGCTTTGAGTGGAGTGCCCAGAAAAGCGCTATATACAGTATGTGTAAGGAATTATTATTATTATTATTATTATTATTATTATTATTATTATTATTATAAAATTCTACTCTACTCTACCTGTAAAAATGCTTGGGAATTCAGTTTCCCAGAAACCAACGGTCAAGAGAAATGTTTGTAGAGCACTGTGATGAGCAGAGAAATAATTGAAAAGCATCAAAGACAGACAGGAAGCTGTACCTAGCATTTGTAGTCCCAGAAAAGTGAATTTCTAAAGAGGAATACATTCTTTCTGTTCTTTTTCTTAAACAACTGGTCTGATCTTACCTTGGCTCCCCGGGAAATGTAAATATAAAATTCAGACGCACATCTTTGCCCATGAGTTTCTCCCGCTGTTCCGCACAGTCTTTCACTGACTGCACTGGCTCAGAAAGTGAGATGGCAAATTTGTATGAAGGCACATTTTTGTCATGTTTCAGCAGTAATACTGCACTGTTCCCTTGCCCATCCAGGTTTAGAATTGCCTCCGCAAGGCAGTAATGCTAACCACTGCCAGACCGCCCGCCCGCCTTTCCTTGTTGTTGCAATATTGAGGTACTAATGCAGGTACCGTACATCTTGGATGTGCTTTGGGACAATAGGCCTTATCTTCTCTTACAAAATGTTTATCTGATACAGAAATCAAACTGGATTTAATCTTGCCTCTGTGTCAAAAATCCAATTTAATTCACTTAGGTTACATCATATTCTCATGTCCTGCACCTCACAACGTTAATCCACAGCTAGACTTTAATCAAAGCCACTCTTTAAAGGGCTTTAATCTATAATGCTGAAACTTTTAAAACCTGAGTAAAAAGAGCTTGAAAGGTTTTTGACAATATAATTGAACTGATCAAAAGGGTCTTATTTAAACACTCATGGCTTCTGCAATTTATGTCAGTTATCCAGAGTCACATTTTAAAATTCTCTAGCTTTGAAACTATAATGTACCGTCTTTGTAATTTTAACAACGTCGACAGTTTCCACAAAAAATATACAGTACTTTGTCATTTTCTATTTACCTGAATTGAAATATGTAAAGAACACAGGAAGTGTAAGCTACTGCATAAAAAAATGACATGGAAAACAATTAATTCACGATTGACTGTTCTTGCATCCAAATCAAGGCAGATTTAGTCTTAATGTGAAAGTGCCATGTAACTTCTAACAAGAAAAAGCTCTTTTTCCAATTAAGGCTAACTCCAGGATAGTGTCCTAAATTAATTTAATGATTTAATATAATTTAATAGACTCTGTAACATAGTAAACCACATTCAGTAACCTTTGCTACATGTCAATGTTGATGAGAAGAGTCCCGCCTTTATTCTCCCTAAGCATCTTACTCTAGATAATTAGGATCAAGAACTTGGGAAGGCCCTTAGCTTCTATCCAATATAGCTTATTTTAGTAGCTGCTGAAGTCCATCTAGACCATTTGGTAGTGTGGAAAATCCTCAATTGTAGCATCACTAGGTAGTACAGATCAGAAAACCTACTCATAAAACAGCTTTGACTTTAAAGTGTACAAGTCTTCCTGGCTTTTATTAATCAAAGAAAAATGTTTCTTCTCAACACAAAACTCCTCAAAAAAACACAAGTGGTCTTCTTCATAAGAACCCTACATAAGACATTTGAAAGAGCACAAAGGAACAGGTAAAGGTTTCTTCCATGCTGAAAGGAAAAGAAAAGAGAAAATACCTTTTGGCTGTGAAGCCTTCTTCAGGCGCTTTCATGAAAACGTTGCGTCTCTTTTCTTTTCCTTTCGTAAGGGATAAACCCTAACCTATTCCTTTGCAGCCTATGCATGCTAACGCAGCAAACCTATTTGAATTTGAGAGCATGGATACTACCACGCTTCATCTACTCCAAACTAAGTATTGCAAGCATTCAGACGCATTTAAAAAACATCAACAGTGCAGTCATCCCTATAAACTACTCAGAGAGGCATATAATTATATATACACATACCTACTAATTCAATCCCTGTGAATATGTGCACTCTCGAACATCATACTCATGGGCAATTATTCAATAATACTATTGCTGTTATGCCACAGAGTGAACTAATTACTGTAGATCTTTGAGGCCCTATCAAACATCCTCTAATGGCTGTCCATAACACTGCCATGGAGCCATGTGCCACAGAAATTAGTACAGTAGCTAATTGACCCAAGAATCTCATCCAGCCATTTATTGAAAGAAGCCAGGGAAATGGCTTCAACAACACAGCTGGGTAGCTTGTTCCATACTCCCACAACCCTTGGCGTGAAGAAGAGCCACCTGTTCTCTGCTATAGAAGCAAGTAAATGTGAGCAGGAAAAGAGCAAGCAATGAAACGCCTAAATATACTATCTTACCCTCTTACTAATAAACATGTTGCTCTGAAGTGTGATGTCTCTGTCTGGAGGGTTATTGCTCCACCTACTCTCAAAAGATGCTTAGCTATCCTTGTCAATTATTTCCAATGTAGACTCCCCTATGAGGTGTGATTCATGGCACAGTTCTACCCTATTATGTGATATCTGTAGTGAACAGGATTACATGCATAATGCATTTAGTAATTTGACCTTAAAGGACCTTCTAACCCCTCCAGCATTTGGGACATCTGAGCAAATAACAAATTTCTTCACTGTGGATGCCTCACAGCCTCATATCATGTTATTAACATAATCAATTCATTGTTTTTGAGCCGCACACCCAACAAAAACGAACAAACTGAAAAGGGCCTTTTTTACAAAGATTCATGGTGATACCAAAATAAAAGTATTAGCAAACACTGTAAAAAGAGGAAATGAAATTCAGATGGACTCAGGCAAAAAGTCTTGTCAAAAAGACAAAAACTTAAAAAAAAAGGGAAAAGCCTCTTGGCCAATGATATTCTGCAGTAAAGTGTAGAATTCTGTGTGTGTGTGTAGTAAAAATGTACGAAAAAAAGGCAGAAAAAAACTGAAACACTTCTGAAAAAGATTCTCATTTTTTCATGGGAAGTAGTAGAAACATCAGGCAGAAACAGAATATAGTTCATATTTTAATTTAAACTATACACTGTATACAGTGCCTTGCAAAAGTATTCTTCCCTTTCCTGTAATGTCCCATTTTGTTGCATTTCAAATGATGTAATCTCATTTGTAAGTGAACAGTTTTAATTAAAGCTTAAATGGCCAAAGGGAAAACTTATGATCAAAAGAAATTAACTGTCGGTGAAAACTGCAAAGAAAAGTCAAACACTAAAATATAAGTGCGTAAGTATTCACTTCCTTATGTCAATACTTGGTGGAAGCACCATGGGCAGCAATTACAGCTGCAAGTCTGCTTAGAATAATAGAAATATTAACATTATTATTAGTTGGCGACATAAACATACATATCATAAACTGCTCAACATCCTGATGAATGATGAGCTGATTATACGCTAAGAAAACTCACACACTATAACCACACACAATTTTGTTGCCTTATTGTCCCACCTGTCTGCTTTGATCCTGATAAAACACCTCTGGACCACACTGGCCAGATCCAGGCTCATCAATGCTATGTATAGATTACAGTTGTGGAAGCTATTGATCTAGATCTGCAGTAAGCAAGGTCTGACAGCACTTCACCTGCAGAGAATTATTATAGAAACCGTGATCTTTTGCCATAGGGGAATCTCAAATTCTCTGGGTTTAAGAAAAATTGATTGAAGCAGAATCCTTTAAGGCTGTTATCATCAAAACATAATGGAAATACTATGACAACCATGCCTGGCTTGTCATCCAAACCTCATTACCATTAGAAAATGGTTTGTGATTCCTTTTTTAGTTTTGAATACTGTATGTGTCCATGTTGTGAGAATGGTTTCTGCATTTGTCTTGTCTATTTTAACATGCTGATTAAGATCATAGCAAGAGATACCAAAGATATACAATGTTATTTACAGTCTCTCTCAAGGGTAATAGCCTGACTAATTTGCATTTTGTAAGGGGTTATGTTTGGGGTATTTATAGCAATGAAAGTAATAGTCTAAACTAAAAATAAATCATACAGGAAATCAATGAAACCTTTGGTGCTTTAGGTGTCACAGTAGTGCGCATCAGCAATTACGTGTAGCCAACTATGCCACATACAGTAGCAAATGTAAAGGTCTTAGGACCCTTCTCCCCCGCAGAGGTTGTCAGGTTCCCCAAAGCCACAGTGCACCTACAGACCAGCACAAAACAAGCAGATCTGTTGATTGCGGTTGAATCAGTATTTTTTTTACTTGCACTACCATAAGGTATAGCCGTACACATGCCTAAAAAACTATTTAACATCCCAGTATCAACCCACTAGAAAAAGAAGACAGAAAAAAGTCCAATAGAGTGTTGCTCCAAGAAAGCACAGTGTTTATTTTCTCAAAAAGAGTAAGGGTGTACCCTTGCGTCCTGGCCAAATTTCCCATCGGCCTTTATCAATCATGGCCTCCTAACAATCCCCATCTATAAATTGGCTTAATTACTCTGCTCTCCTCCCCACTGATCGCTGATGTGTGGTGAGCGTTCTGGTGCACTATGGCTGCCGTCGCATCATCCAGGTGGATGCTGCACATTGGTGGTGGTGGAGGGGAGTCCCCATTGCCTGTAAAGCCAGCAGCCATATCACCCTGCAACTCACAACTGGCAACCCACTGAAGCTAAGCAGGTGTGAGCCTGGTCAGTACCTGGATGGGAGACCTCCTGGGAAAAACTAAGGTTGCTGCTGGAAGAGGTGTTAGTGGGGCCAGCAGGGGGTGCTCACCCTGTGGTCCATGTGGGTCCTAATGCCCCAGTATAGTGATGGGGACACTATACTGTAAACAGGTGCCGTCCTTCGGATGAGACGTAAAACCGAGGTCCTGACTCTCTGTGGTCATTAAAAATCCCAGGGCGCTTCTCGAAAAGAGTAGGGGTGTAACCCCGGTGTCCTGGCCAAATTTCCAATTGGCCCTTACCAATCATGGCCTCCTAATAATCCCCTTCTATGAATTGGCTACATTACTCTGCTCTCCTCCCCACTGATAGCTGATGTGTGGTGAGCGTTCTGGCGCACTATGGCTGCCGTCGCATCATCCAGGTGGATGCTGCACATTGGTGGTGGTGGAGGGGAGTCCCCATTACCTGTAAAGCGCTTTGAGTGGAGTGTCCAGAAAAGCGCTATATAAGTGTAAGCAATTATTATTATTATTCTCTCCATTAGATTTGAATAAAAATAACTTTCCCTGGCACACCTCCTTGTGCCGTACCGAAGAAAGGAAAAGCTCTTAGTGCTTTGGCTATTTAACTAGCATCTTCCTCTGTCTTGATAGTCCCAGAGAAATGTGTTCCATGGACCTCCCTTACCCTGCCTTCTGCAGCAGTCACAGGAAGTAAGGAAGGAAGACAAAGTGCCTTCGCTCCTGGCATCTACTGCCCAGGGCTTATAGATCCTCTTTCTGTTCAGGACTTGAATGAAGGACAGGAATGTCCGGGTGATCATGGGGGCTTAGCAGGCTTAATCAAGTCGGGGGCAACTTCAGGAACTAACACTAATGTCTGTACCGTAGATGACCAGGTGCCACAGGGCACTGCGCCTCCTTCTTCTGTCTGTCCTTTCTTTTCCAGGTCTGCTTCCAGCCAGCAGCCCTCCCATACAGCTGATGTGGCGCCTCAAGGCAAACAGCATATTGTTCAAACCCCGACGATTGCTGCCTGTGGTATTGTATGTCTATTTGGCACCTTAAAGTGAAAGAGAAATGGACATAAAAGAGCAAAAACACCATACCTGACAAAACCACTAGCCATTATTTGAAAAAACCCAAGTTAAAATAGTAGGCCCCTTACCTACTCCCACTTTACTTTGCTGAATGAAATTAAAAAATGCTTAGATAAATTCAAGACAGGCATATACTTGCCATATAACATTTAGTGTAGGTAAATGCAGATTATTTTTGCAAATGGGAAATGGTGAACTTTAACAGGCTACTTATGTTTTTATAGTTGCATGTTATTTGCATCTTTCAGACAATGTGGGGGACCAGTAAACATTTATACAAATGCTAGGAGATACACTGTAGATATTTGTCTTGAATTTCAATAAAGGAATCTGTCCATTCACTTTCTCACGGCTTTATCCAATACAGGGTTGTAATGGAGCCAGAGACCATCCTGGTAAGAAACAGGGTACAGCCTGGGAGGGAGGCCAGTCCATCAGAAGGCAAACAGACACTGACACGCACATTAACACAAGAGCCAGTTTTTTTTCCAGAAGCCAATTAACTTACCAGTGTGTTTTTGGAGCCCTCAAACTCAAACCAGTAACCAAAACATTAAAAAAGACACCACTATGTTTTTGGACTGTGGGAGGAAACCACAGCACCCGGAGGAAACCCACACAAACACAGGGAAAACTTACAAACTCAACACAGACAGCACCGCAGGTCTGTGACTGAACCCAGAGCCCAAGTGCTGCGACACAGTGATACTAACCACTGCGCCTCCATGCCACATAGCAATAAAGAGATGTTGTGTAACAATTCTACAAAAAGCTATAAAGCTCCATTTAGAATATTATGTATTTTTCTGGTCACCATAATGGATAAAAATATTGCTGAAACCAGAGAAGATTAACCATACACATTGTGGGGCTTAAAGAAATGCCCATTACTGAAATCACCGGAAAAACAATTTCTTCAGAATCAGCAGTGAAACACAAATCAGAGGACACAAGTGGAAACTAGGAGGCAGTGCATGTAAAATTAAGAACAAGAAGTAATTCATCGCACAAAGGGTTTGGGGGGTCTTGCAATACCCTTGCTTTTTTGAGAAATGGCTGGATGAGATCCTCTTTTCAATAAGGATAATAAACAATACTGACTCCCGAATCTTGAATACAGAATGCCATTTTTCAGCATTAAAAAATGTAGCTTTGTTATTTTTTGTAATCCTTCTCAATCTATTGTCTTTTTTTCAAATTTTAGAAAACTATTAATGTGCTAAATGGTGCAGGAATGTTATTAATTTCAAATAGCTCTATAAAACACAACCCAAATAACCTGTACTAAACTGCCATCTAATGTTTACACCTTCTAATTTGATCTGAAGCTGGTAGATAAATTGGCTTCTGGGAAAATTGGCCCTGGCGTGAGTGTGTGCTACTTTGAGTCTGTATTTGTTCCGAGTGTGCCACTATACACTATACCCCACTATACATATAGCCTGAAATCAGGAGACCTAGACATCCACATTTCAAAAGCTACCACTCTTTTAAGGATGTTGAACTGGAATGTATAATCAATACAGCAGGTTAATCCATTGTGTGACGTCAAGAGAGACCTGTGACCCAGCCTTGTGCGAGGGGTCATTAATGCTTTAGGCAGGTCATGGTAAAACATTCACACAGAACAGCTATGAGGTACAGAAGTCTTTTTGTATTCTCACTGGGCCTATCTGGGCAAAGTTTAAAAATTCTATTCACAGTCTCAGACTCATCCAGAACGCACATGTGCAAAACTCAGTACAGCTCCATGAGGCGGTCCTTCAATCCCTCCCCCCTTTGGGTGCTGGGTGTTGACTGACAACTGGAAGCCTCAGTTTCCTGTTTTTTTTAAAACTGCCACCTGATCAATTGTTTTTGACCTTTTACTTCTGGGCAATTTAGTTCAGATAAGAGACATATAATTCAGGGCCTTGTCCATGGGGGTGGTAACAGAGGTCAGCCTTTACTTTTCATGATTAACCAGCAGGTATCTGCACATGCCTGCAACGAGCCACCTTAGTCGGTGTCATTAAGGCATGTTCTACAACTAAGGTACTCCAGTGGCTGCTATACACCAGATTGCCTTCCCAGTCTCATCGCTTTTGTATATGATCACCCTCCACTGGATTCATTAGGATAGGGTTTGGCCTGCTGCTGTCATCTTTTTAAAGGGGTGGTGTCCCATCCCACCTGTGCTGGTCTTTCGTACTCCTAGTGTGTACTGGTCCATCTGAAGCAGTTTGTTATCACCTGCTACCTTGAAGCTCACCTGGACAGTATGTGACTTGTATTGTTAGTTTTGAAGGGCCATGGCAGACCCTCACTGTTTTGCTCCCATGAAGTCTCAGCTGTTTAGTATCCCTCCCATCGTCGTGGGAATAATGGCACTGTTCCACCACCAATGAGGATGGATGGGGTACAGAGTTCCAGCTGAGCCCAGGCCTAGTGCAGAAGTTCCAGGCCCAGGATGCAGAGGTTGATGTTGTGCCCCAGTTCAAAACAGAAGTGTAGTTGAAGAAGGCCCAGGTGAAGAAGCTGAAGCTGGCTGAGCAAGAGAGCCGTCTGACCCATCACCATGCGGAGCTTTCACGAGGCCAGGGGTCAGTCAGACCTTCCTACCAGGATTAGCCCAGGTCTCTGGATTTAAATGGTGATGCCAGTGTTGATCAAGATAATAAATTCTGTCATCATCATTCACCTTATAGAGATGATACAGTGCCTTGCGAAAGTATTCGGCCCCCTTGAACTTTTCAACCTTTTGCCACATTTCAGGCTTCAAACATAAAGATATAAATTTTTTATTTTATGTGAAGAATCACCAACAAGTGGGACACAATTGTGAAGTGGAACGAAATCTATTGGATTTTTGAAACTTTTTTAACTAATAAAAAAATGAAAAGTGGGGCGTGCAAAATTATTCGGCCCCTTTACTTTCAGTGCAGCAAACTCACTCCAGAAGTTCAGCGAGGATCTCTGAATGATCCAATGATGTCCTAAATGACTGATGGTGATAAATAGAATCCACCTGTGTGTAATCAAGTCTCTGTATAAATGCACCTGCTCTGTGATAGTCTCAAGGTTCTATTGAAAGCGCAGAGAGCATCATGAAGACCAAGGAACACACCAGGCAGGTCCGTAATACTGTTGTGGAGAAGTTTAAAGCCGGATTTGGATACAAAAAGATTTCCCAAGCTTCAAACATCCCAAGGAGCACTGTGCAAGCGATCATCTTGAAATGGAAGGAGTATCAGACCACTACAAATCTACCAAGACCTGGCCGTCCCTCTAAACTTTCAGTTCAGACAAGGAGAAGACTGATCAGAGATGCAGCCAAGAGGCCCATGATCACTCTGGATGAACTGCAGAGAACTACAGCTGAGGTGGGAGAGTCTGTCCATAGGACAACAATCAGTCTTACACCGCACAAATCTGGCCTTTATGGAAGAGTGGCAAGAAGAAAGCCATTTCTCAAAGATATCCATAAAAAGTCTCGTCTAAAGTTTGCCACAAGCCACCTGGGAGACACCCCAAACATGTGGAAGAAGGTGCTCTGGTCAGATGAAACCAAAATCGAACTTTTTGGCCACAATGCAAAACGATATGTTTGGCGTAAAAGCAACACGGCTCATCACCCTCAACACACCATCCCCACTATCAAACATGGTGGTGGCAGCATCATGGTTTGGGCCTGCTTTTCTTCAGCAGGGACAGGGAAGATGGTTAAAATTGAGGGGAAGATGGATGCAGCCAAATACAGGACCATTCTGGATGAAAACCTGTTGGAGTCTGCAAAAGACCTGAAACTGGGACGGACATTTATGTTCCAACAAGACAATGATCCCAAACATACAGCAAAATCTACAAAGGAATGGTTCACAAATAAACGTATCCAGGTGTTTGAATGGCCAAGTCAAAGTCCAGACCTGAATCCAATCGAGAATCTGTGGAAAGAGCTGAAAACTGCTGTTCACAAACGCTCTCCATCCAACCTCACTGAGCTCGAGCTGTTTTGCAAGGAAGAATGGGCAAGAATTTCAGTCTCTCGATGTGCAAAACTGATAGAGACATACCCCAAGCGACTTGCAGCTGTAATCGCAGCAAAAGGTGGCTCTACAAAGTATTAACGCAAGGGGGCCGAATAATTTTGCACGCCCCACTTTTCATTTTTTTATTAGTTAAAAAAGTTTCAAAAATCCAATAGATTTCGTTCCACTTCACAATTGTGTCCCACTTGTTGGTGATTCTTCACATAAAATAAAAAATTTATATCTTTATGTTTGAAGCCTGAAATGTGGCAAAAGGTTGAAAAGTTCAAGGGGGCCGAATACTTTCGCAAGGCACTGTATATTCTCATAGTACAATGGGCAGCTGCAATGTCTGGGAGAATAGCGAAGAGAGGGCTGGCGTTCCCCTTTCTACTCTTACGTTGTTTACGCATCTCCCTAACGCTTTCGATAGACTGTCAATTTCTTTAGTTGTGTCATCATTAGTCCACTGAAATCCATTATAATGTAAGCCACACTAGCTTTTACAATCTTTGAACTTATTTTTTAAAGATCTGTTGTTTGATAGGCCCTTATAAAGTTGACGTGCATTCCATTCCGTTGTCGCGTCAAGGCATCTCAGCTTGAGTCTGTATCCTGTCTTTCCTTCACTGGCGGAGCGGGGCGGGTCAATATCCTAGTCACTCTCAGTAGTGACTTCCTAATCTCGCCTGCTTCCCCTCTCCCAGACATCAACATCTTGCCTGCTGAACCCCTCCCCCCACTTTGTGCTTCTTTCTTGCCTCTCTGTTTCCACCACTGCAACAGCTCCCTGGCTCATTCCCTGTGAAGACAGGAGCGTGCTGTTACTCTCGTCCAGATGAGTTACGTGAATGAAACTTTCCATATATTTCTGTCTCACACTGATTCGGATTTGACTGAACTACTGAACCACTGTACATATTCTACAGGGATATATGGTATTTCTGGTCTTCGATGGAAAGTCAATATTTTTATTGCTTTCAAATTAATAGAAGCAGTTTAGTGTCTAGCTACAACAGAGATAAAAAATATTGCTTCAGTTGATATTAAATATAGACCCAAATTATTTAACATCTTTCATGATAATACTCTGTGAAATGTCAATGTTCAGGCAAGGCTTTTCCTTATTCCTATTTCAGAATGTAATGCCCTGTCACAGAAAATATTGCAGGAATGCCACTGACCCAGTATCCTAAATAGAAATACGATCATGGTCAGTGGACTGTTTATTCACTGCATAATTCCATACAACAACACCTGACAATTCCTGCTCTGTACGACTTAAGTAAGTTCTACCAAATTAAATGATTCTCATTAATGTAATTGTGAACCAGTGATCACAGTCCTCAAATCTTGCAAATCACAACAAAGAGGTCTGTTTTAGGGCAATTGGGAAAACTGATTATATTGCTGCTAATTCTGCACTCTCCAAAATAATCGGAGAACTGCTGTGCATAATAAATGTCATTTAGGTTGGTCATAAAATACATAACGGCCACGATGAAATAACTAAAATAAGTCCCACCAACCATAAAACCACAATAAAATGCTTCTACTTAGATCTCATTTGAATGTTATGTAGTGGCAGCTGTTTTTTAGAAATGTGACAAACTTTACATCTCATTGCATTCTTATGAGGGCTCACTACGGGAAGCAGAACTGTAGGACATACTGCATGTACACAGATCAAAAACCCCAGTATCACATGTGCGTTTCAGTGGGATTATCCTGAATCCCCATCTCGTTCTCTTGGTCTTAAATCTACTTCTCAGTCCGGGGGCAGGCACTGATATAATAACTGCTCAACATCTTTTCAGATCTATTCTTCATCCAAATCCTTCCAAAGCTCAGATCCTGGCAAACAGAATGCACATTAGGTAAAGTTCATAATACAAACTACATTAACACAAACAAGCAATAAGGATGCACACACAGAGAGTAGTAGTCCTGGAAATGATTAATTTGAATGTATTTCTCTTTTTTCTTGATTCATGGAAAATCATTTTAACTGAGATTTTGGTCTAGATTGATTTATCGGGTAAATAAGGATTAACTAAAAAATCCAACTGGATTGGATTGTCCCCATCGATATTTGGGTCAATGACAGATTTTGTCAGGTTAGGTTATTACTATGACTGCTACTGACATTTGTATTGCTTTTCAATATATTGATTTTTTAAAGTGAAAAGATGTATCTATAGTGTGATGAAAAGATATAGTGTGATGAAGGAGTTGTGTGAAAGAATTAAGTTTGACAAATCAAGCAATATTGAATAATGTTAATGGAATAGCAAAGATACAAAGAGCATATCGAGATTTGGAATAAAATTCCTAAAATGTCTTAGAAAATGCTGGCATGTGAAATCATCTAAAACTATAATTTAGTTTTGTATTCCTATCACAGTGAATAAACTTCAGCAGAATGGGATTAGTGTTACTTTGGTAGGGTACATGCCTCCATCCCATCCCAAAACAAAACTGAGAAAACAATACTATCTGAACATTTATAGGAAGTGTCAAACACAAATGAAAAGGAGAAGAAAAAATATAAGCCATTACTATAAAAAGAAAGGATCTTACAGAAAAAAAAAACGTTATCAGACTGCGTCATACCATTTCAGATCAATACTTTTCAAAGTGTAAGTGGTTTTAGCTGCATTTTGTAGATGACGCATGCCTAGTTGTTCAATTCTTGTTTATTGTTTAATATTAGTGCTGTTGCCCAAGTCATTTTTCAGATGGCACCGACAGGACAAAATACAGTACATTTATGAGTTTTGTCTAATATATTTTCTCACTCATTGATTGAGTACTAGACATTGAGTACTCAGATCTACACATTAGAGACAAGCCCCTGTTTTTCAGATCAGCATGCAAGGACATATACAGTACTACATTAGAGGTCTGTATTGTCAAAGGCTAAGTGGATTGGGGGTGGTAAATGTATAGTTTAGTAGTTTAGGAAAGCACAGCAGTAAATCACTAGTTCGTACAGTGCTGTACAGTTTGATGTTTACATGCATGGATTCCATGAGAGCATAGGCATGGTTTACCTTTACAACACACCTGTAGATGGGATTTGCACACGCTGATGGGAAACGCTAACAGTTGCAGCTTCTCTTTTAGAAAATGTGGGATCAGTGATGAGTTTGTTTTTTGTAACCATCCACCTTGTAGTGACCGATGGCTGAACAACTCGGCGCGTTGTTACAGAGCCGACACCAGCCACGGGAGGGAGAGAGGATGGGGAGGGAGAGAGGATGGGGAGGATGTTGCTCCTCCAAAAAAAACAAATCTTGGCTGCACAGCAGGTCTACATGCTGCCGCTTCTACAGCACCTCGCTTGTGCAGGAGAATGAAGAGTGATGAGTCCCTCACTATACAATCCAGCGTTGCTCCCACTGATCCCCACTTTGCTGCAAGCAAAAAAGAACAACTCACACCTACCCAACCCATTGTGCTCGGGAAAGAGAATGGGAGCTGCTTCTTCACGCGAAGAGTTGTAGAGATCTGGAGCAGCATGATTGAGCAAAAAATTTTAGATTCACTGCCAAACAAGGAAGACAGAACAAACTACCTCCTTTCGTTTGCAGCCCCTCTCATATCCTTCCTTTTGATGCGTCAGCTCAATGAATTGTTGAAAAAAAAATGCACGAGTGACATCGTCAAGCAGAAGATGTTGAATTTTTTTGCTTTGTCCTTCTTATGTCTCATTTTGTTACTTGGGCACTGTTGGTAGCAGTAAGAAGCAATGAAGAGGTGCTGAAAATGCCAATGTTGTTTTTCAAAATAAATAATGTTAGAAACGTTTGTACTTTAGGGCACCTGAGTAGGTTGAGTCACTCTGTCATCGTTGATCCATGTGCACGGTTTACAGTACATTGGATTCCAATGGTTTTTAATTTGAGAATCAGCCTTTTACAAGGCAACTTACCAAACATGTTCTGAAAATATAAATATATAACATCATATACTTTACTGTTATCAACCATCCCTATTGTTTTTTAAAGTATTGTAGCTAGCTACTTAAACAAAAAACTTTCAGTTTTTAAATCCACTTTGGTCGTGTCTTAAAACAAGTATTTGCAAGTATTCTTATAACTCCAACTCTCCAGCCTATCCGAGGAAGCATCAAGAGAAAGGGAGAAATACACCCTGGAGAGGACGCTAGTCCATAACAGGACACACACCAATATTAACCCACTCACACCAGGTCCAATCCCACACTGGAAGAACACACAGCACAAGCTCCAAGCAGATAGCATCCTGTGTCAGAGACTGAACTCAGGGCTCTGAGGAACACTAACCACTGCTCCACTATGCCACCCAATGCAGCTGTCCCTTACAGAAGGAGAAACTGATTGGTGTGTAATTCTAAGATTATTTTTTCCCTCAATTCTTCATAAATCTGTTGTATTTGTAATTTAGCTGTCTGTCAGTGCACCTCCCATCCTTGCTAATAACTGGAGTTTATAGGAGTCTATAAATAACATCCCTCATTTCCTCTCAGTTAAGATTCCTGAGATTTAATTGTTTTTAAGCAAACTGGCCCTGCTGAAACTCTGTATAAGTCGGTGATGCTAAAATTAACCAAAACTGACCTTTGGGATAAACCTGTTATAGCATATTCAATTGTAAAAACCAAAATAGTAAATAAAATCCACAAGGGAGTAAGGGGTGTAATTAAACTAATGTGTTTACTAAATGTCTATTTACATTGCAGGTGATAAACTGCAGATAAAAGAAACACAGAGCACAAGCCATTATGCCTTACAAAACCCAGTGCATATAGCACCCCTGTGGACTTTCCTCGTTACAAAGATTCCACTCTTGCTGTTCATAATGTCTGTCCATTGTGGCTTCTGAAAATGGGATGATTTGGTGCAGTGTGTTAGGCTGGATATATAATTTTGTTGTCAATTCCAGTTCATGAGAGACAAATTGACCTCTGAATTGCTTTGCTAAATGTGACCTACATGTGCTGGAAAATTACATGTGCAGAATAACTTTCAGAAAAGCTGAAAAAGCAAGTAGCACTACGAACAATGTAAGGCATGAGATAGAAACATACATGGATCATACAGCTTGTTGTTTACATTTAGAAACATTTTCTAAGAGAAAACGTTTTTTCCACCAGGAATAACTAAGCTACCTACTTCAAGAAAATATGGTGAATAAAAATTGTTGCCTGAACACACAGGCATGGGAATAAAAAGGACCTGTGCTGTTGAGAATAGAACAATGTCCTGTATTATTGCAACTCACTTTTCAGTTCAACTGTTTTACGATTACATGTCACTTAGTGATACACCAATTTTTGCTTATCATTTCCAAAGACAAAATTGTACTATCTACTGTAGAAATCCATTAGTCTATTTTATCAGATACGCCAATTGAGAACAAGCTCTCATTTACATTCATGATGGAGAGCGCTACCTTCTATAACAGAGCACTTACCATAGCAAAGTGATGTGTGAAGCTACTGGTGTGAGAGTATCCCATTGATTACATGGATCTGAACCTATGACCCTCTACCTTTCAGTGCGCTGGCTGTCATGATGGGGGCCTTGTCTGGATTCATTCATTGTACACTTCCTATTCTTTCACACCATTCACTGTAGTCAAAGAAGTCATCATACACAGCAGAGGTCATATTAAATGTATTCTTTGTGATGCTCTCCCCTTATAAACGGCTGTCATAGATAAAAACCGGTAAAGTAAATAGCTGACTTTTCCCAATACTGTAAGAGATAGAATGAGAGAGATTTTTATTTTGCAAACTTTGATGTGCTTTTGTGAGTCTATGTCACAGACTTTAAGTGAATTCCTATTTTATTAGAAAAACACAATGAACAGATTTCAACACTGTGATGACTGTGCACAACAGGCTAACCTGCTCAGCGGTGATCAGAGAATACCAGACTTTGGACTGCTTTAAAAAAGGGTTGATGGATTTGTTTTTCATATTCAAAAGGGCATGAATGATGTACTTAATTCAGATGAATTGTTTTAAAAAATATCTGCATCTCATTGTGAATGAACATCCACAGTAAGATCTTTCTAACTGCGCTCATTTTTTAGTTTTAAACTGAAGGGCATACATTTTGCTGACAAATTAAGATCACAGTAACAAATGGTGCTCACACTTCCTGAAGCGAACACTGTGGACTGTCTGAATGCACGATATATGAGTCTGTCATCCCAGTGATTATTTTTCTGCACAAAAATTAACTGGAAAAAGATTGCTATCTGACAAGAGTACAATATTGACTTACGGTATTTACATACAGTATTCCTTTATACAGTACGTCTTGATTCAAATAGGTGTAGTTTATCTATATCCAAATGGGACGAAATACATTTATGTTACAGCATTGCAGATGTTTCTTTTGAGGGAGCATACAGTGGTGCAGGTGCATAGGGTAAAAATATTTAAAAATTAAGGAAGAAAGGGAAAGCTCCTGCACACTTTTGTTTGCAGATCTCAGTCCTTTATAGTATTAATTTGCTAATGGTGATAAATAGTTAAGTGATAATTTCATAACAAAAATAAAATGGAACCTTTAAAACAAAAATGTTTAAACACTTTGAGGCAGCTTTTGTCTTCTTTTAGTATATATTTAAATTACTGTTTTGCTAAACCTTACGTAATTAAAAGTATCTTAAAGCACAATAACAGAATACTGTTGATTATATTACCGTTAAGAATTCCGTTCTAAAAAGTATTGGGAATACTGAACATCTCTGTACTTTTTATAAGCTGTAATTGCTGTAAATTTCTGAAAAGCACGAAGAACTGTTGTATAGTTTGAGGGCGCACTCTAGTGGCCTGAATAGTGACTACACAGTAAATGAAGTGCTCAGTTCTGGCAGCAGATTCGATTTCGCAGGAGGCCAACAAACACGTATTGAACAGCTGTTCTCACTTGTGTTTTTGAATAGTGACAGATAATATGTGATACCATATGAATGCAACTACATTTTACTCTAACCTTTTTCTGTATTCATTTGAAATGTTCTCAAGCATTCAAACTGTAAATTTAAGTCATATGTTCATTTATAACATCCAGCAAATAAAAGAAAAATAGAGAAGGGACAGCGTGTCAGCATAAGTGCATTACAGCCCAGTTCATTATTTGGTTAATTTGACCTATACAACCATTCATCCCAGCTCTTCGGGTGATAGTTCAAGCAGGTAGCTGCCCCAGCAAAACAAGGAACAAAAGAACACGTAAAGGTTTATTAGTGATCACACCCGAAGAAGGCTCCACAGCCGAAACATTGTTTCTTTTCAGCATGGAATAAACCTTTACTTGTTCCTCTTCAGGTGATACTGCTTTAAGAGACCTAAAGAACCTTTTTAGACATACGTGCCCTCCAGGACCAGGAATAAACACCGATGCATGACCACTTGTCTATTATAAGAAGTATACTGATAATTGAACAATTCTAAATTAATAAAACTAGATTAATAGACCAGGGTTAGAAAAATTATTATCTGTAGGATGTCTTTTTTAGACATTAGTATGCAATGTCTGGGAAAACATAAAATACAACAATGATTTATTTTGTTTTCTGTGTCAGACTGTAAATAAGCACACAAATATGCATACTTTATGATTAGAAAAAAAAATGAAAAGAAAATGTTTATTGTTAATACTTTTTTATTTTTATTAATGAGGTAACAGAATCCATCAAACTTGTACAATATGCAACACAGATATTCACAGAAAAGAATAACTAAAATGTAAATGTTAACTATTAGTAGTGGAATAAACATCCATCAGGTGTAACACATATTCAGTTCTATGCAAGTCATCCAGAAAACCTGTAACAGGAAGGCATTTATTCTGATAATTTCATTTAATTAGTCCGTTTTTAAATTCCTAAATTAATCAACTCAATTTACCCTTTTCCTTAAGATCCAGACTTTGGCCATTGTGTGTATTTAAAGTTAAATATTAACTTAATGATAACTAATGTTCAGTGGTTTGATATTTAACAAAAATACTTAACTTTTGCAAATAAATACCTTGCTTTTCTGATCTTATATAGCTGTTATTCCCTGTTTTACATAAGACAACCCACCCCTTACATTATCGCCATATTGATTCAACTTCTGTAATGTAGAACTTTCGGCCAAGAAGATTACTAATAACATGACCGTATGCCACAATTGGTTTAAAGGTTAGATTTATTTGGCTGAATCGATGCTGTTCTGACGAATTCATTCGCTTTATGGATGATGACAAATCTAACAGTAAAAGTTGTTTTTTGCAACGTATTTTAAATAATCGTAGAACTGCAGGAAGAACAACTTCGACAATCAGTATTTATGGATTAAAAACAATCTGATCCTCGCAAAGTGTGCATTTCTCACCCCTCCCTCCTTGCAGTGGAGCGGCGATGATTTTTAAAATTCCCGCTCATTCTCACGGACGCCATGTTGGTTCTTGCCCTGTGGTTGGTATCCGCTTGTAGGTGCTCTCGCGAGATTTGACCCGATAGCGACGGGATGTTGAAAAGCAAATTAATGCGCACTAGTCCGGGAGGCTGCAGAAATGGCGCCTGTGTTCAACTCTGTATAGACTGGAGATTTGTGAGCGGAGCATATAGGCACGTAGTGGAGCACAGATTTTACAGGGTTTAAGTCTTTATTTGGCCGTCGTTGTAAGGACACAGAGGCGCTATTCGTTAGGGTATTGGATTATGACAGCAGGGCACTCCGAAGAGGAGACAATATTTATCACCGGCTTGTTAGAGACGGAGACAGGTAGGTAGAAATGTGGTCTTCAGCGGTTGGACCTCAGGATCAGAAATCGCTGTAGATAGCCCTTAAACTCACTGATACGGACACCGTTTGCTTTATTTTGTTATGATTGTGTTGTGGTCGGTATACTACTAGGATGGGAGGTTGGTGTGGCTTTGCGAAACCCAGATTGGAAACTCGCGTGTTGTTGCTGCGAAGGGGGGGAGAGGGAGCGGTTCTTATTTTTATTTGATCTGTTTCGAATTGCAAAGCCGCAATCTCCTCCTTCTGCTCGCACGTCCGTGTGTTCTTGGCGGATCCAAGCGTGGTCCGCTCAAACGCGTTTGCCCTGGAGTTTCGCTCCGTGCCCCCGCCGCCGCCCCCCTCCCAGACGTGGACGGAAGTGCGATGCGCTGCAGTTTCCTCTAGCGGTTTAATTGAAGTGTGGGCTCCTCGTGGTCAGTCGGGTGGCTCCTCGGACATGAGGCGGAGCAAGGTCGGCATTGTAGTGCCCCGAGTCCCGTCTTCCTCTGCCTCTCGCCTGCCCCAACCGTAGGAAGGACCGCGCACCCCGTAGGCCCGAACATAGTGCGGGGTATAACCCACGCCTGTGGTTCCCTTAGAGTCGCAGGTCTTCCGTGATCTGGTCCAGTCGTGATGTTGCTTATCCGTTTTACAACGACGGGGTACTTGGAACATTGTTATCCCCAATCAGACTTGTTTGAAGGCCGCGTTGTGAACGACCTGTTGCCTTACACAGACCTGTTGTAGCTGGCTGTTTTTCTCTCCAAAATGATCGGGTTTTTCCATTCTCTTTCGTTTTCTGTTGCAGAGGTACAGTAGCCTTTTCACATTGCCGGGATTGTTCCCGATCCTTGAAAGAGCATGGCTTCAGCATTTCCCCTTTTAGCGAGACAGATGTAGTCTTCATTTATTACAAAACAGCATGGTCTTCCAAAAGGTTCGGCTGTTCTGATTATTTTAATGGTTCCTTGAGAATCTCCTCTTGTTTAAATGAACATTGTTGTACCCCCTCAGTGCACTATCCGGTATGAAATCACTTAAGAAACGTATAGATTTTGGAAAAAAACCATAAGAATGCACGCACAACTTTATATCATTACTTACTGCTTTATGTTAACCAAATTCAAATTAGGGTTAGAGAAAGTGCTGGCTTCACACTTCCAAACCTCACTTTTAAATAATGTAAATAATAGACTGTACCTCTAAGATATAAAGGTTCTAAAATCTTTATACGTGGTAATTTATTATATAATTCTAACTGGGTATTATATATGATGTGTGTGTGTGTGTATATATATAACTTAGAGTGATTTGAGCACATCTCTTTTTGTCTCCCCTTTGGGGGAAAAGTAAGTAAGTTTGTAGAAAAGCAATTTAGTTTACTGATTAGATTATTGCAGATAGCAGTGTGCACTCCACCGCACAAATTTAACTTTTTTTTTTCCATGATCATGGCAACCTTAATATTAAGCGGAATGCAGATGTTAAGGTAGCCCAGAAACAAGGCATTGTGTTCTAAAATACTTGTGCTGTACTAAATGCTTCTTCCCCAAGGATCTGTAAATTAAGCCAGTGAAAAACGTGTGATCATCGGTTTTCTACCTAATCCATGAGTTTATAGAACTGCAGGCTAAACATTTTCATTCTATGGAAAGCCTATCTGGGGGCCGTGTTGTGATCACTGTTGCAGTCAGTACACACTCCAGTGGGTGTAATAAAAGCTCCAGCAGGTTTCTGGAAGCCCTAGGGCCCTGGATTCAATTCCAGAGCTGGTGAGCTATCTGCATGGAGTTTGTATGTTCTCCCTGTGTTCATGTGGGTTTCCTCCCACTGTCCAAAGACAGTCTGTGTCTGCACAGACTGGCATCCTCTTGTCCAGGGTGTGTCCTGCCTTGTGCCCGTTTCTCCCTAAGATCTGGCTCCCCCACAACCTTGGATGAGTTTAGTCCAGTGCAACACTACCTGGCTGCAGTGCTTACGACACAATAATGCAGCTCTACCACCACTCCAGCTGGCTTTTTAAATATGTGGAAATCGTGAATTGTTTTGGGGGAGGGTCCACAGAAAAGTCCTGGTACTAAACGTCTAGTGGAAAACTACACTGAAAGGTTTCTGAATTATGTTATACTAGAGAAATTTTATTTTACAGGTGATGTAGCACTCTATCGATCCATCCATTTTCTAACCACTTGATCCAGTACAGGTTCACGGGAGAGCCGGAGCCTATCCCGACAAACTAAAGGCGCAAGGCAGGATACACCCTGGATGGGATGCCAGTTCATTTCGGGGCACACAAACACGCCAGTCCCATTTTTCCCATTAGCTTGCTAGTACACGTAGATAGGGCCCCCAGGAAGAACCCAGGACCCCAGTTTTGCGAGGCTAACCACAGTACTGCTCTGCTGCCCTTGATAGTTATAGATCAAACAAATTTTAACGAAAATTACAAGAGGTCATCTTTAATTTTTATTGCAGACACAGTTTGCAAAATACTGTTCAGACACATGCACACTGGATTCGAGCCTTTTGGTATGTTCTAGTTTTTAACTTACACAAATGAATCTGCTTTCTTTTTTCAATACCCTTTAATCCTCTCGCTTATAAAATTTGAGAAGCATCTAAACAACATCCGGACTGTAACCTGAAATAACGAATTAGGCTGACACTTTTATCTAAAGTAGCTTACATTTGTAATATTTATACAGTTGGGTATTTTACTGGAGCAATTTGGGTAAAGTACAATCCTTAAGAATATAATGGCAATGTCCTGTCTGGGATTTCAACACCAAACTTTCCAATTACAGTTGTGGACCCCTAACCACTGTTATGTCAACTTTGTTTTTATGTTAATTTGTTTCTGGGTCATTAAATTGACACAGCAGATTGGTCAAGGGGGATAAAAATGGCAAAAATGCACAGGTTATTCGATGTTCCTGTTACGTAAATGGGATTTGTTGTGTAGTTTTATCTTAATTAGGGACGTTTTAAAGGTGATGTTTGTATTTTAAACACTTCCTTGTCTTCGATGTAAAAAAAAAAAGTGGGCAGAAAGAAACTACTGACTTTCATTTGTATTCTACAGAATAAGCATGCGTGACCTTGCGGCTCAGGTAACCAGCAGTCTGCTAAGATTTCCAGAAGTGACGATAGAAGCACTCGGGGAAGATGAGATCAAACTGGATTCCGTTTTACACGGGAGGTTTGCCGCGGGTATGAGACTCTTAACTTTTTGACTTCCTAGCTTAATTTTAATCGAAGACTCGCAAGCATAAAACCTCAAGTGATGGAGGTCTGGGTACAGCTGTAGTTTAAAGAATGGCACTTGCGTGTGTTTTGGATCTCCCTAAGTGCCAGCTGGTTTTGAATTCCAGGGAGGAACGGGGTGGCCTGGCTGGCGTGTGGTCCTCAGCTGGAGGTGGTCAGCTCCACCACGGGGGAGAGGCTGTCTGCCTACCGTTTCAGCAGCATTGGCGAGAACACCCCCAATGTCCTGACAGCCAAGGAGTTCTGCTGGCTGAAGAGGACTGGGCTCCTGGTGGGCCTGGAGGATGCGGCGGGGAGCATGCTGTGCCTGTATGATCTGGGAATCTCACGGGTGGTGAAAGCAGTGGTTGTGCCTGGAAGAGTGAGTGTTTTTATTTGGCGCCTTCTGTAACGTAAATGGTAGTGATCCTTCAAGCCTTCTGACCCTTTCTGAGTCTTTTTTTTTTTTTTAGTATTTCAATTAGTTTCACTAAGACAGTTTTTTTACTAGTTTTAATTTGAAGATTGTGCCATAAAGGTTGCAGAGATTCACTATTAGAGCAAAAACCTGTAAACTGACAGTACATTTTTTTTTTAACTTGAATGGTGATAGTGATCGCCAGTTGTAATTATATATGTCAAATACTTACTAACTTTTCTTGTAGCTCTTAACTGTTTTGTATTGTTTTAACTCCTTAGGGTGTTTTTAATAAGAGTTTCTACGTCTACAAACCTTAACATGTTTTTTTTTTTCCTCAATGCAGATAACAGCAATTGAACCCCTGATAAGTTATGGTGGTGCTAGTACCAGTACTCAGCACTTACACCAGAGTCTGCGCTGGTTCTTTGGGGTTGCTGCAGTGGTAACTGATGTGGGACATGTGTTACTAATCGATCTGTGTTTGGATGATTTATCCTGCAGTCAGAGTGAGCTAGAAGCTTCAGGTATGGTGCTGATATGTTTGTTTGCTTGAATGGATTGATTTTAGGTGGATGTGGAGGTAGTTACTTCATGGGGAAAAGGAAACAAAGGGCACTCTCCGGGTTATGTCACACTTGACTTTGACAAATTTGTCTTTGTGTAATGCCAATTAAATTAACCAGCATTTATTAAGTAATTCCCATGCTGATTTTGTTATTATGACAGGTTAGTGCTTCCTTAAATAATTTACTCTCCTGTTTAACCCATTTTGTTTATTTACAGATGTAGTTTAATCCTTTGGGGATTTCTATTTTAACGCAGACAGCAGTGCATTCGTTATATTACAGAATATGTTCATGATATAAGCAGTGCATAGAGTAGTACAAGAAACGTCTACCATCAATGTAAAAAAAAACATGCATAGAACAAGACTTAGGTAAAACTCAATTTACAGAACAGTTTCCAGAATCAGTCTCTTAAACCAAGGAATTCACATAATTTTTACAGTGATGTCAAAGTTGTCAAAATCAATTTATATGTTAATATCTAAAAGTAACTAATTTTAGATGAAATGAAAGGGGAAGTATGACTATTGATTGTTCCTAGAGCGTAACGTGCATTATTTTTCACACATAAACATGTTAATTGATATTTTAAGAATATTCGCTTTAAGAAATGTTTCTGTAACTTATGATTTACCAACGTGGGCTAACGTAAACAGGAGGAGAATACTTTTGCAAGGTACTGTATATGTCTACATGTCTCTCTCCATAGATCTCGAAGTGATTCACAAATCCCCATCGGAGATCCCTCGTATTCGAGAGCGCGTAACCAACCAAGGCAGGCACCTGTGCCTCCAGTTACTCAGCCCGACAGGAACCAGTGCCACAGCGCTTCAGTACATAACAAGGACAAACCAGCTGGCAGTCGGGTTCTCTGACGGTTACCTTCAGCTTTGGAACATGAAGACATTAAAAAATGAGTAAGTGCTTCCAACACCACTTTTAAAAACAGGAAAAGAATGTCTTAAACAGAAGTTTTATTTTGAATTGCATTTTGGCTATGGGTTGGAATTTTGCCTATAAAACTGTATTGCAGTACAGTATTGCCTTTGCGTTAAAATAATCAATTCAGTATTTGAAAAGTATTTGTAACCGCAGATTTAAGATTGTGAGAAGAAGGCTGCTGTATTTTGTTTCATTAATTAACAAGTATACTGCTCTCAGTGTTCACGTCTTAGATGGTCTCTCCAGGATCCTAGAGGCATTTCTGATATTGAAAACCTGACTGCTAAATATCAACAAGTGTAATTTTTTTTTCCTCACTACTATTTTTTTTTACCATCCTTTTTTCATGTAGGTATCACTCACAGTTAGAAGGTGGCAGAGTGCCAGTTTACACTTTTACCTTCCAGGAGCCTGAGAATGACCCTCGGAACTGTTGCTATCTGTGGGCAGTACAGTCTGCCCAGGATGGGTAAGTCAATTTAAATGGCATTTTCTGTAATGTCTTAAGATATGAAAGGAACACTTCAGGAAAACCATATGCTGCTGTAGGTGGTGTTGGTGAAAGTAGTCATCCCTCTGCACTGCAGTTTCCAAACAGCACTATAGTATGGTGATGGGACCGTCATACTAAAGCCTTCCAATAAGAAGTCAAATGGTCCTGCATTTTCCCCTTGTTTCAATGTGTGTGATCTAATTTGTTGTGTGACAACAAATTAGATCACACTTGTTTCAATGTGTGTGATCTAATTTGTTGTGTGACTGATTTACAGATGCATGTCAGAGCATTACCTTTTAATGGTAATCTCATGTCCCTTTCAGAACTGTTACATTTACATTATTGAAGTTAAGACAGAGTATGTTCTTATTTTGAAACATATCAGTCTTTCACAGTAAACCCACCTACATTAAATAGCAATATCCGAATTTCAAAAAGTTCGTAAAGCTATTTTTAAAGTACCACTAAAGAACTCTTCCTGTTATTTACAAATAATAACATCCATTTTTAACATAAGAAACCACATACACATTTAGTATTTTCATGAAATTTCCTTAATTTATAGGTAGTTTTTCTAGGGTGCATTTTCAAAGAGAAACGGATAGATGCCTCTTCAGTTGTGCATCTTGTTTGAGCCCGTGTAATTTGTAAGTTACAGTCCATGTAAAATGTAATTTAAAGGTGGAAACATAACACGTAACAGGTTTTGCTGAGAAATATAGGAATTAGCTTTCACTCTAAATTCCGAGTTGAATTCTTAATTTTGTTTCTATCACCTTGTTTTACCAGTGAAGGCGATGTTGTCAGTTTGCACCTCCTGCAGTTGGCATTTAGGGAGAGGAAGTGTTCAGCTTCTGGAAAGATACTTTATGAGGTAATGGCTTTCACTTTTTCACAGCTGACTTTGTTGTCATGCTATTTCCTTAAGATGTCTTAAGTTTTGGAGTAAACACTAAAACACAACCCAGAACTTCCAGATTAAATCTATGTGGAAGTGCATTTAAAACTAAGAACAGGAGTTGTTGTTGAAGCCAATACCCTGGCTTCTTACAAAAAAAACCGAATAGATGTGATTCTTGGATCAATTAGTTACTAACTGCTGAATGGGCTAGGTGAGCTGATGGCCTCCTCTAATTTGTAACTCTTTTTAAAAATCTTTTGACTGCAGAGCCTCCATCCATTAGCATTTACCTAATGCACTTTTCTTCTGGCTCCCCTGACGTGCATTTCTTCAGGAAACGTGTTTCTGAGTCTGGTATTTGACTTGTGATTTCATCTAGGGTTTGGAGTACTGTGAGGAGCGATACAGTCAAGACCTGGTCGATGGCACGTTTGCACTGAGGAGCCAGGCAACCAACACCCGACTGCTAGGATGTCAAACAATTGAGAAGTTCAGAAATCATCCTGATAGGGATGACAGCATGAATGAAGGTTAGTTTTATATTTGGGATTCCCTTTTTATCTTGCTTGAGGATAGAACATCTTTAATGAGAAGTTTACATGTAATGAATGTATCGCTTAGTGTAACTGTTTCTTAGTAATAAACTTGCCTTTTTCTTCTTTATTGCAGTTGCCTCTCCTGACACCAGTGTGTCCATTTTCAGTTGGCATGTGAAATCTTACGGCCAGGCCCGGCCATGTACCTATATAGGAGTGTTCGACATTAACCGATGGTACCATGCACAGATGCCAGATTCTCTCAGGTAAAAATGTTAAAACATTTGTTATGCATTGCTTTATTCTGAAAGACTCCCACTTCAAGTGCTGTGGTATTTCTAAATATGTTGTTTTCAGATTATTTCACTTCACCAAATTTTGGATGTCCAAAATGGCAGTAGTTAAAATGTCTGATTTCATTAGTAATCCAAACTTATTTTAATTCTGTTGTAGAACTGGGGAGTTTCTGCACTGTTGTTCGTATTTTGCTCTTTGGTCGTTGGAGTCTGTGGTAGAGATGACCTCTCCAAGCCCGCTCCTGGATGTCTTGGTACATGAACGTAGTTTGAGTCGAGGACTCCCTCCTAGATGCCCACCTCCGGAACAGTTTTTTAACCCCACCACTTATAATTTTGGTAAGTTGAAGATTTAACTCCATGTCGGGGAAGAGCATTTTCAGTTAGGCAGTACTTATTTATAATTCGCTCATTTGCGTGATGCTATCCATGTAGGTGCATTTCAAGGGTTTCCACAAAACATTGCGTATTGGCTCCAAAGGAAGCAAACTTGTAGGTTAGGTGCACATGTTAGGGTCACATTTCAGTGACTGGAGTAGTGCAGCCCACCACACCCATGGCGAGTTACCTAGTTATGCTTTTAAGTTTGTAACTACTACCACCAAAGTTCCCCAAAATACCCCTTGCTGTGGCTATGACCTGTGCAGATACATCATTACTTTGCTGTGATATTTTTCATGTTTGAAAAATAACATAAGATCAGCACTGTTTTTGGTACTGAAGGGGAATCGATAAACCTGCTGTTTTCTGTATCTTCAGATGTTCAGGATTTACTGGTCACAGCTGAAATTGTGACACAGCTTTCGTTTTTAATAGTCGTTTTGCTTTTCAGATGCGACTTGCTTACTGAACTCTGGTGTTGTCCACTTAACATGTTTGGGATATCAGAAAGAGGTCTGTACTCTCTCATTTTAACACATTTTGTCTCTTCAATATATATAAATTCTTGAGTTTATAAATAAGCAAAGCTGGGTTTATAGCTTCTATTTAGTCATATCATATGTGTATTTCTAAATAGACATTAAGCTTCTTGAAAAAGTCTGGTCCTTCCTTGAATGAAGTTATTCCTGATGGGTATAACCGATGTCTGATGTCTGGCCTCCTCTCTCCTCGACTTCATGAAGTGCAGCCTTCTAGTCTTTCTCAGGTTAGTCTATATATTTAACACGGTTATAAAATGCTTGTGTTTTATATGCTTGCTTCAGAATTTGCATGTAGGAAATAAAAAAAAATCCACACACGGTAAGCAACACAGTTCAGGTGTTGTTTTTTAATCATAGGATGTTTTAAAAAGTAGTTATCTTAAATAGGTAGACATATTTAATAATTGCATTAATAATTGAAACGATTAAACTATAAAATAGAAATTTATAGTTTTTGTTAGATGTTAACATTTTACTCTGAGCAATGAATAATTAAACAAACTCATGAAGCAACAACATGTTCTTAGTGTTTTTTAAGTGCATCTCATTAAAGATTGAATTAGTTAACACTGAACTTTTAAAAATGAATGCTGAAAAGAGAAGAAAGGAAACACAATGTCACCTGAAGAAGGCTCCACAGCCAAAACATTGTTTCCTTTTCTTTTCAGCAATGAATAAACCTTTAACTTTGTCCTTGGTAACATGCATGTCAGCATGCATAGGTTGCAATCTTGGACTACTTAAAAATGAGTAGGCAAATTTTATCAATAAGTACTATTCTAAATGTGTAATTAAGAATTGTATCTGCTGTCATCATTTGTCCAAAACAGTTGACTTGCTTTGCTCAGCATGTGGTCAGAATCCTACAGTCCCAGAATAACCATCACCATCCATTGATTTTCTTTACCAAAGTACTGGAATGTTGGAATAGATTAGTTTCACTTGCCACCTGCTCTGTTCACAACCAACACAGACTTGGTAACTGTTTACAGTCTTCCTGTTAGACCAGAAATTATTTTGTTGTTTTTAAAAAAGTTCTAAAATTAGTTTATCATAATGGTTCATGATTCTGAAACGTGTAGTTATAATTTGTACTAATTAAGTTTAATTGCTGTTCTGTTGGGTTCAGAACGTTGGAGACTGTCTTTGTAATGTTTTCAGTGTAACATTAATTTGGCTTATTTGGATTCTAAATGATTCATTCATTTAATTGAGTCATCTTTTTATGAGCTAGAAATGGTCAGCACTTAGTGTGTAGTGTAGTCCACTCCCACATCTCCCTTGCTTGGCCTTGCTGATTTCTCAGAAGATCCATTGTGTAGCTGAGTTGCACAGGAATTGCTTCTTTGTAGCCCTTGATTTGACGCACTTGTTCAAATACCCAGAAATAGTCTAACCACATAAAATGGTCTTCCATGTTGACATCAGTTGAAATTCTACCCATTCATCTTTTGTATTGTTTTTAGTTCAGGTGCCTACTGTCAATTTTAGAAGAAGCAGATCCCCTTTTGGGCAGTAACTGTATGTTCATTGTTAACCCTTGTTCCATTCACTGAAATATCTTATTTTGTAGGAGGAGCAGTTAGAAGCTATATTATCAACTGCTGTTGACACAAGTTCGTTAGGCCTCATTACTGGATGCATCAAGCAATGGACTGCAGAGGGTAAGGAAACCATTGGATTTAAATTTTTTCATGAAAAGTGATCTAAATCCACTGTGGATTCATATTCAAGCACTTGAAAATTCAAGTTTTCATGTGGTCATGAGTTTCACAGGTGTTTTTTATTAACATTTTGCTCTTTATGTTCTATCCTTCTTTTGTAAGAGCAACCAGGGTCTGCGGCAAATCTGCGCTTCGTTCTTGAGTGGGCCTGGAATAAAGTGACCTTTATGAAGGAAGAACTTGACAGAATTTGTAAGTCAGTAAGCAACCTTTGTAAATTGCAGCAGTCATTAATTTGGCTATCTGCATGTTGGCATACTTGCCTGTTCCTTTTTTGTTTTTCCCTTTGCATCTCTGTTTGCTCATTGTGATTCTTCAGTTCAAATTTTCTTGGAGTTCTCTCACCTTCCATTCTGTGTCATATATTTTTGAATTTCTCTGTGCCCCTTGTGCCCCTAATGCTGGTCCCAAGTAGATGTAAACCGTGAAACCTGTACCAGATGGCCTTTGCCGTGGATTTATTTTAGTGGCATAGAAAGCCTAAGCCTTCATCGGCGCATTATGTCTTTGGCAAAAAGTTTTGCTGTCCGTTTAACATTTGCTGCTGTTCATCTTTGCATAGTGCTGGCAGGATTCCACCAATCTGGTTTTCCTTGTTATGTTCTGGTTTTTATTAGTGCCAGATGGAAATATTGTGGTTCCTACTTATGTCACCATCCAGGCTGGGACAAATGACCGCACAACTGTTACTTGCCTGTCGAGTCTGTAGATGATATCGGTCACCACAGATCAAGGGAAACTGCCAGAGAGTCTGTGCTGAATGTCTCGGGTTCCATGTTCCTGAGATTAGTGCCCAATGACCATCACTACTCTTTTTGCATTTTTAGATTGCTTTTTATGGCAAACTAGGTATATTCTTTACCATTGTTGGCCTCTAAACCACTGTTTCTCAAGCTTTTCCGTGTCACGGAGCGCTATGGAAATCGAAATTGTTTGTGGCACGCACTATCCCTCCCCATACACACACATTGCTGGCCTGAGCTCATTTTACTATAAACTATTATCCTAATAGTTACTGTTAGGATACAGGATGAAGGTGAAGCAGATCTCTTGTTCACCCACTATCAGAAGTTCTGCATTTTCGTTTATATCCAGCAGACTTGAAATCAAATCTCACACCACACATGAGTCTAATTTGGACCATCTTAGCATGTGCCCTGTCTCTTATATTTATACAAAACATCCAACATCTTTTGGTTACTCAACAAAATGACTTATACATAAAATTATTTAATTATCAAATAAAATAACAATTTGTTTTTCTTATGTAGTTTCTCAAAAATTCCACAGTGCCCCCATTAAGGTGTACTGATCGAGAAATATCGTAAACACTAATGTTTTTAAAAAATTAGGTTTAAGGTTTTTCTCATTCCATTTGAAGCGTGTTTTAAAGTTTGTGTCTTTAACAAAAAAATCATCACTAATGCTATCATGAACGTCTTTGTGACAGGTTTATCTTGCATAAATTGTCTTGTTTAATCTCTTAACCATGTTTCTGTTGCCAGGTGCCCCACTGTTTGACAGTTCCTGTAACTTCATTGATCCACAGACACTTCAGGCCCTGCAGCACTGCCAGCTCTTGATTAGCAATTTGAGCACCATCTTCAGCTGCTTCCTCAATGAAGCACAAGACATCACTGAAAAGGGTAAAGTACTTGTTGCATGTAGTGTACTTGTTCTGAATTGCATTGGTTGGGTTGTGTTGCTAGGCATTATAATACATCAAAACATCTTTTTATTAATGTTTTCACCTTTCTAGTCTTTTGTTCACTTTCAAATATCTCCAAATCTTTATTTATAGAAGATTCAGCTGAATCAGAATTATGCTTTATTAACAGATGTGGCCATTTTCATAGTATGTATACATATTCTGATCATTGTGTCTTTAGTTTTTTCGAGCACAGCATTGAATGATTCTTCAGTACATACTTTTTTTTGTCATCTACAGGACTAGTGGGCTTAACAAACAAGTGTGTGGTGACTAACTTAATCTCTCAGTATGCTCAAGTGGTTCTGTGGTTCTGTCGCTCTGGCCTTTTACCTGAAGGATCGGGTGAGTATTCTTCATCCTAATAACACTACCATTAGTATATTTTCAAAATGTAGTACTAAAATACTAAGCTGAATTTTGTTCTTTCAGTAAGTTGCTATTTTAAGTCCATGTCCTCATGATATTAACCAGAATTTGACTTTTTTACTGTTACCATCAAATGTATGGTAGACTCTCCTTCTATGTGGTAGTTAGGTTCCTATCGTAGTGCGGATACCCAAAAGCACATATACTTAAAACATCCTATTCCCCTACCTTAAACATGTAAAATCAATCATAAGTAATGTTTATAATCATTGTTAAATTCCTTAAGTTTTACAACTATGCCATTGCTGCCATATATGTTGATTATCAATGTACTTGCAGAAAGGAAGAGGACATTAATACCTCTTGTGTTTTATAGATGATGTTCTTCAGCTTTCAAGACCTTTTTATAGTTACCCTGTTATAAAGAACTATTACACAAGTCGAAGAGAGAAGCTAGAACGCCTCTCAAAGTAAGTTAAAATATCTTTTAATACTCGTGAATTAAACTTTTTTTAGAACTATGAAAATACTTATTTTTGTAAGTTATACTTCGTTGCCTTCCAGTTATTTGGAATTACATATGGTATGGACATACTTTTTTTACATTAGTTTGGTATGGTAGACAAATTGAAGGAAAAAAATAGATTCTCTACCCTAATAGAGTTCTGAAATTGTTGAAGTGGCAGGAATTGGTGGCTTGTTTACATAATAAGTATATCTGTATGGGCAGATGTTCAGTGTTGAGTAAGGTTAATGGCAGTAAGGTTAGAAATAGTGGTTTGAAGACTAGATGTGAGCTCACGAAGACATGGTAGACAAAAGTGAAAAGTGAGCAGCAATGCCAATCTAGGAAATGCAAATTGGAAAATGCACTGTTGCTAAAAGTTTGGGAGATAAAATTATTGCAGTGAACCTAACTTTTAAAACCTAATTCCTATTCTATACTTAATACACAGCCACAGTTAATCCCACTGTACTCAATCTAAAGCCTTCTTGGCATCTAATGGAAGGCCATCTTCGGGATCTGTGGTATTATGTGAATTTAGAAAAAGTGGCAAACATAAGAGTCTACTAGGCCTTTAATGAAGCCCATTGGATCATGTTGAACTAATTTAATCGTACAGAACTCCAGTTGGAGTCGAGATCAGATGCTGTGTGGGGAAACTGTGATCATTTGGCAAAATATTGTCCCAAGTGGTTAAATAAATCAAGTCTTTTTGAAAATAGCACTTTATAAAGCATTTAAACAAGAGGCACCAGTAAAATGTATAGGGAGTTGTAATTACAGGTTAAAAAGTATAATACGCAGAGAGAAAGTAATGTTGCACTTAGAAACTGAAGTTTTCTTTTTCCAGTATTGCTACAGTAAGGGAAGTGTAGTGTTTTAAGGATGAAAATGGGTAACTTATGGTGATAAGTACATTTTTAATGTCAAAAACGAATATTTCACTCAGATGTTTACCTAGGAAGTACAAACTACATGTTTCAGCCTATGTAAAGACAAAGTTCCATGTTAAATAATATTTACTATAGATACATATGCATTCCCGTTCTTAATTTTAGCTTTGAGCAACCCTGACAGAACCACTGACTGAACTAGAATGACACTTACTTCACAGATTATCATTATGGAATCATACCAGGATGTAAAGCTAAATACTAGAAAAATGTTTTCCTTTTTTTTAAAATGATTCCAAAAGTTTATCAAAATATACTCTATTTCCAAAAGCAACATCTCACAAAAAACATTCTCACAAATTAGTAAACAGTCTAACCAGGTATGAACTTTACATGCAATAAAACGTTCTGAACGGGGGTAATTGTCCATTATCAATCCATGCAAATGGATGATGGGGCCAGATTTGCACATTTATAGAGTCCCTCCAGGCCCTACCACTTCCTTTTGCTCATTAGTCCCTGTAGAGGGCCCAAAGTCCCTTCCAGCGCTCACTTGCCGTGGGGAGCCCCATCTGGCAACGTCGTGCTTCATCCTTCAGGTCCGCAACTCTGTGCGATTTGCTGGATGAGAGTGTTGCTCGCGTTCCACATTCCTTGTTTTGTGAGCCCCAGTAGGATCTGCGTCCCCTTGCCCAATCCGGTTGGTGCCAGCCCCAGCAGGATATACTGGTAACTGAGCACCACTCCTGCTCCCAGGTGTTGCATAATGTTGTCCAGAACACATGCTCCTGAGTCTTCTCGATGAAACGCATGTCCCGGGGGCAATGCGGGTTCCTGGTGAGCGAGTGTCTGTAAAGAGCTTCTCTGGTTGCCAGCCTCTGCTGCACTGCCATCCAGTTAAGGTCCTTCAGCTTGCTGTCTACTTCCTTCAGCTGCATCCTTTCCAAGATATAGTTTTTCTTTGCTTTTCAGAGGAAAATGGTGCTCAGACTGCCTCATGATTGATGGGATGGTATCCCAATTTGGAGATCGGATCGCAAACCTGTGGAAGCGCGATGAAGGTGGAACAGGACAATATCCGCCACCGACTTTACATGTAAATATAAAAAAGAAGTTTATATTGAGTGAAATATTCTGTGTTTTTGGGAGATTTGTCCTATTTGCTGCTAGGAGAGTTGCAATTTGAAAAGCTACTTTCCAGAGAATTATGTGAGTAAATGTAACCTTTTTGTTTTCACAGGCTTTGCTTGACATTTATCTTCTGGATGGTGTGGAAGAAGCAGCAAAGCATGCCATTGTATCCTCTCGTTTTTTTGGTTTTACATTTAGTAACTACGTTTCTCAGAATGATTTGCTTTAAAATTAAGCATAGTCTTGTCTTCTGTTTTCCCTTTATTCTGGTGTCAATACTCCATTTACATTTAGTCATAAGTAATCATTAAGAATCCCACATCCTGTAATAAACTGAGTGTATATGTGCATAAGTGTTTGCAAAAAAAGTTTTAAACTGTTTCTATGAAGTGTTTAAAGCCTTAACTGCTTCCCTTCAGGTTATTTATTTGTTACTGGATGTCATGTATTCTTTTCCTAATAAAACTGAATCTTCTGTTGAATCTTTCCCAACTGCATTTGCAATCCCAGTTGGCTTGGTTAAGCTTGTCCAGGGGTTTTGGCTGCTGGATCACAATGATCACGAGACCTCCTTGGATCTCCTCCTTCATCCAGCCGCCTGCAGAGCGATCCTGTCTTGGCAGCATGCACGGATAATCCAGGCCCTCATGTGTCAAGGAGAGCGCCGACAGGCTCTTAGATACTTACAGATGATGAAGCCAGCGATATCTTCCACTGCTGAAATAATGCTGTACCTCACAGTGTTGCTCCATAACAGGTACCACCGAATTAAAGTGGATTTTTGTTTTAAAAGGTAACGCAGGAGGATTTTACAATTCAGTATTATTTAAATGTGCTGCAGATGTATGGTAGAAGCCTGGAGTCTGTTGAGGCAACACTCAAACAAGCAGAATCTGGATGAGCTGCTGAAGTACATGTATGAAATGTGCCAGGAGTTGGGGCAGATGGAGGAGCTGCTGAAGCTGCCTCTGAGCCTTGCTGAGCAGGTAGGGCCCTTGAACTTTCTTATCATGCACGAAACGCTACTCTTGTTAAGCTTTGATCACCTATTGTCATGGGAAAGTTGTTCTTTCCAATAAAAATAAATTTGTAAATGTTACTCCTGTGTATACACACTTTCAGTTTAAATAATTGCTCCATTTTAGCCAAATGGATCCTGTAGTTATAAATATGTCCTGAAGCTTAATGGATTTTTATTGCTTGAAATGTACAATTTGTTGTGTTAAGTCTGGTATCAAAATGCCTTCTGTTAGCTAATATTTTATGGTGCTTTTTGATATGCTTGAACTAACTGAATCTAATATTAGAATTTATAGAAGTTAAGTATGAATAATTGTTTTAATACAGGTTAAAGTAAGAAGCATTGGGAACCATGATGTAGTTCATCTTGATTTCAGCTTTGTTTTTTTGAATCACTTTAAGCCTTTTTATCCTAAATGCTTTAAATGACCAGATACAGACTCCCTTAACGGAAAATAATTTGCACTTAGCCGCAGTGTTGGGAAATGTTTGTCTGAGTTTAGTCGTTTTTCTGTCTCCCTTTAACAGGAATGTCTGGAGAAATTCTTTCAGAGCACCAGTGGCCTTCAAAACCAGGAGTATCTCATGGTTCATTATCTACAGCAAGCCAACTATGTGCCAGCCTTGCAGCTTAATCAGACCTTAAAAATGAACTTAGTAGTAGGTATCAAAACTCTGAAATAACGTTTTTTGTCATTGATGGTTTGAATTGTAATGGCATTCTTGATTGTTTTAATGTTCTAAAATATGTAGATACAGCCAGAATGCAATGTGAAAATGTACATGCTACAAGGTTATTTCAAGAATAATTCCAAATTCATTAGTTCAACATTGTTCAGCGTCTTTTTTTTTTAAATCTCAGAATGACAGAGATCCCAAACTGAAAGAACGGGCCAATGCCAGAAACTCAATTCTCGACCAGTATGGAAAAGTTCTTCCCAGAATCCAGCGAAAACTTGCCACAGAACGAGCAAAACCTTACCATCACCCATCCACACTGCTACGGGAAGGTTTGTTTTTTTTTCTTTGTTGCTCCACTGTATTGAAGAGAGGCTTTCAAGTTGCTTAACCAGCCTAGAAACTCACTCAGGTTACAGGTTTAGCAACTCAGATCTAGATAATGCTCCTAAGGTAAATGAGCCAGCAGCTGTCAATGTATTTTTTCTTTGTTTAGCAGCTGTTTATGAAATTTTAGTGCACATAAAACACACTGGGCTTGTGATTTTTGTGAGAACGTGAAGCGTTTATGAATGAATGTTTTTTTCAGACAATGCAGTTGGTTTGATGTGAAGCATAAAAAGCAATGCAGAACAGTAATGAGAGCCCTGATAAAAGCTGATATGTATTTTATGCAATTTGTAGTTGCCAGGCCAGAGCCTTTATCAACTGTGGCCAAACCAGCAACTAAAGGGAATGTGCTGACAAGAGCAGCATTCATCAGCAATGTCCTCTCAAAAATTAGTGAGGTGTGGGTTCAAGAACAGACGAAGTCAAACCCCTCTCCACTGAAAAGGTAATTGTGACTGTTTTGGGATGCTTTAGTTCTTTTCAGAATGCGTTAAACCACTTGCGGAATTTGACTTCTGGAGAACATTCTCAATGCCTTTTTTTCTCTTGACACAGCCCTAAGGTTCCAGACCTGCCACCCTTCACTCCACGTCGGCTGTCACTGGAGCTACCTGAGGCATTCATAGGAACGCCCATTACTAAGTCATCGAAGAGGATTTCCAGGTATTTTCATTTTTTTTAAATGTGATCTCTTAAGACTTTCTTATACTTATATTGCTGTATGTTGGTGCTTTGTCCATTGTTGTGCAAAAAGGTTGCAGTTATACAAATGTTGCTTACCATTACTTCGTATTTCGCAAATACTTCACTCTGATCAAGTCTTGAGGCAACATTTGGTGCAGATAATGCCACACGCAGTGCAACTAATGCAAATACATCTTACTGGAAACAGTGTGTTACCTTAGTTTTAATACTTCATGCAAGTACCTTGGTTTCAAAAATTAGGATTAAATGACTGTTATGAAAGCAGCGGCTTCCACACAGCTCATGGGTTAATGAAGCAAGTGACATTCAAGCATGCTGCGTAGGCTTGGTTGCCTATAAATGTGGTTGTAAGAGGAGATATCAGTGACCTTGAAAGAGGGTTGATTGTTGGGGAGCATTTGACCAGAGCTTCAGTGACAAAGACAGCTTAACTTGCAGAACTTCAGCAGTGTCTAACGTGATGTTTGCAAGGACCACTAAGGGAAAGACTCCAGGAGTGTAACATCTGGGCATTAATTTGAAGTGCAAGGCAAAACAAACAACTGCAGATCGATTGACTGCAGATTTCAACTGTTTTGGTCTTAATCGGGTAATCAAAAAAACAGTTTTCTTCTCAATTGAAGATAAATCCTTTTGTAGTAGGTTTGCTAGAAGCACTCATGTATTGGAACTTTAAATGTACCATCTAAACCCAAATCCCAAGGTATTGTATTTGTAAAACAAAAAGTTTAAAGTGTGACTTGTGCAGCCCAGCTTGATATTTTTTGGCTAGTGACCCTGTTTGTAGGTCCCAAAATTCTCACATACCGTTAGTTAGAGCAGGGCTATTCAATTAAACTAACAAGGGGGGCAAATGGGAAAATCATGTAGGGATCGCAGGCCGAGCCAGAATACTTTGTCAACAAAAGGCTATTATAGATAACAGTTCTATATTATACCATAACAAACAAAAAAACAAATAAAATGTCAATAGCTGCTGGCAGTATCAGAGTCTCAGCAATGGTATGTGACTTTGTGGCTTTAGCAAGCTACCACATTGCTAAAGCTATGAACTACAAAAGACGCTCTCAAAGCCCTCTCGTTAACTGTCACGGCTTTTCTAAACTGCATATGCTGCCTATTCAGCTCGTCGCATTTTCTTTCAAAAAAAGGATTCCTTGTGAGTGGTCTCAAAGTGTCTTTTGAGTTTTTGTTTCATACTCTCTGTGGAGAGTACATCACAGCCCAGCAGGCATTTAGGGTTTTCCTCGTTGTTTTCCCGAATACCCGTAAATCCGTACTGTTAAAAAACGGTTTGTCATATTTTCGTGCTCACTTACACATTGGTTTCACTGGCTGATGTCAGTGTCGAGGTGGAGGCGACCAGACGAAGACATTTCTTAATTTTGCTGGCTTATTGACTAAAACACATAACGCTAGGTACCGTATTGCGCAGAACAGTGGGTGATGTTGGTTTGACAGGTTGCATCTGGGTCACAAGCGGTCGTGCAAATTGTCATGTTTGCTTTCAGAGTATAGGGCGCACACTTTATATCTTCATGAGCATGAGGGGAGCTCCAAATTGAAAATATTGAAATTAAATTATTATGGTTTCAAAACCAATTTGAACTTTTTTTAATGTACTGTACTTCAGATTTCCCTGCCTAGAACTCCGGTGGGATCCCTAACAGTTCATAGAAATCTTGTGCGACCCCATCTGCATATCAGGCGACCCCACGTTTGGAAAAACACCGATATAAATGCTACCCTGCATGGGTGCCAGTCCAACACATTTAATCTTAATATTATGTGCTTCTAATTCTAGGATTTTAGACTTAGTGGTTCAACCAACCTCTGAGGTGTCACCTGAACCTTTAAGGTTCCAGCAAACTCCCCCCAAGCCTCACCACTCATGGTCTACATCCAGCCCTCTAAAACCATCGGCGGGTAAACCCAGCTACTTCGAAAATGTTCCCATTGCATCCGAGTTATGTTTGCTGCAGACTCCACAGGTTGTAAAGGTAAGCAAGGGGTATTTGTCGCTGGGAAGTCCACACCGCTCTGCAGTTGAATTTCTGGAACTCTTTTAATGTTTCTGTACAGGAATGTGCACTCTTGAGATCCCTTCCCCAGTGTAAAAACACGGCTTCTAATTGACGTGTCAAACTCCTTGTAAAGCACTGCTGCGAGATCTTAAACTGCTGTAAGTTGCTTACAGCTTCTGTGATTCTCTGTGTCCTGCAAGTTGCCTGTGAAGACGAAAAAGCTCAGAAATAGTTTCTAAATTCTTCTGGCAGTTAAATGAATTCCAGAACTTCTTTAGCAGTTAAGCTTGTTTACACTTCAAGTAAAGGTTATTTCCACTGTGAAAAGTGGAAAGAAGCAAGAACAGATGTGCCTTATTCAAGAGACAAAATGTTGCTTCTTCTTTCTATTGTTAATGGAGTTAACCTTTCCTTGTTCCTCTGAGGCCAGCACACACTGACGCATCCAGCAGCGGATAGGTAGAATTAAAACGGCAACGTTAAAATAGGAACCAGCTCATAAAGCAACTTTTGTGTTGGTAGAAGGTGAAACCAGTCCAGGCTGATGGATCTGGACAATCAAATATCGACGAATTGTAAGAAATTCACATTTCAATGTCTCTGTGTTTAGAGAGGAAGAGCCCTGGCTTCTGCTAGCTCCGGCTTCCCTGGCTTCACTCCACAGTCAATCCTGAGAACAAGCCAGCGCCCGACTCCTGTGGGTTCTCCCTCCGCTTCTCCTGGCCGGTCCCTTACCCCCCCACTGCGTGCCAAGGAGAGCCGCATCACGTTCATAGAGGAGACCACTGCCACGTCTGCCAGATGGAGCAATGAGGAAAGATCAGAGGTTGTGACACAGTATATTATAGAGCACTCATAGGTCCAGCAAAAATAACGCAGTAGTCTGCTTTTTCTTGCAATGCTTCTCTCCTGTGTGCTCTTTTTGTACATACTTTTAATTGATACACTAAAGAAGATTCATGTCTTCTGGTCATCTGTTAATATACATTTATTTTCAATTCAGGTTGCCGAAGACCGTGAGGTCAATTTGCTGCCAGCTACATCTGTTCTAAATACTCAGTCGGACAGCGCCTCCTCTGCCTCAGTAGAGGAATGTGAGTTTAAGCCAAGCGAGCAGCAGACCCCGGAGCCTCCTGCTGATGTAGAGGTTGAGGAAGAAGGGGTGAGCCCAGAGACCTCTGGAGTGGAAGGGCTGGAGAAAATGAGTGAGCCTCATGAAATGAGTCACGCATCGGTCAGATCTGGAGACACCACACTGGAGTTTCATGATGCCCCCACCCCAGAGGACCTGGAGGACAACGTGGTTGTTGTGAACCTAAAGCCTGCAGATCCTGAGGATAAAGAATCCACCGCAAATGAGATGGATGAAGATGTGAATCCTGAAGAGAGACCGCAGGATAGTCCTGCGTGTAAGGAACAAGTTCAGCCTCCAGGTAAAAGTTGTATTTCACTGATTTAGATGAAAACTATTACTGTGTCAGAACTGCTGTGCACTTTAGACTTATGAACCTAAACAACCACATTTCTGATTTCTGTTCCTGTCTGTTTTAAATGAAAAAAGCAAAGTTTAGCCATGGATGAGATTTATTATGCACTGCTGGCATTCAAACAACTTTTTTTTCTAGTGTTTTGACAATTTTTTACTATTGTTTAAATTGTATTTTTCTTTCTCCTTTTTAGTTTTTGATGATGTCGACCAAACCTCATCTGAGAATATTCCCACAACTTTAACACGCTCTAGCATTAGGGAAGCATCTCAGACAGGATACCGTTTGTCATTTAGTGAAAGGTAATGAAGTCGGTTAACCCACAGCCAAGCTGATGAACTTTATTTGGTGTAAAACTAACAACTTATTTCAGTTGTAAGTAAACCATATACAAAAGTGACTTTACATGTGTACTGTATGTACCCTTCTCCCTTATAACTTAATGTTTTGTTACTCCTGTGCAGTGCTTCTTTTGGTCATGAAAGGAAGCAGGAGCTCTTCCCAATTTTCTCTGAAACTTTTCTGGTCTCTGAACCAGCAATAGCTGACCGTGAGTATGAATGTATTGTTTAACTTTTCACACTTTTTTTAGTTACTAGAGCTTCATTGACTTCAAAGTGCTTTATTGACTTCTTAAAGCATGTACACTTATGTGTACCACAGTTACTACTTTTGAACATTTTATACCTGTTAATATTTAAGCATGTGTTTTTAGAGTACTTCTCTAAGAGTGCCGTTTCTTTTCAGCTGTGGTCAGTGTACATCACAGTGAAGAGTGCTCCACGGCAGCCTCTGAAACGAAACTCGAGGTTGTGCTAGAAGCTGGTCAGGAAAGCAAAGTTGAAATCATTGAGGATCTTAATGATAGTGTTCAAGAGGAGCCACCAGAGATCTGCTACATGCAGGAGTCCTCTGTTGCTGACCTTCCTGTCATCACACAGGAAATACAAGTCAAGGTAAGAGTATTCTTCATTGCCTGTAAACGCTAATCCACTTCAGGCTTAGAATTTTTGCTGCTCCTGCTAAGACTTTTTAGGGCTAGTCTAAAACTGCACTGCAGTGATTTTTATGAGTGAATTGTTTTGTACATTTTGCTTGTATTTTTCTGACTTGTTTTTTTAATTTAATAAATTGACATATTTGGAATATATGTTACTCGCAGTGTAACTATTATCAATAATATGATTGTAGTAACTGTAACATAAATGAAAGTTAATCCGTGCATGATATTTCCTAGGAGTTGGTAGATGAGGACATGGAAGCTAAAGCCCTAGATGAGGAACCGGACGCAGTGACTTACACAGAGCTGCTGCCTTCTGCCTCTGTTCTCATCCCATTGGAGTTCAATGAAGAGCAACAGCTTGATCGAGAAGCTTTGCAGCTGGAGGAAGCTGGTGCTTACAATACTGCTGTGGACCATGAGGAGGCTCCTGCAACTCCCAGTAATTTTACTCTAATGCTTGAGGATGAGGATGATGGCTTGGCTGAATCTGATGAGCATGTTCTGATTCTGGAGCTGCCAGAAGTGTCGGAGAGGAAGGTTCAAGTTGCCGAGAGCAAGCTAGCATCCTCAGAAGAGCAGGTTGATAACCAGGAGGCGGACTCTTTAGAAGATATCAACAAGGATGTTACTGAGGTTCACACAGCTGCTCCACAGACACTTTCGTATGTTCCTGAGCCAATTAAAATGGCTATTGCAGAAAACTTGCTGGAAGCCATTAAAGACACTAGAACTAAAGAATTTTCTGCAGAGGTCATTGAAACTTCTATGCCGCAAGAGGTTCTTGTGACCAGCAGGAAGCTTAGAAGCTCGTCTTCAGTAGGGAAGCCAGTTCAGCTAGTCACACCTGTGCTTGGAGAGGTGAAAACTCCTAGTACAGAAGATAGAAAATCAAGACGTACCAGGGGGAAAAGTTTGTTGGTGGATGATGAGCAGAGCTCAAGCGTTCAGCCTGCTGCAGTGAAGGAGGTTGTGAAAGGCCACCCTGGTTCTTCAACCCCACAGAAGTCTACAAGGAGTAAAAAGGGTGTTCTTTCAGAAGACTCTGAAAAGAACACTCATTCTGAAGAAGAGAAGCTTTTGGATCAAACAGATATACCAGATTTACAAATGCCTGTAACACCTAGAAGATCCACCAGAAGTACAAAACATCTGCATGATTCTGAAATCCCACTTACCCCAAGAAGAAGTAGAAGAATAATCAAAGATACTCAATCTGACGGGGTTCCCAATAATTCCAAGCCTCAAACTCCACAAAAAACAGTCCAGACGAGAGGAGACCGCAGAATAAGGTACTCTGTTGTTGAGGCTTCTGAGGACATTGAGGCACAGGAAGAAATTATTGATCAAGAAGTCCCAATGCCAGTGACTCCCACTAGGAGTAGTAGGCGAACACGGAATAATGTTGCTGATGTACCTGAAAATACCCCTGTAGTTACTGATGAAAAGTCCACTGATCAATCGAAAACAATACCTAGCAGTCCAAGTAGGGTTACCAGGAAATCCCTGGGACTTACACTACAGATTCCACAGATGGCCAGGCAGGAAGAGAAAGACACTGAGCTAGCTGAGCAGGTGCCTTCAATTCCAAAGAAAAGGGGGAGAAAACCAAAAGGCAGTACATTAGAAAAACCCAAGCCTGTTTCTAATGAACTACCCGACACTCTTCGCCGATCAGAGAGGAATCGATTCACAAGACTGATGGATATATCAGAAAAAACCTTGCTTTCAGAAGACCTTCCCCCACATGAGCCGAGATTGCAGTCGGCTGATTCTCTGAAGGAAAGAATTGAGCAAGAAACCAAAATGTCAGAGAATCTCATCTTTGAGGGTGAAGTGCCTATCAATGATAAAAGTAACAAAGCTTTAGTTAGCCATAAAAGAGGGAGTAGAGCTGTTACAAAAGTAGCTATCGATCACGTTCCTTCCTCATCAGAGGCTGGTTTTATGGGGAATATTGCAGCAGCTGAAGCAAATGATGAGCCACAAATTGAAACACATGATATAGAAGCACCTGAAGGATGTGCTGACAGGTCATCAGAGACAGCACTCCAGAAATTAAGCAGACAGAATCGTTCAGGCCAAGTTCCTAATCCTGAGACCTTTGTCTTCTCACCTCCTCGAGCTAGATCAAAAAAACTGAAAGGTAAGTTATGCAAGAGTGAATTGATAAAGTTGATCTTTAAACTGATTTAGTGTCCCACTTTCGTCAGAAATTAATTTTGGCTATGTTTAAGTATCAGTAAATTCAGCTGTTTTTGTGTTTGCTTTTGTTTTCTTAGATAAGTCAGAACCACTTGAAGCCCCAACAGATGTGGAACCTCAGTTTGTATTTTCACAACCCGTTACACGGACAAGGCAGAAAATGGGGGCCACAGAATCGCAGACAGTAGAAAATGTGGTAGGTTTTTGCTTCAAGTTTGCAGTAACAGCTATATGAATTTATTTCTTTACATCTTATTTTTGTACAGAATTTCTCCTGATTTGAACATTAAATGACTGCTATGTTTGATACAATAATGACATTTTAATCTGAATGTGCTAAGAGCTTATTAAAAATGACTTGTTGGCATTAACCATGAATTTCTATAAATTTGAAACGAGCAGCTTAAAAAAATGACATGGCCTGGCATGTGTATAATCACTGTCATTAAAAAAATAATATGCTTTGGTTAGATTACAAACTGTTCAGTGCAAAAAATATTCAGAATAAGAGAGTTCTCTTTCTTTTCAGCTTGAGATGGTGGAGGACCTTCCAAAAGCTTTGGAAGAGAAGGATTCTGATGTTTCAAAACCAAGGAAAAAGCGAGAGACTAAGTAAGAACCATGTATTTTAGTTTATTAATTTTATGCAAAGATCATTTTTGCTTACAAATTCTGACTGCAGATGTTGAGCATCTACAAAGAGATATAGGGTTTTTTACTACTAAGAAATGTTTGTAGAATATGTATTTTCACAGCAGAATGAGTTCATACAGTTATCAATGACTAGACTGGCAGTACAACCATATAGTTCATGAGTGTTTGCTGTTTCTGTAAATGCAAGTTTCTGGGGTTTTCTTAGTACAGAAGCCAGCCACATTAAAATTAAAGGACATAAGTGGTTTTCCTTGGGTAAATCAGTACCTAATCTGTATCTGTGTGGTCATTGTCAACTGCCTACATGACCACTTACATCAGAATCTGCATGATACCTACAACTGCTAAGCTAGTTTTGGGTATCTGTGTCTTCTGTGTTGAGTGTTCCAGTATCATACACAGCTGCAATCCAAAATCTGTGTGTGCAGACTTCTGGGAAATCGGCTTGAATAATCTTCCCAGGCCCCCCTTCCATCTGTTTTCTGGTTATTTAAAACGTCTTGATGTCTCTGCAGGGCAAAGAAAAAAGTCGCTTGGTCTCCCCCACCTGTGGAAGTTAACTTAATCTCCCCCATGCCCACCCCTGATGAACTACCACAAGGGCGGCAGAAGAAATCTGAAGAGGGTGACACTCCTGTACAGAGGACTGGTCTCCGGAGAAACAGAAAGAGACTGAGAGATGCCATTTTCCCAAAGCCTGTGACTCGCAGGAAGATGCTTTGATGTTTTTTTAATCTTAATGAATTTTCTGTCTGCTGTTTTCTATTTAAGTGTGAAGAACTGCAACAATTTGGAAATGTATCCATAAATGAATCTAATTTGAAAGAAATTATTTTATATAAATTAATGTAAAATTGCATCAATAAGATCTGCATTGGGCTGGTAGAAAAATAGCTCCTAATGGAGTGTTGGGGAGGGAGCTTTTTATTTTGTAAGACTTCATTTATATATGTATACTGATGTAAATGTAAATATCTTTTAGGTATGTTATAAATAAAACTTGGTAACATTTTTTAAGCTTTCTTTATGGTATTTAGATTTTTCACCAAATTTGCTTTTACACATCTGTAACAGGAAAGAGAAACTTTGCAAGAATTTTATGTTCTGTTAAATTCAGCAATCGGTGTTTGCATTGGTGATACAGACACAATGCCCGTCATTGGTTCCGGTCACTTTTAAATTTTCTCCACTTTTAAAATTAAGATTACACTATTTGCACCAGTAGTTTGTTTTAATCCAATGTATTGCAGAGGGAGATTTGTTTTTCCCAAACCAGGGTAGTCGGTGTTGACACTCTTTACTCGCGGTCTGGACCACGCCGAACATTGCAGACTTCCCAATTCAAGATTTTTTGCTTTTGAAGATGTATTTGTCCTGGATGTCTCGGGTCTGCAGCACATTTATAGTTGTACACTTTTCCTTTCTGTCCTTATGCCACAAACTGTAAATACAACCTTGTATGCATAGCACAGGTTTAAGGCAGAATTTATGGCTGGGGAAGGCAACAAACGGCTACAATTTGGGTGGTGTAAACAATTGTTTGTGTGTGTGATGTAAGCGCGGCAGATTAGTAAAATAAGAACTGAATGCATAATGAAAGTGTCTGCTTTTCCTCTGAATGCATCTTGGATTTAAAATTAAGAATGATTTTGTATAGGTAAGACTAGCAATAATGTCTTAATTATTTATGTCTGAACAGTGTGTGGTGTAACAAGATACATTTTGAAGCTCATGTTACCCTACTTTCAGGATCGAGTGCATTTTTAAATTGCAATTGTGTTCACTTTTACTTGTGGTAGAATCATTTTGGCTGCAGGTAGTACTCCATCAAATTAAAATTGAGAATTTTGTAAAGAAATGTCTAATAAAGACTGTGTTAAAGTTGCTGTACGTGTGAGGCCTTTCAACAAGGTGAGTTTATCGTTATGGTTTGTCTTGTCTGGAGGCTGATGGGTTTGAATAGAAAAATCCAAGAATGGATTAATGTTAATCTTACCTTGGTGGTCATTTTAATTGGAACTTAATTTTGAAGTTCTTTCGAATCGGATATTTAAAATGTTGGAATAAAATCACTCTGCAGTATGTGAAGTTTGTGGGACTTTTTTTAATTCTTCTTTTGAAAATCTGCTGGTTTTTTTACGAAATAGGGAGTATTTTGGGAAACTTAATATCCTGGATGGGAAAGGTAAATGAAATATTTGATATTATGTCTGTTGCAGCATCTTCCTTAAAATCATGCAGCTACAGGTATAATGAAGTCGGTGTTCTGTGGGTCAATGAAAAGGCCTTGTGAAAATCTGAATGCATCACTATATAATCTGTGTGCACCCTTCAGAGGGGTTGCATGTTAAAAAATTTATTTTCATGTTGATGATTCTCTAGTTCTAATTTACATAACCTTTTCAATAATAGAAATTCGTCATTGGTCTGTAATGACCTCATTACATTTGGTCATTTTTCTTGTGGCACCAGATTAGAAATTCTCTGGACCTATCTTTAGCAACATTTGAAAGAGTCATGTAATTTATTAATTACATCTTGTTTCCTTGATTACAATTGGTAAGATACCATCAAACACTGGAGATTTACTAATCCTGAGTGTTTCTAGCACCTGAAACACATATTCCTCTTCTATGTTAGTACTATTTAATACAGAACTTTCTCCTTGAACTGCCTGAGTCATATTGAATTCTTCCTTAGTCTCCTGAGTAAGCTACTACTCATTTTCCTTTACCTGTCTGTTATTGTCCCAGCGTTTGCTTCATCCTTTATCACTCCTTTACTTTTCTAGAACTGGAAGAACTAATTTTAGCCAGCTTTGAAAAGTTTATTTAACTTGGGGCTGTTGTTTTCTTAATCTTTAAATAGAAAGTTTTGTTTTCCCTCATTTTTCCTATTTAAATGTTGAACTATTTGGACTACTGTTACTTAGGTTTAGGCTTGCTCACTTTTATTCTGGGATATATTGTGTTCTGTTTCAAATAGAATCTGGATGTATGATAATCAAGAATTAAAAATAAACATTGGATGGTAAACTGTGGAACAACACTACCTTTGTACTAGCAACAAAATTGGAAGTGTTACGCTGAAGCTTGATGTTTAGAAAATGTGAATGTCTTAGCCTCACAGACCACATACTATTGATGGTTTAATATCTTAACGGCACGCATAAGTTAGCTGATTTAGCTATGGTGTTGTCTTAGGATGTTAAAATTGTTTGTTCCTGGCCTTAAATGATTGGTGATTTAGCTGTTCTTATGAAGGAATCCCGCTGTGCTCCCCAACCACTCTATTATAGACACGTTATAGTCTGCGTCTCATAGACATCGCTCTACTCTTCTTCATGGTCGACTAGTTGGTTACATCCACCATCGGGATTGTTGAAGTTTGGTTTGCCGATCAACTAGATACACCAAATTGGTTGGAAAACGGGGTGATCCAGAATGACCATTCATCATGGCGTTTTTCTTTGCCAGAGAGGGTGGAGAACTAGAACAGAACTGAATATTGAATGATTTAAAGACAACAGTTAAGGTCCCATTAAGGTTAAGGTCCCATTCCTGTACCAGGGCTCATTGACTCCTGACCTGCATGCAGAGTAGAAGAGCAAGAAAAAAATCTTAAAGTGGTGTAGAAACATACAATTAAAATATCAGTCTGCTCTTCTAAATGGAAGTTCGATACATTCTTTACTGATATGATGTTGCAGCGAGAGAAGGATGCCGGCAGCAAATGTATAATCTCCATGAATTCCAACACAACCACGATATATGATCCTCGCAACCCCCAGAACAAGAGGACCTTCACCTTTGATTATGCTTATTGGTCACACAATGGGTTCAAAAAGAACAAGGATGGTCTGTTCGTCCCAGAGGAGCCAAACAGCCGATACGCAGATCAGGTAAGAGCAAAGCCTGTTTTTCTCCATTGACAGTCTTCTGCCATGTACACTAATTTATATTGCTAGCAGCCCTATCACCATGCTGCTCACATCTGGCATCCAACTGAAGCTCAGCAGTTGTGAGCCTGGCCAGTACTTGGATAGGAGATGTCCTGGGAAAGCTAAGGCTGCTGCAGGAAGTGGTGTTACTGGGGCCAGTAGGGGGCGCACACCCTGCAGTCTTTGTGGGTCCCAATACCCCAGTATAGAGACGGGGACACTATATCTCACTATATCTCATCCTTTGGATGAGATTTAAAACCAAGGTCATGACTCTCTGGTCATTAAAAATCCCAGGGCGTTTCCCGAAAAGAGTAGGGGTGTTACCCTGGCGTAAATTTCCTGTTGGCCTTTACCAATCATTGTCCTCCCAATAATCCCCATCTCTGAGCTGGCTTCTCCTCCACACCGAGAAGGACTGGCGCATCATCCAGGTGAGGCTGCACATTAGTGGTGGTGGAGGGGATCCCTATTACCTGTAAAGTGCTTTGAGTGGAATATCCAGAAAAGCGCTATATAAGAGTAAGGAATTATTATTTTCATCATCAATATGACAGTTAAATCCCACCCATTGAACAGATGCATTGCACCATGAGACATTTTTATACAGTGCAGGGCTGCTTTCACGGTCCTCATCATGGCGGTAGTTTTCAAGGGGTTGATGCTAATCCTGGATGTGAGTTCAAGATACCAAGTACAGGACGAGCTATTCTGGCTCTGCAAAATCAGGGACTAGACTTGTTCAACTGAAATAGGATTGTGCACACATCAGTGCTAAGCTGAGTCAGTCAAACCATTGCATTGCATCTACCAATCTGCTTTGTGAGTGAAGCAGATTGGTGTGACTGTGTGAGTGTATTTTCTATAGTAACCTATACCATACAATCATGACCTTCCCAGTTTTGGTAAAGTACATTACAATGGTTTAATGTTACCAGACGTATGAAACATTTCCACCTGTTCTGCAGGGAAGTGTGTACATTGACCTCGGTCAAGGGATACTGGACAATGCTTTGCAGGGCTACAATGCTACTTTGCTGGCATATGGACAGACAGGTTCAGGAAAGAGCTACTCCATGGTGGGCTATGGGGCTAACAAAGGCATCGTCCCTGCCATCTGCGAAGGCCTCTTCGAAACTGTGAGACAGAAGACGGACAGCCGACAATGTCAGGTGCAGTATAACACAATAATGTACAGCAAAGTAAAAACTGCCATAGATATGAATGTGCTCTTTGTTTGGTGAAGGGTTAATATTCACACCCATACTTCAAACTAAGAGATATCATTTTTTGGTACAGGTGTGAAAAGCAATTTTGATTAAACCTGCTACATAAGGAAAAATAAACACGGCATGGTTTCAGATAAAGAACCATTTTTGCACTGCATGGCCATTGTGCAGATTTAACCGTTGTGTGTGTTTTGGTGTGTAAGTATCCTCCTGTAACAGTAATAAACAGCAGAGTAATAAAAGAAGATCATGGGATAAACTAGAACTTGGTGCAAAATTGAATTCAATCTGTTGAAACCATGTTTACACTTAATTGACATTTTAATAATTTTCTTCTTTTTAGGTCTTTTTTAGCATTTTGGAAATCTACAATGAACAGGTAAAATCATTATGGTTTGTTTTGAGACTTCTGTAATTATACCCAGACATAGTACTGTATAACAACAAAGGGGGTTGAAAAAGTGCAAGAAATGAAACAAGAAGTAAATTATTTATTGTATCGATTGAACATGCATTTTGGTCAGGTCATTGGATTTTTATGTAGTTTATTAAAAGGAAGTCCTGTAACTCATTTGAGTTTTGATTTTGCTTATCCATTCTAGACCTTTTTTTTAAGTGTAAAACATGCAGTGGTTCTTAAGGAAAAATGCCTCGCATGAATTCATAACTTTGTAGGGTCAATTTGTTTCAAAGTCCTCTTCAATTCTAGTAGTATTCAATAGATCAGTAGTTTTGCCTCAAGTTCCAACTCTCATGCAGACAAGAAATCAAGAAAAACCTTGAAGAAATTGTGTTTACTTAAATGTCGTCTCTAAGGTCAGTAAGGGAGCCTGAAATGGAGGACTCCAAAGACTGCACGATACATCTATTGGTTGTAATAGTGCTGATATTTCTTTAAACATTATTTAATATTTTCAACGACAGAACAAAACAAAGTGTGCATTTCAAAAAGAACACGAAACAAGAAGTTCTCACAAAAGAAGTGTTGTGACAAAACTGCCTAATAATCACTTTGTGGAAGCCGATATCCAAGGATCAGGACGTTACTGAGACCTGACGGTGCAGTAAGCCTTTTGCTTTGTTGTCCGGCAGGTCATCGACCTCCTGTCGAGAAGCAGGGCCCCAGGCGGGCAGAAGGTAAGGGAGGACCAGCAGCGAGGCTTCTATGTCGAGGGACTCAGGACAGTGCCGTGCGAGAGCTACACCCAGATAGAGCAGCTGATGGAGCAGGGCAACCGCACCAGGACCACGGCGGCCACCAACCTGAACTCCAGCAGCAGTCGATCACACATGCTCATCATCGTCCAGCTCAAGCAGGTGAGCTGCTCTTCCCACAGCCATTGATCTGCTGTGTCTGGAAACCTGACCAATATGTTTTCTTTATATCATTTCAAGCTACGTTTCCATGTTCACGTGGTGTTAAATGTATTGTGTAGTGTGTTGCATCTTTCAACTGCCTGCACTACACATTTCCCATCTGGGACAATAAAGTAAGTAAGAGTGAGCCGACTGCAACAATGCGCTCCCCAGTCAGTTATGTTCCACTGGGATCAAGAATTAAGGGTGAATTGAAAGGGCCGATGGTTGTTGGTCTTTCGAACTTTCAAGTCCACAAACCCAGTAGCTGTGGTGACCATCGTTCACTGCCCTGTACGGACAAGCAGAGGTGGAAATGGGAAAATATGTGGCAGAACCGGTCAAACCCAGAGGGAATGTATAATTTGGAAATAATATCTAGCAAAAGGACCAAGCTCTCTTGGAACGGAAAGGAATAAGAATAGGAGCAGCCTTTTTTCAGCAAGTGGACAAGTTGTTACAAAGTGGTCAGTCATCACCAATGGGCAGTGACTGGTTGGTTTAAATTTACATCCACAATAAGATACTGTCTAATTGTCTTATATTAATTTAAAAGTATTTTAAATACATTTTACTAGGAATCAAGTCAGACAAAACACTTAGCAATGTGCACAAAGATTCGAAGAATGCAAGATACAAATTTACCAAGGCAATAATAAAATGCTGCAGTTTAACTAATACAAGAGCGACAAATAACTTTTTATTTTTAGTAGGCTTTGTGACAGTAAAAAAACATGATTTGCAGAAAAAGAAAATATATTTAGTGTCTTTTTAATAACAGAGAATCAGAAGACCTTACGCTAAGACAATAGCTTCAAGCAAGTGAGGCTCCTCTCCAACAGACAGTTTTTATCAGAAATGTACAGCAGTGCATCACCGCCATTCAGGAGGTGCTGTATTATAAGTGATTAAGCAAGACTTGGCGTAAAGGTTCCTGGAAAAAAGTACTGTATATTGTGTGTCTGGCTCTAAATCTTCAGCACTGCCCTTCCATACATAAAGAATGAAGCAACTGGGTGACACCGTGATGATAATATGAAAGGGAAGGGCCAGCACTGCCTTGCTTTAGCCATGGATCTCTCCAGATTTTTTCGAAGGAGAACATCACCAAGCAGTCCAACATTAACCTGGTGGACTTGGCCGGCAGCGAGAGGCAGAGGTCTTCAGGGTCTGAGGGAGACAGGCTGAAAGAAGGCACTGCCATCAACCTAAGCCTGACCACGCTGGGAAACGTCATAAGGTCAGGACGGACCCTTCCAACACCAGCCTGCCAGTCAGGCTGTTGCTCCGGTGTGCCTGACAGTCAGAGGATTAGTAGACTCAGAAGACTTTGCTTGAAGTGTAACTTGCTAAAAATATGGGGAAAAAGGTTAAAAAATAGCTCCCATTTCCTTTCCATCTTATTTGATCAGTTTACCAATCACAGTTTGGTTAGTGTCATATAAAGTGTTTTGTCCAGATGCTATATAAATGTCCTAGTCATTTTAATGATAGCTGAACCTACAGTCTTTCAATGTATAATCTTTCCTAGCAGTCTAGTCTTGTTGCTATAGCAATGGAGAAAAGAGTGCTTACTTGTATAATTAACTATTTTTAAACAGTAGCTGCAGAATTGCGAAGTTACAAGTGGTAACTTGTTGGAATTACTCCCAATGTGTGTGTGAAGTTTTCTCACTAAATTGAGAACATTTCTCAGTGACTTGTCCTTCTCCCCCAGCTCCCTGGCAGACATTGCACTGGGCAGGAAGGTGGTGCACATACCCTACCGAGACTCCATTCTGACCAAGCTGCTCCAGTCTGCCCTGGGGGGCAACAGCAGGACAGTCATGGTACATTACCCGGCAAAGGAGGTTTCTTGTCTGTAAATTCTTAATGTTAAATGGTGTTTAACAGAAGTTTGGGTGGAGGTCAAATTCTAATCTCTCACTTCCACTTCGCCACATATATAAACTCTCTGGCTCCGACTTTGTTGCACCCATCTTTTCTAGCACTACTTCCTCAGTCCCAACTTCAGCACTGCAGCAGTTTCTCCCTGGCTCAACCTTCGTAAGTGAGGGGGATTATAAGATGTCTGACTGACTCTGTCATTTCCACAGCCAGGCAACTTAAAGTCAAAATATTAAGATGTTTATTTGCGTTTGTCAGCTTGTTTAGAGTCTCAACATGTTTATTTATGTCTTTTAACCATACATACTGTACTATGGTTATGTACTAACTGTACTACGTTATGAAATAGTATAGGGGTGGACTTGGCTATATGTAAATTTGGCTATTCACAGTGTTTCTCTGCACTGGACCCTTGCAAATTTTGTGATTGTACTGTATGAGAATTTGATAAAGTTATTGAAACCCCTTTTATCATATCATATCAGTCATAACACTGATGAAGTGTTCAAATTTCATGAACCTGAGCAATCTGAAAATTCAAGAGCCGTCTGAAGCAGAAGTTGTGTTTTGATGTTGATTAAATAATTATTTTCATGAATATTTATTAACCTGGTTGGATCTACAGTAGACCAAATCAACAATACTATGAAAAACTAAAATTGAAGCTAATTTTCCTCTCTCAGATTGCGACTCTAAGCCCTGCTGACATGTGTTATGAGGAATCGCTTTCAACTTTGCGTTACGCAGAAAGGTGGGTGTTGACAGGGAAGCACATGCTCTACGCAATCATTTATGTTGTCAAAAGATGTAAAATAATGGATAAGGAATTCATCAGAATCGATAAGAGGCTTTTATTTTACTATCAGTGTAAATTTTATAGTAATTTGCCTCAAAGAAAGAATGACTGAAAGAACAAGGTGAAAAAGCTTACTTTGATGTGCTCACAGGGTACTACAGCATTGAAATGGAATGATTAAAAGACATTTACTTTATAATTGACCCATCCGTGACTTCTTCAGAGCCCGAGCTGATATGTTCTCCTTCTGCCCGTTATGAATTGTAACAGGGCAAAGAAGATCCAGAACAAACCTGTCGTCAACGAGAGCCCCACTGAGCGGCTCGTCAAGGACCTGAAGGCTGAGAATGCTAAGCTCCTGGTCAAGCTATCCAAACTGGGGCAGGAGGGGAGAAGAACTGAACACGAGTCAAGTATGTGTAGAGTTGTAAATTTGGTGGAGTGGTCCATTATGGAGGAGTGGTAAGGGCTCTGGAAAAAATGTAAATGTCTAGCTATACAAAATGGATGGATGGATGTTTGTTCGTTATGCCTTCCAGCATGTAGGGGAAGTAACATCCTGTTGCTGTTACTGTAACATTAGGTTTTTACGGCACAGGGTTGTCAGCCTTATGCCCAACCTCCAACGTGGAGGACCTGGCACCTGACGTGGGACACGAACAACAACTATGACAACAACAATAATAATCATCATTAACATCAACTAATATAAATTTCGTTCTGATTATTTTAAGTGTAAAAGAAATCCACCATGATCATATAAAATAATTTGTGTAGGAAGAGAGTTAATTGTCTAAATTAATCTGCCGGTGACCCTGTTTTTCAAGGGCTTGGCTTTTGTATGTTTCAGCAAAAGACTCGGAGTGAATTTGCTTCTCTGAATTGGCTCAAATATGTCACAATGATTTGAGAATGAAAACCAGAAACAAGTTCAACACTTCAGGACCAGGGCTGGAAAGTAATTATATTCATGAGGGGAGAAATTGGGGAACAAATAGAGGATTAGTCCACACTGAAAAGCAAAAAGAAGACAATTTTTTGGCTGAAACATTGTTTCGTTTTTCAGTTTTGATCATGAAATAAACCTCTGTAGGTGTGGTAACACACACCTGGAGAAGGCTCCACAGCTAAAACATTGTTTTTCTTTTCTTTTCAGTATTGAGTTAATCAATACTTTTAATTAATTATGTGGAATGTTAAAGAACATTTTGTTCATGTCTTTAGCATTCCACACATGCAATTCAGTAGGAGAAAAGGAAGCTTCACCACTTACAGCATTAGTTCATCAGAACAAGTACTACATAGTTTTTATTCAGCTTCCACAATCAACCAGTCTGTGTCTGGTCCCGTGTCAGGGCCAAGCTAAGATGCAGTGTTTGCATTGCCTTCTCCACAGGCAATGAAGAGGGCATTAGGTTCAGACAAGAAAATCTGTACCACATTACCCATCATGCTGAGGGGAATTAGGTGCTGCCTGCCCTTGATCACCTGAGCAATTCTGAAAAGATGATTGGTCGGATGATAACTTAAAAGGCCGGAAGCAGATGCTTCCAGGGTCAGTCTTGTCAGCAGTCTGGGAACAGAAAGCAGATCCTTTGCAAGTGAACTCACAGGAGGGAAAAAATTGGAGACGGAAGTGTTAGAAAAATGTACAGTATATCTATAGTCCTTCTGCAGCCCTTATTGCTGCCCATTACTTTTGCCAGTTTAAAGCACGAGTGCTCATCTAATGCCTCAGCTTTGTGGCTCAGGCCAGGCCTTCTCTCTGACGCGCTCATCTGTCCAGGAGAGCTGCGGCGGCTGCTGACTCAGAACGAGCTGCAGATCCAGGCCATCCAGATGCTGTGGGAGCAGCACCTGAAGGAGGCGCTGAGGGACTGGGAGCTGCAGTATGCAGTCATCACACAGGTCTGGAGAGGGCCTGCTGCATCAGTGCAATGGTCCAAGATCAAAGATACATTTACCCTGCTAAATAACTCACTGTCACTCTCAAGGACTGCCCTTTTCTTTTTAAGGCCATTATCATTTCACAACAGCAGTGTTAGTGCTTTTGACTTCATATACACAAATGGCAAAGTTACAAAAACAGCAAAACTGATTCATATTCACATAAGTCATAGCAACCACATGCTTTGAAAACTCCATAAATCTAAATCTTTCCTATAGTACTGGTTTTCATTGAAAAAAGATTTAGATTTTCTCTTCTCACTCCAGTATTTGTTATATGTTTGGATATCAGGTGCCTATTACTCTGCAAATGCCACTTTTGTACTGGCTTGCGTTGTTCATTTGCATGTCTCAGAATGGCTGTGTATTAACTAGTCAATCATGTAAATGAAGTTGTTTAGACATACATTTTGAGGGTTTCAAAAAACATAAAAGTGTTCTTCAAAAAACAAATTATGACAGTATTGATAATATGAAAAACAATTGAAAAGTGAGACATAAGCAGTGTTATATTCTGTAACACAGTCATTTCCTAGGCATAAAACTTTTAAGTTTTTTAATATAGCCCATCAGGCTTTTAGCCATAGGATTTGAAAGACACTTTTTGTGAAAGTGTTACTTTAACACCACAAGAAAAAGACTGAGAGAAGGCAGAGTCCATGGCAAGCATTTAGATTGGTAATCTAAATGAGAAACAGGTTTGGATTGCCAGAAAGACTGAAGTTTGCTGTTATCTTTCCCAGGAAAGGCGGATGATGCAGATGTTCCCTTACATTCTAAACATCAATGAAGACCCTCAACTTTCAGGAGTGGTGAAACTCTTCATCCAGAATGGTATTGATGACTGCATGATCGAGGATGAATTCCATTACCCTCTTTGAAACTTACTTTTACTAACTTGCCTTTATGTGGCTGTTTTTAGGTGAATGGGAAATCGGTCTAGCTGACGGTTCTCCAAACACAATCCCAATCAAAGGTCTCGGGTACGTGAACACAGCTGAATTAATTAACTTAGTATGGATGTCCAAACTTTTATTTTTTAAAGGGGTAAAGGAAGAGCTGTGCTACAAAATCAATCTACTTTTACAGCTGAAGTTATGTAAATTGAGATGTTAACTTCCATGTTTAAAATACAGTAAGCGGATACACTTTACATTTATAAGAATCCTTTGAAAACCTTGCTTATACAGTAGTTAAACATAATGTATGTGGGTTTTGATAATTACATTATGAACTAGTAAATATTTTACCCTTGGAAGAGCATCTTCTTGGTAGTGTACATTCACGAACATGACTTGATTCTTTTTTCCTGAGTTTACATTTTTTTATGGAATTTAAAAAGCAGATTTCTACATTTGTTCTGGCCTTTAAACATCAGCAAACAATATCAATATTCCAATATTTATATAGAGTACAGGGGATAATATAACTGTAACTAGATATATGGGTGGGGGAGTATTGTAAGTATTCTTTTTAATTAATTTTTAATAATTTTTTAGGTATAATGGAAAATACCTATTGTTACAGGAGGCACAGAAACCTATACTGTAATTTATGTAAATTATGTATATTTGCATACTTTGTCTTTATGATTAAGATTTTGTGTAGAAATAAAGAATAGATGCAGGTGCAACAGTTAATTCTCTTGCAAAAGTTTCACTTTTAAAAAGCACGTTATCTTTTTAATTTGTAGCAACCAGTTATTAATTAAGGGTGGCACGGTGGCACAGTGGTTGTTTTTGCTGACTGGTAGTGCTGGCACCCTAAGTTCAGTTTCAGAGGTGCTATTGGTTTGCAGTTTAAATGTTTTCCTCATGTTTATGTGGGTTTCCTTTCCTTTCCATACTGATAGATTTATTGGTTTCTGGGAAAATTGGCCCTGGTGTGAGTGTGTGTGTATTTGTGTCTGTTCGTGCCCCGTGATAGACTGGCCTGCCATCCAGAGTGTATCCTGCCTTGCGCCTGTTGCTTGCCAGGATAGGCTCTTTTTCCCTCGCAGAAGGATGGTTATTTATTACATACCCATCCAATTTAGAATCAGCAATTGTTTAAGACTGTGCTTTATACTGTAGGTATGATTCCTGTACAGTATTTGGGAAATGAGGATATACCCAGGCTCCTCCAACATATCCTGCCCCTACGAGCTATTATATTTTTACACTGTAAGCTGTACATACTAGAGAGTTCAAGAAGTGACATACTAACATCGCTGCAAGCCTGGTACTACAGAGAAGTACAGGAGTTGCTGCATTGCAATACTCCATCCAAATAATGACATCCTGGGACATTTTGGTCAGCCGGTGAGCTGGCTGAAGTTTGAACTGCCAACATCTCTTTTATATAAATCTTTGTTCTTGCTGTTGTTTTTCCATATTAGCATTAAAAAAAAACATGCTACCTTTATGAATCATGATCGCACAGTTACCATTACCCCAAGAGGAGTGGCCAAAGTGATTGTAAATGGATCTTCCATCTCTAACAAGACTGAACTTAATCATCTGGTATGTTTGTTCTCCCTTAATTATTTGATTGTTTTCAAGCTGTGTTATGTAGTGCAAAAATGATCCATAATTTCATTATCAGTAACTACGTTTTCTAAGGTATATACTGAAATAAACATCCACACCCACCAAGTTACTTCTCTCTCCACTTAATGGATTAGGAGGATGACAAATTGTCTTCATCTGCAAAATAACTGTTCAAAATTGTCCAACAACACAGAATATTTTTTTCATTAACCACTAAATCACTCATTAATTTAAAGTTAACTAACTCTGTAATTCATATTTTACTTATAGGACTTTTTCATATCAACAAAACAACTCAGAAAATATTTTTCCCGCTATTTCTGAGATTGTATTAAAATAAGATGTTTTGAAATAAATAATTCTATGCTCCATTTCCTAGTAAGAACAAAAGAACAGTTAGAAAAGATAGGAGGCCATTTGGATTAGCTCCAAAGGTCACATCCAGATTTTTCTGAAAAGCTAAATTATCAATCTCAACAACATGGCTGTGTAGTTAGTGACCCAATGCCTATCTTGTTTGGGCCTGCTAGTACGCTTCTCCCCACACTGGTGTGTTTGTTTGTTCTATGTTCTATGCCCTGGAATAAAACACTTTGATAACTCTTTCTCCACTCTCTTTAAAACAGGACCGTATCATACTGGGATCCAGCAGCACCTACCTATACATTGGCTTCCCCTCCGAACGCAAAAACGAGGACTGGAGCCGGTTTGACTATGACTATTTCCAGTCAGAGCTGGCAGCGGCAGAAGGGTTTGACATAGAAAAACTGGGTAAAGACTCAACTGACAGTGAGCCAAGTGTGACTGGCTTACTGTATATTGTACCTCTGAATGTTCTGTGTGTACTTCAACACAATCCTAAAGCTTTATCTACAAATAGCCTAAATGGCACAGGTTATCAGGATGACATGATTTTGTCTATTACTGAATGAAAGAGTTGTAGGAATTAGATGCTGTTTGATCATCAGGTATGGGCCATCGGTATTGCCTGAATCAATAAAAGCACTTATTCTGAGCATAATATGTTTGACAGACGTCATAAACTAGTCTCATGAAAGCTGTCTAAAAGGGTTGACAGAATTGTGCTGAGCAGAGTTGGTAGTATACTGTATGTCTGAACCTCTCTGGGCATCACTTTGCGACATGTTCCCCAAACCAAAACCATTGATAAAAGCTCTTGCGAACGTACTGTATGTGTGGGAGGGGACGAGTCAGCTAGGACTGGAGCCCCAAATCTGAGTCTTGGGGAGACCCCATACACCCCTGCCTGCTGGTTTTTGTTTCATCTCAATCCTAGTTACATAATTGACCTAATACTGCGATTCAGTTCTTCTCAGTTCTTATGCAAGTAAGAGTCTGCCTTTTAACTATTGCTGTTCATGAGCTAATTGTTATTTACAGCTTTTGAGCAGGAAGCCAAAACGTGCAAAAGGTCCAGCCAAGCAACTCCTCGGTTCAACTAAGTAAAGAGCTCAGCTGTAACACAAAAAGCAACAGGTGTGGGTGTGCCCACTAGAGGGATTGTGAGCCCCACAGCTTGGGTTTGCTCAGCCTGTGTGCTATAGTGACCCCTGGAGTGGCCAGCGACCTGCAAGCTTGCTTTATGGTCAGTGAGAAGCCCATTGAAGACGGGTCCAATCAGAGCTACCTCTCCTGTGAGGCACTGTAGGGCTCATATTACTTTAAATATCAAATGGCTCAGACAAGTGGCCTTCTGCGAAGTGCATACACAGATCCACATTCGTCCCCCTGTGCAGGGTGCGTCAGTAAATGACTTATTTTTTTGTAATGCAGAACAAAAAAAATGCCCATTTTTTACCCAGGCGTCAAACATATCCACAAGGTTTCTTGAACAGTTTGGACAAAATAAAAAACAGACTGCATGACTGGCAGTTATCTTTATATTGCTTTTGCCATGCATTTTTCCAATTATTGTGTGAGGCCTTTGTACTCAGCAGAAAAGCCTTGTGCTCTAAGGAATTGCAGCTCCTGTGAGTGTCTTGTGAGTGTCGCCTGTTCTTTGCAGGAAGAACAAGCAGTAGGAATGGTCGACTTAACCCCAGCCTGTTAGCTGTGTTCCATGACTACATCAAAGTTCTGCCAATGGTGGCAGAGGCAAACCAGATGAGTCAGGAGTTGAACAAGGTACTTTTTGCACCGAGTGTGCCACACATTTAATCAGGTTCTGATGAGGGAGTTAATTTTACTACGGTAAATTTAATCCAAAAACATTGTCTGAGATCAGTCCTCCCTTCTCCCTTTTCGGTCACCACTTCAAATATTATGTTTACGTCTCTGCAAAATCCCACTTGAAAATCCAATTTTGATTGATGTATGCATTAAAAACGCGTCTTTTGTACCTGGTAAGAAACAGTTATAATCTTCCACAGGGGGTGGAGTTTAAATTAGAAATAAAAAATCTGGCCATGTCGGACTCAAAAGGCCACGACCTGGAAAAGGAGATTGCAATCCAAATGACACACACAGAAACAAAGCAGGTAAGGTTCTGTACCTGACGTTTCCTCTGATGTCAATGACTTTTCCCTCCTTAACTGCCGCAACATCTTTGAAAGAAATGCAGAGCCAGAATCAGGAGTTTATTTAGGTATTTTGAGAACACAGTCCTTTAGACAGGCATTAAGTATACTATATATAGAATTATATATAATTTCGATCACTTTTTTGGAAATAACTTGATCAACACACTCTGATTGTAACGGGTTTTTCCGTTGTATTTTAAAGCCTACAGTACATTAAGCCTTCTTAATATAGCTCCTGTTCCATCTTATTCCACATGCATGCCACAGTGTAAACAACTAACCAAATAAACATGATATGTTTATAACAGGCAATTATCACATTAACAAAATAATTATTTTCCCTGTTTGGTTTATTAGTGTTTCACTTAAGAATTAAGGATGTTTCACTGTGCACACAAACACAGAAAACAATAGCTGACATCTGGCTACACCACATTCCAGCCAAGTGCATTTCACTGACACAAGATTAGAAGAGTCAAATATTAAATACAACAATTTCAGCATGGTCACTAGGTGGCATCAATTCCTGACAATGTTGCTTTACTTACCTCAGTTCAGAAATACAAGATGCACACAGGTTGCAAACAAAGAGGAATCCTGTTCGTCATATTCTTTCTTTAAAAGACCCCACTCATTTAATGTTTAATTTAATGGAGATGAGAGAAATCCTGCATGGTTTTAAGGAGGAAAGATGAAAGATGGTTTCAGATAAAAAGGAACAACAAAATGTGCTCTACAATAATGACATTATCATTAAAGGGGTTACAGCCAATGTTCTGTTGATGCATCTATGGTAACAGAAACGAGCCAAACAAGCAGTACAGAAGGCATATTGTGGTGTTCACAATCTGTTCTCTGATTTTTAAAGAAATAGGTCTTTGTAGTGGTTTTACCAATTCTGTATAAAAACACCAGTTGTTATAGCAACATGCTTAATAGCTGAAGATCATATGAACTGTTCCGTTGGCAGCATCTTTACTACTGAGCTTGTAGCCTTATTTAAATTGATCTGAGACTTTAAACAGGGCTAGGCCTGGGCAGTACTAGGATGGGAGACCTCCAAGGCAAATCTGGATGTTGATGTTGGTGGACCTCTTCCCCTCTATTAGAATTTATCAGCCACTTCCCCAGTAAGGTAACTTGGGACAACAGGGTTAAGAGGTGCCATCTTTTGGATGTGATGTTAAACTGAGAGCTTGACTACTTGGTTAATAAAGAGGCAGTGACTTTAATCAAGAGAAGGGGTGTTAACCTCGGTGTCCACTCTGCAGCTGTGGAATCTGGCCTCCTTAACGTTTCCTCTTAGTTACATTAACAAATCAATTTCCCACTTCTCTGGTGCACAATGGCTTATGCTCATCATCTGCTGTAACTCCCAGGTGACAGAACTTCGTCCCCTTCTACATTTACAGCTGTTTGAGATGAAAATTATGAAGCAAGGAACCACCATCATCATCAAGCATAATTGTCTCAGTTTTCTTTGAATCTTTTTGAGCTTTTGTTTAGAACCCCCCTCCCCCATTTACATGTACAATAAGGAGGCATTGCTTCTTTCTGGGTTTCCCTTAAGGTCTTACGGCTATCCCCCAACCTCTTTCTTTTAAATATCATCTCAAATCTCCCTTTTTATGCGCGTATTCATTTTTCCTGCAACACTGACAGTTCTCCCCTGGGAGGAATGCAATCCTGGGCCGAAAAGGAAGAAAAAAGAGCCTGAAGGTCCTTTCTTTGTAACCTGCAGGTGTGGAGGTGGTCCAAAGCAAAGTTCATCAACCGCAAGTTCCTCATGGAGGAGCTGTACCAGCTTCATGCAGAAGGGGGTGCTGCCTCTGTGGCCCAGGAAAGAGATCCCTTCTGGGACCCAGTGGACATCCTGCACCTGGGCAGCGCCCACGTCTGGCTGCAGTCCCTCGCCTACCGCATCCGGCTGGAGGAGCAGGTGGAGGTGCTTGGCTCAGATGGCCGCGAGGAGGCCATCCTTCAAATCGACCTCTTCCCCTGCACCAGCACAGGACAGTGGGTACACCTGCACCACTAAGGAAGGGCGTGAGAGCGAGGCAGAATGAGACATAACCAGGGCTTAACTGCTTTTTACATCCACAGCAACCCAAGCACCTGAGACGAGAGAGTCCTTCAGACATGAAGGAGAATTGATTAGACTAGTCAATGTACTGTAACATATTTAGATCATATGAGCATAAGGGGAAACTACAGAAAACCTCATCATTCTTGTTCCGTTGCTATTAGCTTATTGATCCAAAGACCCTGTGATGCTGGTAATCCTACATTATTGTTAATCAGCTTCCAAAATATTTACAGTACAGTATATCAAAAAGATAACCATCATTGAACAATCAATCATTGGCCTATCATTAAATAGTCTCCCCTCATTTTCTAGTTTAACTCCTTTGTTTTGTGTTTTGCCCTTTTCAGTAATTAAAAGTGGGAGCTAGAAGATTGGAATTGCATTTAATTCCCAGGGTAGTAAATTCATTATGTTATGGATTGAAAACACGTTTCTAAATTTCTCAGAGTTGTGAATGTTCCTCGTGTGCAAAACTTCATTTCAATGGCATCTTTCAAAAATAAGAGAGGGAAAATATTAGCGGCCATATTTTCTCAGTGTGGACAACCAAATTAACTGGATTGTTGCAGTACAACCTTTACTCGGTCCAAGCAGGGTATTAGAAATTCTCACACTGCACAGAGCAAAAGTATTGCATGTCTGTCTCTGCTAATTCAAAATGAAGCATCAGGCTTGAAATATTCTGCACCTGCTAATTAAGATAAGGATCTCATTCAGCTGTTTCTTGAAAGAAGCCAAGGTGTCAGCTTCAATAACCTGACTGGGTTAAAGTATCCCATTGTAGTCCTTTGATACACAGATCAAATGCCAGTAATTTCACTCCCTGCATCTTTCAAAAGAGCATTGATAAGAATTTCTGCACACGTGTTTAATTCTGGAAAGTTGCATTCCTTTCATCTGAGTCTGCTTTTCCCAGGCCACTCAGTGAGGATGATATAGTGATAGATCCCATGGAGCTGCTGGGCAGAAGAATTGACTTTCAGATTCATATTGTACAATGCTTTGGGGTGCAGTGGTTGAAGGAGACAAGAGAGAGGGGGATTCAGATTGGGTAAGTGATGATTTGGACACTGAGATTATTAACAACAATTTTCCGACTTAGGTCAATGAGGAATAGGCTCCAGTAGTAGAGGCTATTACCTGGCCTTAGTCACATAACTAATGTAGGAAAACTATCTAAAATATTTATGTTATCTAAAGTCATATAAAAGGCAGTCACATCAACTAAGACCTCCTGTTTGAAAGTATTGCTCTTCCACAGAGAGAGCACAAGAAGGGTATTCATCTCATCATGTTTGTCTGATTCCCAGTAGCTTATTGATCCAAGGTTCTTGTCATATACCTTTCAATACATTTCAATAAAGTGAATATACAGTTCAGAAAAAGGCCCAGAAAATCAGCTTCAACACTGTGGCTTGATTTCATATGACATATAGTCAGTCATATGTGTGTTGTAAAAGTATTCACTTCCTTCCATTGAAGTCCAAGTTGTTAAATTACAAATAGTGTACAGTATACACATTTCTTTGAGGTCAATTAATTTAATTGAAATTCGACACTTGAAAACTACAAGATGTCTGATGAACTACATAGCTGGCTGATGAACTAGTTTGTATCTTAGGTTTGGCAAGCATAATTTCAGTGTAGAAATAAGGGGGCTTAAAGAGAAGGTCACCATCACCAGCAAAGCTGAATCTGATACACAGTGCATTTAAAATACTTTTAAGAAAACACATTTCAGGAAAAGCAGAGAACCTGATAACATCAGTGGGCAGGTGCTGAGGTCCTGTGCTGAGCAGTTCAGCAATATATTTCTTTATATTTTTATCTGTCAATCAGCAGAAAGTTTCCAAACTTTTGATATACTGTAGGTGACAGTTGTACCAGTTGCAAAACACAATTCCCCTAAGACCAGTGGTGTTGACCTCTTTAGAAATGAGGTAATTTGAGAAAATTGTTAAAAGGCATGTGCTATACCAGGTTGCGTACCTACTGGACCCCAAGCCCCTATCCTAGTCTTTTTTCCCCATGTTTTCTCACTCCCTTCCAGATCGTGCTGTCTGCATAAGGTCCTGAAAGACGTTTCGTGATATCACTGGCCCTTGTGTCAGTGCGTGCTTCCCAATCCCTGCTGTTGAAACACTGTTTGGTTTGCACCATGTGTAACTCTGTATGTAGACCAAAAACTTCCAAACATGTCTCAACTGACCTCCAAACCTTTTTGCTACATGTTTGTAGTCTCACTTTTGTACTTTGTTTCAAACTCAATTCAGGATTGAAGATGGGGTTACCACTCTGCCATCAGGCCAGCTTTGTGGTGTGATGACCAGGTTATTGAAAGCGGTGAACTCATTGCCATTGAACTGTTGCCATTTAAAGATCATCCCTAACAAGTGTCCTCCTTGGCCAACTGCCTTGGAAGGGAGTGAATATCAAAATCTAGATTTTACTGAGATGTGTTCCCCTATACACCCCAAAGAAGTTCAAAACCCAATCACTTATTGCAGGGCACACCCCACTCTTCTGTACAGGATTTAAAATTATCTTCCTTCTTTATTAAGATTTACATTCACTTTGATTAGTTTTTAGAGATTCTTTGGACACTTTTACATATGCCGTACATTGAATATTCTGTGCTTTTGTCAGTGTCAGATTTTTGTACTGTAATACACTTTTTTATGTCTTATCTTCATTGCACTTTTGTTACAGGTTTAGTGTATATGAAAATTCACAGCCCTTTTACACTGTACCTGTTTGGCACAATGTGAATCCTGTGCTAGACCACAAAATGCAGCTCACTGTCTTGAGTGTTTCACAGGAATTTCTCAATTACCTTCAGACCAATGCGCTGGTGCTTGAACTGTGGGGTCTTCAAGGTTAGTCTGTTCCATGCAGTTCTGTTGACTTGAATACAACTGTAGAACCGGCATTACTTACAGACCACAGTAAATCATTACAACCATGTTTTTATTGAAAACACTTTTAAATAGTAGTCATCTGAGATGTTTGACCAGAAATGCCGTCCTGTGGATTATCAGTATTTGTGTTTTTAAGTACTATAGTTTGTACACACTCTATGTCATATATTGAAATCATTTCTGTGGGAGCAGAGCTCAGAAAGTGAAAGAAAATGTATTTTAAAAGCTGATAACTATGAAGAAAGAAAGTTTAAAAAATAGAGCAGCTTTTATCTGACTTTATTTGCAAGTTATACATTCTCACAGATACTGTGCAGTATTGTTTACTCTGAACCTTTAATCCACTGAAATGTTTGAACTTGTACCTTCTCCTGTAGTAGTTGCCGTGCCCAGTCAGAAATTAAGTGAGATCTTTTTAGAGCTCTGGAAACTGGGCAGGACTCTTAGTATTCCACAAATTATCTTTACAAGACATAATTTGCAGATCACACGAGCTAACCTGACTGAGAAAATTCTTTGGCTTGATAGTCAGGACCCTCGAAACAGAGAAGTATTTACCACTGTCTCTGCAGTGGTCTGTCAGATTAATGCTAAATCTCAAAAGGAGAAAAAGAAAAGTCTTTAAACTCCATGCTACCTGCTTAGCTGTGAATAATTGCAGCTATGGCTGTTGCTTGTGGTGAGGAGGTTTGGGCATGTTTAAACATGGGAGAATCTTGTGGCTGTCTTTCTGGTTTTCACTAAAGCCTTGTGTAGATGTTCTACAGTACCATCAAATGTATTTGTGCATTTGGCCATTTCAGATAAAACTCTACAAACAATACCACAAATGAGAAAAATGTTGTTTTATCTGGCCACAGCTGAAACTACTGAGGAAGATACAGAAGTATTATGAAAGTGTTTAACTTTCATAGTAATTCACTGAGCAGGAAAAAGGGCAATAAGCTTCTGCAGCAGGCAGTAATGTTGCTACTTTAGGTAGATCAGTGCCTTAAAGCATCAGAGAATTAACCATTATATAAAATCTACAACATGGAACTGTAACAAACCTTTATAATCTACACAGTGGGCTGCACAGAGAAGAATTGCTCTCTGGAAAATGTAGTCCTTACTGAGGAAGGTAGCATTGTCATTGGTGATGTGAGGTCTTCAGAGAGCACTGCAGTAAGTACAAGCACACATTTTGTCCCACATGCTGGTTGGCAGTGATGTGAGCTTTACAATTTTCTCGTGTTGTAAGCATCTTAAAATAGAAAGGCATGCTTGTTGTTTCTTTTTTTACTGCTTTCTTTGGACATAACTGTGGATGATAGAAACCAAACACGGTGTCTATTAAAAGCAGTGCTCAGGCCTTTTGACTTTGCTAGCATGGCACCTAAGGCTTGCACAAACCACAGTGTTTTCAGAAGGGAAGGAATGGTGAAGTTACTTTCTAGATAAATATAAAAAACAAGAATAAAAGTTTACCGAACTGAAAATTTACAGGTAAATTTGGAAACTGGATTTATTTAAAGTATTTAGTCAAAAGCTGTGAATTAACATATTTAAAAAGCTCTCTAGAGAATGTCTGAAAACCATTTTTGTTATACAAATGACTGCATGCTCTAGTAAGGACATATTGTTTTACATATACATTTGTATATTCATAGGAATTTAATGAAAGTGATCTAAGTAAACCGTACTCCAAACTCATTAAGTTGGAAGAGGAGATTCAGCACCTGAGGATTGCCAATGAAAGTTTAAGAAGGGAAAATAGCACACTTAGAGACAAATTAAACACTGCTGTCAATGAAGGTAAGCTGTCAGAAAAGAAATATCCACATAATCACATTCCCACAAACCTTAGTTTTTAATCAAGCTTGGAAGTTTATTAAATTAGGAAGTATAACCTTAACATACTGTGAACTAGAACAATCACTTTTTCAAACTGAGATCTACTTATATAGGTTTAAATGACTTCTAGTACCTTTTTTACTTAAATGTAATTCAGTTAGAATACAATTTTAGAATTTTTGGGGGGATATATTTATAATAACGTTAATACCACCACGTCTTTTAACATCTTTCTGACACAGAAGCAAAGCAAAATAGCGAATTCCCCAATCGCAGACTTAGTGCCTCACATCCTGCCTTGGTCACGAAGTCAGAGAGAAGAGGCAGTCTGAGAACAAGCTGTGATGCTGAATTTGCAAGAGCCCTCAAAGTCTTCTATCAGAGTATGAACTCTGTGAGGGGACAGCTCCAGAGACTGAGACGCCACAGGCCTGACGTACGTTACCATTATTTTGTGAAATGCTGGATTTTGTTTGTGCAGCGTCTAAATTGTTTTTAAAAATGTCTGCCATATGAAAGTCTTTTTAAATAGTTAAAAATATATATGTATTAGTTAACTTTTAGTAATCAAATATTCTGTTTCCTCTGGTTCTGTGGTTTCCTCCCACAGTCCAAAGACCTACTAAAACTTAATTGGCTTCTGGATAAATCAGCGCTGGTGTGACTGTGTGCCTGTCTGTGCCTGCCCTGTGATGTACTGGCATCAAATCCAGGGTGTATCCTCCCTAATGGCCACTGCTTGATGGGATAGGCTCCAGCTCTCACACAACACCGTAGTGGATGAAGCAGATAGAAAATGGATGCTGGACACTGACCTGAATATGAATTTTAACAATAGTGCAGCAATTTTGAAAGCACATTCTGTCAAATCTTCAGCCCCTGTTTGCACAGATGTAAATGACAAAACTTTGTTCCTCTCACTTGTATAGGCTGATCAAGACGTGCTGAAGCTGCAAAGGTTTACAGAGGAGCAGGCAAACATGCTGAAGGACTTTTCAGAACAGTTGGAATGCTGTGTCAACACACTGAAGCAGGATGTGGCCGCTATAGTGAAGAGGAAGCGTGAAAAGTCTGGGATATGGTGATCGCTGAACTTTCTTACAGTTTGTATTTAAGTGGCTCTTAGAATACATGAATGCAAATAGGTACATCCTGCTCACTTGATTGCTCAGCTGGTAATCATTTGTATTGATCCAAGGATCTCATCAAAAGAAAAGACAGAATCAGCTTCAGCCTTCTCAATGTGATTGGTAAAACTTGTCTCGGACGCCATCCATCCTACAATAAGTGCAATAACACTTTTATTTCCCTCTTCACAACTCAGATACTTATTGTATTTTAGTTCAGACCATTTCTAGCCATTATCACACACGCTGCAGACCTCTGCACAGAAACCAGTGCTTGGTCAATTTACACAAATCATACAAATGATTTTTAGTAGGAAATCAATGGTACAGCAGTAGAAATGTTATAAGCCTGATCACATTATTGTAAATAGATACCAGTCTAAAAACAAGTGCATCAACCGTTGTCATTTCTATTAATATAAAGCATTAAAAAACCCTCTGAGATTTTACCATAAGTAAATTACTTATACCAAATTTCCCCCTGATTTTGTACTTTTTAATAAACAGATATATGTATTCTAAAGCTGGCCATTTTTAAAGCCATGCAATATACTGTAGGCATCTCATGTATGTAAATGAGATGTTTGTCATAGCACATAAGAATAAAGTGGAGGTTTAAATGTGACAATAGTTCAAAACTCTGAAGGTGGATGCTGCACATTCGTGGTGGTGGAGGGGAATCCCCATTACCTGTAAAACGCTTTGAGTGGAGTGTCCAGAAAAGCGCTATATAAGTGTAAGCAATTATTATTATTAAAAACTATTTTTCTGACACCTCGTGCAATGAAGAGTTCTCTAGCTCTTTCTGGGATGGAAACAGCATTTTTATTTGGTTGGAAGACAACCCAAAATCAAAAGTGCAATACTAGGTATATAGCAGCAAACCTACACATGCAGAATCCCAATGTATTTATGAGACGAAAAATACCACTTTCAAAGCAAACATGATGCAGAAGTGCTTAATACTGTCTGTTCAGTTTAGTTCAGTTGTTTTTAAAATATACTAGCTTGTGTTCCCATTCAGACACAAGAGAAATACTTTTCTCCCAACATGAACATTGTATTCCAATATTAAACCTGTTTTAATCATGGGATAAGAAAATAATGTAATTGAACTTTTATTCCCATAAAAATAACTCTTAAATAATAGGTTCTGCAGGAATTGAGCAGAGTTTCCTTTTTAAGCTGTTTGGCATTAATTTGGGGTTTCAATTCTAAAACAAAAAGTACAGTATAATGACTCAACATGGAGATAGTGACCAGTAAATACAGATGTCCAATAATCCTGCTTGCCAATTAAAGGCCTCATATAGACCATATTGACAATGCTCATCAAAACTTAAACGGGGAGCTAATGCTACTGGACACTGAACATGAAGTTTAAGGGAAAAAAAGATAAATAATGAAGCTACAAATTTGAAATACTTTACTGCATTGTTTCAAACAGGAATACAAGTTATACACAGATGTTTGAAATTCATCATTATTCAAATAAGCTTTCAAGCAGACTGAAGACTAAACAGCTTTTTTTATCCAACATAGTCAACACTTAATAACCATGAAACTGAAGCTCTTTTTAGCAACAGTTTTCCATGGAGTTTTCCATTTTATTATGGAATGCAAGACAGGCAATTAGTCAATGCTACTTGTGTGTTTATTAACTTCTATGTTTTGCAAGTATGGATAAGCAATTTTGAAGACTGGGGAAAGGGTAAATGCACAGTGTGTTCTACATTGTGACACCACAGAATGAAGGAAGCTGGCATTGTGGATCCTTAGGCCTCAGCTGTGCCAACAACTACAAACTGAATTCCATGCTTGTTCAGTCGTTCAATCAGATTGGTCTTTGAAAAGGCAGCTCCAGGAGAGTACACTCCACCCCTGTGAATCCAGCAAAGGAAAGTAATATTAAGATGCAGTTATTACAAATTACAGTAATTAGGTACATGCAGATTGTAATTATCTTATTTATTTTCTGATCAATGACTAACCCTTCCCCATATTCAACCAGAAATAAATGAACTAAGAACCTCATAAAAAACAATAACAGCAACCGGCCACTTGGCTTGACTCCTCGAAGGTCCCAAATGCACCGGTTTCAGCCAGTGGATTGCAAGTAAAATTGAAAGCCATTCGGCTTGGTTTTAAAATCAGGGTGACATGCAGACTCACTTTTTTGGTAAGGATTTGGGCTCATTCAACAGTGTTATGGCTGCTTGCACCATTGCAATAGGAGTAGCAACATACCCTGCCTCTGTAAAACACAAAGTAATATGAAGCAAATCTGTCCCTTTAAAACAAACTGGGAAAGCCTGACTTATACATTAATGAAAACAGCAGAAATATACAGAGAACTGAAAAAAATATCACTTATAATAGCAAAGTTATATTCACAAATTTATGACCAGAAAAATGCCATCTTTATAACCTTCTTTATTGATTAGATGTGATGTAGGTAAAAGTCTTTACAGTATTTAAATTGTATCAATGTGATTTAAAGTAATATACATCTTTGAGGCTTGACTTGCATCACATCGCAAATGCTTCAGGGACTATTCTTAATTTAAAAGATACACACAAAGACTGATGTTTCTTCTAATGTTCAGTATACTCATTAATGTGGCTATTACAGCAACAGTCTCTAACATGGTTCACTTTCTAATAATATAGAAATCAATGGTTATGTTTATCTAATAAACAGCATTAAGTACAAAATAAATCTCAGAAATTTTTAAACCATTGCTCAAAATGAACTTTCCCTAATAAATGTAACTATAGTAGTTAGGTTTAACACTACACAGAATGGGGTACCTGGTCCTTTTACTTGAATCCGGATCTTGGAATTAGGTTTGCCCTGTTCAGGATCTTGGTCCTCAGTGTATCCCTCACCAATGAATGAAAAGCAAAACGAAGATCCCTCCATCTGAAGATGACAGAAACATCAGCTGGATACTGAACTGAACACCAGTGTACCCCACATTTCAGAAACAAGCCTCTCAGAATTTGCATTTTCTATAAACTGAATTTTGATTTACATCTCTTGGATAACAAAAAATTAACTACCTGCTTTTTTGTTGGCCCCTCCTTAGAGAAAACTCCAAAGGAGAAAAATTCAGGAAACTGAAAAAAAAAACAACACAGAACAATTAGTAAAGTATGTTTCATTACAAGCAAAACTAAAATAAAAGATAACATAAGATACTGGCTAGTAATTTTAGAAGAGATCAGTGTATTTTTCCAAAAATGGAAAGTATTATTACTGGATAGAAATACTGCCACAGGGCTACTAGTTCTGAAATATGATAGCTATTGGTGGGGAAAATAATTGGAAAACCCCAACAACTGAAATATTCATTTAGAACTCAAAGTAGAAAGTAATAGAGTATATTGCAAATGTATTCACCCCCTTTCAATGACACCCCATTCATACACATATACACACTTTGAAGCAAATGTTTTTAATCAAAACCTTAATCCTCAAAACAGTACACATTCATGAATGGAAGAAGTTAAATGACAGCAAAAATTACAAAGAAAATCCAAACAACAAGTTGACTGTTAAGGTATTTCTCTCTCTGCGGTTATAGCACCTTTCATAGCAATTACTGTACAGCTGCAGGTCTTTTGGGATAAGCGTCTACAAACTTTGTAGATATAAGAATGCTCAAACCTGCTCACTTTCTGTTAAGGCAATTAAGAAACGTTGACAGACAGCAATTTTCAAGTCTTTCCACAGCTTTTATTATTGGATTCAGATCAGGACTTGGACTGGTCCACTCAAAAACATTCAATGTCACATTGTTAAGCCACTGCAGTGTAGCTTTGACCTTGTGCTTTGGTCATTGTCCTGTTCAGAGGTAAATTAATCCAAGTTTTAGGTCTTTAACACACTAAAGCAGGTTTACTCTAAGATTTGTCAGTTACCATCTGTGTTGACAAGCTTCCCAGTCCAGCTGTTGAGAAGCTTCAACATAATGCTGCCACCACCATGCCTGTCAGTTGAACGAGTGGTGCCCTGTGTTGGGTTTGCACCAGATGTAATGGTTTGCATCTATCCATTTTCTAAATGTTTTATCCAATTCGGGGGAGTCAAAACACAATCACGCCAGGGCCAGTTTCCCCAGAAGCCAATTAACATACCAGTACAGTATATCTTTGGACTGTGGGAACAAACTTGAGTACCTGGAAGAAACCCACATCTACTGTACATGGAGAGAACTTATAAACTCCACACAGCACCCCAGTAATTGAACCCTGGGCCCCAATGCTGTGAGGCAGCAATGCTAACCTCTGCACCACTATGGTTATGCTTTGCATTTATTATTACTAATTTGTCTGATGCTTTTATTCAAAGAAACTTGCATTTCCATTCATTTATGCAGCTCATGACTTGAAACCACAACCTTCCTGGAGCCCAAAAAGCAAATGAAAATGTTCCAATTTTGTCTCCTCTGATCACAAAAATGTTTGTGGTTACACTTGAATGCTTTATTACAAAGTTAATGTGGGATAATAGGCGAGTTTGCCACTCTGTCACAGACAGGCCTGCTCTGTAGTGACTAAAATATTAACTTACTGACATTTCATGCCACTTGAAATTATCTGCCATCATATAACTCAACAAAATAGGAAATTCCATTGGAAGGAGGTGAATACCTTTGCAAGACACTGCATATTTCAAACAATGTAAATAAACAGAAGGAACCTACCTTAATCAGAAGATTTCTTCCAAAACTGAACTTGGCCAAGAACCAGAAAAGCATGCCTGCGAACATTAATTTGACAACAGAGCCAATGCCACCTACTCCTGCATAGGCACCATACTGAACCTATAAAACATAAAAATCACAAAAAAAAACAGTTAGCTGAAAACAAAGCCTAGGTCTTCGGAAATGCATAATCAAGCATGCATTTCTAGAAAAGAAAACTGGTACTTCAAAACAGCATGAAAATGTGGATGAAACGGAGGTATTGTGGTTTACCACAGATATTCAAAAACACTCAAGTCCCCATATTCTTAAGCGATCCAGTCATTCTCTCATCGCACAAAAGCACAAGGCTGTTCTTCAGAGCTCATATGTTGATACTGCTCTTTCAAGAGTAAACAGGATCTAATTTTTCAGTTCAAGAAAGTAGTTGCTACATATACAGTGCAGAGAACACATTAGTGAACCCCCTAGGCTGATCCATGTTCTTGTATGTTTTAGACCTAAAACATAATTAGATTTTAATGAAAGTCTTAAAATAACATGATTAACCTATTTAACAAAATGATCACACAGTAAATATCCTCAAGTGAATAAGTATGTGAATCCTCAGCAACTGGTGGCACATTTTTAAGCAGCAATGATTTCAATCCATTCTTCCTTATAAAACTGCTTTAAGTCTGTTATATTTGAGGGTTTCCTTACAAGAATTTGCTTCAGATCCCACCAGAACATTTCAGTGGGATTCTGGTCTGGATTTTCCAAGTCTTCTTCAGCCATTCTGTTGTAGGTCTGCTTGTATGTTTACATTCATTGCCTTGCTGCACGGCCCACTTTCAGCTGACATACTGATGGCCCGATGACTGCCTCTTGAATTCATGGTTCTGTCACGGTGGCAAGCTGTCCAGATCCAGGCAGCAAAACATCCCTAAACCATGATAATTCCACCACTATCCTTGACGGTCAGGATGAGATCTTCTCTTGGAAGTTCGTGTTTGGTTTTCACCAAATGTGTAGATACGACAGTGCCAAGGACAAGTTCAAGTTTACAGTGCCAAGTGAGTCTTAAGTCTCACTGGACGATCTGCAACACTGCTGGAAGAATGTTCTCTTGAAAGATGACAGTATACTTTGAGAGTAAAAAGATTAACTTGTTGTTCAATGAGAATCTTTTTGCATGGGGAAAAAACTGGTCAAATAAATAACAGCGTTTGGTTATGTTAATCTTTTATTTTATAACTTTCATGAAGATCTAAATGCATTTTAATTCTAAACTATGAGAATACAGATCAACCCAGGTGACTCAGAAATATTTTCCGAGCACTGTACCTGCTTATACCCTATAATTTATCCTCTGTATTCTGTGAAGGGGTATGAAGTTTGGGAGATCTCCACCAACATACCCTATTAATAAACAAACTACCACAGTGGTACTTAAACTGTTTCAGTGTTATCCTATAGTTGACTAAAAAGGGGAAAAAAAGTGCATCCAACCAGATGCATTTTTCAAGCATTGGGATCACTTACAGGAGATTCCTGCAGCTCTTCACACAGGTAACGCTGAGTTCTCTTAACGACGGAGGGATCAGCTCCCATGAAAGGAACTGCATACTGCTGTATTTCTTCACTGTAGAAGAGGGGACTCCTACGTACCATGCACAAGGATCACAAAGCACATTGTGTAGAATCAGAAAATGTAATAACCTGTACCATTTCTAGTCCAAGTAAAAAAACTGTATTATACTCAACATTATGTTTAATAGCCTCGTATTAGTAACTGAAAGTTCTAAATGTTTGCATTTCAATTATATAACTGTGCATATGTTAAATGATTTTTAGTGGGATAGAGACAATACTATTTTTCTTCACTGATTCCTACTTATATATTTTGTATACATGTAATTAAAATATAAAACAATAATTTCAAAGGTAACCGAGAATGCTCTTCTCCACATATTGTCATCCACATAAGAGAAATTAAAGTATAATTTTTTATGGAAAAATCTGAATTCTGGAACTCTACACACTAATTTATTTATAAATAATTTAATTGTGTAGAGGTTTACACATATACACGCAGAAATGTTAATACAAAAAAATCTTATAACTTGGGAATTTCAGCTGTATTATATTTCAAGTAAAAAAAGCAGATCTATGTTGCATTTGACCAAAAACTTTGAAAGTCATGCAGTAACCATAAAACATGCCTATACCTCTTTTTGATTTTAGACCCAACAACTGGAAGGGGTTTGTAACCAAACTTCCTTCTCAGAGACCGTAACTTCGCACTATCAGCAAAGCCATAGACCGCAGATTGCCAGGTACCATCATGAACACAAGCCCCCTTCAATAAAAACAAAAATATTTATCAAAATCATCTCTATCACCAATGTTGTCATATCTTATCTACTGCACGACAACGAAAATTCCATAATTAGGGTAACTGGAAGATTTATTTTTAACCTCACTGTTGCAATTCGTGAGGAGGGTTAGGAAAGGCAAACATTATAATAATAAAGGAAAAGCATGTTGAAATCACTTTAACAGAAAAAAGGCCACTATGCTTTGGAACAATGTATGGTATCGGAGAACGAAAATCCTCAAAACAAACAGTACATAATGTACCTCAGGTCCAGTGTGCACAGTCAAGAAACTTTCAATGGCTGTCAGTGTTCCTGAAAATACAAATTAAATATGTAAATGAAACAAACATTTAACCTGTATGTCAAAATATAGTTTTATATGTACATAAAAACAAAGTATAGGTTTTAAATCTAATGGAATATCAAGTCTGTTATTAAATGATCAATGTAACCAACTGCAGTCGCTTTTTAAGCAATTTACTTCAGTGTTTGTTATCCTTTCTTCTCTTTTATGGTTATTGTTTATGGTGTTAATTTCTTCATATCATGTCTATTTAAATGTATAAGAAACAGAATCAAGTACATGACATCTATTGAGATAATTTTGCCACATCAAGCCATGTAGCAGAAGTTACAGGTGATGTTGATCACTAATCCCAAAGCATGTTTAATTTGTATTTCAGTGCAATGTATGGTTTTTGCCAGTGGCCGAATGAGGCATCCCAACAATACTATTTCAAACATTTCTAGTGTACAAGAATCACAATTATGATAGTTTAAGTAATCACTGTTAAAAATGAATTGAATTAATTTCTGGTGAATGATTTACTTATGGAAAAAAACCCATATACAGAGCAATAAATAGCCTACATTTTTTTGTGAAATTGTGATTGGAATGACTGATAAGTGCATTTTACATGGCCGTTATACATATTCAAGTCTTCAATTGCTCTTTTATTACATGTGACCATACTTACTTGATTCTACCATTTTTAATGCACATGAAACGATTTGTGTACAAGAGCTAAAGTTTGTCAATCTCTAGCTACCATCATAAAGTTTTAAAGCATTCAAAGGGAATTTATTAAGAGTTCAACTTGTCCACAATAACACCATTCATCCGAATTTCTGAAAATGTTGTTAAACATTTTGGCTACTGCAGAATAAAAAGGTAATTCTTTACAAACTTTATCAGGCTCATGGAATCAGAGTTTTCCTTTGACTATTTCTTTAAAGCTCACATCATGTGAATGTCTATAAATTTGTATCTCTAAATTGCATCTTATCGCTTAGCTTTAATTTTTTATTTGAAATATGAACATGTGAAAGTCAGCTTTAGGGGAAACAGCAATGCCTCATTAACTGAAACATCTTCATACATAAACTGAAAAATTAAATACCAATGCTCTTATTTACATCTCCCCCAACTCGGAGACCATATACTGTATTCCAAGGAAATTGATAAGCAAAGGAAATATTGAAATGCAAAGAATGCATAGACAGTAAAGTACCTTTAAATTGGTCTCTAGTGTAGAGTACTCCCATGTCAGCAGGAATGGAGTCAAAACCACAGCTCCCAATTATATAAACCCCCTTCTCAGCTGCCTCCTTGTTGTAATTCAGCTGCATTCCTTCCAGGAACTAAAAAAAAAAACATTTATTCTGCATTTAGGTGTCTGGAACAAGTGACCCAACCATGCTGTCAAAGTCTATAGCCTGGGTTCTTTCAAGAAACAGCTGGATGACGAACTATTAAAACCCAAACAACCTACATGGGCAAAATGTCCTCAAATTGTTTGTAAACCTTCATATGTTCCTCGTCCCGACTACAAAGTTAGGGCATCTTGTTAGCTCCCATTAAAAATACATAGGGTCAACCAGAAAATGTACATTGTATCAGACCAGTATCTCAGAATTTGCTATTCAAACTTTGTGTGTTTTTGGATCCAGTAGGTTGAGTTGGCATGGAATGACCCTTAGGTGTTGAGCACAAAGGAATTCAAGCCAAAGAGAAAATCTGGAGACACCAATTAACCTTCTGATTATTCGAGTGTGGTTTAAGGGAACTGGAACACCCAGTTACAATCCAAAGGCCTTTAAATTTGTTTCAGTTATGTCTGTGCCTAAAAACCAAACATGGCTATGGACAACCTAAACCATTTTCATCATATATCTAACCGCCTTTTTTTGTGAAAATTTTAGAATGTGCCGTTACAATTTAATGATCAGCTCATTACACATAACATATTTAAACACTTCCAATCTGGTTTCAGACAATTACACAGCACAGAAACTGTTTTTGTTAAAGTTAAAGTAATAACAATCTGCTTATAGGCATGACTGCTGATTCTGGGTCTCTATCCTAATTCTCCTAGACCTAAGGGCTGCCTTTGACACTGGTTTTAGTTCTGAAGCTGGGATCATTAAGACTGGTGTCCCCCAAGGCTCGATAATGGGTCCCCTGTTTGGCATTTACATGTTCCCGCTTGGTCAGATATTAAAATCACATGGTCTGAATGCAATGTTGCTGGTAATCAAATCTATGTCCATACTAAACCTGACAGTTGCTTTTTCAGCTCTCCTTAATTGCATCTCTGATTTAAAAAGATGGATGATGATGACTCAGTTTCATTCACTTAAACTGAGATCATGCCACTCGTACTGTAAATCCGGTCTGTGGAATGCACTGTGGTTGAATTTCAATCAAAACTGAAGAATTTAGGGGCAATATTTGCTATTTGATATCCTGGCTTGACATCATGCACATGAATATTGTAAAAGTGTTATTCTTCCATCTCATAAATGTTGCCAAACTATGTCCTATGTTGTCTCTTGACTGCAGCAGAAAAGCTGGTCAACAATTCTTGATTTTATTACTGCAATACCCTACTCACTGGATTATTTCATCCATACAAAACAAACTCCAATATGTTTAGAATACTAACTCACAATAAAGAGATCATTTTATGCTTGTCTTGGAGTATTTGCACCGGCTTCCTATCAGATTTCAAGTCGACTTCAAAATCCTCACACTCACCTATAAGGCTCTACATGGCCTGGCACCTCGGTACCTATCTGAATTAGTATCCAACAATTCCCCACCCCGTAAGCTTTGTTCATTTGACATTTGATCTTTATACTGTATGTCCCACAAGCTCATTTACATTCTACGGGTGATGGGGCCTTCTTTTGCTCTATCCTAAAGGATATTGGAGAATCACCTATCATGAATGCAGAAATCTACAGTTGATTCAAAACCTCTTTTCAGAAAGGCTTTTATTTAATCAGTGTCTTTTGCTGCGCCCTTTTCTAATGACTATGTATCTAGTGCTGCACCTCTTTCCACTTGTGTTAGTTACAGGTATATTCTTATTCAATATCCTGTTCTTACCACTATTTTTACACCTACTGTTATATACTTTGAAATGCTACTTTTAAAGCTGCTATTTAAATTATCTGTATCGGCATTTCAGGAGATCTTTAGATACCCTTACTTTCTTTAATCACATGTAAAATGGAGGCAAAGATACTGATAAAGCATTCTGAAGAATCATTCAGCTCAGTTTGAAGGCGTGTCAAATTCTTATAAGGGTACATGGAAATGAATTGGGGATATCTAAAATAAACCTCTCTATAATCAAAATGTTATTTATGTCTAGATTTGAGAATTATTGGAAATAATTCCGGAGGCCATTTCCTTACATCTATAAATATATCATTTGGTATATACACACACACATCTGCTTATTGTGTTAAAAACTCTCTACATGATAACCTGACCAGTCAAAAGCAGCTCATTTGTCTGCCATCACCCTGTACAAAAAGCTGGGATTTCATGCTTGAAAAAAAAAAATCAAAATCAATGAGACCTACCTGAGGTTCTCCGCATATGTCAATACAGTGGGCTCCATTTTCAACACAGGCCTTAACCACAGGCTCGCCATAAAACCTGTACTGATGAGGACATTTTATTTAAAATGTTACCCAATGTTATGAAGTCCAAACTCATTTTACAAACAGTGCTCTAAAGTCATTACCATAATTGTGTACAACAGCTAGAGGATACATAAGGGAAATAAAACTTTCAATAATGTGTACTTAGGCTTGCAAAACATGATTCTTAGAAGGAATATAGATTCAACATCTCATTAATATCTCATAATCATGTATTCAGTGCTCTTACCATTTGTCTGTAAATTACTGTGTACATTACATGTACAGTATTTCTCATCTATTGATCATACACAATGATCATAGTGCAATGACCCAATAATATTTTTACCTTGCATAATATAATGTTATTTCAGGAATTTAATTTTTGTATGCCTTCTTTTTTTTAGACACAACATTAAAAGTACAAAGTATTTAAAATAGTTTTCACATAAGTAGTTTTGTATTAGTTTCCCCAATTTCTATGTGCACTTGCAGTTTAAAAATCAAAATGAATTGCTATTACATCATGTTCTCTCAAAGCATTTAGAAAATAAAAAGGAAATAACTAAACAACATTCTTCAAAACCTGATATAGCAACAATACCAAAGGTCAACAGTGGTTATGTTAGTTGCAACATATGATAAGAGAAATTGGTATGTGCTGGATAGCACTGCCAAATGTGCTGGAGGCAATTATTGTGTACTGTCTATGATTTATGCCCTTATGTTTCAATGCCAGTAGTAACTACTGTTAGTAATTGTCCAAAGTGACATGTGTAACTTTGATAAGCCTACTATTTCTATTTTTACAGCAAATAACTTTACCAAACTTTAAATCAAATCTAAACTGAACCAAGTTGCCTTCTGAAACTTGAAATTCATTGACATTGCAAAATGAAGATCTCAAATTCTCAGAGTCAGACTGTACCAAGAGGCAATGGTAACTGTTCAATTACTCTCATAGAAAATAGCTGCTGTCAAGTAACTGGATATGTTTTCCATGAATGCCTCCTACCATTGAGTTTGCTACAAACAAACGTATTGTGTACTTACTGGTCCCACACAGTTGAGAACAATGACTCCCTGTTTGCACATAGCAGCTAAGGAGTCTGGCTCACCAACATCTGCAATTATTATATCCACTTCTGACTTTAACTCTGGCTTACCTGGAAAAAACACAGAGCATGAATTCATTCCAGCCTTTTTTATTAACATATTAGAAAAACAACAATGAAAAAGTTTCACCTATATCCTCATCCCATCAGGGTCTTAATAAAAAGCATCTTTGTAATTATTCAGACTATTTTAAAAATTCACTCTTTTGTCTTAAAACTAGACACACCCACTGCACAGATATTTGATCAACTTCCACTACTGGAAATGTACAGATCAAAACGTTTTTTAGAACTACACAAATCTGTTTCTATGCATCTCCTTAACATTAATCATTTTATTTATGTACTGCTTTTCGTCACATCAGGCCCCAAAGCACTGTAAATATAATCCCTCTCAGTTTAGATGGACCCTCAGGTTCAGACATCTGGTATCTGTGCTTGGCTGAGGCTCCAATGGTCCCATGCCATAGCAATTCAATCTAAATTAAAGCAATGGTCTCCTGGGACACTGTTTTCTGTGTTTCCATATACAGTATTTTTAATTTTGGAGATGAATATGACATGTACAAAATTTAGAGCTAATGACTGAATGCTTCTAAGTTCAAATCCCCTCAAAAGGTGCAGTACCCTCCTAGTAGCCATCATTAGAAAAATACCTTTGTTATTATTACACTTAGGAAATTCATTAATTCATGGTGAACAACCCCACTACAGAGCAAAGCACTAAGAGAGAAATTGCTTCAATAGATTAATTATTCTGGGTTAACACCCTTACTTTTACAAAACATGCCTTGAGATCTACAAGTACTAAGGACACGGGAGTTCAGTTTAACATCTCATTCGAAGAACAGTACTTCCTACAGGCATGTTTCACTACTCCCAGTGTGTGGAGACCATTGCTATAACTGACTGCATTGTTTTCTTGCTGTGGACCACATTTTTAACCTAAGTGGTCCACAACAGAGGAGGACCTTAGGTAGCTGGATCCCTGAGTGAAATATCAAGCACCCATTCTGGTTTATAGGTCTAAAACAGCATGCAGGTCATTAAAACCCCACATGGATTAATTCCACCATGCAAAGAATGCCACTCTTATCTGCATTTTGCCACCTGGCAATTACAGTGTATTTAAATTAAACTGATGGCATCTCAATGTCATCTTAAAACTCTTAGGTTTGGGAGTTTTCATGTATTTTTGATTACAGATTAGTATGACACATACAAAATTTAGAGGTAGTCAATACATTATATAGAAGTATATGCTTTCTGTCACTTTAAGAGTTGATTTCAACAACATATTGGTAGTGCAGCCAAATAAACTCCCCACTGAAGCCTTGTCAGGCTGAATTTTCTGCTAGTGTCTGTACTGGGGGGGGTTGACCATAAAACACCTGGCAGTTAGGCAGACTTGAGCAATCGGGATAAAGTTCCTACTGTATAGTGAAGACGTGCACAAATGCACAAATTTCAGTCTGAAGTCCAAAAACCCAACTACTCTCTACTGCTTTTGCAGAGCAACACAGTACACACAAATTCCTGAGTGTGATAACAGTGTTTAATCAAAGGTCATTTTAAATGTAGAAATGCCAAAAATGTTAATTCAATTTCAGGCAACATATCAAGTCTTCTTGCTATTTAAACTTGTGTTTAAATGTTTGAGTAAGATCTTATGTATTGCTTATATTCTACCTATACTTTATGTAGAACTTAGTGTTTAACTTGGAACAGAACACGAAATTGCTATGGGTAACGGCATCTGTTAATAAATTATGACAATGATACAATGGCTGATCTCCTTTAATCAACGTTTGTTTGTCCTTTTAATATTAAAGGAAAAAACTTCACTGCAGTCTTAAATAACGCAGTCTACTGTTGGTGGTAAGTAACAAGAGACTTAAGTTCAAGATTGATTCTTTCTAATGGAAACCTTTATTATTCATGCTGAAGAGGCTCGTCTATTTATAACGGGGGCAATGAATGCATTCATCACAATCTAAAAATGATCACGAAATTGTTGGCAAATTATACCGTGAGTCGAGATTTAGTCATGGCAGTCGATTGACATTACCAAGGTTAAAGAACGTAATCCCACATTGTCATTTCACTGGATATTTTCCACGCAGCTGCTACCTCAGAGAACAGCAAGCACGGAGGAAACATTTTTCTGCCTCGATGATAATCCCCATTGGAAAATATTACTCAGGTCACTCACATTCATGAACATAAAAAGCAAAAGATTTATGACTGTCTTATATACTTGATTCTGCGTAACAACTCCAAATGAACAAAGTCTGGGACACCAAAGAGAGGCTTGTAACAGTTGCAGTGATCTACAAATACTTGTATCTGCATACCTGCACTACTTCAAATTAACAACATACAATGTAGCTTTTTCTTGAGGAGCAGAATGTAGTATGGAGGCGGGCAAGAGTTTCTCACATGTTCAGGTACAACCACCGCGATGCCCCAAATTGTAGCAAACTACGCCACAGAAATCTGCTCTGCAAAACCAGTTCAAAATCGCCCAAAGCGAACACGGAAATACCTTTGAGAAACACAATTAAAACGAAGACCACCGTGCCTGATAATGTTAATATGGCATGTCATTGTCTTTGGCAGCTACACATCTAACGTTGTTCTCGCCTGATACCCCATCCTTTCACAGCTTCTTTTACAAATCAGGCTCTTTTTGTCCTGCAGAATTCGTGGCCGGCCTGCACAAGTACTTACTAAGCGTCTCCGCGACCTGATCCAGAACTTTTTCCAGCTTCTGGCGGCATCTCCCCGCGACGGCCCATTTCAGAGTCCCCTTCGGTCCTTCGGCTGAGGTCCGAGCAACTTCTTCTGCTACGAACTGTCCAGTGAACCCTGAAGCGCCAAAGACAATAATTTCGTAAGGCCTGGTGCTGGAGCTAGACGTCGCCATGGTGACGAATCCTGCACGTCCACCCTGGAAAACAGCTTCCCAACTTAAAGTGGGGAACAAGGAGCGGCTCGCTTCCGTGCTGCTGCCTCTTATGAATTCGGTTGGCTGGGCTGTCATCAGCTGTCTTTCTCCGCTTTAGCGTCACGCCTGCCAGCTGGCCCAAGCACAAATTACACCAGAGACACCTAGCGCATGTTACAAAAATTACATTTTCTTTAACAATGACTTGGTGATTTTTGTATCTTGGGTGGACGATAATAAAGCAGCCTTTCTCTGGCGTTTTTCAAATAAGGGACAGCTTTTTTACTGCGTTCGACTGACATAAAAGGGAATTTTCTGTCTGCTTGCATGCCTTGGATCCTAAACACAGTGTAATAATAAAGTGCAAGGTTAATTATCTTAATTGTTAATCGTGAGCAGTGTTTACAATCAGTTTTAAAATTAGTGGTTGATTATTATAAATCATTTACAGTAAAAGGTAAAATAGAGTTGGTATAAGGATATCATTAACAATTCCTGAAGCTTTTTACTCTATTGTACTGTCGTTATGTGGTCGCAAAGGAGTAGCTTCCGAAAAACTGGAATCACATTTTTTTGGGTGAAAAGTCTTCAGTACAGTACTAGACAGACGAGAAAAAAAAACGAGTTCTGCTGATGTAACAAAAATTTTGTGACTTTTTTAGCTCTTACAAGCTAGTTTTAATAAAGTTTCATATCAAAACCTGGAACTGAAAGGCAATCGATAAGGTGACCGATAAGAAAATATATCTTACGATTCAAGCTTTTGCCTCTACAGCATTTTGTTGGAAACAAAAATTATAAACATGCATAACATGAATGTCTTACATAAAATGTAAGTGGAGTGGAGTGTCCAGAAAAGTGCTATATACAGTAAGTGTAAGCAATTATTATTATTATTATTATTAAAATCCGGTATATTCAAATATATGGTTCAGAATAAATAAAATAACTTTTAATTATTATGTGACTGGGTCTCTTCTCCTAGCAAGGAGATAATGTCTCATGATGGTTTTATTGGGAATAGTGCATTAGATTAATCTTTAAAAAAAACAAACCCCCTCTTAAAATCTGTGATATTTGCATTCTCTGGTGCCCTTCTGGAAAGGGGATTGACAACAAAAGAGCACCAACTCCATCAGAAGTAATTTCACCTCTAGCAGATGTGAATAAGATGCCGATATTTCTGGATAAAAGCTTCTGTTTTAATTTCAAGAGCAGACACGAGAACAGATGGTGAACGAATGACAGGTGCAGGCTGATAGATCAATGAACAAGCAACATTAGAGATAATAAAGACAATGACCTGACTGCTCATTTCAATCACTTGGCTAAGACTTTTGTTCTTTAAAATTCAGTTTAATGATTGCTAAGGGGAGAAAATACAAACAATAAGAACAGATGAATCTAAGAATATGAAAGCATAGGAAATGTTTCAAACAAGAGGTCACGCAACTCGTGTACTGTAGCTTGCTAGTAGCGAACAGACTCTAGAGTTTCATCCAGCTGTTTCTTCAAAGACGTCATGGCTGAGCAGCTTGATCCACATCTCCTCCTGTAAAGACAAAAGGCTGTGCCTGCTGTCCACGGTTTAAAGGAACTTCCCTGTTGCTTCTCTTGATGCCCTCTGGTTCGTGCTGCACTGCTGAGTCTGAAGTGTCAGCCGGTTTGACAGTGTCAGTGTCTTCAGTGGTTTGGAGGAATACTTAAGTAAGGTCTCCTGACTGGTCTATTTTCAGGATAACTTGACATTCATTCAGCCATTCACGACTCTCTATTTTTCTGTACATTAAGAGACTTACTGTAAGCATGTTTTGGGGGAAAAGGGCTACTGGCCTCCATAGTTCTGCAACATTAATAATTCCCTGTGTAAGAAGCACAAGGGAATTGTTTAATCTATATATGGGACAGTAATGTAATAAAGGCAATCTTTAGCAGATTTAACAGAATGATAGTTAATGTTGATTATACCTTTCGATCATGAGTAACAGTTTAAACATAGTCTTTACGTAACAAAGTTTTTGTTGTAGTTACACTGAAATATACAGTATACAGTTTTTGCAGAGCTGCAAAAGTCAGTGGGAACTCGTAGAGTTTTTTAATTTGCAAAGATTGTGCAGTGACTTGAGATGTGTCACCAGCCCATCCTTCCAGAAAATAATTCCATTACTTTATCAGTGGCTATAAAGAAACTGCTTATGTTCAAATTGCATTCAAACATGCAAAATTCCTGATACATATTAAATAGAAAAAAAAACACAAAGCATAACTCAGGCTATAGGTAATGGACTAACTTCACAGAACATTAATTCATTTAATGCTGTGACATGGAATGTCAATTTTTTTAGCAAATTGGCCAATAATGTAATTTCATGTTCATTAAAAAAACAGCATATTACATATTGTTCTTTAAATACTAACCAAGACAGGAGTGTTTCTGATCATGGAACCTCATCTGGATTTTGCAGGAAGTTTACAAATCATCATTTAAAAATAACAGCACTACCTTTCAGTCTGACCTGAGAAGCTAAACAAGGCTGGAATTGCTCAATCCTGGGATGGGAAGGATTGAGCAATTCCCAGGGAACAATTGCTGTAATAAAAAGTGAAGGCAATGTTCTTCAGAAAATAAATTAAACCAAGGTCCTGACTATTTGAATATTAAAGATCCCATGACACTGTTCATAAGAGTAGGTCTCTTAATTCCAGTGTCCTGGATACAATTGAACTCTGGGTTTTTACAATCTGACCTTCCTAAAGTTTCCCCTTAATTCAGCTGGTGAATAATGGCTGTTGTGTCACCCAGGTGGATGATACACATCAGTCACGGATCTGATGAGTCTACTTTTACATGTAAACATCTATATAAAAAGATTTTACTCTTTCAGATTTAATAGTGAACATGACAGCATCAAAATGGGCAACTTGAGCATGGAGATTTACTGCTTGCTTCCATACTAACAAACTTCAGGCTCTGTCTATCTCCGCTGAATTCTGAATTTGTTTTGGATAGTAATACACCCATTAGCTCAATTCATATCAACTCTAACCACCACCACCCTACTTACATATTCGTCAATATAGACATAGGACTTACATTTCTGAGCAAAAGTTATAAATATTTATTACATTTCTCAATCATTTTAATACACGGCAATTCGTTTTGTTTAGATCTTTGAGAACGGTTACTGTAGAGCTCTCTTTATTAAGTACAGAATTCTACATTTCAGATCATGAAAATGTTTGGCTCAGTTTAATTTCATTTCCATTTGTTTTATCAAGTCTGATACCTCTTTTATCAAGTTTGATGTCAACTCATTATTCCGTGCAGTCTCCAGATTCCTGATGACTAATTAGCAGAAATAGCAGAAAGTCAAAAATAACTTTCCAAACAGTACTTTAGCATTCGCTCCCCACCAGAGATCCACTACAAATTAAAGTTTCAATGATTGCTACCATACTTATGGCTTCCTTCTCTGGCCATACTCATGCTGACATTTGAAGACTAATTTGCCAAGAAGTTTTAACTAGAGGTCTGGTAACTGTTCTTCATGTAATTAAATGGGCCCATGAGTGGTTCAGCCAGTGAAGGTGTAGACACTGCACCTAAGAACCAGGGCTTATTGTGATTGGGGTTCCCAGCTGTTTGAACACTGCCATGGTCTGGCAGAACAGCAACTCTTTGCATCTGTCAGGAGCCTGTAAGACGGTGGAGATGCACCCCACTCTTTCAGCTTGAGCTAACACTGTTGTCAGGTAGTGTGTTGAATGAGGGACGGGTGGGCTTTTCAGAGGAGCCATAGCAAGTAAGACAATAATGTTCAACAATTTCAAATTGGATAGGTGTAAAACAGAAACATACTGTAACTGGCAAATCCAAGTTCTTTTTAAAAAGTACAAATAAAATAGCCATGGTGAATGGAGTCACCATTTCACAAAGTATGTAACAAATAAAATCATACGTGGTTCATTATTGCAGAAAGAGGACTGAAGATGGAGCATGTGGATATGAATCTCAGAAGCTCAGTTTACTGGAGACTCTGTCAACACTGTCGTCTTCAGGAGTGCAAGAATGCTACCCCAGGACAATGGCCAGATTCAAAAGAGCACTATAAATTCATCTTTGCAATTCAATTATAATCTTTCTCCACTTCATGAAAGAAAACAACAATAATACACAAAATAATTACCCACACATTTTCATAGTAACCAATTCATTTATGTTCCCTTTGCATTATTTACAATACAACATCTTTTTTAAAATCTGGACAACACGTTAAAGTGAGGTGATGCATATGCTGTCAGTATATGATTTACACTGGAGAGCTAAAAGTTTCAAAAACAAAACAGTGGTGCAACGCTGACTTTTAACAATATTAAAACTGAAATCTTCTTTCAGTGGTGGGCATTTTAGACAAGCCCATGTCGGTTTCTATTCTTCGTCTTAAAATAACATACTGTATAAAATCTGGAACATTAAACACAAAGGGAAAGGCCCCCAAAACACAGTAACCACTTCAGGTTCAAACAGTTCAAGAAATGAACATGCACATCAATACAGATTTTGACGTAAAAATGTTCCATTAGCATTTTAATTTTCTTACACTAAATAAATAGATCAATCCACACATTATGAAGAAGTGTGTCATCTGATCCAGCCAGAGACACTTACAACATAAGCAAAAAAAATCTCCTATAAAACCCCCTCAACATTTAATATAGCCCCTGCTAGGGACCCAGCAGTTCTGTCTGTAATAATGAGTTTGTACTGTATTTGCTGACTATTACAGTAAAAGTCCTTTGCTCTTTTTGATAAGCCTTGTAAAATTAAAGAGAACATGTAATATGAAAGGTCTTTTTTTCGACATATGTTCTGTGTTATGTACCCTGAAGAAACAGTGCATTTCCTTGTGTAAGACAGTACTGTAAAATAAAAAGCTTAAAACAATTTAAAATGAAATCAGCGCACCAAACTGAGAAGTGGCAATAACAGCAAGACTCAGAAGCCTGAGCATTTGGTATTGTTTTACCAACAAGTAATCATACTCTGCTGTCCAGCTGATGAGAGTCTATAGTCTATAAAAGAAGAATAAGTTTGCAATTGTTTAACATATTGCTTTCCTGTCCCATACTGTGATAATATTGACTTTCCATCATGGCCTCGCAGACCATTGCTACCTGGAGGCTACTCATCATTTCAAAAGTAAGATAATGCCACTGTGTATCTTCACCTCCTGAGAGAAACACAAATATGTGAAGAAATTCACAATGTACAAAATTAATTTCATTGTTAAAAAGATAAGACTTATGTTTTAAACTAAACATTTACAATATATTATTATAATCTTAAATGCCTTTACCCCAGCTCTCCACCCTGGCAGTATGACTGTTTGAGTTCTTTCCATTTCAGAAAGGATCCAGCACAGGTTTTCACCTGGTGCTGCAATTTCCAGCTGTCAGCTGCCCAGCAGGTGTGTGCCTTCAGCACTAAAGTGTTGACCAATGTAACACTAGCGTACACTGGAAATCAAAAATGCAAAAGAGGCAACCAGCTTTCGAATGTAAGCCAAGCACTCTTTAGTCACTGAATTCATGGGATCTCTGCGCTTTTGAGGCAGTAACAGGTGCTTATCAGTTCGGCCAATAACAGAGTGATCTAGACAGACTACTGCCCAGTAACACAGGACAGAAGACTGACCTCTGTTCTTCACTGTGCTGAAATAATGCACTGGTATGGATCCTTAAACAGACACGGTGTCATGATTTTATCAGGGAGGGAAATAGAGAGATCGAGGAATAATTAAGACGCACAAAAAATTGTGCCTCGAGTCCTGCTTTGCTATGAGCCAGGGGAGAGCCAGTGTTTCAGTTCGTCCACTCCGTGCTGCATCTGGCTGAAATAGAAATCCACATTTTGGGCGAAGTCTGTGCACACCGTGGATTCCACGTCTCCGAAGGCGCAGTAGAAAGCGGTGCCGCCCACACTAATAACAACCGTCACAAGGCACAGTAGGAAGAGCAGCAGACAGGAGTCCCCTCCAACATCATCTGCAGAGGCACAGACCGTCACTGTCATGTTACATGTGAAACGTATTGAATTGCTGTTCATTTTCTGTGTGGCCTACAATACTATATAGTAGACAGAGCTGAAAAATAACCCTGGAAAGGGTTTGACATCCTTGGGCAAAGGTTCACGGCTCTTTTATCCTTATTTTTTGCTTTAAAAAGTTTAAATGTGTTTGCAGGAATAATAAATCATAACAAGAAAGAAGTTATTAAAAATCTTAACATTCAGCTAGTACAAAGTAGATGCAAAGAAGCTATTTCAAATGTCAAATGTTGTAAATTGCAAACAAATGCTTAAGCAATATTGATTATAGAAACATTTACCACACAAAAGTCCAAAGCGGATGTACGAATGAGTGATTTGACAGGGCACACCCTGTCACACCCTGTGACTGGATGTCACACCAGTCCATTGCAGACACAAATGCACACACTGACACTAATTCCAAGTTTTGCCAGAGGCCAATTAACCTACTGTACCAGTATATGTTTGGACTTTGGGAGGAAACCAGGAGGAGCACCCAGGTGAGCCACAGAAGAATATACAGACTCCACATACAACTTCCAGGTCTGGAATTGAAGCAAGGCCCTCAGCAATACGAGGATGCACTGTTAACCACTGTGCCACAGTGTCACCCTCAGGACAAAATTTATTTAATTTTTTAAAAAAAAAATTATTAAAGGCTTACGGTATATATTCCGTAATATAAATATAATTTTTACTATTGTATGGTATATGGTAAACATGGTTGACATTTTTTAAAAACAATTTAACATGCAGCCCAAAACAAATAACAATCATGTTATTTTATTGTTTTACAAACAATGAAAGTTTGAGACTAACAGATGCACATTCTGCAGTGTCACAACCCCACTTACCTGGGTCAAGACAGTCATCTGGCTCTTTGAACCTCACTTTGCGTTTGGGTACCTGTCTGTGAGGCTGTGAAGGTTGCTGTGCTCCGTCCAGGGAGCTTCGCCGCTTCAGGATGGACACCAGACCTTCTGCTGGGGTGATCTGAAGGAAACACAGGTCAGTCAGTACATGAAGAATCAAGATCTTAACATTGAGAACACTGTACGAAATTAAGAATACTCTACATGAGCACAAGGAGAAGCAGTTGTTATGGGAGACCTTAACTTTCCCGCATAGATTGTGAAAAAATCTATAGGAACACCATCAGCAGAAAGGATCTGTTTGAGGGGCATGGCTCTCAATAATTTACTGTATATTAGTGACACAATTCTAGTATTGCTGGTAGAGCAGTTAAGTTCGGAAACAATACCAAAATAAGAGGACTAGCAAACAAAATAGGAAGAGCTAATGGAATTCAATAGGATTAATATAATCTTCTAGACTGGGAAAATTCCTCCTTTTAAATGGCATTTGATGTAGACAAGTACAGAGTATTACACAGAGGTAAAACAAAATCAACTACATTTGTAACTTGAGACGGTGGAAATGTTCTTTTTAGAGAGCAATGGTTTCTTCCTGGCGATTTTCCCATGAAAAGCATTCGGTCATTTTTTTCCTGATGGTTGAGGTTGGAACACTGACACCCACAGTGAGAGAGGCCTTCAGATCCTTAGATGTTACTGAGGGGGGTTTTGTGACTTCCTAGATGATTTTCCTAGTAATTCCTGGGAAGATTAAAGCAGGATGACCTGTTGTAGACAGTCACTGTACTCTGGGATGTTTTTAATTTGTAGATTGTCAGTCAATGATGGGGCTCAAAATGATAAGGTAAGGTTTTGTAACCATCTCCAGACTGACAAGCAACAACTTCTCTCTTTCCAATGTCGTGTGAAACCACTATCCCGTATAGTGAACAACAAATCCACAAAGATTATGACCATTATACAGGGCTGTCCAAACTCAGTCCTTATTTATTTCTTACATCATGATTATAAACTGTAATTACCACAATTATATTTGGACTTCACACATTTTTCTCAGCACTGCATTATCAAACACATAAAAAGAAATAAGTAGAAGTTAAATAAAAATAAGATGTACTTTACAAGAAAAACAGATGACTGTAATTTTAATATTTTTAAAAATATGGATGTCTGAAAGAAGAAAAAGATGCAAGATGACACAGAGTACAGGTATCTTGTAAAATATACAGTATTCTGGCTGCCCCAGGTCTCTCACTTGTCAAACCCTTGTGGAAAGAACTTGTGGAAGTTTAAGATAAGTGAGAGCAATGAAACCAAAGAATGGAATGCTGCTGTGGGAATATTTTAACATTGTCTAGAAATATATTTTTGGAGAACGTTGGAGATAGAATTTGAATGTCGAAAAGACTCACAGTATTTCTGCTAATGGTGTTTTTATGAAAAATATTTCCATATCTAAATATGTTAATTGACTCTTACATATTTGTATTACTTAAGACTCAGGAAAATAAAATAATCACTAAAAAGTCAAGAAATATATGACAGAGAATTTTAAAAACCAATTCAGTAGGAAGAAAATGTACTACAGTACAGTATATAACGGGGCCCAAGATTCAAAGATACAAAAGAGTATATTGTACAGATGTACTGTACATGCACAGCTGAAGAAAGACATTAGAAATTCCAAGAGACTGAGAACAGTATTGTTACACAAGCAACCTATGAAGCAAAGCATTCCTTTAGCAGTACAGCGGTGTAACAACAATAAAGGCAGAATTAAATAACAGAGGAGTAATAACAGAAGGTAACAAAGAAACAGTAAACATTTAACTTGCAAAATATTTCATACAATAAATATTTTTTAGCAAGAGAAGACTCCATTAGCTTGCACAATATTATAGAAAGAGTAGTCCGTCTGTATTGGGTACTGTTAACTTAAATAACACTGAGCTTTTACAGCAGCTATGATAGCTAAGAACTTGCCACAGCCTGATGGTCTTTTCCTATCTTGAAATACCCACTGCATTAAATGAGGAATGGTATTCCTCTAGGATCTAGAATATTTTAAACTCTCCTGTGGCATGGGAGTGGTACGCAAAGATTGGAGAATAGCAAATGCAACACAATTCAAAAGGGGCACAAAACAGTAAACTATAGAACAACCAGAGCTCTGTGTTAATGGTGATGTTATTGAAAAATTCATGGAGCAATATTTAAAGAATGCTACTACAACAATAGCATTCAATGAGTCAGCATAGATTCTGAAAGTAAGGGTTTGATTAACATGGTAAAATTCTTAAAGCAAGCAATTCATAATACTAAAAATAGTGTTGTCATCGTAACACTATGATGTGATATTTAATTTGACAGATTTGATTATGTCTCTTATCAAATTAATATTAGACTCTTAACTGTTACACTACCTGACTACCTCTTATTTGCAGTCTTGGTTTCTCATGCACAAGTACTTGTAAAACTGATAGATTCCATGTACTAGTCTGGAAAATACATTTTACTTGAATTCTTTATAACATTTATTTTTTACTCCTGCATTGACAGCTTTTAACCACTTGGTGGGAGTAAAGCCAGAGCTGAACTACTCGAGGAGAGCATTTTTCTTTTTCCATGCACACAGTTGCTCAAGACCAACAGCAACAGGAAACCATTTTCCATTCTATTTTTCATATTTCCATTAGGATATTTGCAATATTATAAAAAACTGATCTATGAAAAAGAAAAAACACAAACTCCATAATAAAGTCAGGGATTGCACAGGGTCCACAGCAAAATAATATTATTTAGGTTATGTCCATGATAGTAGGAACAGTTATCCATGGTTCAGTAGATTAGATCACCAGGGCTTGTACTGCAGACTAACCACCAACTGAGAATGCACCTAATAAATTATCTTTAATTTAGTGGAATATGATAATTGGTTAATTCTTCTACTGTCGAGATAGAGGTAATTGCGGTGGCTCTGTGGCTAAGGATCTACGCCTGTGGCTGGAAGGTTGCCAGTTCAAATCCCTAGGCTGGCAGAGGAATTCTTCTCCTCTGGTCCTCTGAGCAAGGCCCTTAACCCCAACTGCTCCAGGGGCGCCGTATAATTGGCTGACCCTGCGCTCTGACCCCAAGCTTCTCTCCCTGTCTGTGTCTGTCATGAACAGCAAGTTGGGGTATGCAAAAAGACAAATTCCTAATAAAGAAATTGTACAGTATATGGTCAATAAAGTGATTGTATCTGATCAAATTTTACAGATTATCTTAATCTACCATTTACTGCAGATTATTTTATTGTTGTGAAGTTAGGACGGTGTTTTTAAGGCTTATTCAGGTAGAGTGTTACTTACAATACTGCAAGTGTTAGGTATTTTAAGGTATTTTACTATAGGTATTATAGGAAATTAGGTTAGAGCTAGTATTTCAAGTGTTAGAGGGATATAGGTTACAGGTAGCATTTACTGAGTATATTCATTTTTAAAGTGCTTTGGTATTATAGGTACTGTATATACTGTAGATTGCAGGTACCATTTACTGGTGTAATTGTAAAGCATTACTTGTTTAGTAACTAGACCACCATAATTACTTCTATCTCAACAGGAGAAGAATGAACCAATTATCATATTCCAGGAAGATCCAGAGATTATAACTGAGCCCTCAATGACAGACTTTGTCTCTAGTTTAACATCAGTCTCATCTAAGATATATTTCTGCAAAAAAAGCTTCCTGTAATATACTGGTGCATTTTTTTGTGTCCACAGCTCAAAAAACAGTTGGTTGCAGTCCCAGCCAGCATTCGACAGCTGCATTAGTCATGATTTCCCTTTTGCCCTGATGACACCACAGAGAACAGGTCCATAAACAACATCTTTCTAAACAAAGCTTTTTATTTTGTTTTGAAGAAGGCCGGAAATAGAGGCCTGCTGTGAAATTTTAGACAGTCATGAAAAATATATTATGGTTAGATATCTAATTTTACCAACTGCCATTCGTAAAAATTAAAAACAAAAGACAAAGTCATTAATTATTTAAAAAATGCTTAAATAAAAAAATGAAACATGATGTTCTTCTAGATTTCTTCATGGTGACATACTATTTACAGGGAAACACAAGGTAAAAAGGTGTGTGTACTGCTGTACTTCCACTTCAAATCAACAGCAGTAGCTACATTAGAAACTGCTGCAGTCCGTGACTGCACACAGAAAGGGAAAGCAATTTAAAAAAGCACTAATTCAAAAGACTACTTACAGAGCTTGCTGCTTCATGTATTATTAAATGTCTCCCTGGCTACCCTTGCATCTTTAGTATCTCATAACATATTCCAGCCCCTCCTCCTGCTTCCATTTATGTGACACAGTGCTAGGAGTCTTATAATTTATGGTGCACTCTCTAAAAGCCTGTCAATGGCATGGAAGCAGCTAATGGAAACACTGATAATTACAGTATTGCTAGCTCAGGAAACAGGAGCTGTTCAGTCCTGAAAGGGTCTTGATCCATTATTGTCTTTTGCCCCTTGCTGTCAAGGGTTTGAATTTACAGTGCAGTAGACCTGCACTCGAGGCACAGGCGCTTTTAGAAAGCATTGTGAGGGGTCAGGAGAAAGGAGGAGGATTGAGTTCGGTAAAAAAAGAAAGAACAAAAGGCAGATCTTTGCAGATGTACCGATCAGTTAGCCCCTAGAAAATAAAATGCCTGTATTGTTCTTCACCAGGTTTGCATCTGACAAAAAAACAAGTGGTTTCTGAATGTTACTTTTCTAAACATTTGCCATACACTCTGCATCAACGGCAATGAACATGAACCCTCTGGCTAACATAATAAAGTTTCCTTTCTAGGAAGAGGTGTTAAAGATTAAAATGTGAATATCAGCAGCTGTGCACACAGTATCTGACGCAGGACTAACAAGGGATCAGCATCACTCACTCCTATTACTTAAGTCAGAACAATTTGTTTTTTGCAAGAAGATCTGAATCCAGCGATTCACAAATTTACTTAATACTAAATAAATACTGTTTCAGACAACTAATCCTTGAACAGAAAAAAATACTTTGACCCTATAGCTCCTTGGCAGGCAGTCTTCAGGAAAAGACAGGTCCTTAGCATTATGCTCTTATCAGTCTAAAATCTGCAGCTGTAATGACGTCAACCTCACTGATGGTGGCTGGATTCCACAAATCTCAAGACAAGCCCATATTTGGCATTGTTGTCTAATTGCAACCAACTGCTGTGAACACACCAATTACCAAATCATTTCAGCTGCAATAGGGTCATGCAGCTTGGCTTTAAAACATGAATGGAAAGGTTCCAGGAGGAAAAGAAAACAAGACAAAGCACAACACCCATAATCTGTAATACATGCTATGAAACAATTTCCTATAGTCAATATTAATCCTAAAATAATACAGTACTCTGAATTTTTGGACCCTTTTGTATTGCCTTTATATTCTCTTTGTACAGAATCATTGCTCACGATCAAGTGGGCTTCCTTCCATAATCAGAGGTAAGGGATTTTAACTTTAGGTTCTTAGATGAGTTCCGGAAGACTGGTTTTGGTGGTTAAACAAATTGCTGCAGAAAACTTGCAGTGTAGGTCACTGTAACATCAGTTGTAAGGAAGGCACTGAACCCCAGAATGTGCCTGGTAAGTTGTGGCTCTCTTCATCAGAAGCTTCTGGGATCTGCTTTGCTTTTTGAGCATGTCACATCCTTCCCTCCAGTTTCTGTATCCCTGACGCCTTTAGCACATTCTCTGAACAGGTATTTATTTTTCACAGTGAAATGAAGCTCTGGCTATAACCCTTGTGCTACCACAGCGCAAATGAAGGCAAAATGCTATACTCTTGCTAAATCCTGTCATGGACAAGTGCATCATGTGGCACTGTGTGACTCCCCTTCCCCTTTGACACACTCCTTGATGCCTGTGCACTTGACCCACAATAGTGAACATTAGCGTGCCGTTCACGGTCACGTTTTCCCCCACAGACTTCAGAATTTATTTTGAAATCTAAAATATTGCCTAAGTTGTTCTTGATGAGATATGAACAATTATTCAAGACACAATTCTTTTCCTGCTCACTTCCTCAGACTTCCCTGATAACCTTCCATCTTTTCACTAATATTCCAATAATAATAAAACTTTCCTCCTTCTCCTCCATGGGTTCCACAATTTCGGTAAGATATAGAGGGACTATTTGTTTTATTACTGTTGTGACTCTCAGCCTTTGCCCATCAGTTTCACCAGTGCCTGGCAAGCAAAATACCCCTGGATACCCAAGGATACCCTTGTCCAGCTGATGACCCCACCAGTTTTGTGGGTGAGTGTGTATGGATGCAAGATTTATGTGTTCACGGAAATGTTGTGATTAGGAGGAAGAGAGACTCTTGCATCTGTATTTAGAATCCACATGGAGATTGTCACGCATCGTGCAATAAAAGTTTGGACAACATATTCAATTTTCTCTGAAATGTCACATACTCTCCCTGTATACATTTCACACAATAGGTGTCTATCTCTCCTCCCCAACAAAGCATGACCAAATTTAGAATGAAACCTTTCATGTCCACAGATCAAACTGTACCAGTGAAATAGTCCAGGTCTGAAACTGAACCATGAGGCCACTCATGACGCTGCATAAAGCATACAGTCCAGGGTCTTTCTTCAGTCTGTGCTCTTTTCAGTGCCACGTGAAGCAAGGAAATGAGATAACAAGGACTATTACCTTGCCTTGTACCTTATTACGTTACAAGCTGTACAAAGGTTATATGCGCTCTAACTAGTGTTCCTGGTTGACACCTTACTGCTGCAACCCCAGAATGAGAGGAAGTCTGTGCCAGCAGGGGTTCTCCAACCTCACTGTCAATACAGAGCAGGCAGAGCTACTGACACCCACCCGGCCTCACCAGATGCCAGCCCAACAGGACATTAACTGGTACAAATACACATCACCCTTGACTATTTCCTAACCTTAATACTTTGGAGTCTGGATTCAAATATGGCTTTTCATATACTGTATGTACCCTACACAGGACTCAGTATATTGTTAGTAATATCTGTATCACTAATGCAAACTAATGTCCCTCTGCTAACAGAAGAAAAGTGCATTGCATTAAGTAAGTCTTATTATTAAAGCTGGATCTTTCCATGGATGTAACCCAGAGTAACTGGATTTAAAACTGTAATGAAAATTTACTGGTGCCGTGCCATCTCAATCAGTGCTCTGTCTGAATTCAGTGATAAACATTTATATGCCCTGAAACAAAAGAAGGATCATAAAAAACGTTGTAGTAGACAACATGCACTGTATACTCACTGGTTTTACAGCTTTCCTGGAAATAGGAGAACATGTTCATCAGTCATTACTGTACAAACACCTCTCTGATCAGTATCTTCATTCAATTATTTTTAAAAAGGAGCTGGTTACCTTTTCAAAAATGCCAGGATTAACTATAACACGAACACACCTGTACTTGGTGTCCTCATCTTAATGTAGAGATTCATACAAAAGACTGATATTTCTTCCATGGGCGCAGTTCCACTATTGTTGGGCTTACTCATTTTAAAATGGTTTCGGAGCTGTATTTGATCACAATGTATGTACTACATAAAGTATTTTGAAATAGTAACCTTGCTCTCAGTCAGATGAACAGGCACTATAAACAATTTCTTCAGTGCAGATTGTCAAATTAGTTTGAAGACCAGCAGACTAGACAGAGAAGTGATCATTTGTGGATCATAACAATGTGTTTATCAAACCTTTTGTTTGTTCCTGTCTTTTTCTTACTTTAATTTACGCTGTATTTTCCACTAGATACAATCCTCCAAAATGCCAGAGAACTCCAGAATATTTACAATGATTCAATGGATGTAAAGTCTCATAAATGATCCATTTGTAAACTTTATTTTAAATGAAAACCAAAGCTATTAACATAGCTGTATAAAATTGGAAAAGAAACTGTGCATTTCTTCATCTGTATAAAATAGCTTTGTTCATCTCATTTTTAAAGTATAAAAGTATTTCATATTGCAAAAGACAGGACGACTCTCACAAGCAGAAGTGTAAATTAAAACTTGACGTTCACTGTAAACAGATCCCGGTTTTAGGAAGTTTTAAAAGTTTCACTGGCACACATCTATAACCACATAAATAAATAGTGGCTTCCGATTAACATTATAGTTATAAATTGTTTTTGCAGTGGATATCTGTTTCAATCCATTGAAAGTTTGCAGGTTTTCAGATGGGAGAAACATTACATTTCTTGCTCTGGGACACATCTGAAAATGATAAATACTAGAAATTAAGAATACATAAAACACCTTAGTTTTCCAAAAATATATTTTAAAACATAAATATTGGAGCTCTGTATCAAGATACTTTATTTAAAGACCACGTTTTAGCAGAGAAATCCACTATCCAATATGATATCCACATGATAATTCTGTAAGCATTGCCTCATCACTTTGTGCTTCAAAGCTTTTGCAAGCATTTGGAATTATACAACATTTAATATATTTTTGGCAGGGCGGTCTGTTTCTACAGTTCAACAATCCAGATTACTAATTCACAACGTCATCCGACTAATCCTAAACAAAGTGCTTTTCAAAGCCATTTTGAATTAGAAAAGGGTGCATTTATTAATGTTTTTTTTTTTCCCCAGACGTGTTTTAGCCCTGAAATCAAGAAGTTCAAGTGATGTCCCACAGAATATGCCACACATGGGCTTTAGAGGAATGTTAGTGCCACACTCTCCCTGAGAACTTGACTCAGTGGGACACTAAGAGGGAGATTCTGAAGCAAAGCAGCTGTAGAAACCACCAAAATATAATAATGTTATCTGTCACCTCATAAATAATAGGATCATTCCCATTCTTTTTCCCTAGCAAACACAACATTTAATGGAGTCTATTTCACGTCAAACTCCAATGGAGTTACAATTAACCTTTTTTTATTTCATACTCTTAGTACACTGGACACAATTTTCTAAATATTTTATGTTGAAAAACAAAGAGTTAGATTTGATCTTTCATTTCAGGACCTAAGAAACGTATAGCTGTACTGGAGGCTCCTACAGTTTTAATTTGCTCATATACACAAAGAAAAGTACTAATGAGGATTCCATATCTCCAGAAGAAGATTTAAAAACAAAATTCTTAACTACAGTTCCAAATATTAGAAACTACGGTTCGATAATTTCAAGAAACTAGTATGAACATTAACTTGAAAGCAAAGTAAACATACAGTATACTGAAGTTTTATAAAGTTTTACAAAGATTAAGCCTAATGCTAAGTATTATTTGCAATAATATCAAGATATAAGAATAAACCAAACAGCAATGGTTACAAGCCGATTTATAACTTTCAAATGTGTACCTTGTAAAGTGCTGTCAACTTCTTTACCGCAGGTATAGAAAAACAGTTATGTTAGAAAGTGTTCTTACACTTAGGAACGTGCGTGTAAGGCAGAAGGAAATGAGAGGTGATTATACAGGTCAGCAATGATAATGTTATTTATGAATTTACTGCCTTTCCTTGCTTTATAGTCAGTGCTGGCTGTAAGAAATATAATGATGACAATGCCAACTTGGATGAACAACCTGAAACACAAACAAATACAACTGCCTTTCCTCAAGCGTACAAACAAAACTTCAGTAAATTACTAAAATTAAATCAACAAAGGCAGAAAAGATTTTTACAAAGTACAAGAGAGAAATAAATAATGATGTGATGGAGGCTAAACTAATACATTTTATCAGTATTACAACAGAAAAGAACATTAAAGGAAGGAGTACAGTGTCTCAGAGATACTAATGGGAAAAGTTTAGATGATGGAAGGGACATTGCTGGTGTGTTAAATTAAAGTTCACTTACACATTTATCAAGGAAGAGCCTGACAACACATCTTCGACAGAGGAAAGATAGAGTTCTATATAAAATATTAACATTAGTTGTAGTTAGTAGAAGCACTTAAGACAAATCTCTAAGGCCTGTGGTTATTCCAGCAATTGTACTTAAGAAAACAAGAGATGCTATCAAGGGCTGAAAAGAATACTCCCCCGACATGGCTAATATACATTCATTGGAATACTGATAATGTAGGACCCATCCATAAAAGGGAGACAAAATCTCCCAAAACTGTAGGCCAGTAAGTCTTGTTTAATGTCTACATTTATGGAAACATTAATAGGAAGTATACATAATGGATCTATATGACAACAGGAAGGCATCTGCATGGGATGAGAGATACATTTTAGGTTATTTCAAGTAATAATTAATTTAAACCAAATTTGCGAATGCGCCGATGGCAAGAAGCAGACAGCCGGCCAGATTCTATACTCCTGTCCTCGCTTCAGGTGCCCCGGCAGCTTCACCGATTTGGATGATGCCAGCCGCGACTGGCTGAGGCACCTGACTGTGACATTATAACTATGTAACTTCTGCATGTTAAGATCATACGAATACATATATACAGTATATATTAATTTAAAGTAGAATTTGCTTAATGTAAGGATTTCCTTTTCTGTGTTGTCCTTTTATGATATTTAATTGATTAATTAAATTGATTCTTCTCAATCTTCTACTGCTTTACCCTTAGTGCAACAGTGGGGTAATAACCGTATACAGGTCATCGTTTTAAATGAGAATTTGTTTTTTGACTGAATTATCTCATTACGTAAAGTATAAAACATCAGTGGATTAGCACAGGGAACAGTTTTTGAGACCTTCCTAATTTACAGTTTATCAATGATCTAGGATCTAGCCCAGTTGGCAAACCAGTCAAGTTAGCAGATGATACCAAAAACATTAACAAACACTGTAAAAGCAGCAAAAGAGACTCAAGAAGATTAAGACAAATTCAAAACTGGGAAAACCCTGACCAATGGATGACATTTATTGTAGACAAGTGCAGAGTGTTGGTAGTAAAAATGATATAAAAAGGGAAACACTGAGCCTGAAGAAGCTACTACTACACAAATCCTAGGAGTTTACATGAATACATTAGTTTTTTCTCAAAACAATTTGGGGAAGCAATAAAAAAGACAGAATTTTAGGATGTATAGTTATAGGCATTAGATAATATATATAAAAGACTGATAAAATTGCACAATGCATGAGTAAGATTTGAATTAGAAAACTGTGTACAATTTTGGTCACCACTTAAAAAAAAAGAGATTGCTGCTCTGTAATCAGTTTGGAGAGGATCAACAAGATACATTTCCAGGCTTAAAGGAAACTCCTATTCTGACAGGATAAAAGAACTGAATCTTTTTAGTCTACACAGAAGATGCTATAGTATCTAAAATCCTCAAAAACACTTAGAAAGTCAACCAAACGGGCTTCAGACTTAACAGTGATACAAGAATGCAAAGACACAAATGGAAACTAAGGGAAAAAAACATTTATAAAATGAGAACAGAAGACACGTGTTTATGCAAAGTGTTGAAGGAGTCTAGAACAAGCTACCCAATTATGATATTGCCCATTACTTCTTTCAAGAGAAGCAGGGGAGATCTTCATATCAATTAGCTACTATCAGCAAACCTAACTAGATGGGCAGAATGGCCTCATCACAGGCACAACCTTTCTTATGTTCTTAACAATTTGCCAAGTGTTGTGAGCCTATGTACTGTAATATAGAAAATCTGAATAGGAGCACAAATGTCATGCACTGTTTCTCAAAGTCATTTGTCTTTGAAGTAACCTATATTTGATAAAGGAAAACCATTGTTTCTATATGTCATACAGTATGTGGAATTACAATCAGAATGCATAATGAAGGAATTGTGAAACATTTTTAATCCATGAAAACAAGCAAGAGTCTTTGATGCATATAAGATGCAAGCTTTTGTATGAAATAAACTAACCATGGATGGGAGGAGACATTTTTCACATCATCTCGACTTCCAATTTACTCAAAGATAAGGGAACGAGCAGGAATAATCCAGCAAGACGTTTGTCTTATAAAGGAACCAGTAGCTTATTAGCAGTGGAAAAGGATCACGCAGAGCAGAGTCTTATTTTATGCTCTGTAATCTTACAGCTCAGGCATAGTTAAGCCATTAATAAAGGGCGAGGTGAATACATCGGCATAAAATCTCTATCTTATTTAGTTGTAGAAAACTAAATTGCACTAAATAACATAAGTTAACACTGAAAAGAAACTGACTTGAAGCACTAATGAACAGTTAAAAAAAAGCACCTGACAGCAAACATGTGGAAGAAAGCTGCTCCCCCTTACCTCTTCAATCTGTATGCGCTTGGCTAAGTCATCCAGCAAAGACATGCCATCACTGAGCCCCTCTGTGTCCAGGGAAGCTGTGTCCTCCTCCGAGTCAGGTGACAGATCTTCTAAGGATACAGGATCAGCCTCAGGAGTGTCTTCTTCTTCTTCTTCTTCTTCATCATTCCCTCCCTGCTGGATGTCCTGGTCTTCATCAGGCCTCTGTTCCTTTTCTGTTTCCAGCTCCTCCACTTCCCCAGGCTCACCCTGCTCAAGTTCACTCATTTCCCTGGGCTCAGGCAGCTCATCCCCTGTCTCTGTGCTTCTGGGGTCCCTGGCCTCCTTTCGGGGAGGTAAAGGGGCACCTTTGTCCTTTTCCTTTAGGCTCTGATCCCCATCTCCTGCCTGCTCCTTGCTGGAGGATGAATGCTCATGCTGTCTGAGCTCACATTTCACTAATGCAGGACCAGCCAGCCCGGGGAGGGCCTGCTGTTGCTCGGTGTCCAGCCGCTGTGCTGAATCCAAAGGCTCCTCCTCCTTCTCCCCCGCCCCCCTCTCCTCTCGTCGCTCTTGGGAGGGTTCTGCAGCAGTCAGCACATCTCCCGGGAGCTCCCCTGCCTCTGCCGCCACCACTGCTGCAGCTGGCTGTGCACGCCTGCCCTCACCACCGGCACCATCAGCAAACAAAGAGTCAGAGCATGGCCTGCCAATCAGTTCTGAGGCCTGCCGTGTGCTGGGGGCTGCAGCTGAGCCGGCACGTTGCGACAGCTCCCCCTGGTGGCCTGACATGATACTGTCCTCCATAGCCCGCTCCCCATGTCCTGCCGACTCACTCCTGTTGTCCGAAACGAAGGCTCCTTCCGACATTACTAACTGCTTGACTGCCTCAGTGACACTATCTGAGAAAGGAAGGGAGACAGAAGGCACAATCAGCACCGCAGCTCTCTATTTTACAGCCCCTGACAGGCCCCTCCCTGTCACTCTCTCTAAAGATCTTTGATTGATCAGGATTCATCATTGCATGACTCATCCACTACAGACTCCAGTTGTTAAATAATTCACCCCCGTTTGCTTCCCTTGTGCGCTGCAATAAACTATTTTCTCTCATGTTCACTTAGGGCACCTAGCAGATTACACTAAAATGATCTCTAGTGTTACTGCCACCAGGCACAGAAAAACAGCAATTGTAATTTAAATAAAATAATATTCTTAATAACCTGAAAACAATGTTTCTGTGAGTGCTACATAAATGTACAGGAATACACCTGTGTCTCAAAACATAACATAACTGAATTTCTTTTGACTGTTTTAAAAACATGATATTTAAAAACAATGCAGAAGTTTGTTTTGTCTCAATATGACAAAGAAGATTTTTACATTTAACTTAGGAACAGGAAATTATCCTTACATATTGCAAGAATAAGCATATTTTTGTTTTATCCAGGAAATGCATTCTTTCACTTCCTTTACAAAAAAAGGACTTTTCAATCTTTGTTTTCTTTAAAGGCATTCACTTGCACTATAAGTACATCTGACCATCCTTCAATATGATGAAAACAACTTCATATTTGTAACAGCAGTGGAAAAAAAATCGCTGTTATTTTAATGCCCTCCTCAGACATTTTCACAATTTAGAAACCCACATACAATACATACTGTATAAAATAAGGCTTACAGAAACCTGCCGCAGGATATATAGTAGGTTAACACACAATGGGCCTGATTTTAATGTACATAAACTGCTCTTTCCAGAGTAGATGAATTAGATTGGGAATATACTCACCATTTGCCCACAGAGAAAGTCAGATCTCAGTAATTTTACATTAAAGATACAGTAATGTACCTTTTCTGTACATCTATTTAGCACTCAAAATGCATACTGTTGTTCGTTTTCTAAATTAGTTTCTTCAGTTTTTCTGCACTTTGTCCAAGCAAAATCATTGTGAGTCCCATGAAAATGCAATGCAACCTGTTTTTATATGCATCCTTAATGTGGCATCACAGAGCTAAATAATGCCCTTTGTCCTGTTAAGTTACTGTTAAGTCATGTGAAAATATCATGGCCACCAAATGCTAAAGCTTTAATAGTACAGAATGAATCATCATTACTTCACCATGTTGTATCGATGACTAACACCTAAGAAAACTTCATTTCTAACATTCTGAAAAAGGTTTTTTAGAATGACCACCTATGCAATTTGCAGAGCATCTCTGAAAATCCTTGCGACCTGAAAAACTACCAAAAGAAAGTAGAACAGAAATTAAATGCAAAGTAAGCGATAACCGAAAAATAAACATCTTTGACTTCTCGTTGACAGCAATCCTTTCAAGATATTTTTAGGCATTTCATTTTTTGTTACTCAAGAGTTGGGATATGGTCCTGATACAAAAAATGTTTACAGTACTGTAAATGCCACAGTATGTCACAGATAAAACTAAAAATAATAATAGGTTTATTCCATGCTGAAAAGAGAAGAAAGAAAACACAACATTTCGGCTGTGGAGCCTTCTTCGGGAGTGTAAAAATCTTTCACACATCTTGTCTGTGCTATAGGTTTACACCAGTACTAATGACCTACAGTATATGCAGTCAAACTACAGTATTTCCTTTCTAACAGCTACAGTTAAGGGCCTTTATTCTGTTTAGCATGCAAAACAAAGGAAGATACAGTACATTACTATTGTTTATCTTATATGGTTTAAAGATTATCAGAGGGATTTTCAAAGCTGTTTCTTCTAGAGTAGATTTCACATTTCATTTCCCGATTGAAACGATAATTCCACAGAATTCCTAATATTCATGTTTTTTCACTAAAAATACTTTTAGGGATTTAAAAGAAAATATAGAGCAAAATCCTCCCTGGAGCAAAGTGCTTTCAATGTTGCGTTTGTTCATAAGGTTCTGCCACTGTACTCTCATCCCTTCAGTTTGATATCACAACTGCACCACGTGGCACTATGGACACTTCCTCCGGTTTCAGACTGTGGTGCGGGAATGATTGCCGTCTGCCTGGCAATAATTCCCGCTTCTGGAAACACACTCCTGTCTGTGTCCTGAGTTTCAACCACATCAACAGCTGGGTCACTCGGATTGTCACAAGCAAAGGAACATAGGAATCAAGGCCATAAGCAACAAAAAAAGCTTTTTACAGTCAGTAAGATGTGATGTTTGACTACAGATAGATTTGGCTGACGCTTTTATCCAAAGTGACTTACATTTGCACCCATTTGTACAGCTGAGTGTTTTACTGGAGCAGTCTGGGTGAAGTGCCTTGCTCAAGGGTACAACAGCAATGTCTCACACGGCATTTGAGCCCACAACCTTCCAGTTACCAGTCCAGAACCCTGCCCACTGCTCCACACTGCTGTCATTAGAAAGGCTACATTCCTGGCTATGAAACAACATAGTCTAGCCTTGTCATCTGTCTTGGGTTCCCCTCCTTTGGACCCACTTTAATCATCCCTGTCCTTAGCTCGCCACACCGCCCACTGGAATGTGCCCAGCCACTGAAAGGATTTCCCCCACACAACATAGAACAAGCCACTAGCTGCCTCTTTAAATGTGGGTTGAGAATAATAGTGGCATTCTTGTCTGTTTAATAAATTAGAGAACAGAAACAGGCCATGTGTTCTCATCTGTATTCCTCCCAGCAGACATTCAGCAGATAGAGATGTGCCAGCTGACGACCCATGCCGACAGATGGCTATCCAGGAAAGAACAGGATGGTGAAAGTGAAACCCGTCATACACAATGGCTGTCTCGCTGACCTCAGGTAACAGACACTCCCCGAGCTCTTGGCTCAAATGGGTCAATTGCTTCACGAGCTGGTGGACCGCCTCACGGATACACAACAAGAGAGTGGCAACAGGGAGACATGGTCGAAGATATTATATTACGGATCACTCTGAGGGCTGGAGAGTCCTTTTTTGACGAGCGTAAAAGCGTGAGACACATAGTTTCTGTGATCATCCTCATGCAGCCCAGCTTATATTACTCTGTCTTACAGTGCAAGGCCCAAAGAAGTGCGCTTTGTTATATACATGCAATTTATTATCAATTCCCCTTCTGAGCAACAAAAAGGCTAGATCTCTACAGTGCATCCACAATGTGCTGTAAACTGGTCTTTTGTTGCTGCTAACTAATGCGTACAGGTAAAAACTGAGGACAGTAGTTAGCAACAAAACTTTTACAGTTTTCATGCAGAACTCAAGCTATTTGACCTAGCCTACCCAAATGTATCACCTTGAAAGAATTGACAGTTACCGAATGGTTTTAAATCCTAAGCAGTCATCTTGCAGGAAGAACACAGTTATGTTTCTAATGACAACTTGATTACATGTTGCATCACACAGATAAATCTCTTAGGTGCCACAGCTCATGGAAGAACAGGTAAACACATTACCTGACGTGCTTGCAGTAAGTCTGGAGTTGGGCTTGTCGTTGTCTGTAGCAACCCTCCCTGTAATGAGCTTGTTTTTCAGAATACTCCCAACAGCGACGGCCTAAAACGACATGTAAAACTCAACGTGTAACACAGTAGGAAAAGTGCTCTATCTGTGAAAAGGAAATGAAGCAAAAGCACAAGCAACAGAAGAAATCCCCATACCTTTTCGACACTGACAGCGGGCCTGCAAAGAAGAAGAAACAAAGTGAGTCCATTTCACTCGCTGCAACAGTACTGCGTTTTAGGAATTTTCTCTACGCAAATAAAGGAAAATGGAAAGAGCGGGTAGGCTGAAGCCTGCTAGCAATCTAATATTAGCACAACACATTTCCCATGTTGAAACCTTATCACTTGTCTCAAATTGCTTAAAGCACAGCAATAGACCATATGTTTAAATCATCGTCATCACATGCGACAATCAGATGCACAAAAAGCTGGGCTGAAGGAGCAGGGCTGGGACAAAGGCATCCTTTATCAGGGCTGGTGTTTGTCTGGTGGGAGAGAGGGCTGCTGCAGACCTGAGGTGAGGTTTGCTGTGGGCTGAGCATAAATACAGCAGACCTGGAAACAAAAACATACTCTCCAAGCAGCGACTAATTATGCATTTCTGATGGGTGATGAAAAATTTAACTCGCGGGGAAAGAAAAAACACAGTGGCTCCCAAATCTAAATAAGTATAAAGGTTCAAACACTTCTAATGCTGACTGAAACTTGTATACAGTTTTTCCAGGAGTTACGAAATCATCTCAATTTGCGTTTTTGTGTGTTTTATTATTTTATTGAGGATTAGACTTTTGTATGTTTTTCTACAACTGACAAATCCAGGCTCCTTGCTTGTTTTACACAGTAAGAAGTGTTACATTCGCTGCCTGGCATGCATTTTTTAATGTGGAAGCTGCAGGCAAAAACAGAGCTATAACTGTCTGGATACAATATCTTAAAAAAACACCAAGGATTTTACAGGCTGACATTCACTCTATTTGATTTTTAATACACATAAAAATCACATCATTAATTACCATTCAATTATTCTCAATAACATAGTTCAATACACAATCCCACTGAGCTGGAGCCCAACTCTGATAGACAATGGGCGCAAGGCAGGATGCACTCTGAATGGGATGCCAGTTTATCCTAGAGTACCCACTCAAACTCGACACTTTAGAGACATCAACTAACCTAAGCAGCACATCTTTGAACTGTGATAGGAAAGCAGAGCATCTGGCAAGAACCCACGACCTTGGGGCTGAACGTGCAAACTCTACACAGTCACAGAACCGAGGACCCAAGATCTGTGAGGCAGTAGCACTAACTGCCATGCCACTGTCCTGTCCAGAGTACAAATAAACTTATTTAATACCACCCAAAATAAAAGAGGTATACCAACCCTTCACAGAAATTAATTTCCTAAAATGAAAATCTAGTTAAAAAACACAATTTCTTAGTACACACTTAGCCTCGGGATGCAGGAAATGTTTTTCCATAGCAAACTGATGACTGTATCCATGCTTGCTCCAGACAGTCCATGCAGCAGAACTCCTTCTTACCTTTGGTGGGTCTGACAAAGTTTCCGCAGTGCCGCCAGGTCTTCACCCTCGGAGCCCCTGAGGTCTTCCCCACCCTTCTTCTTGTCTGGGGAGGCAGCAACCTTCCATTTGGACTCTGAAACCACCAAAGGCTCATTAGGAGACATGCAGAAAATCATACAGCTCTACGGCCTGCAGCAACAGAAAACTTAATAAATAACGGCCTTCTCCTTTGGACGTCAGTGGACGCTGTAAACCTGATTCTGACAAGACACCACACTCTGACAACTCATAGCATTGTCTGACTGGTACACATGGATTTTATCATACTACACTGCCAAATAAAACCGCAAGAGACGAGTACAATTAATTGTCCACTTAGAATAAGTGGTTTTGCTCTGTCCCCTCTTACAGTACACACAGGGTAAGGGCTAATCAGCAATAATTTAGAGATATCTAAGGCCCTAGGCACTATTTCTAGTAAAACAACAACAACAACAAACATATAAAAAAACAGAAACATTCACTGCTTGTTCTAAAACCTATTTTCTTGAAATGGTAGTCAACTGATACACACAGTAGGCTTAGAAGACTACTGTAACTAAAGTAATTTAGCATTTTAAAGTAAATTAATTTAGTAACTAAAAAAGATTGCTTCTGTATGCACAGGGTTTATTCCATCTGTACATAGAGATTCACGATTTCCTGCCAGAGTACTGTGTCACACTGTGCAGACAAGCTGGGGTCTCAGAGGGTTCTGGGACTGCAAATAATCGACTAATGAAGTTTTGAGTAGGCAAAACTATCTACAGTCAAATTTTCTGCATTTCCTTTTTTATTTCCTGTTACAGAAAGTTCTTAAGACATTCTCCTCTCAAAAAAGAAAAACTATGCTAATCAGATTACAAATGATCAAATCCTCTTCCCGAAGAAAGGCCTGCCTTTTTTAAACCTAGAGTATGATTACTTTTTTAACAAGCTTTCTACATTGTACAGTAGCTGAAGTCTCTCAGTCTGACTGGAAGGAAGACCCTTATACTGTAAGTTTAACTTTAGATACAGACCACTGTAATTCACCTTATATTCTGAAGAAAATGCCATGTATCATTTCCTTTGTCAAATATATTCAATATAAAGTTTAGCATAATCAGGATTAAAAGAAAATATCTGTAGCTGGTGAAACATCCCATTGAATTCACATCGTCTTGGATCTTCTTAGTCTCTGTACAGAAAGCAAATGCTTCCCCCACCCTTTGTGTGTTGTTGTGTCAGTCTGTTGAAGGGTCAGTGACATTCACAACCCAGTCCTCTATATTGTTTTTAGGGGCACAGATCAAGACAAAACAGGGGGCGAGGTGAGAAATCAGCACTGCTAAGTATGTGCTACACCAGCAAGCAGAGAAACCAGTAAACACAGAGGAATTACTTTTACATACCCCACTGCTTCTGAATAGCTGACAAGTTGGACAGCACTTGCTCGTGATACAGTTTTTCCAGTTGAATGAACTGGAGAGCTTTTTCATCTGAAATGGATGTTAAAGAAAGAAGGCAACAGGTTCCATCTGCAGTCCTAAAGCAGAGCTGTCTAAGGTTATCTAAAGCTGGGTGCAAGTGGGAACTAGTACAGCAAACGAAGACAGTTATCATCTTAGGTACTGAGACTTCTTTGTACAGAGTGCAATGAGGTGAAGGGAGAGACAATGAGAGTCTTTATACCTCCTGTTAAGAACTCTGTTCTGCTTGAACTGGAAAATACAAAAATTTGCAATTAAAATGAACTGGATTCAGTGTTACCTCTTGTTACGTGCTCAAAACTGTAGTTCTTTTAGGAAACTCTCTCTGACAGCTAATTAAAAAAAATCTCATTCCAGAAAAAGAAAATCAAAAGAATGCTCATGCTTATTACATAAATTTATTTAAGGAAATTGGCAAATTTGACTAGCAGGCAGCCTCAGCTAAGGTCTGCACCTATATTCAGGTTCTCTCTTGCAGATGATGTTCAGAGTCTGACTGTGTCAAAGGTTAAGACAGAGCACAGCAAGCATCAGAGCAGGCAAAGGGTGAAGGGTTTTCTGTAGGTCCTTCTTTTACACTTTAAGTCTAATGCCGCTAAAGAAGAAAAGATTACTTCAGAAAGATTTATTAGTTTGTTGGGGGGAGTGCTGGGAAGCATGTTAGAAAACATTTGGAATTTTATAAGCTTTACTTTGTACTCCAACCAATGACAGATTTAAAAAGGAATATTACATCATTTTTTTCCCTACATCAGTGTGGTTGGCTGTTCTGCATTTTATTAACAACAATAAACATTCTGACATATTCCTCTGATACTTGTTCTTAAGAAAGTTAAGTTAAGACATCTCTGTGTTGACTAACAGTTACCATGGTTGTTTCAAAAACAATGAGCAGACATCTGCAGTTCACACAAAGTCAAAGGCAAGCGGTACTGTGCTATAAAAGTTCAGTTCACACAGGAAAAAAGGCGAATAAAAGTTAGACATTTATTTATATGGTTAACTAGAGAGAGACTTATCATATATAAATTGAATAAAAGCACAGCAAAAGAAAGCTGCGGTCTCTCTCATCTGTACTTGACTTTGTGAGACATGTATTACCGTACCTTTTACTAAAATCAAACTTAAAGAGGGAATTATTATTATTAAAATTTCCTTTTCAAAGAATCCCAAAGCATATGACATATACAGTAGGAGTCTATACTTTGCTTCATCTATCACTGAAGAGAGCACCCACTACAGCAAACCACGTCCCACCAAATCAGCTAGAGAAAACAGAAAGCCCTTCACCAATCGAATTACCAAGGAACTTTAGGGAAGTTTTTCATGGAATTTCTGCAAGATCTTCTGCAAGATCACAGAAAACCTGTGTTCCACAAAAGAAGTTCCTCCTTTTCATGGTTTTATGAAACAACTTCCACTTGTGCCTAATGCCTTCAAGTTAAATACATATGCTAAACAAATGGTGTGGTTTCCAAAGCTTGTCATTTAGTAATCTTTAATGCACTTTCATCATAATCTGCAAAAGTTTGATCACAGCTACTCATGACTTGCTATGGAGAACTATAATGTCATTAATCCATCGCATTTATCTATGAAATCCAACTCATTCACTATCAGGTTTACCTCCTCATTAATAATATATTTTTTTCCTCTCCACACATCCATAAAGGTAAAGGCTATCTTTTGTACTACAACATCCAGATCTATCAGGAAAGCAGGAAAAAGCACACAAACATCGTTCTTCCACTTTGACTTGTAATTCTGTAGAAACACAGATGAAAGGATACAGTCTTTTTCCCAGAAACAGGTCTCGGCTATCTAAAAAAAACAAACGAAAAAGGAATAAAATATGTTAAAACTAATTAGGATGAGAGTGTACCACAAACCAGTGATTACTGTAGGTTAAAAAACTGGACACATTATTTACAGTACAAAAATGCAGTAAAACACTTATTTTCATATAGTACAATGCAGACATGGATCTCCTTACTGTTAACACTGCCATTTACTGTATGTGGTACAATAAACTTTGATATGTCCTCATCTGAGACATCACCCTTCCAGAAGAACCTGTCCCATGTGCATCTCCAGGATAAACACAGTGAAAATACACTCCTTTATGTTTCTAATGATGTGGGGGGCTGAGCTCAAAGGCCCCCATTTTCTGCTTTGTTGCTAATGGCAATAACTATGTTTCCATAAATATGAAGTGCCTTGTCAAGGCCTCTGCAAGATGCCCAGGGTCTCTGGGGAGGCTGTGCCAGAAGGAAGGGCTTACTTTGAAGGAAGAGCTGAATTTGTACATACTTTACAAGTACCACTTCAAACCATGGCTGGAATTACCATTACAATTATTGAAAAGCTCAGAAACAAACAGTTTCTTTTGTGGGAGTGTGACCACTCTTCTTTAGGTTTTAACAGCTTTATCCTACAGTAAGTTGTCTCAAGACATTTTTTGTAATCAAAATAACTGTTTCAAAAAGCACATTTTTTTAAATTTTCTAGCAGGATCTAAAGGAAACTCCATTTTTCTTCAGATCCTACCATTAGAAACAGCATCATTACTGACATGCACATTCGTGAATACCACCTACAGCATATGGGGGTGTTTTGTGACTCAACACTTGAACCCAATATGTACTGTGGCGATGAAAAGACATCCCCTGCTGAGCAAGACACTTTTAAGCTATATTTGCAGGGCTATAGAATGGATAGCCGGCATTCCAACTGGGCTTTTATTGTGATGTGTGTGCAAATAGCTTGTAATGTAAGTGAAGGGGGCTGCTGCTGAAAAATAAGGCTGATGGTTCCCTTAGGTGAATGGTCGTTACCAGCAAAACACTTCTGCTTAAAAAGGGTATAATTATAACTGTTCCATGTACATGTATTTACTTTATCGCAGGTGCCTGAGACAAATAAAGCTAGTAAACCTAGGAGACGTTGTGCTACAAAAACCTACTTTTGGCCAAAGCCAGTTGAAAAAAACCCTCACCTTTTCTGTTAAATGAGTCTATCCAAAACTACTCTTAAAGACAACATTTTAATGAACAAGAACAACAAGCGATCACAAACTATTTTGTTTTCCAGACCTCTGCATGAGAGGAATTGTCATAATTAAAAAAAGAGAGAGCAAAACTTTAATGTTTGTCATTTGTTTTCACACAGCCACTTTAGAGTTGGAGTTCCCACTTGCAATTTAATATTAGAAATTGTTAATGGATGAAAATACAATACAACCCTTGTACTAACAAAGAGGAAGACCCAGAGTTTGCTTGCTTTCACCCAAAAGTGTGATATGATAAAAGGAGATAAATACTACGCATGTGACACTTTGCATGATGAAATATATATGTCAATCTTCAAATCTTCTAGACCTTTTGTTATTCATAGGACCATATAGGTATAAAAACTTCTATCTATACATTCTGTCAATCCATTCAATATGAAACACACCAAACTGCTCTGTGACGCTTACAGAGGGAACTGTTTTTTTTTCTTTTGGGTGCATTTCATTCTGAAGCAGAAGGATATTGTGGTGGACAGGGGGAATTTATGCAGAATGTTTTGAGAGCAGCAAGATGAGATTCATTATTCACTCAATATAGCTGCTCTTATGATTTCCTCATTAGTTCACATTTCATTACAAGTAATAAGAATAAAATAAGGGAATAATACTGTTTTGTTTTCTGTAAATCATGACAGTATCTATTTCTGAGTAACTGAGCTAATAGTAGTAATAGTAGGAACCGCTTGCATTTGTATAGTGCCTTTCATCCCAAATAATATAAAAGGGGGCTTATAAAATAAACATATAACTGTATGATACTGAGTTTAATTAGAGAGTCTAAATCAAGGAAGACTTTTTTTGGACTATATACTGTATGAAAAACAGGTATTCCAGTACTTTGCTATTAGTTACCAAAAAACTAAAGGAGGTGGAGTGACTTTGCTCTCACAGGTCACGGTGTAAACAAAGCCAGAGAACCAGCCCGTCACTTGCTTTCCATTGGAATTTATCATTACTAAATTACAAGGCCAAGTCATTTGCACATTATTGTTACCTACAATCTTTTCACAAAACACTTGTCGTGCTGGGGACTACAGTGCTGATACCATTTGCTGGAACAGGATTTCAGCATTTGGCCCGATCATATGATGGCGAAATATTCAATTGTTAACTTTGGAGCTAACAATAATAATAATAATAATAATAATAATAATAATAATAATAAGAATAAGAATAAGAATATCATAATAATAATCTTAACTCTTGAACTATCAGTTGTACTCCTTAACTACAGCACAATAACATACTTCTAGTAAATGTGTCCCCCTATTTTGTCAGCATTGCATTATTATATTAGCGGGATTAGCAATGTTTTCACAGACGGAGTTTCAGATACAACATTGCTAAATGTTGCATAAATTGTTTCAGGGTTCTTTGTCTGGAAGCAGGTGGTTAAAACACATGGCAGCCTCCAGGTAATAAGGAAAACACCGAACTCCAGCTGACACCAGAGATACAAAGCTTATTTGGCATAAGGGTCGCTTTGCATGGATTTATAAAAATATCCATGTACAGGTTTCAAAAAAAGAAAAGGATTCCAACAATACAGATGTTTCCATATATAGTATTAAACCTTTTTTTTGTACAGTGTTACATTGTGCAGTCTCTGCTCATGTGTCACAAATACAAAATACCTAAGATTAGTTGTCTAGGTCAATGATTCTGTTAGTCTGCCAAGACTTAGACACAAGAGTCTAACCCATTAAGGCAAAACTCTAGTGAGACATTGGTCTCATTTTTTTCATGTACAGTTTCATCAAGGACATGTATTGTATTTTCAAGTATAATTTTTTAAAATGTTGTATGTGGAAAAACTCAGGATTCTTAAATCGGAAGCTATGGAAGCTATTCTTTAGGAATAGAAAACAATTATCTTTTATTACAACATACTGGACCCTTCTTTCATCAGTTGTAACAGCACGTATGCCAAGGTGTTATTAATATGGCATGGTTTTGGAAAACTGCACCATAACCAATATGAACACGTCCATACTGCGCTGGCTGTGTAGCAGAGCAGCCCTGAGACAGACAGACCTGGTGAAGACACTGGGGCAGCTGGGTGTAATCACTCTCTTCACCAAGGCTCTGGAGAGATGAGAGCAGGGGCTGCAGAACACCACACCATCCTTTCTGAGGGGGACAGGAGGGTTCACGCGGGATGCCTTCGTCTTTGCCTGAGCTTTCAGCACCTGTGGTGATATTGTCTGCAGACACCGAAGTGCAGCTCTCAAGAGCACCTCCTGCTAACACAAACAAGCTTTAAAAGCACCAAAAACAAGCAGAAATAAACACAGTGCTCCGAATCTGACCTCTTTCAATCAGAATCTTCACAATCCAGCAGAAACCAAAGACTAACTGTAATTCTCCACTTCAATATACTAAATGGAACTGTCTCAAACACAGTGAACACTGAGAAAACTATTGTGTATTTTCGCACCCACCACCTTTCCCAGTTTGCAATTGATGCATATAAGGAACCTCGAAGTGAATTACACAGTGAAAAACATGCATCTGACGTTCAGACACAAGATCTGGCAGTCTTGTTAAATAGAAGATACCAGGATGAAAATAGTTTCAACCATTGGTACAGTACGTTTGTTCACACACACATACCAGTTCTCTAACTTACAGTACAAGAGACTCATTTTTGCTTGCTTGCCTCTGAAGAGTAAAAGTGAATAGCTGGGACATTACAGAACATTAACAAGAAAATTGAAATTAACATTCACTGCTAATTTCTTTTAAACAGCGAAGTCCAAAGGCAACCTGCACCGATGAAAACTTTGCCACCGAGAAACAAAACAACAGAAAAAGTACCTGAGTCTTTTGTCTTTGTGTCTTTGCTGCTCCTGCTGCCTTCTGACGAGTCCCCCTTCTGCTTGGCCGGCTCAGGGGGTGTGCTGTTGTTATTGGTCTCCTCAGTGCTGCTGGTCCGGCCTGCAGATCTGGGCTCGTTGTTGTTGACCGTGTCTTCCTGAGCGCGATGGCGCACAGTGGGCGACGCCAGCAGGCGGTTCTCGTTTTCATCCGGCGCCTGAGGGCTCATACAGCTCGGCCCGTCGACATCGTTCTGGGGGTCCCCTACCTCGTCAGCCTGCTCGGTTGCCTCGTTCCTCTGTGTTTCTTCTTCATCCATGAGAGCCCAGAGTCGTGGAGCATGAATCTCCCTTCAGGACAGGATTCTGCCTGGGCTTCTGAAATTGGGAGAAATGTGTTACTGTATTGATTCTATCTTTTGCGTGAAAGCCCAGCTCTAGTTTCCAGGGTCTGAAATCTAGCATGCTTCTATGTCTCTTTATGTAATAAACTCTATAGCCTACAGATTCACACATGGAAAAAAAGTGTGTATTGATGCAGTTAAGGCTTAAGTGAATCCATCTATTCCTTCTGTACAACCTTAAGCTGTAGATGCGTGGAAACTGGGAAAATGTGTGTTAAACCAAGGTTCTGTCCCACAGCAAAGACACTAAAGAACCTTTAAAGGAACTGCTGTCTTCCAAATGTCCACATACTGTGATGTTAATGTAAATTAAAAATGTTAGCCAAAACAAATTTGTCTATTCTGGATAACAAATATCATGAAGGCTTTATTATTTATTGAACAAACAGTTATCAAGTAAAATATGCATACAATGTTTAGCTTTCTTCTTCTTCTATCTTTTTCATTTACAATTACAGTTTTTAGAACTATGCACATTGTGCCAGCAGGGACAGGCCAACAATTCAAGTTAGACTTCAAACCCTCCTTAAGAATGCTTACCATTACCTCTAGAAAAGGGCATACCGTCTAAAAAAATAGGCTAGAACTGACAAAACTGACAGGACTAAAAGGTTATGTGTGACATCAAGCTGCTGCTGTAACCTGTGAAACCACAGTTTATAGTACAACTAGAAATAATTGTAAAAGACATCAGTGAAAGAAAAACAATAAATAAGGAAATCAAGCTTTACTCCAGCCAAAATTAATAATAGTTCAAGTAGGTAGCTGCATCAGCATGCGTAGGCTGCAAAGGAAAAGGTAAAGGTTTATTTCGTGCCGAAAAGAGAAGAAACACAACGTTTCAGCACCCGAAGAAGGCTCCACAGCCAAAACGTTGTGTTTCTTCTCTTCTCTTTTCAGCATGGAATAAACTTTTACTTGTTCCTTCAAATCCAGTAATATTCTTTTTTCATAATTCTTCAAGGTTTCACCACTTTATGAATATGATATACAGCGGTACTGTATGTCAATGTCATTTATAAGAGAGAAACACAGACTTTCACAACTATTTTTGTCCTACAAGACCATTTGTTAGTGTCACTGCTACAAATTATTTTAAATGGTCAGTTAATTGTTTTCAGTAAATATACTGTATGGGAACAACTGAAGGTTAATCCCGTGCTGAAAAGTACAAAGCAGAAACGCAACATTTCAGCTGCTGAGCCATTCAGGAGGTGTCTCTTGCAGGTGTCTTATTCTTACACCTGTAGAAATGTAGTGTTTCCTCTTTTTACTTTTCAGCATGGAATTAACCTTTACTTATTTCTTTGAAGCTAACGCATGCTGATGCAGCCGTACTGTCCAACCCCATTGATTAAATACAGTATGTTAAAATATTTATTATAGTGGTTCTGGGTTCTTATTTGTTATCATGACTATGTTTTCAAAACCTCAATGAAAACCTTTGTTTTCATTGAAGACATGTCAGCTATCAAATACTTAACATCAAATAACTATCTTCGCAGTACTGATCATGGATATAGAACACTATACTGGAAGCTACAGATATCCTATGCAGACATGAGTAGGACAGTTTCCACAAACATTGCATATGATTCAGTTGTCCTCATTTCTTGGGCAGCTAATTGCCAAAAATTGACTTTTTAAAATATTTTAAAGCCATTAAAATATGTTTATGGTCCACATAAATATAGTCCTGAAAAATGTTCACAGTTTGCAATATTACACACCAATACTGGACCATTCTTCATCAGAAACTATAAATGTTAAAGTATAGGCTGTTCGGAATATGTCTGCAGGGTTTAGCTCCTAACAAGGAGATAAAACACTAGGGTTATTCTGTGCCAATTCAACAAGCTAATGGCACTGTAAATATCATAAATGAATGAACAATGGCACATAGAGTATTAGTGAAAGCAATTTTATGGAAAATTCTGAAATTTAAGTGGTCAGTTCCTAGTACTATGTATTTATTAGGGCACTATCCTTTTTCAATCTTGAATGAACAGAGTGAATTTTTGAAGTTAACAGCTTTGAAAGCTTGGCTGATACACCCACCGAAATTCACAACCGGGTAGTAATATTTAAAACTTCTAGTTATAGTCTTACTGTATATTCACATCAAAAGAATTGTATGAAATACTTTTGGTGACTAAACATGATATTCTATGAGCTATCAAGGGATTACTTTTAGCTTTATTACTTTCAGTGGGTAATTAAAATGATGTGGCAATGATAATGTCAAGCTGAAATTTACATAACATTGAACTAATTTTGGAGGCAATTTCATGATTTCGCTTCTTTATACTGTATATCCCTGAGATATAAGTAGAAATAAAAGTGTTTTTGACAGGTGGAATAGTATTTGCAGGACATAATACATTCCAATTAGGGCTGAAGAAGCAATTTATTGAGAGAATGGTTTTAAATTATTCAGCCTTTTGATAGATTGCATAATTTTGTTGTTATATAATTTGTTATGTCATATTATTATTTTAGATTATATTATTTGTTGTGTTCTAAAAATACCTCATAATTTAAGAGCTGTAACACTTCACAACTCTCAGTTCAAGCATCCCATAAGGTTTCACATGTATTTACCTATACTTAGACTAAAAAATGGTGATCACTATTAAGAGAGCAATAAGATTTTTTTTTTAAATAAAAAGCATACTTTTTTATACAAAATAGCATACATTTAGTTTTCTCAGAGTTTACTGAATTCTGAAAATGATGTTAAGGTAAGACAAAGACACTATGAATACTATAAATACTATAAATATGAATCTGCTTGGATAGGGATTTAAAATTCGGAAATCAAAGCATTACATTGCAAACCTCAAGGCAAGTCTAGACTTAGTTTCCAAGGCACATGGTTTTTATCCAGCCAATAGTGACAACGATCGTGAGGCTTTGAGTTGATGCATGAACTGTTATGCAGCTTAATTACCACATCTGCTCTGTAAAAATGAAGATTTCATTGCACATTCATTTATTACACATGCTGAATGGAGACTCTCCAGGACCAAGGCTTGCTACCCAGTATGCAACGCTACTTCAGCTGGGTGTACATAAATAATTGGAGATACATTAGCACTACTGGTGACTTCTGAATGAACTTTCCTAAAGGAAATATCAGGACAGAGTAATTAAGGGTTTTATAAAGAACGCATAAAATATGTCTACATCTAAAATATTATCAAAGTCATACAACATAAATAATTTACCAGGAAAATGATCATTATTGAAATTATCATCAAGTAATTGTTCTCTCTTATCATATTAGAATTTAATGTGCAGAAAAGGCCTTCAAAAAAAGCTTTAATCTTCAATTTTATATTGTAAATATAATTTAGAATATGATAAAAGTTTTCCTTAATAATTGTTTGATTCTCGATTTATAGAGAAATATATGAAAAATACCTTTTATTAAGAGTTAGATAAATTACTATCACTGCCACAACTTTTTAACTGGCTTTATGAACAGGTGCTCAGTTTGGTGCATCCAAATTTGTTTCAGGTAGATAGATTTTGAAAATCACTGTGTACTTTTACAAGACAGAAGAAGGATGGTACCCCCTCTGAACAGTAAATGTCTAATTTAAGAAACACAATGTTTCAGGTGTGGAGAATCAGTATGGAATCAGTATGGAATGAACCTATTACTTGTTCCTTTGCAGCCTACGCAAATTTAAGATTTAAGATACTACTTGAAATTGACCATTTAGATATTTAATAACTTATAAAAATAATGTGCCAATCTTCATCCAGATCTCAGACATGTGGTGATACTTTCACAAAATTTTGTTTGATCCAATATGATTTAGACATAAAAAACTAAAATAAAACCTCCAGCCTAACCTTAAACCGGCCATGATCTTTGCACTATATTACACTACAGTTTAGCTGTGTTCTGATTCATTTTGCCTGATGTTGCAGGAGGCAGGAGAAATGGGAGACTATTCCTGTATTTGCATACAGCTGCCACGTTATCATTGATTTGAAGAAAATGAACTTGAAATGAAGAAATTCTTGACTGAACATGCTGCTCTGTTATATACATGATACCTGGCTACTCAGGCCTTAAATTACAGGCAAGAAGTGCTCCTGGGTGCATTTTGACAAGATGAGCACATTAACTTTTTGTGACATGAAAATAAAGTTCCATTTTCAAAATCATGTTTCTGGGTCTAATATATTTTCAACATACAACTCTAGTCTGTCCAAGAAAAATATTAATTCTGCAGCAGAAACAGGGCAGCCAATCCGGGTAGCAGCAGCCGTTTGACTAAAATAGTGATGTATCAGCAAGAACGTCTTTCATGTACACCTTTGGTATGCTGATATAGTGTTGCGTCAAGAATTACTTATAATGAAAAACAAGTCCCAAAATTATAAAGTGTAGAACACTTATCTAACCTGTAAAAAGAGGTGTATGCCATTTTTATACTTTACTATCAGAAATATTCCTAGGCATAACTGTTCTATACTAAAATAGCATTTCATCTTCCTCCTGTTGTAATTAATTGTTTGTCCTCTTACGAGCTCTAAAGCGTACTGTTTAAATCATGAAAAGGGAAAGCGACCCTTTTCAGTCAACATTGCCAGACACAAAGCAGTATGAATACGTTTGCAGAACCACAAACGTATCACATTCTCACCCTGCAGCAAATTAATAGTGTGAGCTTCAGAGTACAATACAGCAGGAAAAGCCTTACCCAGCAACCATTTATTAACATTGTTAAAATTCTTCCTGTCACAACAAACCCTTAGCATATAGTAGACTGCGCACTGTGCAGTGTGTCTGCTGCTCCATCACTGTCTTCCAAATTGAATTCCATCAAAATTTTCTTATTGGAGGCACAATATGTAGGTTATGCCTGTCTCAAAATGAAGAAAAGCAAGTGCCCTCAGTTTGAAAGGGAAAGATGGTGACGGAGCTTAGACAGTTAATTAGGTGGTTGCATTTCAAATAAAACAACTAAACCCTCCCCCAATATAATGCATCTCCATGGATTACTCATGTGGCTATATTTACCTTAGATTACAAGGCTTTGGTTGCTGAGGAATACAAATTGCATGCCTGATAATAACCAACAACCCACAACTGGGCTGCAAAAAGTCTAATGCATCAGTATCAAGTCCTTAATCTGGACGTGTGCACTTTGAAACCAGCCAACCCTCTACTACCGATGGCTGTTGAATAACCTCTTTTAAAATGTCCTGTCGCACTAAAGCCAAATTGAGATTTTCAACAAGGCCCCCTGTAGAATGTATAAGAAGGGTCATGAACTCAAAACAAGAACAAGCTTGTAACTGACTGCCAGCCTGCTTAAGAACTAAAACAAATGTTTATTTTAAAATGTTATGTACTTATTTTACTTAGGTAGAACATCCTAGGGTAATAAAGGTACTGATATAAATAATTAAGCAAAGTCAACCTTCTGAGTCACTGGAATATTCAGCACATCCTTCAGATTTGCTTGCACTTTACATCACCCAAACTAAATCTTGGTGATTTATCTAAAATCTATCTGAAGATTTCAGATATCAATTTTCATAATCCTTCCTTCCATATTTCTTTACCATTTCCTATTTGTTATCTTTAGTGATGCATACATGCACTCTCTAGTTTTATTTCAAAATATAAAGGAACAAAATTTATACAAATGTATAAAGCTTCCACATTGTATATTAGAGCCTCCTGACACATTTTCTCCATTCCGCTGCGAGCTCAGAGTACAGAGTAACATTCCCTAATGAGAATACTACGTGCTTGAGGAGCATCATCTTTCTCTCTTATAAAAAAAGTCATTTATCTTTGTTATACCCACCCAATTTGGAATAGCTAGTTGTGATTTTTTTCATGGCTCAGGTTGCAGCAGAACATCTCTCCGAAGAGAATAAGGAACTGCAGCCTCCTTTTAACTCACTGCAGGCAACACCAGAGGTCAGTGCTGGATGAGAGGCTCCTCCCTCACTGACGGTACCGCAAGCCTGGAAGTGCCTGCAGGGGTCGCTGTACATCACAGAGAGCCCTCCAGTGGCCCAGCACACCCACCATAACTTCAGTGACACTCAGCCAATTATCCGCTCCTGCTTTGGGAATCCAGTCGGCTACTGAAATGAACGAGGCTCGAACCCGTGATCTCAGAGCTGAACCCTCACTCAGCCAAGTGCCTTTACTGGCTAGGCCGTGCGCAGTGCCCTTCATCTCTTTTCTAAAACTTGTTGGCACTTTTGAATGACTTGACACCGAGACATCAATGTAATCATTCGCGATTTTGCATTCAGAAAGCAAAACTCTAATCTTTCAGTTTGGAGTCTGCATACAAGTGCATGCAAGTGCTCACAAAATGATACACCTAATGAAAACTATTAGCACATCTCCATCTATTAAGCGTACATTTACAGACCCTAAAAAAATACTGAATATTACTGATTAATATTACTGAATGTGCCATAGCCTTTTATTGTTAAGACTTTTTGCAAAGAGGAGACTGAAAGGAGTAAGGTTTCTGTACACGACTGAGGCTTAATATTCTGATTGCAGAAGCATCCGCTCAGTGTAGTACTTTGTACAGCACTATTTTTAGTGTCCGTTAATTAACACTACATACTAATAGTAATCTGTAGTGCTGTACAAGAATATAAAAAGTTATGAAAACTCTGAACAGTACCAAAATAATTTTACTCTGATCTCAGTGAGATCTGGGTAAAAGCACAGTACAGTACACTGGGTAGTAAAGCCCAGCGAGATTGTGGTAACATTCAGATCTTATAAACATTTGAATTCCAAAGTGACTACTGTCCCATTAAGCGTAATAAAAGCATACTGTATGCTAGAAGTACATTTTCTTAAACATATATTAGATTCTTCTTCTAAGCAACATTGGAAATAGCAGGAACGATATTGTAGTGTTAGCCTAATTTTAGATTGGAAAACCTGAGGCAGTTGAATACAAAATAACCCTGTTTGTACTGTAGTTATTTTTTTGCTGCAATCCAAAATACATTCAATCCATTCAATATGGTAAAAAGAAATTTCCCAAATGAGTATGAAATGAAAGGCCTAGATTTTAATGAAGAGACAAGATGAATCACCCTGCCCAAACCCCCATAGCAGACTTGACAGCAGCACTGGCAAGCTTGAGAGCCACCCAGCTACGATCACATAACTCACTGTTTTCAATTCATAGCTGCAAGCTGGTCATGAAGAATCCCTGATGTGTATCAAGGCGCTGATAATCTGCTTCAAATATTATTGCTCTGCTTCATCTCACACATTGGTGCTAAGATTAATTCCGTTTTAAGTGAAGCAGTAATTAATGCTCTTAATCAGCTGTATATTATTGAATAAACAAAATCCTCGTGACTGGGATTTGCCCCGAAATCATCACGGCACCGAGCAAAACGGATTAATTACACCAGGGTCATTTCCACTTCCTCGTTTCCTCGCTCCCTCTCCCCCAGGCTCTGCAGAGGTAGATTCAGTCTTCTTTATTCAGAGCCCAGGTCACATTTACATAGCTGAGGGAATAAAAATTACTGGTGAATACTGAGCTAAAAAAAAGGCGGAAAGAGCTGCAGGGTGGAATTCAGAAAAAAAAAAACATTTCATTCCCACAAGTGCTGTTTTCTACAATTGGCCAACAAAAAAGAAAAAGACACAAACCTAAAGTGAACCGAAGAAATCATTTTAGGACTGTTGCGCACAAGTTGTGAGTGCTTTATAGTGCTGTGATGTTCAGTGCTGCTGTTGTGCAGCTCAGGGGTCCCTCTGTATGGAGTCTGCATGGTTCTCTCTGTGAGCATGATGGTTTTCTCCAGGCGCTCCGATTTCCTCCAACCTCCCAGAGACGTGCCAGCGAGGTTAGTCTGTCTCTATATAGTCTCTGGGTCTCTGTCTTTATATAGTTTCTGCCCTGTTTCCAGGATAGGCTCTGGGTTGCTGTGACCCTTAGCAGGAATAGGCTATAAGCTCTTTGACAATTAATTGGTGTTTGTAATTACTGTTAACCATGCATGCATGAAAGAACTGATGATTTTAACTGCATGCTTTCCAAAGACTCTTTTCAAATAATAATTATTTGGAAAACAGGTGTGGGACCAATTTCTTTGCAATGATTCACTGAATCTGTTATGCTTTCATCATCCGGAAAATGCAGAAAATCGAGTTTTACATGTCCATTACATTAAGTAGTGCTGCAAAGTTTAAAAAGAAGTGAAAAACTAAAAGCAGTGTCATTTTCTGAAAGAGCTACAGATAGTGGACAAAAACTAGAAACAAAAACCGTAAGGTCACTTAATAGGGTGTGGGCCCCCCATGTTAGGGGGGCTGCCTTTGTCACTAAAGCTCTGACAACCAGGTCTGTCCAGTATTTTTATACCTAACCCTTAGCACGCTGGGACGTTTTGTGCTTAATTAAAACATCAACCACACCTTTATGGAAACCCTTGCTTACAGTCTACTCAATGTCCCTCATTTACCCAACCGTTTCCATTTTTTCTGTCCACTACCTGTACCACACTCATAATTCTCTGCCAAGATAAAATGGCAGCATACAAAACCTCAGCATGAGCAGATAACCCCACTGTTAAAAACAGGAGTATTTATAACACTTACTTACGATGAAATTATTTATTCTAAATCGATCACCTTGTTGGTGGCTCAGATCACTGCTATTGAAAATGTGGCTCAGTTGATGTGGTGTTTTGTTTGCCCTGTCTAAGTATGTTTTGTCCCCTTTTTTCTCTTTGTCATTTGTTTTTGACAAAAACACTGCAATGCACATTATGTATCCCTGGAGGGAAGAAGTGTACGTGATCTGGTTTGATCTATAATTGCGTCTGTGTTTCCTCCCCTGTGGGGTTGGGGTTTCAATAAATATAACAAAAAAAATAGTTAAAAAGAGAAACCCAATTCATAATATTTAATGAAAAAATGTATTAATAACCATGCAGGAAATTTACAGGATTACTGATGAGTATATTTCCAAAGAGTCTTGTCTGTTGTATCATTGGAGAACCCTGAAACTCGGAAATGGAACAATCCACGTTCTTCAAAAGGCCTGACCTGCTCTTTACACTGACAGATGGACGTACAGTACTGGCCAACACACTTATGAGTCAGGGTGAAGTTATTATCTGACGTAGAGAAGTGGGAAGCAGCATTGCTGTATATTATCTACAGTTGAGATTGTGGCTTTTCCATTTTTCCACTACCTTCTTATCCAGAAAGAAAAATGGCTAAATAATGTGTGCAGCAAGAAGAGTCTTTCTGTTGATGGCACATGTTTTTTTTTAAAAACTGCTGTCTGTTTGTTCTTCACATTTAGACAATATATGTTACCCTAGACATACAGTACAGTATCAGCAGCATGCTGTAGATAACCACTGATATGAACATAAATATTGAAACACACTACAGTGAAAAAGCAGTTAAAAAAGTAGGTTATCTACTGTATGATATCTCTGTTCTCTAGTTTTAAAAAAAAACTAGAAACTAAAAAAAAGGCTACAGCCAAATCACAAATCAAGGAACAGATCACACAAAGACACAGAGAACCACCACTGACATGTTTGAATGATGGAAACAGTAGACTGGTTTGGCTCAATCATATAGCAACAGCCCTGTGATCTTTGAAGAGCATATTACATGTATCTAAAGCATGAAGACATGAATTAATAAAACATACGGGTGCAAAGCAACCCATGCCATGTGGTAAATTCTAAACCTTTTATCTGAAGATTTTTGGTGCGTATCTACATATGAAGGTTTTCCTGAAAATCAACAAATAACCCAAAAATATACGGAACCAACGGACATCAGGTAAATGCAACTGTGTGTTGAGCACTGTCTAATGTATGCTATTCTAAACACGCACTACTCTTTCCTTAGCCTCTTGAAACCCCATAGAATACAAGTGTGGGTATTTTACATTGGAGAAATGCATATAATCTGATCCTAACAGAATCAAGAAGCACAGATTTGGACAAGATGTCAATGGGCTGGAGAACCCCTGCAGGCGGTGGGGTCTTGTGAAATGCTACACTGAAAGAAACTCCAGAAACTAGCTGCCTGCGACCCAACCCCCACTGCAAAAGACATTACAGTGATCTAGAGTTCAACAGGTGCAGGCTGCTATACCTGCGTGACAGGAAAATGTCTTGCAGGAGCAGCCAGAGGCACAGAAGATGATGCAGTGGAGGCACAAATACGGCTCCCGCCTTCATGGAGGCTGGGGTTGGAGGAGCTGCCAGGTGGTGGCGAATTCCAGGCTGGCGGAGGTCATGTGCGAGCTCAGCATGAGAGCCTGGCTGGAGGAAGGCTGGCCGTGACTGTGAAGCAGGAGACCCGGGCTGTGCTGGGAATTATTCTGAAGGAGAGTTAGAGCTTGCCCGTCATGCTGGTCCAGAATGAGGGAAGGTCAATCGCACACTGGAAATCTGGGAGAGGGCAGAGCAGGCAGTGCAGCCAGAGGGGCAGGAGGCAGATCGGTCTCACTGTACGTTAGGTAGGGGCACTGGAATGGCCATGGAGGCCAAAGGCTAGTCTTGTACAGGAAACAGACTTGCAAATATTTCCACATGTTTGATTTTTCCCCCATCTGTTCTCATTCTGCTGCCTTGTGCCTCTGCTGGAGTTGTGGGTACAGGGGGGTGTCTGCAGAAGGCACGTGCGGGCTCATGGTGGGGAGTGGGTATAAGGACACCTGGTGGATTGAGAACCTCAGGTGAATGGGGTTTCGCGAAGCTTTCTTTCCCCAGAATAAACTCCCCTGGGAGCGGAAACAAACCGGAGTGGGCTCCCCCGCCTTCAGGAGCCCAGGGGAGAAAGCAGGGTTCATGTTTATGACCTCTTTTCTGCTGACACTTCTCATTATCCTCTGCCAGGTTGTTCATATTTGTGCTCTCTTGCTCTAATCCAAGTGCTTAAGGAATACTCCACAGCTGGATCATTGTGATTTGATTATTTTTAATGCAGAACTGTTGTACCCCAGCATGTGTATTTGGTTAAATCACAGTTTGATACTACATGTACTACTGTACTGCGTTATTACTTAGGTCTCCCATCCAACAACATGCATGAGCGTCAAAGGACTTTTTAAGCATTACCAGTATTATATACAGGCTTGTGTGTCTCATGGAGAGCAAGCTGAGGTATGCAAAAGGACAAACTGCTAATGCAAGAAACAGTATATGGCTAATAAAGTGATCTTATCTACTAAAGGAACATAATGCACTTCATACAGCTGCATCAACATAAATGTATTACATACATATACACAATTACTAGGCTTAGCATAAACTGACACATAACTGATATAAAACTGGAAGGTTGTGAATTGAAATCCAAGGTAATAACCTCTTGTTATATCCTTGACCAAGGCACAATATTTCACCATAAGTGCTCCAGTAAAAAGACTTGCTGTATAAATGTGTGGAATGGCTTGATGCTCTGGATAAAAGGGACTGCCAAATAAATTAGCAATCAGATGAAAAAGCAGCAGATTCTGTCTTGGAATGAAGATGTTTGGTGAGAAAAACAGCAATTCTGAGACAATTGTTTTGCATGGAGGAAGTGGTGGCCAATGATCACACCTTGAAATTATGCTGATAAGCATTGTGCAATTACAAAATAACATAGAAAAAAAGACAAACTGATGTCATGTCAGTGAGGCTTTAAGGAAATAAAACTGTTAGCGTCAAGAGTGTCTCACAATGATTGAGACAACATCACCAATTTCTATACATTTGGCCTTATGTGTCCATTTTAGCAGAGCCATTCTTCACAAAGCGTACATTTTTTATTTCATTTTTATTACTTTATTGCAACATAAAAGTAGTTCACAAGGCTTTAATTTTCACGGGCATGTGATGAAAGCAAGAAGAAATGCTGACTATGACAAAAATTTGAGAAATACAATCGAATCAAGCAGTACCACCACATGCCATTCACTGGATACTGTAGTCCACATTCATGTAAAACATCCATTGCAAATGAGAGATTTCAGATTTAGGATTTATTTCTTGCCTTTAGCCATTAACAAAAAAACTAAAGATACAAAAGACTTATTTATTGACAGGCATAGGAGAAGCAAAAGCTTGCGATATGAGCTATAATAAATCAAGTATAACTCAATCAGAAGAAGGTCCAGTGAAACACTAAGTGGAAATTCAACCAGTAAATGTCTGAACAGCACAGAGCCAATGTTTTAATTATTAACAGATGTAACAGAAATACACAGCGTTTTAAGACAAAAAACAAAGGAATAAACACACAAGACAAGGAAGACAAAAAGGGCTGTAACAGAATAGCATTGGGGGAGGAAAAAAATCTCATAGAAGCCCTACACACAGTTTTGCAAAACCCATGCATGCAGGGCTGAATTAGGCCAAGATCCACTAATAACATTCAGTGACCAAAATGCCTACCTCCACGTGTGATTGTGATTCCCTTTTTACCCGACTACTAAAATGGGTGCCTTTATTCTAATTTACAATATAAAACTAAATATTCAGGTGGGTAGCTGCGTCAGCATGCGTAGGCTGCAAAGGAACAAGTAATAGGTTTATTCCATGCTGAAAAAAAGAAGAAAGAGAACACAACGTTTCGGCCGTGGAGCCTTCTTCAGGTGTGAGAGAGACAGGGCAGTAGGCAAAGGTAATGTAGCGGGAGAACAAAGGTTGGGAGGGAGGAGGAGTGAGAGGCGGGAGCAGGGGACAGAAAGAGAGGCCAATCAAGAGGTGTGAAGTCAGAATGGGTGCAGAGAGGTGTGAAATGGAACTTCCAATGAATGGAGAAAATTTAAAAGAACAGTAATCTGTCGTTAAGGGAAGGGAGAATGTGTGATCCTAGCTGCAGAATAATTTTAGTTTCGGTGGTCTTTCTGATGTATGAGTTCGGAAAACCGTCTTTAAAACTAAATGTGTCCACTTGTTTATCTTGATTTTTCAGTTCATTACGAGAACACCGTGACAAGATTTTTTCCCCCAGAAGCTCTGCTTTATGTTTTGCATAAAACAAAACCAAAAACTACAGCAGCGGCCAAAGCACTATAATTTTTCCTCCAGTAGTTCACATTATAATAACCAGCTACATGGCTTTGCCCTCTGTATGAAACATAAGATTCAATTTCAGAGAGCATTAGGAGTCAGAGTGGTGTCTTGCCGTGAGCAAGCTGCTAAGAACAGAGTCCTGGAGACAGACACATCTGCATACCAATAATTCCAAACTCCATTTCAGAACACAGTGTTGAAAATATCCCACATCCTACAGCAGGCAAAACTCACATTCTAATAGAACAAAATAAGATGACAACAAAAAGCCAGACAGAATGTTATGCTCTTATGTTTCGGTTCATAAGAGCACTGAGATCACAAATTAGTCTTAGCTACGGTACATATAACCACCTATTAATCTGTGCATAGTCAAGAACGAATTGACTTAATTTCATGGTGAAAGGTAGAAAGAAGGAAAATACAATATTCTGGAGCCTCTGAGTGTGGGAGAATGGAAAAAAGGAGAAGGTATGAGGCTATAGGATTGGGATAAGGAGGACAAACAAAACAGTGTGATAATGGGTAGGAGGTGGGTGAGAAAGGGATCCAAAAAGATGGAGATCTGAGAAAATGAATTCTAGGGGAAGTTTGAATAGCAGAAAAACATAAATGAATGGAGAGATCAGAAAGTAATTAGTCAACTGTTGACTGTTGAGTTGGTTGAAGGTGCGATCTTAGTTTAAAGACTTTTTAGCTCCCTATTCAAATGTATTCACAATTAGCTACATTAAATACTGAAAAGGAACCAAGTTGGAATCTAGAAACATCCTAAAACATATACATAAAATAATGTAAATATTAAGTATTGGCCTTAGGTTTTTAAAATTTGAAATCCTAATGACTTCTCTGCTCTTCAACAATATATCAATATTATAATTCCCAAAAGGCAAGATCTATCCAGTCAAATCTACAGAAATACAGTACAAGGTATGTTACACCAATGAGGCAACAGGAATTAAGAGCCATCATGGTATGAATATTCTGTCTGCAAGAGGACACCCCAGCGTGAAGATGAAACTGGTGTAAGCACTGTGCCTTCCTCAATCAAGCATTTCAGCCGAAGTCTGGTTTATTTCATGCCCCTTATGGGAGGATGGAAAAATCACCTTAAATTAAAATATAGACTAAGGCATTTCCTAGAACACAACTGACTAAACCCTCTCCATTATAGGCTGTCTGCCATTCACCTACAGTCTTCTTTTGTAGAAATGAATCACGTCATTGGGCAGCACCCATTCTGTAGCTGAGGAGAGGAAATATTAAAGGGGAACTCCAACACTGTTTTCATATTTTGGGGTTAGAAGGAATCAGCACTGATGACTGCATTTCAAACCTCCATAAAAGTAAAATGTACACAATAATTAGTTAAACCTATACCACAAAATAGACGACATTTCTGGGTATGCACAGTGCCATGTTCTGTGCTTCAGAAAGAGGCAACAAAACTTCCAGTGATGTGTGTGGCCTTACAACATTGTAAACTAGCAGGCTTGTGAATGCATCTCCTTAAATCTGATAGAAATATTGCTTTCGATTTCAACATGGTTTTACCGACAATGACTACTTACTTAACACTGTATGTACAGTAGATAACGTTGGAACATTTCTACAGTGAAATGTAGGCTGCAGAACCTGTTTTTATTCACTCGTACATCACATTAGTCATTACGGAGACTAGTGAGGAGGAAGTCATCATGTTGCAAGTCGCCGGAGCTCGAACACGAGTTTGGGACAACGTGGAGACTTGCGGTACTTTCACCAAGTTCACAACTTTCTGCTTGATTCAAAATTTGTATTTTTGTGTCTATAAAGTCAATGAATGTATTTTGTTACCAAGATTTAATAACTGGTCAGATAAATTAGGACTGCAGTTCCCCCTTAATTCCGTTTGAAGGAGGAAACACAAATTCTTTTAAACAAGCAGAGAACAAGAGAAAATCAAATTAATCTAGCATTTACTGTTGTGTTTCCATTTATATATTTTCTCAGAGTACAGTGGTTTTTGAAACCTCAGTTGTCTTGTTAAATTTATGTTACCCTAAAAGCAAATGCAGCCAAGAAAATGTGTATTCAAGCACTTGCTTTTGAAAAAGTGAAAATAAAAGGTTGCTTCTAGCATTTAAAAGAACTTAAAAAGTTGAGCTCTCACCCAAAATTACTGTAACTCATGGGAACCTTGACACCTGGCAGGTGCTGAAGATGAAGGTTTATTAATCCCTCAACTGAAGACATTAGCTCTTTCTAAGCCAATTTCTTCTTGTGCTCTGATGGAGATCCAAAGAGATCCAAAGGGAAATACAATAAGGTCTTTTTCTTTTTATGGAAATAATAAAAACCATGTATTTCTCAGACCTCATTATTTAGGGCAGACCTCAGACCTGACTGAATTCTCACAGATGTACCCAATTAAGTCCGAAAATAAACCTCGAATCCCAAGCACTCATGATAGTTGAGTCACAACTGGAAACAGCATACTAGTGTCCTGCAAATGTCTTCATGCTCTGAAAGCAACTAAGCAATGAGAAAAAATCCTTATACAAACAAATTCAGGATTAAATCTGCAAATGTGCCATACATTTGCAGGTGTTATTGTGACATCCATTAAATGTTTGATAAACTCTATACTTACAGTATTATATTGAATATTGCGTTTTATTATAAAGAAAACATAATAAAAATTTGGCCAAATACACATTTCTGGGTATGCTGAATTAAAAGAAGTTAGTCATTCTAGTTTTCAGTAACTCCTGTGACGTGGCAATGGTGAACCAGCATTTAACAGCTTACGGTCTCCTGCAGAAGTATTTACCTCCTACTAGTATTATCCCATTGTGTTGAACTCCAAAGAATGCAAACATTTTTTGAATACTTCTAATCAAAACCTGAATGGTCAAACTGAACACTTTTATAGGTCAAAGTATTTAAATGTAACCAAAAACTGCAAAGCAAAACGTGTCGTTGGTGATGTTTAACATCTTTCACCTATGGGAGTGTTCAGTTTTTTGCTGTTTGACTGCCATATATTTTTCACACTATATTTGGCACACTGTCATTCTTGAATATACCAAGATGGACACATGACTAATATTATGTTCTCACACAAACTGAGAATTTTTTCTGTCTTGGCAATTACTAAACCGACGTAATTGTAACTGAGCACATTTTTAATCAGAAACAAAGCTGATTGTAATCTGCTCCTCAAAAAAATCAGTGATGAATTCTGTTCAAGGACAGTTTAGCCAATTAACTTCATATGTGGTAGGAATCATTCTAGTGACAATGCAGTAACAATAATACAGTTTAAGTGGGCTCCTGGCTAACCTGCATTTGAAGCCCAACTATCCATTTTGTTTCTAAAAATCAGTCTAAAATCATATTGGGAAAGTCTACATTGACTGACTTTAAATCTGGGTTTCATCACACCCTCACCTTCGGAAGGGAACCTCACATTGGGTGCTTAACAGCTTGGCAAAATACAATTCTTAACACAAGCTGGTCTTTTAAAATCTGTTTGACCATAACTGTGGCAGATATCAGTCAAGTGGCAATGGAACACAGAAAAGGAGCATTTTGGTGTTGGACACTCAGATTTTGCTAGAAACGTTCTCTTGGGCATTTCTCGGTAGGCTGGACTCAAAAAAGCTAATAATAATTTTTAAACATTCAACTACTCTTGTGACATAGCAATGGCAAACCAAAACTAACCAAAATGCTTTAACTATGATTAATGTTCCATGGCTCAGACTAGATGCTTCAGTATAATTGTGTTAAGCATCTTGTTCTCTACAGTATATAATGAATGGGGCCATCAACAAAATAAATATCAGGAGCTCTTAAATCAGTTTTGACACCATGTTACCACATCAAGTGACAACTTGTAATGTATATAAACTGTAGAACAACTATTCACTTCATGGAGGGTCATGATCTGAAGATCTTTTAAGTATTTTAAGAATAAGCCTTCCACAAATTTTCAGAAACACACCCAAATAACCACAGAAAGATCTTATTCAGCTTTATAAACAAAATGTTTTGGTTTCTGTTGGTTTTGTGAAAGGGAATACAGAATGATACTAGATTTTTTAGATCACTGACCAAACAGCGTTTAAAGAAGAGTTGTCAGTGATGAGGATGTTTCGACGAGCAGGAGAATTGTTATGGGTGACGTGATGCTGCAAGATTCGAGCTAGCATTCAGAGGCAGGTTTAAGTGTGATGAAATGTGTCATGTTTCAAATAAATCGGTCTGTCAGTTCTTGATATTTTGAAGGTTGAGAACAAAATGGTAGCTAGGCAGCCATCCTGGTTCCACACAAGAATCCCATTTCACCGTATGCTAACTATACAACTGTCACAAGAATGATAGCTATGAAGCTGGGAATTAATTTGATAAATGTTTCCTTCTAAAGAAAAATAACTTTTTCTCACACACAAAATCATACAAATTAAACTTAAAAAAGTCATCCTGGAGATGACTGGTCATTGTAAATCTAAACAGTGCAGTTTAGTGCAGCAATTTGAAACCACTGCCTAAATCAAATCCATTTTAGCAAGGCAACAAACTTAGCAAACGATAGCATTTGTTGAAAAATGGGTTTATAGTTCTTTCATGATGATTAATTGTATTCAATTAGCTTCCATGTTTAACCTTTAGTGTTACTATTACTGTATGTCGATAATAAAGGATACCAAACCAGAAGTCTTACTTTTCTATTGTAGCTCGTAAACAACTGTATGAGAAGAGAAACAACCAGCCACTAGCAGGCGTGGCTGTTTGTTCCAAAAAGTTAAGAATCCAACACATCAGGTTTCTTTGGACATATAGTATGAGGTAATCTTCACAATGTTAACAGCTGACAAGAGCTTGAGATTTCGAGAACTACTTTGACCCTCCTTTCATGCCATTTTTGCATAATATTTGAACATGCTTTTTCAAACATTACTACAGCTTTTTATAGAGTGCTTAATGTTTTCAACCCATCCTTCCATGTCGTAATATTTTTTGTGTCATAATTAACAGGCCCTGAAGCACAACCTAAACATAATATACCCTACCTTAATCAAATATTATATATGGAAAAGATATATATATTACAGTCTTCTAACATTTGCTTCATTTGCTAACATTAGGGCACAGTTCAGGGGCCTGTGGATTCATGTAGGAGTGCTAATAAAATACAATTGCAGCCATTTTTGGTGCAAATAATATTAACTTAAAAGCACTTAAGACACTTAGGTTGCTAAGCAGACTACGCATAAATGGAATTTAGTAACAGAATAGTAGAAGCATAAGGTGGCTTAGAGGTGTAGTAAAACTCTGTTTCCATACCAATGAAGGCATTTCAATGAATGAGTTATTTCAGTAGATTTGAATAGGAATGGTGCTGCAATACCATGGTCTCCTTTCTCTGTCACTGTTCAGTGACGACTGCAAGTATCTGAATAAAAATGGCTGACCTGGCACAAACATGGTCAAACTCTTGAGTGTCGCAGTCACACGCTGGGAAAGCTGCAGGAGACCTCTGGTCAACATTGGCCTGGATAGCTGCGTCAAGGTGCCAGCTTGCTGCACAATAACATGAGGCCACACGGTGCCAAGCACACTCGTGAGTCACCAAGTTTAAGGCACTGAGGGTGAGACCTGCAGAATCACAGTCGTAACCTGGCACCCTAGTCATTTCTCTCTCTTCAGACCCTGTAATAATACCCATCCCACAAACAATCTGAAGTGAACCATGAAGTGAGCCCGGCATTTACGTCTTGGCATCTGTATCATGGTGGGATACCATATTATTCATCAGCCATATTATTTGTTGTACCAGTTGCAACATACAAGTAAATTCATTAGGACAGGTGCTGTAGTTATCTTATTCAGTGAAATCAGCCATACATTTTCTAATCACTTCCTCCGATCCATGGTCTCGGGGCAGCTGGCGCCCATCCTGGCAAACCATGGGCGGAGGCAGGGTACACCCTGGACAAGAAGCCAGTCCACTGCAGGGCACACACACAGATATTTCCAGGGTGAGCTTTCCCAGAAGCCAGTTGACCTACAGTACCAGTATGTTTTTAGACTGTGGGATAAAACTGAAGCACCCAGAGGAAACCTTCATAAACAGGGAGAAAACACACAAAAGCCACGCAGCTCAAACCCAGGGCCCCAGCATTGCAAGGCAGCAATGCTAAGCTACCACACAGCACTGCGCTACTGTGTCACCCCATTGAAATACTCTTCACACAATAATGCACTCATGTCCACCCACGAAAACACCTTCTGGGTGAGGCAAATTAAGCAGTTGTTATATAAACATGAGCAACAGGTTTAAAGGCCAATGATACATGATTATGATGTATATAAACTGTTATTACGTATGTACTGAACAAACTTGTTTCTGTGCTGCATAGTACTGTTGTCCTGTTTTGTTTTCTCTCTGACCCATATTTTCAAACTGACAGGATATGATGTGTTGCTCCCATGAAACTTTCTGCTTTCATAAACCCCAGTCCAGGATGCTCCACACATCACCATGAAATCAACAAGTTCTAAAGATTTGGAACAATTTCAGACATTTTTTAATAAGTAATTTAAAGATCATTTGACACCAAAATCTGAGTACTCTTCAGCTCCAAAAGGAGCTCGGTTTAATTGAGGAGATTATGTGTCTAATTCATGAATAGGTCATATCTGCCCCCAGTCTTTAGAAACAGGTGACCCATAAGATGGACCAAGTTTGTAGAGCCTTTTGATGTATAGATGGACATTCTAAATACATTTATAGCACTGGTGTGGAAGTCCAGTGGGAATGTCTGAATGCTTCAATTCAGGATGAAATCAGTTGAAAGTAGTAGCCCCCAGGAGATGTGGTATACCATAGTGGGTTAGCCTCTGGACTCACGACTGACACATTGCAAATACAAATCCCCACTCCTGGCACACCTTGAGCGAAGTATGTCCTCTAGTTCACCCAGCTGTATAAGTGGGACCCTGGTATTATTGGGGAGTAATCCCTGCAACAGACTGACATCCCATCCGTGGGGGAGTCACATGCTCTAGTCCACTTAAATTTTTGGAAGTCCTGCCCTGATGAGCTGCTGTAGCTCTGATAGAAGGTTTGTGGGAGTATGGAACAAGCAACCCAGCCATGCAGGTGAAGCCGATAATAGTAGTTAATAATTCCTCATACTTATATAGCGCTTTTTTTGGACACTCCACTCAAAGCATTTTACTGGTAATGGGGACTCCCCTCCACCACCACCAGTGTGCAGCCCCCACCTGGATGATGTGATGGCAGCCATAGTGCACCAGAACGCTCACCACACATCAGCTATCAGTGGGGAGGAGAAAAGAGCGATGAAGCCAATTCATAGATGGGGATTATTAGGAGGCCGTGATTGGTAAAGGCCAATTGGAAATTTTGACCAGGATGCCGGGTTAACACCCTTACTCTATTTGAGGAATACCTTGGGATTTTTAATGATCACAGATGTCAGGACCTTGGTTTAACGTCTCATCCGAAGGACAGCGCCTTTTTACAGTAAAGTGCCCCCATTACTATACTGGGGCATTAGGACCCACACAGACTGCAGGGTGGGTGCCCACCACAGGCCCAACTAACATCTTTTCCAGCAGTAACCTTTGTTTTTCCCTGGAGGTCTCCCATCCAGGTACTGACCAGGCTCACACCTGCAGAGTTTCAGTGGGCTGCCAGTTGTGAGTTGCAGGGTCATGGCTGCTGGTAGTCTAGTTTCTTTCAACAAACGGCAGAATTGGATTCTTGGGTTAATGAACCGCTGTCAAATGGGTTAGGTGGGCCAAATAGCCTCCTCTCCTTTTTAACCTTTGTATGTTCTTATGAAATAGCATTGTATGCAATCCAGATATGTAAACAAACCTATTCGCAGTATGTGTATCTGCCCTTCTCTTTGTGTACACGGATTAAACTGTAAACTGGGAATTTCGAGAGACATTTATATGATTATGAAACTAAATATAAGAGATCAGTTTCTCTAAAACAGGAGATACTAACCATACAGTACGTTTTCATCTATTGCCGTCTAATACGACATGCATCACTATGTTACAGTTTTCAACGTCATAGTGGAGTACGAAGCGGAGAGTAATCTTCCTGACTGTACTGTAGCGACAGTGATGGTAACGATAACGATACAGTGCTTTAATAGGCTCACCTCTGATACAGCCAGACCAAGTTTTGATCTTTATTACAAGGTGAAGGTGACAAACCAACATTTCAAATGTTTAAAAAGAGCGGGATATAACTCAGCTTTGTATTACGATACACCGCAGTCTTAAAGGAGCAATGCGGACAATCTCTAGGTCTTACATCGCTTATCCGTTGTAACGATTCGATGTCACCTTTTACAGAACCCGTCATGTACTGAATCCAATGCATTTAGTACAGGATTGATGTTGTGCTATTACGCGTTTCTGTGATGCTAAACATCAATATACCATGGACAATAGCAAAACGAGTCCAGAATGAAGTTACTCCTCGGATATGAACCTAAAGCTTTACTTACGCTTGTGACGGATTCAGTGGATTTGTATCACCGGCTGTTCATTTGCAGGGATAGGAGCTTTGCAGGAACTGACATCTGGCGCTGTGCTGTCGCGCTTCCTGCTGTTCCGTGTCTCTATCCGGGCATTCTCAACACTGCACTGCACTGCTGCTCTCCGGGCTTCACCTACACGTTTCTGGAGCGGGCGGGTGCCATCTTCTGGACCGACTGACTCAACTCACACAGTAACCATACCACGCAGTTCGAGAAAATCCTTCAGGATTACCTAGTGTCCTCATGCGGTGTCGCAGTCTTCCAGGTGAACAAACGCTGAACATTGTTTCGGTTGTTTTTGCGCGTCATGACATTAGACGACTCCGCTTGATTTATTTATACTGTGAGCGAGGGCATGTACTTTCAGTTTTTAGCAGCAGACTTTCTGTGCGGTACGGTGGAAAAGACAGAGGGAGAATGGTTTTTGAAATACGGTACAATATTATTGTGTGCACTAATATTTGTATGCATCCAAACCTTATACTCACCTCTCTATAAAGCCTGTACTGTAGGTTATCTTCACAGGGGTGATTCATTCTCTATTCATAAAAAAATCTTTACAAATATGAAAGAATTGACACAGGAACATATATTTCTAAAATACATCACAAATGTTGATATCATGGACAATCCATTGATCTGTATTGTCCAGTCTAAATGTTGAAAACAGTAACATTAGAGTGTATCTACGGTTGTTAAGGAAGAACACACCAAGTTGAATTTTGAGATTATTACAGAAATACCAAAGATGACCGATGTATTTTAATGCAATATTTAATAACAGGACCTATAATTATCATATAGGTATTGTTTATAATATAATGCCAAATGAAATGTTATCACAGCATTTAAGAATATACTTTAGGCCTACTGGAATATTGTCAGTACTGCGCATGGTACAGATGGCAAAGTCCCCTATTGAAATTCATCTGCAAGTGAGAAGGAGCACTCCATAAACAACCTGAATCTGAAAGAGCAAATAGTTTTTTTTTTCAGGATATTCCACCCATCAGTTCATTGCATGTTCATTAGAATATAGTAAACAGTTTTTTTTAAATAAACTGCTCTTAGTCACCTGAAAATAATCTTATTTGGTAAGTCCGTTTCTGTTTGTTTTCAGAGTAAAGTGTCACTGGGGGCCAAATCAGGGGAATTATGCAGGAAAATTTAGTTTTTAAAAACCACACTCCCTGACTGCAGCCTGAAGATTGAGCACAGTGATGCCAAATGATGTTTTATGCTCACAAGTACAGAATGATATATGCAGCAGTGTGCAAAAACATCAACTACAAATACATAAAGGGAAATGAGGCGCTAAAGAGGGTTTCTTATGAAAACATGTTAATTTGACGTTTACATCCTCAGACAATATGTGGAAACAAATAAAAAGGCAAACAAAGTACAAGTATATATACTGTATACAGTAGTTAATAGTGCAGATTTTAAATCAAGGGATGCTGTATTAAAATTGTCTAAAACACTTTTAAGGCTTGATTTAGAGTATTGTATACGATTTTGGTCACCACATTATGGAAAAGATATTGCGGCTCTGGGATCGATCCAGAAAAGAGTAACCAGTACATTTCAGGAGTTAAGGGAATGTCCTGGACTGACAGACTGAAGGAATCAAACCTTCTGAGTGCTGCACTAAGACTAAGGGGGGGTGATACCTTTATTCAAAATTCACAAATTAGTATGGAACAAGCTGCCCTCCCATGTTGTTTAAGCCAATAACCCTACGATTAATTAACCACTAACAACAGGTAGATAGGAATGGCAACCTCTCATCTGTAACCTTTCTTATGTTCTTATGAAATAACATTGTACTTACACTATGCAGGTATTTAAACAAACCTATTCACAGTAGGTATGTGTATTTGCCCTTCTCTTTTAAATATCCAACATTAAAAAAAAGGGTGAATTTGATCCTTGGATCAATTAACTTCTAAGTATGAAGTTGGCTTGATGGGCCAGATGACTTTCTCTTACTTGTAAGCTTTCTTAAGTTCTTAATTTCAAAATCAATAAAACCATGTTGCCTCCCCCCCCCCCAAAATAAAAACATTCTGCATAACCTGAACAGGTGCACAACACTTTGGAAAATTTAGAAATTACATTGTTTTCAGATGCCTGCGGAGATTCTGCTACAGTGACACATTTCCACAGTTGTGTGAAACCGAAGTTCATAATTCTCTCCAGGAAGCTTTACTAGTGCTGGGGTTTAGCATATGTGCTTAAGAGTACACTAGTATCAAATAAAAGTTGAATTTATTTCTATAAGAAAAAAATAAATCTCTTCTGTTTCCTTTTTGCCTTCACAATAAATGGCCCAAATTAATTAAGATAAGATAAGATCACATTATTAGCCATTTACAGTTTCTTGCATTAGGAATTCGTCTTTTCACATACCCCAGCTTGCTCTCCATGAGACACACAGGCACACAGACGGGGAGAGAGAAGCTTGGGGTCAGAGCGCAGGTCCAGCCAGGGTCTTGCTCAGGGGTCCAATGGAGTAGGATTCCTCTGCCGGCTACGGGATTTGAACTGGCAACCTTCCAGCCACAGGCGCAGATTCTTAGCCATAGTGCCACCGCTCTGCCCAAGGGAATGATGCTCCTGTATCAGAATGTGTGCTAACTGAGGGAGTGATGTTACAGTCTATTTCCAGTAGTGGACACAGAATTTAACCGGATGTAGGTCTGGCCTTTATCATATGTTGATTAGTACTGTATGTGGAATACATCACCCAAAGATTTTATTTTAAAAATATTATTTGTGCTGAACACTACACGTCTTGCCCGGATACATTCCTGAGCACCAAGGAATGTCCTGCGCTGAGAGGCAAAAATACCTGCATCTTCTACCAGAGATGACAATGAGGAAACCTGCTTCAAATTTTCAAAATGTTCAAAGGACTGACTAAGTCAGCCCTATGGACTTCTTCAGTAGCGAAGGTGAAACACATTGGGGGTAATGCCTTTGACCTCCTTCAAGAAATGGTTGACAAAATCCTTGGATCAATTATGTACTGAAAAAACAAACACAAAGATGCAAGATAGGCTGAATAGCCTTATCTTCTTTGTAACTGTTCTGAAGTGGTTATGTAGAACTCTTGGACCATTAAAATTCTAAAATGTGCACACAAATACTGTCTCATTTATCAACCAACATAAGGACACAAAAGGTGTCCGAGCCATTGTTTAAGCCTTTGTTTTTTTCCTTCATTTTATAAACAGAAACACAAATCAAGAGATTAGAAAAGGACTTCAGGACTTTCATTAAATACACTGATTGTACAAATTATTCTGTGGAAAAATATACAAGTAAATACAACATCATCTTTAGTTTGTACACAGAATATCATGTTTCAGTGAAAATCATATAGTTCTTGTGAAACTTAAAGGATTACATACCACATTTTTTACAATGTCTTTTTGTAGGCCTTAAAGTTTCTGGAATAAGGACGGCATAAATGAACAATTTCGTACCAAGGGTGAATCATTTCTGTGTTTTTGTATGATTGAAAAGAAAGTGTCTTAAATTCTGACAGTTGCTAAGTATGGGGACATTCTATTGGAGGTCAATTGATTCCACAATAGTTTTCTTTTTTCTTTAGAACAGGCATTAAAAGATACGCTTTCTACATATGTACAGATAATTCCATATAACTGAAGTAAGAAATTCTCAGTTTTGTGACTGAAATCAGCCCTGCATTAAAAATGGCATTACAGTTCTTGGCTTCAACATGATTTCCACTTACATTTCACATGTCTTATGGTGTACACCAAATAAAAATAAATGAAAAGTTGCATGATCTTTTACATTTTCAGAATGTACACAATTATGAGTAAATTTATGTTGGGTGGTATTTACTACTTTTTTAGTTTTTGTAAGTATTATAATCATGCACTCAGCATTTGTTTCACCAAGCTCTAAAAGCTGTATACATGTTCACTTTGTGGTTAGACTGTAAAACATTCCATATTCTTTTGAAAAGCCTCAGTGTTGTTACCCACATCATTCAAAGCACTGTCACCAACAGGTTTTGCCCATGGAAAACAAAATGGAAGAAGGCAGTGAACCTTGCCTTTGCAGCAGCTCTGCTCATTTCTTTCTTCTTCGAAAAGGAATAAAAGACATGCAGTATGCAGGTCTCGTAGTGAAACCTACTCTGGTACCACAGTTTAAGGACAGCCTGATCACTGAAGATGAAAGTCATCGTCCTCTCACGGCACAGTGCAATCTGGACATTCTGCCACAGTGGTAAAGAGACGAACACAGCATAAATTAAGGTTTACATTATGTCACTCTGCACCATGGAGGTCTCGTCAGGGGGGATTCTGAAGCTACTGAAACCCTGTGTTCTGGGTATTTTCCAGGATTTCTTCATATAACCAGCTCTGTGCAAACTCCTCTGAATGCTCCATAGCTTCAAAGAGTTTCTTATATTCCTCTGGATACAAATGGCCTGTGAAAATGTCCTCTGGCAATTCCATCTGCAATAGCAACTTCTGTCCAGTCCCAGGGCTCCAGGAGCTGCAAAAAAAAGAAGTTTGATTAGGTGGGTAACATATTTCCATGCAGCTAAGCCTGTAGAACAAAATGTGGAAAATGAAGGTAGTCTTCCTAAATCCCCTTGCTGGATGTTGGACTCAAAAAGTCCAAACACTCCAGTAACTGGTTCTATGTAACAAGTTTATAAACACATCCAAAGGTATCCAACACATCTCACAGAAGACACATGACTGGTTCACTCCAACATGCTGTCTTGTGTGTTTCAGTCTGACAGAATGCACCAGAGAAGCCAAGTGAAGTGCATCTCCATGTTGTTTATTACTCTCATGAACAATACATTAGAAGAGAAATGAAAAGGAACATGAAGTTTACAGGTGTATGCAAAATGCAATGGCAGAGTAAGGAGCCACATCATTATCCACTCTGATATGTTTAGTGCATACATCAACACAACTACATATGTATTGTTTCTGAAAGTATGTATGTTATTACTTAATAATAACACAATATGTGGTAATTTCTTTATTCATGTTGTTACTGAATCTATTTCAGTCATTTCCAGCCTTTTGACAGATATTCACTACCGTATTAGTAGAAGCTTATCCCCATTTTAGAGTAATGTCTTTGAGAGAAATAGTACCCATTATAACCACTTGTGCATGTGGAGGCTTCAGAGCTTCAAGCATCTCCGTGTATCTGTACTGAGACACCCTGCTTTAGCCGCGCTACATAAGACAGAGCTCAGCACTATCACGATAACACCCACTGCCACAGAAAGTGCTCTGGCATTAAGATATATACAGTATCGATAAGAAAACAACTAAAGTGAAGTTTTGGATTTACCAGTGCCTTTTCATACATGTCAAATTATTAACAAAAATCACATCTATCCTGATCTATATCACTACCACCCATTGGGAAACACTTCAGTCAGGCAGCTTAAAACTTGCTTTAACATCCAAAATCTGCACTGCACTTACTTCAGCCTGTCAACCAGCTTTGCTTTGCGTTTGGCCAGACACTGCTTGATCATCATCACGAGAGTGGCCCCGGTGGAGGTGGTCAGGGTATCCGTGAACAGGTCTCTGCGCGGGGTCATCCTCACCAGGCACAAGTGATCATTTGTCAGCTGGTTATTGGGAATAAAAGTCACTGCTGTAACAGGGCAACTGGAATGATGACGCACAGTCTCGTAACGAGGGACGAATAATCAGAAGCTTTTGGGGATAAATGTGTGCACGTAACTGTGATAATTATGCACTTCATTAGGTTAAAGGTGTCAATATTTTAGCAGGTAAAATAAAACCTGTAAAATTAAAAAATGAGCAGCCCCCAGCACCTTCCACAGTTGGTGGTGACCTATACCTTTGCAGTAGAAAAGAAAGAAAAAAGTGACACGATCAGGTGCAAAGAAAGACTTACAGAGCTTTTTGGTATCGCAAGTCCACCATGCTTAGATGTGGTAACAAAAGAAGACCAAGGTTCCTACAAGTAAAAGTGAAATACAATGAATGGTTTGTTGAGCCACAGAATGGTTTTGATTATACCTAATTCAAGGGAACTTCCGTTTAATACATTTACTCATACAAATATGAATGTGTGTTTACTCCTTGCTGTTTTCAAATATCTCATTTTTAACGGAAGACGCAATACTCTGCAAATTGTTGCAAAAGGAAATCTCAGCCTGTTTGTCAACTCAAAATAAATTTTGTTCTGCAAAAGAAAGATTGATTTTCAACAGCTAAAAATTCTCCTGTAAAGTCCAAATGACTGGGGATCCTCCTGTCAGAATCATCTTTAGAATGAATAAATACTCCTATGGTCACTGATCACATAGAGACCAATTAAAAGAGACACAAAGTGTCTTACAAAATCCATTTGCTAACTGCTTGAAGTGTCTTACAGCCTTGCCTGTAGTTCTAGTGGGGATCTAGGCTGTGGCGTTTGTATAAACCATTCTGCTGTAAGATGTGTTTTCCTATCTGCTTTACTGAGATTGTCCACTAGTGAGCTATAAAAACATGGCTTACTTTGTGCAGAAGTTGGATGTCACAAGCCATCTGCCAAAGACAACCTAAAGCTAGATAGTTCTTCATTTCTCCAGGAGAGGCAACCATTTTCTAAATTAAATAACACAAAAGAAAAATACAACAAAGATAAATCCTTTCATTCTGCCACAGTTCTGAAAAAGTGAATTCTATAATTTAGGACATGACACTTGTGAGATACTGTAATGCATCTCATTTTCCTTATACACCGTTCTGCCTGAAGTATGCCATAAATGACCATAAAAATATTTTTTATGAGTATCAACATTTTCAACACCTTCCTTATGTTCTTTTTTTGGATAGATAAAAAATGCAGAATCAAACTTGATCTGATTACTGTTAAAAACCATTCTAAACTAGTCATAATTTTTTTAGAATACCTTGTTTTCCTGCCATAAAACACCAGAATGCAAAACCTAAATATCACCTTACATCTGAGCCATGAGGAAAGTGATGAAGAGCAAAAGACAAATGGTAGCTTTCTTGACGGAAATGTCTCGTACTCTCAATTCTGCTTCTTGTTTCACCTAACTTAACCTTTGCATCCTTGTATCCTTTGTACACTTGGCCTTCGGATTAATCGCAGGCAACACACGAGCAGGCTGTTGAGAAACGGTTAATGTGCCCCCAATGCAAAAGCCCTCCTGCGAGTGCACACCCACCGTGTATTCCTTCTCACTGATGAACATGATCAGCTCCACCCTGCCGAAGCGGAACACCGAGAGGCGCTCGTACAGGGCGTAGATGAGCTTCCACAGCATGCTCCTCTCATTCTTCTGGGCGAAAATCCCAACCACTTTGACGGGCACATCTACAAAACAAAACATCGGGGTTCCAAAGGCAACTATGACCTTTTCCACCAGCACAGAATCGGTTTGGTTTTCAATTGCACAGGTTTTTTTTTTCTAGCCTTGATTTTTATGGTTCCTTGACAGCAGAAGATGTCATCCTTCTGAAAATGAAAGTCTTTTTAAATACAGAGGTACAGGTAGGTAGCTGCGTCAGCATGCACAGAATGCAAAGGAACAGGTAGAGGTTTTCTTTTGCTTTCAGCATGAAATAAAGAGAAGAAATGCTGTGTATCTTTTCAGCATAGAATAAGCTTTTACCTGCTCATTTTAATTACAGCGTATAAATAAACAAGTAAATACAGAAATAATGTGAAAACTACTCCAGAATTCCTCCGCCTCCAGCATCAATTATATGCACATTGTAAAATAAAAATCATGTCTAGGTACAAATACCTAGATCCTAGAAAGTTCGTTTTGAAACTAATAACTCATCACTACATCATTCATTTTTAGTTACACGATGGCAAACCACACCTGCAGTCCAAGGAACCTGGGAGATGCCTAGGTCATTGAAGAGTTTCTCCGAATACATAGCTGGTGGCTTCATGGAGCCCTGGCCGATAGGATCAAGCTTGAAGAAGTCACAGTGCACCACCTCCAGCTGCCCATCCAAACTGTTCTCCAGGGCCTGCACACATGGCACTCGTTACCCCTCAGAAATAATCTGCACACTTATATGCTTTAAATAAACTTTAAAAGAATGGTTTAACACCTAGTATCAGCTCTTAAAAACAGAATTTCTATTTTGATAAACATCATTCATCAATTTCCCAACCACTTTATGCAATGCAGGGAGTCAGAGCCTATCCCAGCAGGCAAAGGGTGCAAGGCAGGATACACCCCAGCACAGTAGTTTTGCCTTCTGCCTCCAAGTGCTGGGGCCCTGCGGTAAATTCCTGAGGTGTTATCTGTGTGGAGATTATATGTTCTCCCCACGCTTATGTGGGTTTCCTCGAGGTGGTCCGGTTTCCCCCCCACAGGCCCAAAGACATACTACTAGTGGGTTAACTGGCATCTGGGCAAACTGTCCCCGGTGAGCGTGCGTGTGTGCGTCAGTGTAACCCTTGCAACAGACTGGTGTCACTACCAAGGTGTATCCTGCCTTAAGCCCGCTGCTTGCTGGGATGGGCTCTGGCTCCCATGTGACTTTGTATTAGATAAAACTGTTAGAAAACAGGCAGAACGATGATTGAATATTATTCAGTGCGTCAACTTTAAAAACAATTTTTGGCTACAAATGGTAGTAAAGTAGAAACTGGGACTGTCGTACTGTCAACTCATAATAAAATAAGAAACCCTTTTAATTCCTGTAAGAGCATTTAGTTATCTGATTTGAGTCCTGCAATGAAGGACTTATTAACTACTTTATAGTTATACATGCTTCCCCTGATGAAAACAGCGGCAGAAATACAGAGAAACACCTCAGGAGACACACTTAATTCAGTGATTAGATTCCTTCTGCGGATAATGTTCAGCAGGGGTGGAATCTTTACCTGCAGGTCTGGAAGAAATTGCTTATCACTTTCAAGAGCGATCACTCTCTGTGCTCCAGAGTTGAGCAACGTTCGGGTTAGGACTCCAGGGCCTAAACACACAAAGGAACAAAGAAAAACCTTCCAGGAGCAGCAGACAGGAAGAGCTTCAGAAACAAAAATAATTACGGCATACTATGTTACAGAATGCAACCAAGTCAAACATCAATAAGAGAAAAATTTTCTTTGTAAGACAGACTAAAAGTACCTAAATACAGACACAACACAGACCTAAATCTACAAAAAATCCCATCTAGACAAAAAAAAAGGAGTCTGATAATGGTTCCTTTGTAGTGCAGCCTTTTCCTTCTCATCGTCAAATGCTAGACCGAAAGACACACTTAGACCTACCAGGGTTGCATTCAAAGAGGACAGCTCTGCTATCGGCCAGGTCACCCTCCAGCTTGTCGGCCACCAGCTGGGCCAGGGCAGGGTCCACGATGAACCGGCGGAGCGTGCGGCATGCCAGCGCTTTCTTCGTGTGCTCCTCCACCTCGCCCACGTCCAGGAAGTCGTATCTCGACAGCGGCCTGCACTGGCCCTTCGAGGAGAGGGCCACGGCCGACAGGTTTCTCTGCGTCAGGCTGTGGCAGTGGGAGGGTTTCTCGGGCTGTGGCTGAGCCTGTGGCTTCAGTGTCCCTCCAGCGAAGGGGGCGGCATCGATGGAGTAGGCCCGCACCACCGGAGAGGGCCCCCTGAGCTGTCCTCGGCGCATCTGACCGCGAGCGGCCCGCACGGCCCATACCACAAGCCTGTAACTCTGCGTGGCCATGGCAGCTGAGTGAAGGAATAAAAAAAAAACGTACTCAGCATCTCAAAGGGTCAGCAAAATGTTTTTGCAACAGTATTTCTATCTTATAGTATCGATGGTGTAAAGTTATTTAATTGTTAACCTTATACTCAGAATCCCCGGTGTCATTATACACCTGTGGTTTGTTATGCATTCATTTCACACGTTTTTTTTTTACATATTATTGCGCTAAACTCTCATTTTACAGATTTTCAATGATTCATGCCAAAACAACCAAACTCCGGAAACCACCTCCGCCTGAAGAAACTCCACATGACTGTGCCAATGAACCCAGGGCACCAGTGCAGTGAGGCTACAGTGCTAACCCCTGTGCCGCCATGATATAAAACCTAAAAAACAAATCCATCAGCTTAGCTACAGCGTGAAACAAGTCTTAAAAGTGAAATTAAATAAAAAAGGATTCGCAAAGAAAACAACAGTAACAGGAACAGTGTTGTGTTCAACGCCTTTCACCACCTACCACTAACAACAGTCCTGCCTTCACCTTTTACCCAGAAATTGATTAACATTAACAAACACTTCGGTTAAAAATGCTTAGTACAGCTACAGAAATATGTTACAAACTGTGTAAAATTGTTTTAAGAGTTTAGACTTCTGGTTGGGAGAGAAAACCCATGTGAACACGAGGAGAACATACCTACTCCATGCAGACAGCACCCCAGGAACTGAACCCAGGGCCCCAGAGCTGCGAGGCAGCTATTTTAACCTCTATGTCAACAAACTGGCCCTTCTTAAATATTCATCCACAATTCATCTTCAAGTCAAACAAAATAGAACAAATACAAAAACATACAAAAATGGAAGCTCACAAAAAAGGTGAAAGGGGAGCTAATTTAACTTTGAAAACAATTTGTGCTTTTAGAAGAGAGGGGAAAAATATATTTTTCATTCTAAAGGAACCCAAAGTACTTGACATATAGGAAGAAACCCGCTTCACCCACCACTGAAGAGCACCACTCACCTGGCCGTTGAGCGGCTACTGCTCTGCCCCCGCGGCTCCACCACAACCCCACAGCAGGTGGAGGTGGAAAAGTGAAAACTGCTTCACACACTGAATTACCGCGAAAATTTAGGAAGGCTGGACTGTGCAAGAACAGCAAGACAGCAATGTAAACACCATTTAACACCCTGATTCCTGCCAACAGTGTCATGATTCGTATGTTTAAAGAACAAGTAGGCAAGACCTCTGCATATCGTGTCCCACAAAAAAACTGCACCTAGACTACTGTATACTGGTTACATTAGGTTGTGGAAATCCTACTTGATTGCAGAATAACAGGGTGAAGGGTGGAAAAAAATGTTACTTTTGAGTTCGAGATTTGTAAAAGACGCCAACCTTACACTCGTTCCTTGGCTTGGATAGTTTAAAAAAATGCCTGATTAGTTAGCTCCTGTGTGCTGAGTTCAAATGAAAAATGTATCTGCTAATTTAAATGACCAGATGAAACAATTCACACAACCACATGGCGCAGAGCACTCTCGACTCCTCCTGTGCACTATATTTTCCATTTCCTCAACAGCATACTATATTTTCAAGAACTACCGTGTAAAACACCTCGATTTTCTAGTGGAGACCGAGTATTGGTGTGGTTATGAATTTTGTGACAAAATTCTGTTGATCGTACTCGGTTTTAAAGACGCATCTAAAACTGAGAACCAACTTGTGATGTAACGTTTTCAGTAGCGAGTACAGTACTGCTGTCTTGGTTCAGGACCATACTACGACAAGACATGAGGCAAATTAAAATTTCTACTGAATTTTCACTTATATGCACACAAAATGTGTAAACACGATACCTTACCCGGTTTTGTCGCGCCTAGATTTCCCCTCCTCCACGTTTTCTCACAGAAAGCATGGATACAGTGCTACGATGTCCTAAAACCCCAAACGGTGACATTGAGCAAGCATGAAGCTCAACTCTCGCCGTGTTACACAGATGTCGAAACTGTGAGTCAATGCAGGCGACGAGTACAGGGGCTTTATGGGTATTGTAGTTTTTTTGAGTCTCACAATTAGGGAACGAAGTGTGCAGAAACCACACCACCAACGCAAAAACTGCGCAAATCAGAAAGATACGTCTTCTGTATTATTATTATTCGAGTTGAATGTCATCGTTTCCCAGGGTATGCCAAGTGAATTTTAAAAGGTCAAAGCCACCCACACAAGTTCGGGAATTTAAGAAAAACAAACACGCAAAAATGAGCATACATCAATTTATACAGACATTTTTACTGAATTAGCATCAAACTGAAAAGTTTGCCTGAGCTTTAGCAATAATGTACAGTATTTTTCGTTCATTGGCAGTCTTGGACAGAAGAAATCGCTCTTACGGATTAAAAAAAAAAATACCCCGTTCACGTGACAATGTCTGCTCCCTGTGCGGCCTCAGCGGCTCGCGAAAGTTTATTCCTGCACGAGCTCCAGTCCCCGGTTCGCTCTTCTCTCCAATCGGTGCGGCTCGCGCGGTCATGGCGCGGAGACTCGAGCGGTTCTGCAGCCCAGGAAAGGGCCACGGGCTCCGGGCGCTCGCCCCGCTCAGGCCCGGGGAGCTGCTGTACACGGCCGAGCCCTTCGCCTGCACGGTTTCCACGAGAGGAAGAGGGTCCACCTGCGAGAGCTGCTTTTCCAGGTAATGCATACAAATACCACTCCGCACCTGAGAAGTAAGTAATGCTTTTTTTCCCAAATAAGAATGCGTTTTTATTTGATTTGGAGCTCCGTGCGGATGGAGTGGAGTAAAAGTCGTATTTGGGAAATGCTGCCAATCTGTTTTTTTAATGCTGCAGATCTTTTTTGGGCGTTGCATCCACATTGCCTGCGATACATTTTTATTTGCTTTATTCTTTATCTTATCTTATTCCCATCCAGCTTTATTCTCACAATTATTTCTCTAATTATTTACGATTATCTTAATGAAATGTTATTCAATTGTATTTAGAAAAGTAGGTAATGATGAAAGTTGTATTTTCCACTGAGGGATACGTGTGCTGTCACCGGAGCGCACTTCGAATAGTGGATTGTGAACAAGAATTATGAAGTATGAAGATGCTGGTTACTGAGTTATTGGACGAGCAATATGCTACGTTATTACAACGTTTTACTGAATCGTATACTGTACTGTACGCATTTCGTTAGGTTTCAGACAAAGGTCTTGTTGTTTCTGATGCATTACAACTTTGTAATGTACAGCTTTTAAATCTTAGGCGCTACATCATTGTCCAGTTGTCGCCACCAAATGGTTATAATTTGCGATGCGAGTGGCTCTCTGAGATGACTATAAACGAGCTGAGCATTGCATTTGTTGTGGAATTAGAAGATTGTGCTGCCCTGATCCAGTGAAAGGGCATCTTGTCACGGTGATGTGTTAAACACAAAATAGCACATCACGATGTTAGACGTCGGATTTTTTATTGTAAATTAAACCATCCCGTATTTAAAGGGTTACTGGGCAATTGCGTTGCTCTTCCACAAATTATCAGCATAAAAAAGGCAACTGTTTTAAATTGGGTTAACGGGAATAAAACATGTTTGTGGTTTAAATGTTCACTAGCTGGATGTACTGTACAACATGGGTAAATCTTCCAAAAGGTCTACAGTACAGTCAGTGAATTAACCAGTTAATTTCACTTGGTTCTTACTTCACCTACAATACTTTTCACTTGCCAGAGACGTGATAAACTGTGTAATTAGGCAGTTGTTTTAAGCAAGCTTTTGGGTAGGATTGATAGCCATGTGTCTGGGATCCTGCCGCCCTCCTGTGTGTGAGAATCTGGGGGCTGTGCAGGTACAGGACAGCCGGTTTTAGGAGTGTGTGCCTTCTAAACTAATTTTTGCGGTCATTTTGTTTTTTTTTTTTGTGGAAAAAACGCCGGTTTGCAAATACTGGAGTTGTCTAAAGTTTTAACGAAAAACCTGGGAAGATGGTAATAATAATGTAGATATGAAACGTGCGTTATTTTTTTCTGCCTTTTATTCCTAAGAAAGACACAAACTGCTTCCTGACGTGAACGTCAATGGGGAATCTTCCACACTGCTCCGGCGGGGGAGATGGGATGAGCTTTGCGCTAGCAGCAGGGATTCTTTTCTTCTGCTTTCTTTGAAACGCAAGTGTGCAGAGGTGCCCGTTCAGAGCTGCAGTACTGTGTGAGCGGCCGTGACAGCCGATGGAACGAGCTTTCGCGCCCGCACACCAGTTAGGCTGCCGTGAGCTGCACTGGCCGGCGGAGGGAGCTCTTGGCTTCCCAGCCTGAGCGTCTCCCGGACCAGGTCCTGGCGCCTTGCCTGGGCCGGGGGCTGAAGGCGACGATCTGGCTCGCCATCGCTGACGAGACCAAGGTCGCCTCAGGCACCGAGAGGCCCCGGGTGGAGGTCCCAGCTGAGAGCCTCCAGTGGTCGTCACTAACCCCCCCAGGGGCCTACTGGCAGGCCTGGGCTATCTGGAGGAACAGGGGTCAGCGCTGCCAGAAACATGTGTGGCAGGTAGAAGCGATTCATGGTAATTTCTGAGGCCGTTCAGTTCAAGGGTCCTTTTTTGTATTTATTTCAGAGCATGTATTACTATTGCTCTATTACCCAATAGTGCATTTATTGGTATGCTTAATAATCTCTGTCTTGGAAATCCCACTTTAACTGTACAGGCTTTTAGAGTTGTATCCAATTCTTAAAGGGTTGTTTCTGGGCAAAAAAGGACACCCTTAGCTCATATGCTGTCATACTGTATGATAGTGTGGTCAGTGGCCAGTGTTAAAAAGTAATGTAATTTAATGTTGGCTTTGCAGTCACTAATGCTAATGTATAGTTTCTACAACGTGTTCCTGCACATACTGTTTTGTGTTTGGAGCTGTTACAGATTACCGGACATGCTTGTAAAAGATATTCATGTTATAATGACGGGTCTCTCTGTTCAGCCTCTGAGTATGTGATTGTACACTGCCAGTCACAATATGCTGTAATGGCTTTTGGCTTTCATTTCTTACAGGGCTGTGTAGCTTCACAAAATTGTAGCCTTCACTGTGAATTTCCTAAGTGTAGTTAACAATGCAGTGTTGTGTTCTTTAGTTGAAGTTGATCAACAAAGACTTCTTTTTTTTGCCTGTAATCACTCTTCTTGGTATATAAAAGAGCCAGATTCCTTCAGAATATGAACATGCGGGCTCTTGAGAGGCACAGCCAGAAAAGGATATTGCTCAGAATGGCAGACGAGACCTGGGTTGTCACAAGCTGTGACCTGGGTTTCCCAAGAAGTAGTGCTTGGCAGAGCTCTGTTCCACTTTAGGTATTAGTCATCCAGAGCCCTCTCTGCTGTTTGGGGAAAATGGCTGTTCCTGGGACTTACTGAATGCCTACAAGCCTACAGGTGAGAGACGGGCTGCTCCTCCATCTGGGGAGTTACAGAAGTTTAAGCACTGCAGAGCCTGTCGCCTCTTGATAACTAAGGTTTCTGATAGATGGGTGTGTTGTGGGAGTTCCCCTTTATTCTTCCTGTGTAGTGTAACAGGAGTTGTAGCTCCTGTAAACCCTGACTTTTAGAACTATCTGTGATTTCAGGTTTGGTGGGAATGTAATAATTCAAAATCACTACTGTAAGCACTCTTGCTTATTATATGGCATTGCAAAAAGAAACATTTTGCATCCACTCGATTGACTGGCTGATGAATGTGTATATATTTCTGAAGTCTGATTTAGGGGAAGTCTGTTCAGCAAAGTCACAGTTGAAATAGAGCCTGCACTTTCGTGAAACATGTGACATGGAGCCATCCTAACGGACACCTGTCCTCCTGTGTTTGTCCATAGATCAGTCCCTGGAAACACAGACCTCCTCGGAAGACAGGATACTTTAAGGATGTGCTAAAAAGGAGGTGGATGCTTCATCTCTATCTGAATACAGACTCTGAACCTCTTAAATTAAATGCTCTAGGCTTTGGCTTGGAGTCGAAAGGAGTTTTTCCCATCACGGATCCAGCCTGGGTGTCTCCTTTCCCAGTAGCACCAGCCCCCTGAAACGGCACCAGGATCAACTGAAGTGAAAAAGTCAGCTGGCTATTCTGAGCCTCTTTATTGCACGATAGAGGCTGCTGCCACAGCTATTGCAGGATATGAGCATCTGAGCCCTTTAACTGCATTTGGCGCAACGAGGCACCTGTCCCTGTTAGTCAAGGCAGCCAGAACGGATCATCCGGATCTTCTACCACTTCTGGCCGAGCCCTGTCCTCCAGGGGGGCCGACTCTTCCGTGTGTGTGGCAAGATCATCCTCGACTGCGTCAGGAGTTCGCTCTGCTGTTTTTGAGATGGTGTCCAAGATGCTGCCTTGGGCTGAATGGAGTCCAGGCCTGTGTTGATCGTGCGACAGACTGCACGTTGATGATCCATCGGGATCTGATCCGGACCCCTGTCCTGTTGGAGAGAATGGTGACGGCTCTGGAGAGCAGGGAAGGGTTTTCATCCTCCTCCAGGGATGCCTTCCCAGGCAGACGCACTTCCAGACACCAGTAACCCTTCCCAGTGGTCTCAGACAGATCTGAAGCCTCTCCTCTGCAACATGAGGAGAAGGGAAAAAGTGCCTCTCTTGAAATCCTATCGGTGACTATTGGCAAAAATGGAGTTCCCCAAAACCCAGTGTTAATAGGGTTTATTTAAGCGTTTCTAGTTTGGATAAGGCTGTTGTGCCATTGAGGCAGACAGATGAACTGCACTATTGAGCTTAAAAACTGCAAAATGATTTCAAACAGGTGTAATCAATTCCAGAGATAAATGGATTTCCAAATTCATTGCTGACCATGTGTTTTGGCAGGCAGGACAATGATGGACAGTGAAGGTTTTTGTCGTTTTTCTGCTATATTAACATGTGAAGGCTGACCTCTGTAATACTGTAATTTCAACATCTTCATCTTCTTCTGTTTGTTCGGGGGTCCATGCGAATCTTAAATCTTTGTTGCTTTGCTTTGTGTTAACTTTGGAAACGCCTCTGTAAAATGCCCGACAGCAGGTTAGGTCAAACCATTCATTTGCAAGTTTCATGCAGCCTCCGTCTAGCTCAGGTGTGCCAGATGGCGAAATGCTGGGTGACTCATGCTGCTCTGCTCAAGAAAGGAAATAGAAGTCGTAAATAGTATTGGTGATAGCTATATCCTTCTGTAAAAATATACTGAGTGCTCAGTTTCTTTTGTGCAGAACTTGTGCAAGTCTGAAGGATTTATTCAGGTTTTAAATGCAAATATGGGTCAAATAGTCTTGAAGGCTTTTGGTAAAAGCAATACACACTGTCTAAATGAAATAAATGAAGAAATTACCGTACATGCTGTGATGGACTGGCTCCCTGTCGGGGGTTTACCCTGCCTTGTGCTTGTTTCTTGTCAGGATAGTCACGACCCTGTGTTGGTTAAAGCAGTTAGCGGTAAAGTGGATGGGTGGATTATCAGCTACTGTATGACCTCCCTGAGCATTACCGCAATGCTGGCAGCACTGGGGCACAGCCCCACAGCAGTATATGCAGGGGCTGTGCTGTGATGACCCCTTTGCCTTCCCCATGAGTTCTGCCTCTCTTCCTCTGCAGCTGCAGCCTGCTGGCAAAGGTTAACTGATTACAGGTGGCTTGAGCAGTGCAATAGTCGGCCTAATGCTCAGCATGACTTTTGCCAAGCCTGGCAGCCCAGAAGGGTATTAATAAATGAATAAAATCCACTGCTCCACTGCTTTTTCAAGGCAGCAATTCAGATTTTTTCTTGCCTACAGCAGATGAATTTATCCCTGAGCTGTCAACATGTTATCCCCAAATGGTCTCTGAGTATTCAGGTCATTTTCATGCACAGGGAGAGCTCTCCCCTTCTACACATACACGCTTTATTTCATCAGCTCTTTTGGGAATTGTGACTCTACTGACATGGCAAACACAGAACCTCTGATGTTTGTGTGCAATTCCACCACTCTGGTATTTTGTTATTCCAATGACCATTAAAACTCAATCGGCTGCTCACTGTTAAAAATGTAGGTTATGTTCCCAATAAGCTACAATTTAGAAGCGCTTAGTTGTATTTTCTGTGTACTTCAATGTGAAAAGAACAATTCCTTAAATTTTGCGTTCTGTCTGTTGCTTATGTGTTTGCTTCTCCCGGTCATTGCGCGACGACGCGTTTTATTGCGTTAATGGAACACGGTCTCATTTGAGTGCGGCGTTAATCTTACGTGATAGTCTGTCGATGGAGGGGGAGTGGTAGCATGGTATAGATATTCTTTGTCGAAGCGAGTTTCCTGATTTTCAGATTGGGAATCTTTACGGTGAAGAAGGCGGACGGAGAAGAAAACCAAGGCTCAGAGGAAGGTCTGGCTCTCGTGGGCAGGAGCAGGAATCCTACGTGCGAAACGTCGATGAACATATTTGGCGGCGTTTTATTTCTGGGAGCTCTTTCTCATTTGGCTTCAGTGCGTGTGGGCACTTGGCCTCAGGCGAGTGTGTCTGTCAGCGTGCTGCACTTGGGTTTGATGGCGTTTGTCATTGCTGGAGCTCCAGCTGTTTTTATACCGGCTCACATGGTCTGCTGATGGCAGCCCAGCTATTTCAAAGGGCTCTTCACCTTGCAGAAATTCTTTTTCCGATTTTTCTAGTTGGCATTGTAGACATCGGTTGTGCTTTAAAAATAACTTTGATACCTTCAGTAAATGTAGGTAACTGGTCTTCTCATCAATAGCTACTTTTAGCATGCATCAACATGCAGATTTTGGTATATGCAGCATGAGTTCCTCAATGTTTTTCCACTTTGTCAAGCATGTTCTGCTGTTAAATTCTTTTATAACCTGTAAAGGGTGTTCACTTTCTTATTTCCCCTGGTCATGAAGATCGCCTGTTTTCTGTTGTTACTTAATATAATATTATTCACCTTCAAAATGACCCCATTCTTTCTGCTAATCAAGCACAGGACAGGTCAACGGCCCTTTCCTAAACCTGTTTGTGTCCTCACTGCAGGAGGTGTCAGTACTTTCTTTCAGGTCAATGAGGTAACCATAACAATAAAGTCATCAGTTATATGCAGTTTTAGCAACATTGTGACTCTGAGTGGCGTAGATGACAGTTTTGTGCAAGAGCTCTGGAGTCATTTCCATCAGCTTTCGATTGCCAAAATGGTACCAAGTGGGTCCACTGGGTGGCAATGTTGATGCATGACTGGGGAAGCTCTGCAAATAGCACTTGAATTCCAAGAGTCTTTGTATTAAGTATCTTTTAGGTGATTCTTACCAGAGACATAATCCCAGGTACTGTCAACCTGACAATGTCCTAGATGTGAAACCTTAAAATGAGTAAGTGCATGTTGTGAATTAGAACTTTCACAGCTGTTTTTTTTTCCAGTCTTCTTTTAAATTGGTGCCTTTTAAAGTGTGTAATGGCTAATGCAGTGCTAGTAGCAGATCTTGCAAAAATGTAATTAATAATGTCTGTATACGTTTCTGAATGCATTCAAAACCATTTACATAATTTTTATAACGTCCAGTTGCACAGTTGGCTGAAAATGAACCATGCCTACTACTGTATGTTCAATGTTTTTTTCTTGTAGCTTGTGAAGGCTTTCTTCTAGTGTAGTACCGTGTCCTTGCTTGTTTTCATGAATGCTAATCTGATGGAATAAACCTAGTAAAAATGCCACATTGTACTTGCTGAACCTGAACAGGTGCAGATATTGCTTTCTTTGTGGTTTCAGCAAGTTATTTAAATGTAATAAAGGTTTTCAGCCTCAAGCCTTAAGAGTAGTGATTTTTACAGTCTGTAGTTTATAGAGATTTGAACCTTGTGCAGTATTTTATACTGTAAATCCTTTAGCAAAAAAGTACTTTTTTCCCCATCATAAGAAGGCATGACTCTTTAACCATGCTGAAAAGATGTTCTAGAAGATGGTAGTTGGTGTCAGTGTGTAATATTTAAATCTTTCTGTCGTATAATATGCTTGTAAAAAAAAAAAAGGCGAAGTCCAGACCAGAGCCACTGTGGCTTGCCCAGCCAGAGCTGATCCCGTTTTCAGGAATGTTCAGCTGACTGGTGAGCAGGTGCAGGGATTATCCCCCCAGCATCACTGGTGCCCACGTGTACTCCTGGGTAGCCTGGAGCAAACGGTAAAGCACCCCAACATGGTAGAAGAGCACCGTCCAGCCTGCCAGTCATGAGTCTGAAAACGTGCTCATCATGCTGCACTGCCCCCTGTTGTCAATACAGTGTTTCAAATCCTGTGCTCAAACTCCCTTGGATCCTCCCACTCTGACATCAGCTCCATTACATCTCCCTGTTATGAAGGGAGCTCCATCTTAGAAATGAGCTTGATCTGTGAAGTGATATTTCTTCAGTTTTTCTCTTTTTTTGTTTCATTTGTTTTTAGCAGATTCAGGTACCTTTATTTATTTTAGATGCTCTGTTATAATATGTGAAAGGGTTTCATGAGTGCTATAGGAGTAGCTGTTTTGTTGTATAATGTGCTATGATTTACTATTCATTTTTTCATCTTTAACAGTTATACAGTGAAGCAAAGAGTTTTGAATGTTTGACCAAGTTTTTATGTAAAATACAGATAAATGTATTGCTCTTTCACGCAATATGCATGTAATCTGTTAATAAACTGGGAGTCAATTGGATTCGTATCTCGACCTGTAGACTGCACTACATATCCGTGGTAATCTGAACTACAAAATGCTTGACATAATATTCATATAAACAGTTTCTTGCATTTGAAAGCTTGTTGTATTCGCAGTCTTCTCTATAGCAGTACATTATTGCAGAAAGTACATGAAAGAAGTTCAGTCAAATTGCCTTTTCTGCTTGGGCATTTCACCATCAACTGTATGATTATTTAACTATCCTATCGGCTTGATTCCCTGCTTTTTCATTCCGTGTTTAATTTAATTTTGGAGTTAAGTGGAAGCTTTCATCCTGTAACTGATTAGACATCACCTTTTAGAGCCCCGGGGATGTAAATCTGTTGGTTGAGCTGGGAAGTGTGAGAGCGGCCCGTCTTATTTACGAGTGGGCTCGCCTGGGATGATGTAGTGGGAGCTGCTGATGCCATTAAATCCTTTAATCAGCGGTGCGAGGTGTGTTCGAGGTGAAGAGCAGGTGATTATGGATAACAGCCTGATGTGGCTCTTGAGAAGTTGAGGAGTCTCTGAAGGGCTAATCATGGCTTCTTGCTGCTTGCTTTCCAGATCATGAAAGGCTTCTGATTGACCTAAGATCATGGTCTTTGAGTTTGTATTGCATGCGGGTGGGCATGAAACATGCCTCAAATGCTTCTGCCTTGGTGAGCACCTTTGATGGCGAATCTGAAGTTAAGTGACTCGGAGATCCCTGGGATGTCTTTGCAGTATATCAGTTTCTCAGCCAACTAATGAGTGCAATATTGAAGGGAAGTGAAATAAATTTTCCATTAATGTGGCAAAGTAAAGAAAAAAGGAGAATGCAAGCACAAGTCTAGAATGAAGGGAATATAAGTAATACTAGGTATGATAATGCATATATATGATGCGTATACATTCACTGTTCATTGTCTGAAGATGTTCACTGCAGCTTTTATTAGAATGGTTGCTTGTTTTTTGCTGATCCTTTATTCTCAGTGCAATAAGAGCATTAAGGGTGAGCTGAGAGGATGTGAAAATGGTCTGGGACAGGGTTGGGAACCTTTCCAAGCGAAAGAGCCAAACTACTTCACAAGAGATGGTATAAATTCACAATTGCGTGACTATAATTATGCAACTAGAATTATTGATAATTGACAAGATGGATATTAATAATAATCATGACAGCATAAATTAAACTGTGTTCTGTATTAATTTCCTTCAGTGGGACTCCTGCTGCTGCTTCTCCTGTTCATTTGAAGTTAGTCATAACTGGTCAAATGTAGCTTCTTCAGGCACTCGGTCTGTTTGTCTATCCAAATCTGCTCATTGCTGGGTGAGTTTACACCCAGGTATCCCACTCTCAAAGACAAGTCCAGCAAACCACTCTGCCTGACGTGATATCTTTGATAAAGACTATGTCCACAGGCTTTACTCATTGAAATGACCAGTAACGACAAGGCACAAGATATTGGAACTGTATTTCATTCTCATTTATAATTTTCATCACTTTGAATAAGGTCTTCACCCTTTCTTTAATTTTTCATTCGAAGTGAATTTAGCATTTTCAGTATATTTTCCCAGAATATATAATTAGCGGCACATATATCGGTTGTTTCATCCAAACAAACAATAAGTAGCTGTACTCAAATTCTTCATTTGTTGCTTGTCGATACGATGAGCCATTTTCATAGCTTTGCCATGCACTGTTTTTGCTGATAATTATATGTTTTGAATTTTCTTTAACATTTTGTCCTTATTATGAAAATCATTAAGTAGTTTGACAAATTTTTAGCATGCGTTTTTCAAGAAATCTCCATCACACAAAGGGCTCCCCTCACTTAAACTAGAGGATGACCCCACAAAACTTGCAGAGTTTGTTTGCACCTTTTTTTTTTATTGTGCCAGCAGGCTATATTGTCCAGTGTTAATTTCTGCTGCAGCCTTTTCTTCATGCATCGCCTTCAGGGTATTTTGTAGCAAATGGTGTGTGTTTTCTTAAGAAAGGCCATTCTAAATTTGATTATTTGTGACGGGCTGTCCTCTAACTACAGATGAGACACTGGAGTTTCAGACTTATCCACAAGCCGTGTGTAAGTATATACAGCTCTGTCCAATCGTTTTCAAAAGCACGTTACTCAAAATTGTCATCTCTCTTTCTTTTCACCATTTTTGCCATTAAGAGTTCAGTGTTACATATAATAGTGGGTTGTCTTGACCAATCAGTGATTGGTTATTGAAATTAACAGTTAAAGGTGAAATAGACAAGAAGAGAACTTGTTGACATTTTTTTAAATTGTTATTCAGATATTTTCAAGTTTCAATTTTTGAAGTTGCATGTATTTTTAGAATGATAAAAGAGCCCTATTTGGTTCTGTATTGAGCCATTTTTGGCGTGGGATCTGTAGAAGGCTGACTCCTGCTGTAGGAGAAACAAGGGGTGGTGGGGAGCAGAGGGCAGAGGGCATGGAGGTTGTGCCTATGGGCTTTGGGCTGGAGGAGTGCGGAGGAAGTTGGACAGAGCGTGACATATGTGAGACAAAATACTTGGTCAGCTACTGAGCTGAATGAGCTGGAAAAGGTGATTTGTGGAGGCATGACAATAAGGAACATATATACACATTTTAAAGTCTCATTGCAACGCATTATGAATTTCAAGTTTAATGAGATGCATTTTTAATGAGATTCAAAACTCAACAACATAAGAGATCTTACAAATGAAGGTTAGCTTTTCAGCTCATTTGGCTGCCAATATCTAATTCATCTAGCTGTACTTTGAATGCTATCAGTGTATCCGTTTTGACAACATAGCAGTGTTTCTTGTTCCAGGCTCCCACAGATTTCTGCAAAGAAGTGTCTTGCGCTTTTAACTTCAAATGCATCTCCTTATATTTTTCATTTGTATTGATCCTCAAGAAGTCCATAAGTTGACTATCGGTACATTTGAAGATTTTGAATACTTAAATCAAGTCCCTCATTGCATCTTCTCTGTTGAAGATTTAAAGGCTCAGGTTCAGTATTAACTGTGCTGCACTCATTTGAATTGTGTCCAGAACATAGATAGATACTTTATTGATCCCGTGAAGGAAATTGCAGTGCAACAGCAGCTTAACACACACAACACAGCCACAGTGTAACGAATTATATACTAATAGTACAATACATACAATACAATACAAGAGTTACTCACAGTCCGGACACACAAGAGGAAACTAGAACAGAACAGTACACAGAAAATCGTATCACACGTATGAATATAAATATAGATGTAACCATAGATATAAATATAAATATAAATGTATTGCACAGGTCCCTGGCATATATTGCACAAAAGTGGTTGTAAACGGGAAAAAGAAAAAGAAAGAGAACAGATGTAGCAGTAGATGTGTATATGCGTTTAGTCCAGAAACAGGTCACTGTCGCTGTTGCCTCTGCCAAGACGCAAGGTGAATGCGTTGTACAGTCTTATGGCAGACGGCAAGAATGACCTCCTGTAGCGCTCCCTGTCGCACCGTGGATGAATCAGTCTATTGCTGAACATGCTCTTCATTCCTGCAAGCCTGTCATAGAGGGGATGGGAGAAGTTGTCCATGATGGCCTCCAGTTTGGACATCATTCTCCTCTCAGCCACTACCTCCAAGGGGTCCAGGTCAGACCCAATGACAGAGCTCGCTCTCCTGATGAGCTTGTTCAGCCTTTTGGAATCTACTGCTCTAATCCCAGAGCCCCAGCACACCACTGCGTAGAAAATGGCACTCGCTACCACCGACTGATAAAACATGTGTAGCATCTTACTACACACATTGAAGGACCTGAGCCTCCTCAAGAAGTAAAGTCGGCTCTGTCCGTTCTTATAGATGGCCTCGATGTTCTTAGACCATTCCAGTCTATCGTCGATGTGCACTCCCAGGTACTTGTACGAGTCCACCATCTCCACGCCACTCCCATGGATGTAGACAGGAGTAGGTTTGACCTTTTTCCTCCTGAAATCTACCACCAGTTCCTTTGTCTTTGTAACATTCAGTTCCAAGTGGTTCACCCCACACCACTCCACAAAGCTGCTGACCAGTCCTCTGTACTCCTCCTCCTGCTCACCCTTGATACATCCCACAATTGCAGAGTCATCTGAGAACTTTTGCAGGTGGCATGACTTTGAGTTGTACTTAAAGTCCGAAGTATAGAGGGTGAAGAGGAATGGAGAAAGAACTGTCCCTTGAGGTGCCCCTGTGTTACTCACAACCAGTTCAGACACGCAGTTCTGAAGTCTCACAGACTGTGGTCTGCCCGTCAGGTAGTCAGTGATCCACGAGGTCATGGAGGCATCGACTTGCATCTCCTCCAGCTTCCTCCTTAGAAGTAAGGGCTGGATGGTATTGAAGGCACTGGAGAAGTCGAAAAACATGATCCTTACAGTGTTGCCAGACCTGTCCAGGTGTGAGTAGGCCCTTTGCAGCATGTAGATGATCGCATCCTCCACACCAACACTGGGCTGGTAGGCAAACTGTAGGGTGTCCAGTGATGAGCTGACCAGGGGTCTCAGGTGGGATAAGACCAGCCTCTCCAGTGTCTTCATGATGTGAGAAGTCAGTGCAACTGGTCTGTAGTCGTTGAGGACAGAGGGGCGCCCTTTCTTTGGTACCGGGACCAGGCATGATGTCTTAGTCTCATTAGTCTCAAGGCAAAGAGACCAATTATAAAAATGATTGTGTCAATTTCTTCTACATTTAGCATTTCCTTAGAGCTTCATTTGGTTTTTATTTTCCTGTTGGAAAAGATGCTTACTCAACCCATTTCTCTCTTGCCCTAGATTCCCCAGAATCATGCAGATTTAGAGACCAGACTTTCATTCCTCCATCCATTTCCTGACTGCATCATCCATGTCAGAGTCGCAGTTGGAGTCTGTCCCGTAGCAGTTGGTGTGAGACAAAGTACACCGTGGAAGTGACACCAGTACATCTCGGGGCACACACAGACTCAAACACACACACTTTATTCGCACCAGGTCCAGTTTTCCCACAAGCCGATTGATGTACCAGTATGTCTTTGGACTGTGGGAGGAAACCTGCACGTGAACAGTGGGGAAAACGTACAAATTCTAAGCAGACAGCTGCGCAGGTACAGAATTGAACCCAGGGCCCCATTGTCCTGCACATCCGATTTTCAAGAAATTGGAAAAATGCGTGGTTTTCACAAGGTGCACCGGAGTATAGTAACTTAAGAGTGATAAAATAATAAGATGTGTAACAAGCTGAAATTTATGTATACCTGTCTTTGTAATAATGTGGTAGTGAGTTAACGTTGTTGCATCCCAGATTTAAGAGATTAAAAAAATGCCTCCAATATAATTGGAGAAATATACGAATTTTAGTCTTCATAAGCATTGCGTCTGCTCATTAGGTTTTTCCAGTTTATGACACTGAATTTTCAGTAGGAATAATAACATTTGTTTAAATGGAATGGATAATTTTCCAAAATGACAGAAATTCAATTAAAAAAACTTTTTAACAGCAGTTAAATGTATATTACATTAAGAGTCCTGGTGAGTAAAGTCCCATCCTCTCTTTGTACTGTAATTAAAATACCAGAATTTGAGATTCAGAGGTTTTTTCAATTCAAGCCCAAGAGCTGAATTAAAATGAAATGTTCTTGTATTGGTGGCCTCCAGTGTTTTATTGTTTGAATAGCATGTTGCAACGTTATGTGCCATCCATATTCATAGCTCTTTTCTGTGAATGTGGAGTTCGTGTACTCTGTATATTATCTTTGTCTCTTGGAAAATAATTAGATCCTTATAAAAAAAACTGTCAGTTTTACAGGATGGAAAAACAGCAGTCAACAGTCACTGTCAGTTTGGTAATGTTATTCAATGAGATATGCTCATTATAGTTCTGTATGTAAGCTTAGAGATGCAGAACAATCAGATGCTGTTGATAATGTATTGTCAATAGTTTGGGGAATCCCAACTTGGAAATAACAGTTTTCTATATTACAGAAATAACTATCACCCAAAAATGTTATGAGGGTATGAATAAATAGTGTCTTCTGTTGCTGTGTTATAGTGTTTGTGGTATATGTTTAGAACAAGACAGGTTTTTTCAATACAAAGCAGACTGTATCCCCCAGTTATCTGAATATAATTTAATTGTAAATATATACTTTAATGCTTGTCTTGATAGTCTTATAGTATGTTTTTTTGTTTTGCTACCTTTATTTTAAAAAGCTGAGCTGAGGGAAAGGGCTTCCTAGGATTTTTTTGTCAGCATTAGGGTAAAGCATTTGCAGGGCCCAAAGGCCAGTAAGATTTTGTGTAAAATAGAATTTGGTTTTAACCAAGTAGGAAGGCACAGCATATATGAAGCAATTTCCACAACTGGTTGAATAGGCATTATTAATGCAATATTTCAAAACCTGATTCTTTTCAGGATTTTATTATTATTCTATATAGAAGGTAAACATGACCTTGAAATGGGATTTTCTGCATGACTGATTTTGTATTCGCTGTATGAAAGTGGCCTGATGTGGACCTCTTTGCAAACACTGGGAGGCACTCTTGCTGTTTGTGCAGATTGTGTTTGTAGTATAACTGACTGTTTAACATATTAGTTTGGTGAAAAGTAGCAGGCTGACAGTTGTGAAATTCTGCTTGTTTGAAGTTAGTTTTCATATACCTTATTTATATACCTTATTTATCAGATGACAAAGAAGGGCATAGTGCTCAATCGTGGAAATGTGTGCTTTCACTTGTGGCGTTACACACAGATCTAGGCAGACACTAGCTTTAAGGATTTTTTTTCAGAATGCACGTCAGCACATTTGTCTCATACTTTGAAGAAAAACTGAAGCCATCCGTTTTAAATATTAAATTGAATGTCTAGCAAAGCTGCTTTAATTGTGGTTATTGTAATGTAAAAAGAAATCTAAACCTTTACAGTAAATATAATAATAATTAAAATGACCACATGTCTAATGCAAATTTCCCCGTGTTACTTTTGCGTGTCAATCCAAGCCCGCTGCCTGAGTTTCTGTTTCTGGTCCGGACGGGTTCATGGGGCCAAGCTACTGCATGGGATCCAGATGTTTGTGACTGCTACTGTACATTGTAAGCTTGGCAGTTTTCCGCAGTTGTGTAAGTGAGTGTTCTATTGGACAGGCTTTAAAAATCTGAAGTACACCCTGCCACAAGACCTTTGTCTGGCCTCTCTGTTTTTCATGCGGATGTTCTTCTACCGAAGATGGTCCTTTTCCTTCTGGATGTCCAAAAACCGAGTTTACAATATGTGACTCAAGTAACAAAGTAATCTGCCAGCGCCAGTTTACACACAGGGCTTCTTTCACTCTTCTCTTGTAGTTCATTGTTCTTTGTTTGACGCTTATAAGTAGACCTACAGGTTTTCTAAAATGTACTGGAGCAGTAAGTAAAAGCACATATCCATTCATCCATTTTCTAAACGCTTTCTTCCAACTGAGGCTCGCAGGGAAGCTGGAGCCTATTTCATACACCCTAGGTGGGACTCAAGTCCATCACAGGGCGGTGCAAGCATCCTTTCCATAATAAAACACCCTTTCTGAGTTTTTGTGGTTGAACTGAAAAGTAATGACTTTTGTATTGGTGTTTTAAAGTCCTCACTAAAGCAGGCTTGTGCACTGCTGAGTGGCAGTACATTGTGGGCCAGGTGGCAATGGAGTTCTGGATTGTCGCACGAACAGCCTAGAAGCTGTGGCAAAATTATGAAATGTAGTCTCTGAAAAGGGAAAGATGACCCTGTAATTTGTACCCGAGGGAAACCATGTAATTTGAAAAAGCTGTGGACTAAGCAACAACAATTAATTGTTCTCAAGTCTGTGTTGGGGTTTTTTTCTCTGTGGAATAAAAGATGACAGTCGACACCACAGTTTAACAGCTATTTTTCTAAAAAGCTGAACGTGCTCCAGGCCTTCAGGTGTTCTTTGACCGAGGTCAGAAAGGAAAGACTTGCTCCCTAAATTGCTTTCTATTGTGCTTTTCCTGCCAGGACACATTCTGTTTTATAATCGCTCTTCTTATAAGAGGTGATTACAAGGCAATAGCTTTGTTGGAAGAAGCCAAGAGAAAACCAGATTGGCACTTCCAAAGCTGTGATCCTTGAAATGAATGTAATTCAACATCTAACTGTCAAACCAAAGTAGTTTACATTAGTTTGTCATTGTGCTTTTTACATTTTACCTTTGTCATGGAAACATTAATGCCTCTGTGTCTAAAGTCTATAAAGCTGTAATGAATTGAGGAGACAGTTTGGGCCACCCGGATATTAACAAACTTTTTGTAACCCTGAACAGATTTCCTTTCTGGGTAAAATATTTTGCTCCTAAGCGTCATCTTGGCTTTCATCATGGCCTCTGACAATTCCCTGAAGTGTTCTGTAGAGACAAGCTAGCATTTCTGTCATTGTCATGTGCACTATGTTTGAAATAATAGACGTGTAAAACTGATAACCATAGAATTCTTTAATTTCTCTTTGGGTGGAAGTTGTTAGAAAGATCAGTATAAATTCAGTCCATATTAGTTTCAAGGATCCAATATTAATGAATATTTAATACACACTTCAATGCTGAATTTTAAAACCATTTTATTTCCAAGTTGTATTTTGAGGCTTGCCTTTTAAAATGGGTTATGTCCCGTCTAAAAATACAGAGGACTGTAACCTTAGCTGTGTTGGTATTTTTTTACTATCACATATAAAGTATGTCTTCTGTCCTTTTATCTAAGTCTTTTGTGGGACTTCATAAATATCAGAGAAGAAAAGAAACAACTTTTTCAATACTGCTGCTATAATGTATGAACATTTGAGCTCAGTTTAGAAATGTGTGTTTAATAGCATTTTTAATGGGAGCTTTAAAAACAGACACTGGAAGCATCTTCTTATACAGTTATCTTTTCTTAATCATGCTACAGATATTGCAACATCTGTGTGCAATGTCTAGGCCTGACTTGGTGTCCTGTGCTGTACTTGTCTGGGTGACAGAATATTTCCAGTTTAAAAAGTTTCATATACCCTACTGTATATGTGACTGGCCAACAGTGCATTAGTGCACTCCATTAGCTGCTAAGGGTATTGGCCTTAAATCCAGTTGCATCTTTACAATTTTCTTTGTTGCCCCATGCCCTTTATTTTAGGCTGTCATTGTTTTTGTCTCATACACAATCTCCAGTTCAATTGCTGTGTTCTGACTCGTGAGAACCCCTTTTACTTTCCAGAAGAATATTGCCCAGACAGGGCTCATTACTTTTGTTTGCATTTCACAGATCATCCGTCTTTGAAATCAGTCGTTGCTTGTTTAGGGGCGGCATGGTGGTGCAGTGGTTAGGACTCGCTGCCCCGCATTTCTGGGGCCCTGGGTTCAATTCCTGGGGTGCTACAGTACCTGTGTGGAGTTTGTATGTTCTTTCCATTTATGGTTGTGTTTCGTCCAGGTTTTCTGGTCTCCTCCCACAGTCCAAAGTCCTACCAGTAGGTTTATTGGATTTTTGGAAAAGTAGCCTTGGTCTGAGTGTGTGCATGTTTGTGCGTGACCTGTGATGGACTGTTGTTCCTATTGGGGTGTATCCCGCCTTTCACCCGTTGCTTGCTGGGATAGGCTCCTGCTTCCCTGCGACTGTGAATTGGATAAAAGCTGTTAGAAAATGGAAGGATGTTTTTGTGAATCACCATTGCATTTGTAGTGATTCATTTAAGGCACATGTTTTGCAGGTTGTAATTAGGTTTCCTTTAGGGCCTCAGCTGGTACGATGACTCCTATTTGCCTGTTCTTCACAGCTGCAGGCTGTTTAGAGAAGGAGCTTAAACTTCAAAGACTCGAAGCTCAACACTAGGTCATAGATCTCATCTTGAAGTGTTCTTTCCCCACTTGCAAAAGCTGCGTTTCATGTTGACAAATGAGCTCTCCCCATCTTTCTGTGGACGGAAGAAGTTCCAGCCATGGGAACCGTTAAAAAAATCTGGAAGGCTCTTTCTGTTTTAGTCATCAACGATTTGGTTATTGAGGTCTTCAAAAGCGTTTGCCACCCCCCATTCTTTATGATGTCATTTGAAACTAACCTAATGTTGTTTTTAAAGGCATTGACCAGTCTATGAAGCAAACGCAGAGAAGTCACTGCACCTTAGTGATGCAGTGGTTCGGCTCCTTTGAAGCAGTAAACTTGAACAAAGCAGACTACTTACAAACCGTACTTTATTCATACAGCATTCCTTCAAGGAGGACAGATGCAGGTTGATTTTTTTTTTTTCAGCAATCAACACAGCAAAGAAACAGTGTGATGTTAATCAACATTTAGCTTACAAATATTTATAAACCATCATTCGAGCCAAAAATCACGTTCCTTTGATGTGATGGGAAAGTACTCAATGACTTTTTCTACATTAAAGTGGACCATTTTTGTTGAATTTTCTCCTTCTTTGGCAATTTTCATGCATCGGGCATTGCGAGGTTGAAAATCATACTGCGGCGTTGCCCTCCTGACAGAAGAGTTTGACATTTGAAAAGACATGCAGGTTTTGATTTGATCTACAGCACGTTTGTTTGTTAATCTTTTCTGAAAAGACTCTTTATCATTTCATTTTTGAGCTGCATTTCATTTTAATTTTTTCAGCAGTTTTCTGATTATGCATCTATCAACAGCACATATCTGTGAAAATCCTGCTGACAGCATGAGAATTGCTATCTGACACACAGCTGTGTTGGTTGCAATTGCTTCAATCCCTTCTGTGCTGTTTTGAGCATATTGATTCACAGTTCTCTCTCTCATCTCATGTTGTCTTTGGTTGTATATCCTACAACCATGGATTGACCTTTTAATAAAGAAGATAGAATAGCATTTCATGATCACTTTTCACTTTTCGTTGTGGGATCCTATAGGGATCAAGTGATTTTTTTTTTTCCTTTAAGTGCCTACGGCTATAGCACCTTCATTCCTGGACTGGCTGACCTGAACATTTGTTCCATCAGGATCAGCATTTGTTGTAGCAGGTGAAGATTTTTTTCTTCACCTACAGTACAGCAACCTTCTGTCTCTTTTCTGTGTTAACTGTCTTGCAATCAGCTTTATGTTGGCACCAACTGACCTTCTGCTGTCTCTTCAGTGACTTTTTCCCCACAGGCTCTTGCCCTTTTCCCACAAGTCCTAGCTGGCCCGAGTGTCTTCCTACCTCAGTACACCAGTTGAGTTGCTCTTCCTGTTTTATCCTCTTGTCTGTGACCCTTACTCTCGTCAGCAGACCAGAAACGATTGTGGGGATTGTACCCTCCCACCCCACACACTCTTTTCTCTGGCCTTTCTAATACCTCCCCTTATAATAATAATAATAATAATAAATAAATAAGATAAATGTGGCACAACTATTCTCATGCTTAAAGTAAACAGAGTTTGATGGACTGCTAAGGCTTGCAAAAACAAAAGTAAATGGTCACAGTTAAGTCAGAATCAGGAGCAATTTATCATTTGCAAAACTGTGGACAGTACAGAAATATTTGGTACAGTTATCTCATATCCTTGATACAACAGAGAGGCCTGTGTCCCACTGTAGGGACCAACAATCCACATCACATTTATACCATTGCTGTGCTGTCTGCTTACCTGGGACTCACTAAAGAGTTAAAACAGAGCAACTAGACAAGGATCAGTGTCGTATTTATTTTTCAAGTCTGAGGTGCATTAGAAACCCACCCTGCTTACAGATCAGGAAATTTACTTTATTCACATAATTTTAATGTAAAGTTAAATTTCTCTGTTGGTAACAAGGGTTTAGTTGATGTATATTATCTTTAACTCGAGAAATAACATTACACCATGCTGTATCCCTCGGTTTTGGTTTGCTGGTTCAGACCTGCATCCCAATCTTTTGTAACAGTGGAAGATTTTCTGTTAATCATTTTTAAGTTTCTGCGATATAGTCTTTCTTTGGGTGTTAAATATGTATTCATAGATTCATAATTCTCACTTCCCTGAATGTTTATACACATCTAATTCTCTTTATCCCGCCATTTCAGAACTTCTTTTGTTTTTGGTAAAAAATGTTCATCTCTTCACTGGAAATAAACCCTACTTTTAAAAACGTCAAAAATAAGCAGTTATAAACTTAAGTCTGTACTATATGTAGTTGTAGCACATACACCTACTTATGGCTAAACTGTAGACCTAGTTCGTTCATTCATTCATTAGTGTATTCAAAGAATATAATTTAATTTGTTTGCTTTGGCATGGCTTCACAGATTTGAAAAATTGTTCTTTACAAGTTCTGTTGTTGAAAATCAAAGTTGCTTTTAAAACATTCTTTATATCAGCAATTTCTGCAGATCTTTTTGGGGGTGTCAATATAACCTTTAAGTGCAGTACTGCACATGATATATATATATACTGAATTAATGGAAGATTGACAAAAATTAAGCACTACAGTTACCTTTAGTACAGTCCATATTCCAATCTAAGATGAGTAAGGTATTATGTTAGCTGATTCTTAAAATTGTATAATTTTTTACTGTAAAACGCATCATTTTCTCTTTGTTTTTTTAATTCTCTTTTCTGTGACATGCAGAAAGTCAAGTTGCTGGAAACTACTACATTATGAATAATTAGACCTCAGATATTCATTGAGGTCACACCTTTCCCAAGACATGTTCAATTAAAGAAGCAGTATCACAAATCCTTAATGTGAATTGTAGTCTCGTCATTCATCTATGTGGTTGTTGGAGTTGTTTTTAATTAAGTAAACATAAATATAGTCAGATGTACAGCCCAGCCCTTGCCCTTGATTCTCTTTTGTAGGGCATTAGTATTTGCAAGAATAAGTAAGCCAGTGTAAATATGAAAAGCCCATTACAGATTTATTTTGTTTTGCAATTTACATTGTGATAATTAGAATCTGCAATGACATTTCTGTGTAAGTAATAGCAGGAGATTCTTTTCATTACAAATGTCATGTCAGCAAAGGTGACAGGAGAGGACAGATGAAGTTGTAATCATTGTTCAGGGATAACTGGAGACCATGTCAGACATTGCAGAATGTCATTGCAATAGAGCATTAGTATGTAAATTGTTTCCATAACTTTGCTGCTGAACCTAGTGTGGATTTTCAGTGAAAGGGTGGTGGGGCCATGCAGTGATCAGGTAACTACTGTACAGTGCATTCTGCACCATATCATTCTTAAGGCTATAGTTTCTGATTTCCATGAGCCTGGCTTCTCCCGAACTAGCGAGGTCAAGGAAAAAAAAGAGGGTCACAATGGTTAGAGGGCCCCTTTGAGGAACGTTTTGTAAATCCGAATTTGGAAGTCAGAAAAAAAAAATTGTGCAACCCTGTGCCCTTTTAACGGTGGGGAATTATGCCAACAGAGCCTTAGAGAAATCATGGTTGTGCTCAGCTTTTTCCCCTTATCACCTTCCATTGTGTTTAACTCAGCTCAAGTTTATTTCAGATGATTTCTTGAAGGAATATCATGTATCAATCAATGCACATGCAAAATTGGAAAAAAATTGGGCATTTGTTCTGTGCAGCATGTTAATAGAATTGTGCAGTTTTAATCAGAACTGTAAAATAACTATCAGGAAGTAGTTTGTCAGTGTGCTTGTGCGTGTCACTTCATGTACTGTACAGTCGTTACTGTTAGAGCCAAAATGAGTGTGTTGAGATGAATGGTAGTCTTTCATGAGGTCACAAAATGCATTCTCTCTTAATTTCAAGGCTGACAATGTGTCCAAATGAACACGGTTGATATGCTGAAAGCAGTGCTTCCTGGGATACACAAACTAAGAGGTCTAAGTCATTAACTTGTCTGGTTAGAAGTCTTGTCTTCCTTAGTTTACAATGGGTGAAGAAAGCCAAAACACTTGTGAAGATATTTTTATAAGAATCACTCATTTTAAATTTGTTACAATTTATGAGAGTTTGATTTTCTCTCATAATGTATGATTAATTCATTTTATTCCTATTTGAAGGTTTTTTCCTGTTTTGCCTCTGATTTGTTCAGGTTAACACACCATTTTACCTGATGTTTGCTTGAGGGACTTCTTAATCTGTGAAAAAAAACACAAATCATTTAAGAGGTTCAGAATATCTCCTTTAGCCTAGGCTGTTTTTATCCGTTTTTGTTGACGGCAATCCTTTTGCCAGTAGCATGAACTAATACAGTACATATAAAATCGGTTGGAACAGACTTTGTAAATGGTGATTCTTTGTAAGTCATTGCCATTTATTTTAATCAAGACCTGATTCTCATTTCCCGTCTTATAGGATTTCTTGGACGTTGAAGATGCATTTTGTTTCTTAGAACTTCTCAATCTACTCTACAAAATCCTAGGATGTGCCTGTTCCTCAGGCCATTACCATCTTGCTGAATTGTAAAATGAGAAAACTCTAAGAATTTAGTGGGATGCACACATGTAGTTTCTCATACAAAATTAATCCCCAAAAGAAATTGCATTAATGCACATTTTGGACAAAATTACAAATTGTGCACATTTCATTGGTCAATACGACATCTGGAGCTCTCTCGTCAGTAGTGTCTGTGGGATGTTATTAAAGAGGGGGTGATCAGTTGATTATTTGTTCTACACATGATTTTGAAAGCTCAGCATGGACGTTTGCCATATCAAAAGACAAAGTGTCATTTTTGTTTAAATTTTGTTCTTCTGAAGACCCGTTCATTCATGAATGTAATCTAGCTTTTGGCATGATCATACATAGCACTTTAACTTTTTGATGTTCCCTATGGTTTGAATCAAGACTTGTTCCAAACCCACTAGTGTTGAGAGCGCTGGATCTGTTCCTTTGGCCGCCTGCGACATTCACTGCTGTTGCCAAAGACCAACTCAACAGCTGGTGAAAAGGAGAACTTGAGGCCTGAGATCTGGGTCCCCACATAAAAGGAATGGAAATCTGTGGTGATCCCATATTCTTGTTGTGTTGGTTAGCTGCAGAGGAGCATGGGAAAATGCTAGGAATCCGTTCCGTGCACTTGATGCTGATGGGACTCGTCTGCAATTGGAAGTTGGCAGATTCATCCAGCCCCACCCAAGGGAGGTGGAATAAAAAGCTGAGAGGCAATTACAGTTTTGATGCTCTTTGGAGCTCTTTGTCTAGTATTTTTCATACTAAGAAGCTTCAGGACTATAATTAAATGTTCACTCTATGGGGATTGGCCCAACTTGTAATATAGTCTAAATGAATTCTATACTGAAGCTTTAGTTTGAAGTTCTTTTCATTAAAGATGCAGAAAGTATTTTTGGTTTTGTAATATAGTTTCCCTATTTCTTTATCACTAAAGTAGATTTTTTTCTGAATAGAAAATGTGTGCATTGCAGAGAAATTCAATGAAATGAAGTTGTTAAGCATGTTTAATTGTAATTAATATTTCTGCATTTGTAATGAGAGGACTTTGATTTGTGGAAGGATGCTAAGCTGGCTGAAACCACTGCTACTGTTTTTGTCTTGTGCTTAATAGAAGTGAAAACCTTTTTTAGAACATGGGGAAAGGAAAAAAAATAGTATAATTCTTGTATTATTAAATATGCATTATTTCTGCTTGTGCATCTTGAACATTTAATCAGTTTAGAAAAATATAGACAAATATTTTCAGTAATTATAGTATGTTTTTTAGTTGTCAAATACAGTACAGTGAAATGTATGCTCACTGAGATTTGACAGTCTTGGTTATTGTGCTGTACAGGTGCATCCAAATTTAAAGCTGCAACTTTTAGGGTAGATATCTAAAACAATCTTTCACATCGCATATGGGAAAACTGAAAAGCTTGTTGAGTCTTGCTAAAGTCAGTGTTACATACAGTATATGTATATTGCCTTTACATTTATAAAATAGTGTTTGTTAAGATTAGGATCTGTTATTGTTATTCTAATGTGTTCTCTTGCAATTAGTCAACTGACCTGAGACATAATGTTTTCTTAGCCAATGCAAATAAACGTGACAGAAAACTGATAGCAGACTGATCTATAAATAAATATGTATGCTATTCCAAATTGCTTTTGTGTTCATGCTCTGCTAGTAAATGACAATGCCTCTATCAATCTTCTGATGCCTATAAATAAATTTAAATAAATTCACTGTTTATGAAGAGAGATAGGACAGCCAAATAACATGTCCAGGCTGCTAATACAAAACCAGTTTATTGTCTTCAAATCCTGATAGACACTGTTCCATAGTGATTTATTGTTTTACATTGCAATTGGTTTCTTCAACACTTATTACTTTGTGATATCTTCTTGCTTGGGCTCACAATTTAATATTAAGGACTAGATGATGTTCAAATGGCTTCACTTTCTTGAATTAGTTTATTGACCTTTTTTGCACCAGTCCATTATATCACAGTAGCAAGGATAAGGTACAAATAGTTGAATGACCTTGACACATTATAAAAGATCAAATGTGCGGTAATGCTTTTTGTCTTTGATTGCAAGATCATTCACTTGGTCAGCACCCACACATGTTATGGCACGGGGTCAGTCCTCTTGGGGAATTTACAAATTGGATTTTTGAACAAATTCTTAAAAAAGCAAACTATAACAAATAGAAAAAAAAACATGCAAGCTCTTACAAACACTAAAGAAGAGAAGCGAGCAAATTAAGAATATGACCAGAGAAAACACTTAGCTACGGTATGTTCTTATAGTTTTTATAATAAATGTAATCTAGTTATACTTATTTCCATAAGAATTAGTTCTGCAAATGAAAGCAGTCAAGTATGATTTAAGAGCATCTAAGCCTCCTCTCAGCCTTGAAGGATTTTTCAGCCCTACAGTCAGGCCAAAAAATGAGAAGGTGTGCCTGAAGATTGATAGGAGTTTAGGAACCACCAGGAGCAGTCGAGGGCTCAGTGGAGATCACACCTGTCACACTGACAAAGCCACTCCTGTGGAATTCATGGTGGATTTTAAATACCTGTCTCAGCCATCCTTGTAGATTTCTCTGGTCGGGGCTAAAACGGTTTGGTCTCTTTAGCCTGTTGGTGTACGACTTGGTCATGCACCTGGTTATCCTTTCTCTGGACTCATTCCAGAGCAATAGATTTCTATAGTTATGGTACAGTCTAATGCCTAGAATTTTTACGTTTTATTCTAAATTAAATCTTACCAGTGCATTGTAAAATTTTCACTTAATATCCCATGATTTAATGTTTGGGCTTTGCTATATATTCTAACAGTCTGTTTGCCTCTTTTAATTGCCTCTCCACATTGTCTAAAAGATGTATGTGGTGTCAACATAAACACATTCGTTTTCATAAGTAGCATCATCTAGCTCAGCATTTTCCCATTAGGTATTTATAGTTTGTTTTTGCTACCTGCATGCAAAACCCTGTCCTTGTCTACACCTAAATGCCACATGCCAGGTGTTTGCCAGGTCTTGTCTGTTTGTCTTAATCTTTTCAAATTTAATTTGCTGCTTCTCCAATGATGTGCTAATCCTCCTAATTTGGTATCAAATTAGAAAGAGTCTTGGTTCTAGGGTTCTAGCCCTGTGATACTCCACTAATTACATCGATCCAATTTGAGCATTACCTCTTTATCTGTACCCACTGCCATCTATTAACCAATTCTAAGTCCATACGCTTGTTTCCCTGAACGTCTACTGCCTATGAAATCTAAAATATCGAAATCTAAAAAAAAATATCATGTTTTTTGTGTTTCAGTTACTGTTGTTGTTTGTTAAAAGGACTCAGGTTGACTAAGCAAGGTCTGCCTTATCTCCATTTATTTCCACAGCTGATTCTCTAATTTAGTTCTAATTGTTTCTGTAACCTTATATGTAATAAAAGTCAGGCCGATTGGATTTGTAATAGGGGGGTTGGTGAAGACAAGACAGCGAGTCTCATCTTAACCTCATTCCCCATGGGGGGGCGATGACCTGCTAATCTCAGTCAACTGACCAACTGCAGGAAAACCAGGAAGTGCACGTACCAGTTTGGCCATCGCTTCCTGACTAGCAAGCCAGCAGAACGTCAGTTATACACTGCATGTGACGTAGAACAGAGCAAGGCAGGAATAGACTGACAATCTGATGTCCTCAAAGAAAAGTATTACTGTTTTTATTTGAGAGTGACGGGTCTCAGTGAGCTGGTAAGCAACTTAGCTGTAGTTGCTACTCTATATATGCACCTATAGTTCATAGGGAGGGCCTGTTGAAAAAGTGTAGAGAGCTGCAGTTTTATATTTTCTTTTTAGTTTCCTCTCGCATTGTAAAATCAAGAGGGCTACCTTTTACTTTACGGTTACATTTATGTGTCTGTTAATGTGAATGTAATTTCTCTAGTTAATGGGTATTACCCCTGTATGGGTGGGAGTGACTGTTGGCATATCACACCTCTTGTTTCCTCGAGTACTACTGGCAGGATTCATTAATCCCGAGTGATCCTAGTACCTGGAACTGCCTCTTTTATTTTACTAGTGCTTTGTACAATTTTTACATAAAAAACCTTTAAAGTTGGTTCACCATCTGCAGTATCTTTTTTATGCAAGGTAATGACCAAAATTGAAACAAAAATAATATTTTAAATAAGGTCTTACTAGTGCATTGCACAGTTCTAGCATTGTTTGAATTAAATTCATTCTACTGTGACTGGAATTGCTGAAGCTGGTGCACACAATTGGCCAAGGACTGCTGAGGTTGAATAGTTGGTCTGGGTGATTTCCACTTGCCTTGCATCAGTGACTCCTGTGATGTGCTGTGAACTTATGATATTGCCATTGGGAGCTGCATTCTTCTTTCAGTCACACTAATGGGGAATATACTGGACTGCATTGGAGCCCACATTTGAAAATCTCCATCACACACTGTGCTTGTGTGCACCCCCTGACAGTCTCTTGTGAAAACTTCTCTGAAGCTCACATGTCCAAAAGACCAGGTACTTTTTTAAACCACGACTTTTCAACCACTTCAGAATGCAGATGTTTAAACAATATTTTTACAACTTGCTTTTAAGAGTTTGCACCCTAAATTCTAGCTAAGCGGCTCTAGCTAAGGGTCAAGTTATAAAGCATAGTGTTTGTAAGAATGACCACCAAGCACACAAGTGTTCTTTTTGTCTTGCTTCAGATGTCCAGTTGGTTACATTTCAGGTAACAAACTTGGATCAGTCATGTTCTAAACCTCAATAATTGATAAGGTCATTATCAAGCAAAAATCCTAGAACAAAAACAAAAGAAGAGATAGAGGTACCCAGGACTGGGGTTGGGTCCTACAGCGCTAAAAGACCAGACCCTAGGAGAGTGATCTCAATGTAGAATTAAATCAAATGATGTTAAAGTTGTATAATGTACTAGAAAAAACTCATGTAGACTATAACATCAAATTTTGTGGAAGAAAGTATTTCTTCTTCAGGTTTTGAGCACAAATGTTTTTTTTTTCCCCCACAGCAAGTGTATTCAAGGTGATTTACCAGTTCAGTGTTTTTCAATAAGTTCCCTCCATGGTCTTTGCTTTTTTCCAGCTGTGAAGGTTTCATAGCTTTTATATCAACATTGCTTAGCTTTACTGGCAGTGAACCTCAGTTTTAGATGCAAAATCATTTAATCGTCGGTTAAACCACTGCATCAGGCTTTCTGAAATGCTTTATCAATTAAAGGGGAGTTATATGAGCATGATCTCTTTCTGTAATGATGTCTTGCATTACACCATCATAAATCCATCTCATTTGAGTTTAGGCCATCATGGAATGCAAATCTGCACAGAAATAGATGACACCTCCTGGCAATGGAGGCTTGAGAATTTGCAGATATATTAAGGAATTTTCATGGGCAGAAAATTACATTAACATGTCCTAAATCACCTAGATCACTAGGGAAGTTTCTAAAGACGGGATCTTTCGTGCTGCAGGAGAGTTCATAGGCTCCGATTCTTATTTGCCCTAATTGAACTAATATTTTTATTTAGAATACATCATTGTTCATCAAGAATTATAAATGTACTGTAACATTCTTTGCAGTTCCCACTGAATTCGTGTAGAATTCAGAGAGAATCACAAAGTTAATATTTACGTTTTTGTGACTCCGTTTAATGTCTTGTTTCAGAATTGATAACCATACATTTATTCATTTTGTGTGAGCAGCCTCCTCCCCACCATTGTATAGAAGTTGAAAAGGATCAATCATTTTAATGCAATTACATTTGTCTGTATTGATAAAGATGCAGCAAAATGTGTAAATACTAATGGTTACTATTTTAACTGGTCTTCTATCTGAAATGAAGACTGTTGCTTTAAGTGTCATAATTATGCAAAATTATAGTGAAATATTTATTGCATCTTAAGACCTGCTGTATAGCCAAATGTATTAAGAAAATCATGCAGGAATAACTTACAGCAGTTTAATGGCTTTTACATAGCCCTAACATTAGAGGAGGCCGAAATTTAATATGTCAGATCCTTCCACGATCTGCATGCTTAATGTCATGGTCTGCTGCTATGAGGTGCATCTATAAAGGCTTAAATTTGACATTTTTGCTAATTGAATCACCAGGCATTGCTGAATGGATTTGCTATGCTGAAATAATATGCTAAGGGCAGTTATTGCACAGTCCTTAATCTTCAGCTGTAGGTCAAGATAAGTTTGAATTAAGTTGTTTAATAGCTTTCCAGGATGTTAGCTTTTGTACTGCCCATGGCAACTTAACCAAGGCAATGTTTAATAGGATATTTCACTAATATTTACTTTACCCATGGAAATACACAAAACAATTGTTTTTGTAGAATACCATTGCTGGAAAATGAGAGCAAAATTCAACTCTGCGTTATCAAGTAAAAACGGAAGTTTTCAGAATTGTGTTTTTATCTTTTATAACCAGTTGCTGCTAATTTATCTGTTCAGGTTTTATTTGCCATGCACTAAAGCCATATTCATTATTTGTTTCCCTCCTAACCCAAAATGAATAATAATGCTCTTCAGAGTTAAACAGAATTTATGTCTGCCTATTGTTAGAACAGTGATGGAGAAAACAAAAATTGGCTTTTTGGAGAAATCCTATATTTCTGTTCCATGAAACAGAAACTGCCAGGAATTCTCAAGTTTAGTGAGTTTTGAAATAATGCACTAATATATTAGTTACTCAGACTCTTGGCATACAGTATGTTATAGGAGCCATAGCATGGAAAAGGGTTTAATATTAGCACTGTTATAGTTTTCTTTCTTGGTATTAGGATACACAATATTTTCAATTTATCGCTAATGAAGTCTGTTTTTTTTAGTAGTGGACTAGAATGCCATTCTTGTTACATTAAAAAAAGAGGACTACTTCATTGCAGTGTGTTCTGACCACTTTTCCTAAGGTTTAATACATTAAGTCTGGGAAAAAAAATGTCTTTGGTGAGTTTTGACTGACTTTATTAACAATTATGTCAAACCAAAACTATGCTTCTTGCCCAGAAAAGAGAACAGGGCTAAGAAACCTACAGTACCTTGTACATGATCTAGTAGCTCATCCAAGATTGAAGACAAGAGAAACTTCTTTGAAGATGGGGAGAAAAGCTGTTAAGCTTTAGGTCTCTCTCCAGAGCTAATTAGATGTGATCCCTGGACCAGCTTTTCTGATGTTTGTGCATTCTTCAGGCAGGTACACCTAAGATAGCTGCTACTTTGCTACACAACTTCAAGTCTTGCTGGGAACATGGTTCTTATAATTGGACTCCCAGAGCAGTATCTGTGCTTCTAAGCAGTTCACTTGGACATCTGTCTCAAGAGCCCATTTTCCTTGCCTGCTACAGGGAAGATTGTTGCTTGATTAGGATTAACAAAAAGGTCTATTACCTTAATTTGAATTGTCACATTTTTTTAACTTTGTGTTTTAGTGGCTAGGGAATTAGTTATTTTTAGCCTCAAGGTTGCTTTCTCCTCTAGATGGCATCAATGTGTAATGAATGTAAATTAGCTACCAGGAGAAATAATGAATGTCCACTTTTTTCATTCCTTTGAGCGAGATTATCATTTATCTCCTTTAACATTACGAGTGGCAAAGGAAAGTCCTGACTAAGACTACCTCTACAAAATAAATTATATCAAGCTTGGAAAGATGCTTGGTGAATAAAAAAAAGAAATATTTTACTGCTGAACTGCAAAGAAAGATGTATTACTTATTATAATGTTCAAAGATGAACCATAAAACTGTCAGCAAAAATACATATGTGGAGCTTTGGACTTCAGTTCAGTGCAGTACAAGATCATTTTCTACATGCTTTTCCCTTGGAAATTGTAACACGTAATAAGGTTATGTGATCAAAACAGCAGTGTTAGGTTTGTTACATGCTGTGCTACTTAGCACTCTCAGGGTAAGCTTTGGAATGAAAAAATGATGGTCATCTGTTTTCTCATTGTTTGACAGCTGATGTAAATGTTAAAATGCCAGTGCACTGTATGCATGCATTATACAGGCACAGGCATAATACGTAGAAAATAAGTTATATAGTAATAAATATTTCATAATTTTTCTAACCACTTTATCAAATAGAGGGTGCAGGGGAGCTGGAGCCTATCCTGACAAGCAGTGAGTTCAAGGGCCAGTTTTCTTAGAAGCCAGTTATTCTACCAGTATGTCTTTAGACTGTGTAAGGAAACTGGAGCACCCAGATGAAACCCATGAAAACCCAGGGAGAACTTGCAAACCCCACCCAGCAATGTTAACCACTGTGCACACCGTACCAACCCATACTGTAGTTATTTCAGTTATGAACAAAATCATTTTTGTAGAAGAGGACATTTTGTGTAAGATGCAAGATAAAGTACATTTTATTATACAGTTCTCTGTTTGGGATTGTTTATAGCAAATTTGCCAAGTTTATATTGTTTTCACTAATTTACTTATCCACTTATGTTGATTCTATTAATCATGTACAGTATACACAGTATACTTGTATATACAGTAACTTTCCTGGATACTGTTTTCTGCTAAATGAGCAAATGCTACACTACTACTACTAATACAAGTATTAATAATAACTTTCATAATTATTTTTAAATATTATTTTATAATAAAAAAAGACCCCTACTTGAACAGAAAATACGTCCACGTCTCTCTGAACATATTGTCTCAGTGCTAAGGTCCCTCCATTTGTTGGAATTGATTTTAAATTAGCTACAATAATTTATTAAGCCTTTCTGAGACGTCTGTGCTGCACACATTATGTGCAACAGAATTACAGCATATTGAATAATTATATAGCCATTTAGAAGAGTCTTTGTACAGTTAGCCCATTGCTTGTCATATTTCCTGTCTTCTGTGGTTATTGCCCAGAACAGACAGCTTTTTGTGCTTTTTGATCCTGTTTTATCATATAATAAAAGTCATTACTTCTATGAATTTCTATGTACTCTTTATTTTAATGAAGAGGTTTTTGATGTTGGAACAGACTTTAGCCAAATGTGGCAAAAACAAAACAGTACATATTTTGGTCAAACACTGTAAATAGTATTTTGGCAAGTGACAGACAGTCAGATACTGTAATTATCAAATCTAGTGTTGGAATACCATGTAACATCTCTCTCCTATTACAGTCACTCTTTGGAATAATGGATTTTAATTCTGAGGTGAAGACAAAATGATGGCATTGTTCATGCAGCATCTTATTAAAAGTTCTGGAGAAGAGGAGTGATGATCTTTTCTGGAATGTTACCAAGGTGACTGTAATTTTCGCGTTCTGCAGTCAGCCGTGAATGTTTGTGTACCACTTACTGTGTAGGAAACAAAAAAGAAGCTTAACTGAACTTATACAATGTACATATTATAATTTGCTGTTTTAACAGTGCTTTCCTTTCAAACATCTCAAGGTTGTTTACTTTAAACAAGATTTTGTACACTGATAGCTGCTTTTGGTCGCAAAGAAAAGTAAATACATCCATACTTTAATCTTTGAAGTGCTTCTTTGTTTTAGCTTTTAAATGGAATTTTTCAACACTTTTTACTATGGAGCGTGAATTAGATATTTTTTAAGCCCACCTTCCTCCCTGCATACTGTATATTTTAAGCCAAGGACATAAAAGATCTGCATGGATTCTTGGAATGTATTTCTTCCTGCATCTGTCCATGGATATTGGAAATCCAAAGGGTTCTGCACAGTTGTTTTTGTTGTATAAATCTCTTTGGTTCATTCTGAACAAGAAAGCAGTGGAAAGGGGCACAAAGCTGCACAAACGGTTCAGAGGTGCAGTTAGTGATGTGTAGCTTGGACTTCACCTTCAACTGTCACAGGTTCTTGGCCTTGCAGATGAATTACTATAGAACAGGGAAGTAGAGTTGAGGCACTGTGGGTCAAGTTGCACAAGTATTCGATTTGTATTATCAGCTGAATACGGACACGTGGACGGCCTTCTCGAACAGCTGCATCTCGTAGATCCGCAGCTTCTGCCCCCTCTCCTCCCCAGTGCTGCTTCCAGCTCTGTTTGAATGGAAGCAGGCACCACACACTGACTTTCCACGAGTGCACTTGAACTGAAATATGTACCTGGCGAAACTCCAGCTTGTTCTCCTTTTGAAAGTGAAATTTACGGTACGGTTCGGCTTTCAGATCTCCTAAGGAACAATGGTAACTCCCTTCCATATGATTCCGGTTTGCTTTCCTTTTGTGAGCCTTTCGCATTTCGCTTAATAGGGTAACAGATGTTCACGCATCAAGACAAACAAACCGTGTTAGAGGACCTGGTGACTTTTCTCAAACTGCTAAATGTTTCATCCCTTATGACAAACAAGTGAATATTTTAAAAAGCTGAATCTGAAATACCCAATCTGAATACCAGGTGGACTAAAATGAGCCAATGTAGCTTTTTGGCTGTATCGAAAAGTTCCGCTTATATAGGATACTTTGGTTTTTGAATTGAATTCATTTTTGTTAAATGTGTAAAACAGACCAGGAAACTCCATATATCATGTTTATATGAAATGGGTGGTACTTTTGACATATCCGGATGAACCTGTCTATCCTATCATCATAAAATCAGTTTTTCCATTAGATAGAGTATAAAGAAATTGTGATTTATGCTACATTTACAGGAAATAAAGGTGATGTGGGTGGACTGGAATTGATCTTCAGTAGGCTTAGAGACAAGTCTCTGCCATGGTCATATTCAATTAAAATAAAATTTCTTTTTTCAAGGTATTGTTTTCTGTTGAGAGTGAAAGGTTGATAAAAAAACAGGTCTGTACTTAGTGGCAGTAAAAGTTTGAAAGTTCAGTATAAGACATGGTGTATTTTTAATTCCAGAAATATTGTAATAAAATAGATAAGGAACCTGTGCTCAATGGATTCATTTCTTCTCTACCTCCAAAACTAAAATTCTCCTGCTTGAAGTACTGGAGCAATATCCCTAGAGATAAACTACTTCCATTTCAATTTAATTCAAGAAAGGTACAACTTGTTAAGGTGCTAAAGCTAGATTTTGTAATAGACCTTACTAATACAAGCTCTTTAATACACGGTGTACAGTACCTGTACATCCAAGAAAACTACTGTTTTCAGCGCTAGGCTTTAAGTGGGGATGACGAAAAGATGATAGTAGAAGGTAATAAAAGTTAAGGACTTTTCCCAAGTCAGAAGGGGAGAAAAACATTTATGAAATGCTTTCTTGACTTCAGTATCACATGGAGGAGAAGAAAAAAAAACATGGTTAGGAAAAGGGAATATCCAACTGTCTTCTCAGAAACTCTTCACATGTGTAATGTGCTGAAAGGCAGTTTGACAAGGGGTGATGCTTTCTCATAAATGTTTTTCTTCATCAGATGAGGCATTTTTTAGTTCTAGAAGAAGTTGTAGAAGTCCAGTAAATTAGAGAAGAGCTGATTGACCTTTTAGTCAGTCTACAAATCAGCAGAGTTGGTTCATACTGTATTAAGCTGGTGGTAGCACTGCCTTTTTCAGCTTCCTCTAGTAACCTTAATAATCACAGAGCCTCAGAAACCTGTACCAGCCTGGGGACAATGCCTCATGTTGCTGGTCACAAGAAACTGGGTTGCAAGAAACACCCAGATGAATCTCCACTCTCTCCCTGCGCTTGCTTTTGTCTCAGTACTGTAACATAAATAGCAATATTATGTCTCAGAGGGAGACATTTTAAAAAACGGCATGAAAATTGCCTTACAGGATGGATCCCCATGCCTGTTCTTCTTTCTGCTGTACACAGCTGAGAGAAAACACCTCGTTATTTTTCATGGTCTAGGCACAAAGCAATGGCACTGTTACCGATGCTGTCAGTGTCAAAACTTAATCGAACCCCCACATTTTTTCCCCATGCAGTAGTGATGCCAAGCAATACAGCGCTGTAACTATAATTGCTGTCTTGGCAATTTGAAGCTGCAACATGTCTCAGTATTCAGTGGTGGACGCTTTAGTGCCTCCAGTAATAGATTTCAGAGTGTTGTCTTGCACTGTAAATGTTTGTGGGAACACTGTGCTCTTCCTTTAAATGCCTCTGGAATATGCGACACCTTGTCTCTAGCAGCACAGAACCAAAATTAGGCATTCGCTGGAACAGCCTTTAACGACTCATTCTGGAACACAAATCTTGCTACCAGGACACATGTGAAATGTTATTAAGCTCTTTATCATGTTGGATTTGTCCTGAATTAGTGTTATGGAAAGAAATAGAGGAAAAAAGTGCCTGTGGAGATGATACCTATGGACTATCTCATATTGAAGGGAGGCCTGTTTGTTCTTTAATTTAGGTCTTCTACACTCAAATGTATCTTGCGGTAAAAGCTGATGTAGGCATATTTTCCTAAAGACATTTATAGGCGCTGTCCTCATTTAGATAATTTATGCTTTGTTTTCATCTGCCATAATGTAAAACATAAAACATATACACTTTTTTCCTTGATAAAATCTTTATAACAAAAATAACAACGCTGTGATTTAAGGTAGACTTATGCATATGGAGTCTAAATACCTGGACGTGTTTGAAGATGATTTAGAGTTGACTTTTTTTTCCTAATAAGTGAAAAGGCTGGTGGAATGTTTACGGATTAGTTAATGCACCTTCCACCAGACTGAGTGTAGGTTTGCACTGGGGCTTTTGGGTGTCACTATTTATAAGCCACAGCAGACATTAATGAAATGAACATAATGACTGAAATGACTTGTGCTTTTCCTGTTATTAATTGCATAGGATGTACTGTATAGAACCCCTATCAATGAAGCCCCAGAATCCAGCTTTGAGTAGTCTAGATATAGCATAATATTCTAACAGTATGACTAATTTAGCAGTTAACTTTTAAAAATACAAAAGAAATCTGGTCTTTAAATCAATTGTTTTTGTTCTTTTTGCTTCAGACTTTGGAATGGGCCTCGAAAGAGGCTATGTCTAGACCAAAAGGTACCGGGGTATTTTTTGTTTGCATTAAGTAGCATATTTTTAGGATACCCTTGACAGCATGTTTATGGAAGCCCAAGTCTTGGTTTCAGCATTCTGATTCCAAGTGACCTTGTTTAGGTTGGATAGATCCGTTATAAAAGCTTCTTACATCATTCATCCTGTGGGATGAATGACCATAAAAGCTTTTACTAATGTACACTCAGTAAACGCAGGCGTGTTTTCTCTGTTAAGATTTCAGAATGTCAGTCTATCTAATTGCTGTTAAATCAGGAAGAATTATGCCACTGGAGGCATATCTCTACATTGACATCTAGGCTGTCATAAATAGATAAATTTCAAATTTATTTTTTTTCTCTCTCGCCATCCCCCCCCCCCCCCCCCCCCCCACACCAAAGATTAATCTTCTGAATGGAAAGGATAAATTGTGTCTTGGAGGACAGTCGTGATCTGAAGGGTTAGTGACATCTTTTTTGGAAAGATTTTGTGATGTATTAAAATAAATGGTTTTGAATATGGTTAAAAGCAAAAACAAAATGACTGCATGCTGACTTCTGTAATCGTAACATCTTTTCTGCTGTTTTGATGTAAAGCTCTTCAAGTGTGAAATAGCTTGCTAGCTGTCTGTGGTCCTCAAAAAACAGTTGAATTGTCCTGAAAAAATTGCTGATAATACCTGCCAGTAAATAACTGAAGCTCAGTTTCCTCCTATTACTGAACAACGCAGAGAAGTAAACTTGCCGGCATTAATAGTAGAGTAACAATATGCCAGCCTCCCTTTGCAATTCTGTTGGAATTCATCACTCTCTGAGCATTTTGTGTTCTTCTGCTCAGTTAGATTTTTAAGATAATAGGAGGGTGTAATTAAACTGAACTGAACTCTTAGTGTGGCTGAGTTAAGAACAGGTTTGTTGCATGTGAGGTCTTTGGGGAGGTTTAGATCCAATTAACTACTGCGGTTTGTTTCTGTCAGAGCCACTTGGGATAAAACAAAAAAAGAAAGTCATGCTTTTGATCAGGCAAGATTCTTGTGGAGGGAATCAGAAGGCACAATACAGTAACAAAAGCCCAGTTACAGGCAGGCAATGAAGGTTCGCTGTTGAAAGTCTCGAAGTATTAATGAAAATGTCGGTGATTGATAATATTGTAATTAAATAGCTTAAATAAGTGTTATGTGTTTCTAAAATGAAAGAATGGACCCTCAATTAAGGGTTAATGACTTAACTTCATTGGAGGAAAGCCCCTTTACAAACTGAGAATTTTTATTTTCAAGTGCCCTTTGATGCCTAAAATAAATCAGGCTGTTGTGTCTGCAGGTTTGCATTCCAAATCAGCTCTGAAGGAGCTAAGATAGTGGATTATTGGTTTAACTGGACCAAATTAACAGCTTCTCATCAGTGTTCAAGTGCTTTTGCTTTAAAGGTAAATAGTGTAAGCTCCTGCTATTGTTTCTCACAAAACAGTAGGAGATATCTTAATTTGGCAATATAATGTACTTTGAGTTATGAGTGAATTGCACTGCCACAGATCCTGGGACCTGCAGTAGTGCAACATTTCTACTCAGATTTGGCATACCAGATATACCTGCTGTATGAATGTGGGACTGTAGAGTGCTGCCCTTTCTGGCTGTGTTGGCCAGGATTAGTTATTGTACAGTAACAATTGCAGATCTTTTTTTTTTAAAGTATCACTTTGGTTACAGTTACTATAAGCTTCTTCAGCTGTTGCTGGAGAACGTTTTTGACAAGCACATCTGAGTTCTTAATTACTTTTTTCTCATTTTGTTTAATTAACACAGTCTGTATGTATTCTGTTCAATATATTGTTTTAATTTGAAAACCATTAACAATTACTAGAAACATTAAAGTAACCACTTTATTAAAGGTAACAGATTATAATGGGTAAAATTCTTCCATGGACTGTGATTTGATCAAGTGTGTAAAGAGGACCCACCGAATTAAATATCACCAAAGATTATATTCCTTGCAGTGTGCCTTCATTCAAGTATTGATTACTAAAATATTCGTAGCAACTGTTGGAGAGCATACTTTTTACAAAATTAAACTAGTTTTAAGAGACCACTGGAAAGACTTTCAGAAATATAGCCACATAGCTAAGCTAATTACTTAAAAACACAGCTGGTGTTAGCTGGTTAAACTGTGCAGAACTTGAATATCACAGTGATAGTATGAGGCATTCATCGAGCAGATAACTACCATTGCTCCAAACTATATTACAGTATCTCAGCACAATACAGAAAGAAATATAGAGAGGATATTGCCTGGAATGACATCATTTGTTCACACTGGGATACAGGCAGTAGTTAGAGCTGTAGTCAGACTCCTTAGTTATCCCTGCTGTTTGCAGTTTCATAGGGCCTTCAGACCATCAGTCCTTTGCTCCTTTTCTTTCGAATCCCTGCCCTGTCCCAGCAGGGCTGGGAATTTCTCCAGGTATAAGCCTGCTTCCTTCTGAGCCTCGCCACCTGTCAGCGAACAAGAACATTGTGATCCGTGGCCCATATTTTCTCACCACACAGAACACACCCACACTCCTAGCTTTTATTAATGACAGTACAACAGCAGTGAATATTTTACTTCCAGTGCACACCCCAGATGAGTTTCACATTCTTGAGAAATATACTAAAGATGAATCAAAGGCATCATTGTTTTTATTTTCGGCATGTCATCATACCTCACCATTTTTTCCACCTAAGGAGGACTGTCATACTGCCTGTGTGGGACTTTCTGCTGCAGTGCTTCGAGGTGTGTGATTGAGTTCAAGATTAATAATACCATTAACCTAAACAATTACAATTCTAATAATAACAGTCTTAGCAATTTTAGAAATAGTTTGTAAATGACTTAAAAGGTATGAGGTAAACAACTTCCATCGTTATGTGTTAAGATTTTGACAGCAGTCTATTTTGAAAAATAATCCCAGCAATTTAATTTGCCTGAGAGAAGTTGTTGATGCTGTTGTAGTTAGAGAGACTAATTTATTTTTAAGAGCAGGCCAGCTTGTAGAATGTCTTCTATTTACTTAATGAGGTTTCCATGACTACGTTAAAAGCACAACTCTTATGATTGCTGTAATACTATACTGTGGCCTACCTACGACCGTTTCTAATTAAAAAGCATTAATATTAATAACCTGATTTTGTAAGGTTGGAAGCTACAGCAACTGAGAATGATTTGTACCATGCCATGCTAATACAATGGAAATAACTTGATTTATAGTTGAGTGAAAATAACAGAAGGTATATATGCTACATTCAACATATAGTAACAGTTTATAATTTACACAATTAATGGTATCTGAGTACATATTGTACATATACAGTTATTGTATTTTGACTTAATGGTTTTGTGTATTGTAATCGTAATCAATCATGAGTTAGCAATGGAGGTTTATTTAGGCCTTAGTGTAGATCATAAAGCAGGGCTGAAAGACTTTCACTAATAGCATTGATTCATTACATGGTAACATTTTCCCCATAAAGCCTTGAGCTGCCTTGGTCCACCCTACACTGAGTAACAGTGCCCACCTTCTGAAATGGGGTTGGCTGCAATGAAGCGCTATCATGGGTGCTGCAGATGCAAAATAATGGTTATATACTGTAGAGTAGATGAGATTCCAAAATGTATAAGTACATTATGTAAAATTCTCTTTTGTTAGCTTTCATTGCTTTGTTTTCCTGATTTTTGATTGCTCGAAGTTAAATGCATTGTATTTTCTATATACAGTATGTGCTTTCAATATGTCCTGTTGTGATAGAAGCATTTTAAGTGTTTTGAGATGCAATATTCAAATGTAAATCAACAAACTTTTTTTGTACAATGCAACCTAACCCTAGACCTTACCCTTGCTCCAGCTGTCTTGTCTAAAGCAAATGAATGTACAGTATTAATAACTACGGTTTGATTGCTAACCTAGTAATTACCTAGATGTGTGCAAAACCTCAGGGCACCCTGTCTTGGCAAACAAATCTGAAATGGATCGAAGAACATTCTGCCAACCTGGTATTAATTTCATGAGACTTAAAGCCATAAAGAGTATTAGAATATCTCTACCCTAATGCCTTCTTTAATCCTCTAGAAATTCCATAGATTTGTCCTTAGATACAATAAAACTATGATGATACTGTATGCAAAATATTTGTTTCATTGGAGCAACCCCATACTGTATTTAAAGAGGATTTAAAATGCAGCAGTTTCTAGGTATTTGTGTAATTTGATTTGTGAAATCCCCTTGTACTAAATTATTTCATTCCAATTTACTGAACACAATAGTTGGAAACCATATTACCTTACTGGAACTCACTGGAGAGCCTTTGCCATGCAATTTTAGTTGGCCAACTGGAGGTTTAAAAGATAATGTGGATGACATGAGACAAATTTGCTTGGTTTTCATACTCACATAGGGTGCTAACACACGTAAATGCAGCAGTTGAAAAGTCCTGAAACACTGCAGTAGGAAATTGGTATTGATTTTGTGAAATAATGGAAGAATGAATAATCCTTGGAACTTGGTTTTATTTAAATGATTAATTATGGGAGAAGTTGTGAATCGATACATGGAAAACCTGTTTTTTAGACTCTAATGTAATGTGTTTCATTATAAGACAGCCAAAGGACTCTGGTAAAAACAGTAGGGATATTAGTGACATTGGGGCTTTTATGATGTTGAGAGGTTAAGCTTTTTAAAGTTTACATCATGGGGCTCAAGAAGGGCAAGAGTGTTTGTGAAAGTGGAAAACTGTAGTGGACATGATAAATTAATGATGGTTATGAACATATATATATAGTAAATACCAAGCATTTACCGAAAAAAAATGTAGCCATGGTGTGGAATTTATAAATGAAGACTTAATCCACCGCCGAAGGTGAGTGAGATGGGTACACAGGCCCACCAAAAGGAGATGTGTATCAATGTCAGGCTCTAAACCACCTTTCTGTCTGCTCTTGAATACTTATCAGTAAGAATGAAGCCCCTGTGCCCCATTTTGCTGCAACTAATTACCAGATCAGGCCAGAAATGTAATCTTAGCATTTAGAAAATAGACTGCAGTGTATTATCCCATACCAAAACTTGTTTTAAATTTGTTTATATAAGCTCAGGGCCTTTTAGGAGAAAATTGGAGCAACATTAAAAGGCATAATTGTTGTTTTTTGAAGTATATTTATCATTAATTTTAATCATCCTAGCTGTAATCATCAGAGAGGCCTGCATACAAAGGCTTTCCCTGTCCCTACATCGCCACAGCATATAAACAAACAAACTATTACTGCTATAACCGGACTCCTTTGAGCAGCTGTGGAAGTGAAGGGCTGGAGGAATTTCCATCTGCTTTTCTCTGACCCTCCAGCATACAAAAACACCTTTCTGGTGCTCAGCAGGGTAGAGGGGTAGTTGGGGATTCAGGTGTCTGAACAGAATCAGTATATTCCATCAATGACTGAAGTGTATGTGTATAAAGATGCTGTAGGTTGCCAAATCCCCATTCCGAATTAAAATGTGGCACTCGGATCTTTTTAATCAAAAATAACATTTACGTGTTTACAAAATAAAATTGGTTGTTGACTAAAGTAATTTATATTCACTGTACAGGTGCATATTTTTTACTGGTATAGGTATGTGGTACGGGCCAAATGTTTGGAAATAATCACATAAATAAAAAAAATGTCTTAAAATAATACAGAATAAACAAGTTTGTTTTAATCTTGCCTTAGGACAAGTTAGAAAATAAATGATTGGGTTTTCCTTGAAAACCGAAGGGTGAAATTTTGTAAACCGAACATGAAATTGCCTTGTTTAAACTGACAATCTGCCCCTGAGGTACAGAAAATCACACATTACTTGTTCTTCCCCAACAGATCCCTGAATAGTCAAAGTAAGAATATTTTTGCTTGTTTTTGAAAATTACCGTATTTAACTTAATAGTGTATTTAAGATGGATAATTTAAAATGTGTAAAAATTCTAAGAACGCAGGCAATGTGTTGTGAGATGCTAGGATACCTTTTTCTGTTCATCTGTGGAGAACTCAACTTCCCCATACCGAAAATCTCTTCATAATTGTGAAAATCAGGGATGAAAATGTTTTGTTATACGCAGAAGCACATGATCCAAGTGCTCATAAAAGTAGTTATGCAGAATTAAGTAAAAAAATGTATTTGCTATGATTCAGTATGAGTAGAATGGATGGATTGTAACATTAACAATCTCCATTTTCTAACTGCTCCATCCAAATAGGGTTGCACAGGAGCCAAAACCTATCTTGGCCCGCAACAAGCGCATGGCGATGGACACCAGGGTACACACAGACACGCACATATCGCCACCAGGACCAGAACCTTTTATAACCTTTTATTTAACTTACCAGTATGCCTTCGGACTGTTGGAGGAAACCAGAGCACCTGGAGCAAACCCAGGAGAACATACAGACCGTACAGAGTCCATGCAGCTTCAGAACTGAGCCCAGAGCCCCAGCAATGCTAGCCACTGTGCTGCTGAGGTTCCACTCACATAAACTATGAATTCAACTACGGTTTCAATTATGTAAAACATATAAGTGTTTAGTTAAAGAATCTTAAAGAAGTTCAAAATAGAATACGAAGAGGAGAATCCTCCGTACAGATTTAAAGTAAAGTCTGCAAGTGAGGTACATAGGGAGTAGTGTCAAATAGGGAACCCAAGAGAAAAAAATATTGACGCATTACGTAGGTGATTATGTGCTTAGATGTATATACAGTACCAGGAGTATTAGCAACAAAAAGCAAGAAATATAAGCTACTCTATTATCAGATAATTAGGAATAACTAGCATCACAGGCTAACAGTGTGATGGTGGTGAATGTAACATTATTTGTTACATCAATTGGTTGAGTATTTCATAGATACAGGACAGAAAGAGCAGGTGGAGGTGTAGCACTATGCCTTAAAAAGACCATATGAGCATACGAACCTGTCCTATAGGAATCAAGAGGTTTCAACTCTATGGGTTAGACTTATCAAAAATAAAAAGCTTGGTGGTAATATACTGCAGATCACAAAATTTAATTTAGGGATCAATTATAATTTAATTAGAATTTAATCTTCCTCACTTAGAGAAAAACTTAGAGAAAAACCTGTAGGAAAATAAAAGCAAAAATAGTAAGACATAAGAAAGTTTGTAAATGAGAGGAGGCTACTCATCTCTCTGGCACCTTTGGTTGCTAGTACAGTATCGAATTGTTCTGAGAATCTCATCTAGCTGTTTCTTGAAAGAAGCCGTGGTTTAAACTTTCACAACATGACTGGGGGGCTTGTTCTATGCTTCCACAACCCTCCTGTTCTTAATTTCCTCACAATTTTAACTTGTGTGTTATTTAAAAAAATGTATTTAGAGACATTTCTGGGGCTGTGGATCAGAAAGCTGTTACCTTTGCTAAACAGTATTGCTGTACTGTATATACTTTTCTTCTTCTGATGTGATTTTGAATAGATGCCTAGCGGACCTGATCCTTCTTTTTAAATTCTTAGCTAAGTCCTCATCCAGCAGTGGATAGGAAATTGCTAATAAATGTTTAAATGCAATTTGTCTTACTGAATATGCAATGAACGTGTCTGTACGTAATGTGCTTTTTCATTGGTTTTCTAATTGTTTGCTTTCAGTTTTTTTTAATCTGTTCAAGCATGTATGCTGATGTGTATCTATGTAAAGTCTTACATTTCTGAACTAATAAATTGATGGCTTGTATTACTTGGTCATTATTAAAATGTCTTGGTTATTAAAAAAGAGACACGGATAGGGCTAAAAGACTTGGAAATAAACCTACGGTATAAGAATCTGAGTCGACAAAATAACCTCTGAAACCCATCTCAAAGATCTGTTCATTTTCAGAGACACAATATAACTATGCTGTTTTGTTATCGTGACATCTGTTAATGCCTATTTTGATGTTTGCTTTGATGTTCAAACAAGATAAATTCTGGGCTGGTTTGCTGATATATCTGTACACTTCTTGTACAGTGGCGCCATCTTAGGTGTTATTTTTGGAATATAACAGGCTTTAATGAATTGCCTCGATAGTTTTTGGCACACAACACATTCCTGTGAGACTGGGAATAACACTCTGCTCTGGACTTTTTCCTTGTTTCTCTGTTTGTGGTCAGAAGGCAAACTGCTGTGGGGAATCTGATTGACAAACTGTTTCCTGACTGAAATCCACTCCAGCTCTGACTGAAGTGAGATAAAACATGACCGAGCCCCCTCCCTATCCACCACAATGGCATGATGGCCTGAGCAGATGTGGTATGGGCTGGCTGTCAGAGCGTATTTTTTTATCACTTGAACTCTACACTCAAACTAACGGGTTGAACGGCAACAATGAGAGTGTTCTAAGCGAGCAGCTCAATTTTATTGAGACATCTGTCTGTGTAAGGATGCACAAGGAGAAGCTAATATGATGCATTCATTTATTGGACATGTTGAAATGTTAAAAATGGCCTTGAAATCAAAATACCCACCTACTGCTCTTTAAGCACCAAAGAGTACATCATAAGAATCACTGAACAGTCTTCAAAGAAGATTAGAGGCTATAGGCACTGATCACTTTGCTGCAAGTTTGGGTCAGAACCCACCCCTAGCAATACTGTGAAATCAGTATATTGGACTAAAATTGTAAACAGCAGTCGGCAAGCAACTAAATTAAGAAGCATTAACTCAAATACTCAGATGATCAATTGTTGTGCACAGAAGAAATATTTTGTTAGATTTTTAAATCTGTTAAAACTTCAATGGCTGTGATTTAGTAGAGTGTTATTGTTTTCCAGAGAAATACTGTACTAAGTCCTTATTTAGCTCTATTGCGAAATTTAATATGTAGTCTTCCGTCACCTTGTCTACTGGTGTTCTGATATAATGTTAGCTGTTTTCTAAATAAATTCATTAGCTTTAAGTTCTATAGATAAAAAGTATATTTTATCATATTTGTCACTTGTATCTTTATTATAAAAATATGATGTATTCTACAGATAATATGGATAATTTTTGGCTGATATCTGTCTCTCAATATAAATGTAGTTAAAATTTCATCCTACTAGAGGAGGTGTCTAAACAGCACAATTAAAAAAACAAAACTGCTCTTGACTATCTGTTCTTTTAAAACATGAGATGTGTATCATGAAAATAGATTTAAACTTTTTGTTATGTAGATTACAATAACCTTAGTTCTTATGTCACATTTAATTAACATGTCTTTTATGGTTCTGTATTTTAATTTTATTTCCTCAATTAACATAACAGTACTCAAACATGCGTTCTTAAGAAAATTATTTAAAATAATTGTATATAGAAACAGTAACACAAACAGGCAGTAATTAATGAATTATATAAAAAAACACTTATTTAAAGAATGCAAGGATAGAGCAGATAGGTTAAAAAAAGTTTTCCCTTGGATGGCGTGACCCTTACCCTCTGATTGCTTTTCATTTTGACAGACTTTTATTCATACATGTTTCCAGCTGACGTCAGATACCGTATCTGAACTGCATTGCTTGAGTATTAAATGCACAAGGAGGTTGAGAACAGTTGCAAACGAGAGGAGGCCATTTGGCCCAACTAATGGATCCAAGGATCTCATCCAGCCATTTCTTAAAAGAAGCCAGGGTATCGACAGCAACAATATTGCTGGATAGCTTGTTCCAAGCTTCGTACAGCTTTTTACAAGAGTTGCTTCCCTGCTGTTTGGCTCCTGCAGTAAATTTGAGAAGCTTTCTAAGAGAGTTTACATACAGTACCAAATACATATCCTGGTACCAGGGCCAACATCATTAGTCTCACACCTCTACTAGAGCACATCCTGTATTGGATGGTATGACTCTGTGTGATCAGACAGCCATGGTAACCTTCTCCAGCAGAGTCAGAGCCAGGTCTACAGAAGCTGGGCTGTCTGGACTCTGAGGAAGCTGCAGTACGGTATACTGACACTGCCCGCTACACTCCTCTTCAAAAGAACTTTTCTGAGACTGGTACTTCAGCACATCTTTAAACCCTCGCACTTCCACAGTGTTTTACCTTATATTCTCCCGAACGTAGCTAGGATGAGGTTTTCCTATCGATATTTCCCCCCTACTGATGGGAACCATTCGCCACTCTGTGACATCTGTTACTCAAGTGTTCACAGGGCTAGTGATGCACTGTTTTGTGTACTGTACATGCCCTTTAGTCTTGGTTACTTCCGATCACAACTAATCCTGAGGTGCTGAAATAAGGCTGTGTGTAAACCAAACCCCATAGCCTTAACGTCTAGATTATTGGATTACTGAATTATTGTAAGATGTTTTAATTTGTTTCTTCCCTTCGTACCTAGAATACCCAGTGAGAACAAGTATCATGAAGGAACAATCTAATGGAAATTGGTCTTTATAATGCCACTGCATACAAGTCCAGACTTCCCTAGGAAATTTGTATTAACCTGTTCAGTACCTAAAGTCAAACAATTGTGCTGTGCTGCATTCAGGAACTGTGGTTTTGAACATGGTTTGTTTAAAAGGCGTGGTATGGGGCAGATATTCAGTGGTAAGAGATTAAACTGTTTTTTAAGCAAATGCACCCTATTCCCATACCTGAATTTTGTAAGTGAGATGGTGGGTTTTCTTAAAAATAGCCGACACGGTCTTGAAGCTAGAAGGAAACATCAGCAAAACTACAATGAATCATCAGCCCTTCCCCCCAAATCAATAATAACTGCACTTAGACATTTTGGGATGGTTCAGCTGGAAAGGCTGAAAAGGCCTTGAAACTCATAGATGTACAGACTTGGCGTTCAATACCAAATATTGTTAAGAAGATTGAGGAACCCAACAGAGCATGAAAAGCCATGACCTATTAGTTTGTCTCTGTGGGACATATTGATCCAACTTCCAAAAAGAGTTTTCTGAAATATATCACTTTTTCTCCTATGTCTTCTTTTAGGGTCTGCTGAAATGTAAAATAAAACACTATTAAAAGCATAGCTAAGTCCAGTCCTTTTTAAAAAGTCATTTTAAGGTTTTTAATATTTTGTACAAAGTGAGAATTCTCTCCTAGGACAGTGATATAAGCAGTCTTACAGTATTTGTGTTTCTTACAATAGCTGTGTACTTTCTTTAATTCTGCAGTTATTGCTCTCCTGACTCTATGCAAGATACTCTCCTGTCCTAGACATGAATTATCCTCAATTCAGAAATTAGTCCTGATGCCCTTGTCTGCACCTTCTAAAAGCAGATCTATATCTGTTTCATTATATGGTTGTCAGAGAGGAGCAATGTGTTCCAGGTAGGGATCTATTCAGGGAATTGCCTGTTCAGGCAAAAATGTCATTATAACTTTACAGTCATGTACCTTAGAAATCTATTTGCCTTTTAAATCATTTCCTGTCAGTATCCTGAGTGCTGATAATGTTAAACCATCTGCACCATAACCATTTTTTTCTCCACTGTGTGGTTTCCTGCACTGTGTAACACATTTCATAATTAGAATTACACTTCTTTCTCTGTGCTGCTTGTTGAAAATGGAGATGTTAAATGTAATTTGCTTTGCATTTCCTAATTTCTGTTATGTTATATAGTCAGTTGGTTGTTTCCCCCATATTGGTATTGAGAGCACATACTGTATAACAAATAGTATAACAGGCAGACTTATTTTTCATTTTGTGTATTGTCGTCTTGTGTTTGAAAGCTCCTCATTACTGACCCTCGGCTTCATAATTCTCCAAGCTAGATTATGTTGTGCTTTTGGAAGTTAATTGTCCTTAAACATTTGGTCAGTAGAGCAGTAATGGACAGCTTTCATCATGAAAATGCATAAACACATTTTGTGGGCTCTTCAAATCCTTAACAGCTTAACCTTTGGAAAGGAGTTCAGCTTAGAACATAATTAGTACATTTATGGTAATACAAGCTCAAATGTAAAGGATACCAGTTAACAAAGTGCCAGAAATGCATTTAGGTTTGAAAATGGGATACACAAAGTTATGAATATCTGAATCAAACTGTCTCCAGCTGTTGAAGTTGATATTCTGGGATCTTTGGATTGAGAATTAATAGAAAATAGAAAACTGGGAATACAGATAATACTTTGTACAATACAAGTACAATTGAATGCTTGAATTGGGGCGATGTGATTAG